>NC_042629.1:51903857-52651357 GCF_901001135.1 Rhinatrema bivittatum | reverse complement strand
ATTCTTATTCTCCCCATGTAAACAACAATGTAAAACAAAGTTTGATTTGCAGAGATAAGAGAAAAAGCTCTGGGTTGCAACCCCCTATCATATGGAATGCTTTTCCTGAAAGTCTTCGTTCAAGCACTGACTGAAGCTGATGCTGAAGACTTCTCATTTCAACAGGCGTTTGGCCACCACTGTTGTCCTCCATGCTAAGGAATATATTGTTGTAATATTTGTGCAATGTTCTAATTTTATCGATTGCCACCATGCCTCCTTCTGGAATTTTCTTTCATCCTGCTGAATGTTGTGCTTTATGCTGCAGGTCTGTTAATTCCTATAGCAGAGTCTGAGCCCTTTAGAATAAACCTTCAGTGGTGAAAAGCAATTATTCTCCTGTGATATGACTGCATCAAGTCCATTATATGTCACATCCCTTGCATATGTGAGTTTCGGCCTTTAATCTCTTGAGCGTATTGAAAACTTAGGCCAAGCTGCCATAGGACATATGGGCCACATAACATGGGCTGCCATCCAGGACATAGGGGAAAGGGGAGAGTAAGTTTCATGGATGTAGGTGCCTGGGCCAGCTATGGCCATGAGCACCTTAGTGACCTAAGTCTCCAATGGAAGTATGTGTGGTGGGAAGGGGGTCGTTAATGATATAATTTTAATGTTTACTTAGACCATAGTAGGGGTGTTCAAGGGAAAGCCACATTAAAAAGTGAGATGGAGGAAGCAAACAGCACCAGCGGGAAGAGGGAGTGGGCTGGACCAGTCATGGTAATCATCAGGCTGAGAATGTTAGGTTTAGGGGGGGATATAAAAATTACCCAATAGTTGTAAATGATAGGGATGTGCTTTTGTTTTGTGTTTTTTGTTTCATTTTGATTTTGTGTGCACCAACATACTTAATGTGCATTAAATCGAAACAAAAAAAAATAAAACCTAAAATTTTTTGGCTGCACGACCTTAATGAATGAAGGCATTTTTCATGTTACCCGCCCCGAACTTTGGAGGGTGCAAGATACAAGTGATTTTAAATAAAATAAAGACTTGTGGGCTTCGGGAAGTCCAGTTTAAAATTCTGCATCACATTTATTGTACTGATGTTTGTCGCTTCCAGATGGGGTGTACGGACTCCCCTCTTTGTATAAAATGCAGAATAGATGAAGGCACGCTCCTGCACCATCTTTTTCGCTGCCAAACTCTGATCGCTTTTTGGGGCTCAGTATTGGATGTCATCTTGCAGTGCACTGCCGTCCCGGTGCCTGCTACTGGACAGTTTCTGTTGTCTAGCCCCCAGGCTTGTTCTACTGAAGTCTGTCGCTCAAAAGACAAATTTAGCAGAGTGGCCTTCCTTTTGGCCTGCCGCACGATACTCTCTAACTGGGCAGCCCCGGATTTGCCTCCATCTGTCTTGGCCTGGTTCCAGAGAATGGCTTCCTTTCTCCAACTCGAATGCCTAGACTTTGTGCTGGGCAAGCGGAAACCCGATAAACTGTACAAGGCTTGCTGGCAAACTTGTGTTCGCCTGTTGCCAGCGGCTGTTCAGGAAGGATTACGTGCTGGTGGATACAATTCTAGTTGGACATAATCCCTACTCTCTAAGGGGGGGGATAAGGGGTGGAGGGTGTGGGAGGGGGGGTGAGCATGTGGTAGCATGAGTGGAGTGCGGTGTGAACGGTGATGTGTGGGCTAAAGGTGTTGGAGGGCACTGTGGGGGAAAGGGATTGTGGGGAAAAATGGTAAAATGTGTTGGGATGGAGATGTGATCGATGTTCTGTTATTGGTATTGCATATTAGCTATCTTTGGACTGTATTGGTTGATATGTTTACTGCTTTCACCTGCTGTAGTGCGGGATTTAATGTTTGATGTTTCTTCCCAATAAAAAATTATTTTGAAAAATAAAAAATAAAGACTTGTGCATTCTGAAAAGATTACCATGTTTAGTCCAGTCATTGCAGTGATGGTGCTGAGCTGGGAGCTCTGTACCAAGGCTCTCTCTGGAACCCTCCAGACATTAGGTTTCACCGTTGAGCGATGACTCCATCCGTAGCAACCCTAGCTCATTATAAGAACTCTTAAGGCGATTATTTAAAAATAATTTATAGACCGCTTTAGATTAAAAGCAGTTTACATGTCTACATTCATTAAAACAAACATTTAAAACAAAAAAAAAAACCCCACAGCTCTTATATACAATCTCTGCAAATAAGGACCTCCAGCGTAGTCCTGTGAAAACTAAAGCTATTATCTGACAAAGTTAGCACCTCTAGGACCAAGCTGCAGAAATGCTTGCACTATCGTGCCTAGAAAGCCTGCTAGAATATGTTTTTAGCAATTTCCCTGTTGTAGATGATTAAGGAAATAATTTTAGTGTTTGTTTACTCCAAAGAAGGGATTTTGGTAATCTCCCAAAGCTTGCATCTTAAAGCATTCATTATTCTAATGAAGGTATCATCTCTACCCAGCAGCTTTGGTCTTTTAATAAATCTGATTTTTGTACTCCGTGATCTTTCCAGGAGTGCGAACACATTCCAAGGAATCTGGCTTAAAAATCATAGCGATGGTAGGCCTGGTTGCTATGACGACATCTGGGTTAATAGGAAGAACATTGCTTTTCTGAAGACAATTAGTTAAGTAAATGAGAATATAATCATAGCCTTTGAAGTTACTTTACCCTCCTTTAGTTTTTCGGCGGCTGTGCTAGGATTCAGATACATGTGTTTGGATTCGTTTCAGCTGGGTGTTAATTCTTCACGGTGGAACATTAATAGCAATGTGCTTTAACAAATGTTTTCTTTTTCATGTTTGAAGAAGTGACAGTTAAAAGCATATCTTTAGTGCATGAAAGAATCCACAGTGGTGTGCAAGAGAACGGTTTATTAAAGATATCTATATACAGGGAAACGGACTGAGACCGCCATCTCGTTTCAGGAAGGGATGGGGGAGAGAAAGGAGCCCCATGGGAAGAAACATGGAAGAAGAGGTATAAGAAGTGGGGGGGAGATGGGAGCTTTAGGTTGGGTCTTCCACCCTCCGACTCAGGGAAGGGGAAATTTTGGTTCTCAAGTGCCAAACAGGCCTGATTTTCAGGATTTCCACATTGAATATTTATGAGAGATACCGTATTTTTCGCTCCGTAAGACGCACTTTTTTCCCCCAAAAGTGGAGGAAAAATATCTGTGCGCCTTATGGAGCGAATGTAGTGTCTCTCCCTCTCGCACGCCGTCCCCCCCTCCTCCTCCCCCCAACTCAGCCCAATCAGTATGGCGCAGGTCAAACATCAGCTGTTTGAACCGCATGCGCTATGGAGGCCTCTCTCTCGTTCAAACAGCTCCCTGCCGGTCTGCTGTTCCCAGGGTGCTGCCGACCTTCGCAGTAAGATGCACCCAGTGGCACCCCGGGAACAGCAGACCGGCAGGGAGCTGTTTGAACTGGAGGGGCCTCCGTAGCGCACGCGGTTCAAGCAGCTGATGTTTGACCTGCGCCACGCCGAGATTCACAGTAAGATGCACCCCGGGAACAGCAGACCGGCAGAGAGCTGAAGCTCTGCCGGCAGAAGATGATACGTGGCATCAAAGTTAGTACAGGCCATTTCCTTCTCATTTGTTTAGATATCTTAGTTGTTCCATGCATTTGACCTGCGCCACCATACTGATTGGGCTGAGCTGGGAGGAGGAGGAGGGGGACAGTGTGCGAGAGGGAGAGACGCTACCTTCGCTCCAGGGGGGAGCTCCGTACAGAGCCCGTCATGGGGACAGAATTTCTTTTTTCTTATTTTCCTCCTCTAAATCCTAGGTGCCTCTTATGGTCAGGGGCGTCTTATGGACCGCAAAATACGGTATTTGAATGCATTTGATTTAAGAATCAGTTTTATGTGCATATTTTGACTGTTCTGAAAAGCAGATCTGTTTTAGCACTCAAGACCAAAGTTTGCCATCCTTATCTGATTTCCATCCCCCCTTCAAAAAAAAAAAAATCCTGCTGTCCTGGAGTTTTGTTATATGTCCAGCCCTGCCCCCTGCTCTTGATTTTAACTAGTACCAGTAATCATAGTCTCAAGATAACAGATACACAGCAGCTGACAATGGCACTTTTATCACGGTCCGACTGTTTACAAAACATGGCAAAGTAACTAGAAAGCAGGCAAAAAGTCTTTTACACTCTTGGCCTTCATTAACAGAGGCACATTCTCTTCCCACCTTCATGCTCGCACCCAGGCCATGTTTTAAAGAGTATGAAACTAGGAAGTGCTCCTTGAAATGTAAGGCGATTTCCAATATCCGTTCCACTTCCTCATTTTGTGGCTTTTTGTTCAACCCTCCCCCTTCATTTAAACTGCAGCAGATTGTTGTGTGGAGAAGGAAGTGAGAGAGTTTGATGGTTAGTGCTGAGTAGATAGGATATGATGTTTTATATTTAAGAGTCTAGCAGCAAGAGAGGGGCCTTTTTCAGTGGTTTAATGGAACACAGTCAATATGGATTTACCCAAGGGAAGTCTTGCCTAACAAATCTGCTTCATTTTTTTTGAAGGGGTTAATAAACATGTGGATAAAGGTGAACCGGTAGATGTAGTGTATTTGGATTTTCAGAAGGTGTTTGACAAAGTCCACCATGAGAAGCTTCTAAGAAAACTAAAAAGTCATGGGATAGGAGGCGATGTCCTTTCGTGGATTACAAACGGTTAAAAGACAGGAAACAGAGAGTAGGATTAATGGTCAATTTTCTCAGTGGAAAAGGTTAAACAGTGGAGTGCCTCAGGGATCTGTACTTGGACCGGTGCTTTTCAATATATATATATATATATATATATATATATATATATATAAATGATCTGGAAAGGAATACGATGAGCGAGGTTATCAAATTTGCAGATGATACAAAATTATTCAGAGTAGTTAAATCACAAGCGGATTGTGATACATTGGAGGAGGACCTTGCAAGACTGGAAGATTGGGCATCCAAATGGCAGATGAAATTTAATGTGGACAAGTGCAAGGTGTTGCATATAGGGAAAAATAACCCTTGCTGTAGTTACACGATGTTAGGTTCCATATTAGGAGCTACCACCCAGGAAAAACATCTGTAGCATTCGTGCCTGTTTCTCACCCTCGCTCCACCCTCTTTACTGCTGTGGCGACTCCCTCCAGGCCTGATGGACGGCTTGTGGCCACGTCGTCCTCCTGCTACTTCTCGGGATCCCTGGGCTGGCCTGATGCTACGGATCCGCCATGTTCCTGAGGACATAGGGCACACGCGTGTGCTCCAGACTTTGTACCAGCAAGGGCGTGAACCTCGGGGGCGTTCCCCCCCCCCCCCCCCGTAGTGATGTCATCAGTTTTCAATTTAAAAGGTTTTTGCTTGCTAACCTCAAACGAGTTAGTAAAGACTCGAATCTTCCCTTTGGGTACGATTCCCCAAGCTACTCTGCCTCCCTTTACTTACATGGAGTACCCACTCCTCGGGGGCTCCGTTCTCGCTCTTCTTGAATTCAGCTTGCAGTACGGGATTCGGTACTTGTTCCTCGAGGGCCTACGGTCCTGAAGACTCAGAAGACTCCTATTGCCTGATGACGATCGCAGACGTGAACACAGTGAGTCCTATTACAGACAGATACAAGGGCCCTCGTGGAGCGAGTACCGGTTTGGCCTCTGTTGGAAACAGGATGCTGGACTTGATGGACCCTTGGTCTGACCCAGCATGGCAATTTCTTATGTTCTTATGTTTGGGTAAATGTAACTTCAGGACATGCTAGAGAGGTAAAGTTCCTGGATGGAATAAATGCTTCATGGAGCAATTGGTTCAGGAACTAAGGAAAGAGGATTTGGTGAGGGAGGTAATGGTGGTGGAGTCACTTGGCAATGGTGATCATAACATGAACAAATTTGAACTAATGACTGGAAGGGGAACAATACATAAATCTAGAGTTCTAACATTAAACCTCAAAAGGGAAACTTTGATAAAATGAGGAAAATAGAAGAAAAAACTGAAAGGTGCAGTTACAAAGGTTAAGACTGCACAACAAGCATGGACATTGTTTAAAAATACCATCTTAGAAGCGCAGTTCAGATGCATTCCACGCATTAAGAAAGATGGAAGGAAGGTCAAATGATTACCAGCATGGTTAAAAGGTGTGGTGAAAGAGGCTATTTTAGCCCAAAAATGTCCTTCAAGAGTTGGAAGAAGGATCCATCTGAAAAAAAATAGGAAAAAGCAGAAACATTTTCAAGTTACATGAGAAACATTGATAAAACAAGCTAAGAGAGAATTTGAAATGAAGTTTGCCCTAAAGGCAAAAACTCATAATAAAAACTTTAAAAATATATCCTAAGCAAGAAACCTGCGAGGGAGTTGGTTGGACCGTTAGATGATCGAGGAATTAAAGGGGCTGTTAGGGAAGATAAGGCCATCACAGAAAAACTAAATGAAATCTTTGCTTCCGTGTTTACTAATGAGGATGTTGGGGAGATACCGGTTCTGGAGATGGTTTTCAAGGGTGATGATTCGGATGAACTGAACCAAATCACAGTGAACCTGGAAGATGTAGTAGGCCAGATTGACAAACTAAAGAGTAGCAAATCACCTGGACCAGGTTTGTAACCTATCATTAAAATAGACTGGAGAATGGTCAGTGTAACCCAGATATTTAGAAAGGGCTTTGGAGTAATTGGGGAAACTGTAGACCGGTGAGCCTGACTTCAGTGCTGGGAAAAATAATGGAAACTATTCTAAAGAAGAAAATCACAGAACATATAAAAAGACATGGTTTAATGGAACACAGCTAGCATGGATTTACTCAAGGGAAGTCTTGCCTCACAAATCTGTTACAAGTTTTTTGAAAGGGTTAATAAATATGTGGATAAAGATGAATGAGTAGATGTAGTGTATTTGGATTTTCAGAAGGTGTTTGACAAAGTCCCTCACGAGAGGCTTCTAAGAAAACTAAATCATCAGAGGACCTTGTAATTTGGCTGTTCAAATGGTAGATGAAATTTAATGTGGACAAGTGCAAGGTGATGCATACAGGGAAACATAACCCATGCTGTAGTTACACGATGTTAGGTTCCAATTAAGGAGTTTCCACCCAGGAAAAAGATCTAGGCATCATAGTGGATATTACATTGAAATCATCTGCTCAGTGTGCTTTGGCGGTCAAAAAAGCAAACAGTTAGCAATTATTAGGAAGGGAATGGTGAATAAAATGGAGAAGCCATAATGCCTCTATAGCGCTCCTTGGTGAGACCGCATGTTAAGTACTGTGTGCAGTTCTGGTCACCGCATCTTAAAAAAGATATAGTTGTGCCTGAGAACGTACAGAGAAGGGTGACCAAAATGATAAAGGGGATGGAATGGCTCCCCTATGAGGAAAGGCTAAAGAGGTTAGGGCTGTTCAGCTTGGAGAAGAAATGGCTGAGGAAGGATTCATTTCCTCTCATGATATAAAATCATGAGAGGACTAGAATAGGTAAATATGAATCGATTATTTACTCTTTCGGATAAATAAAAAATAGGACTAGGGGGCACTCCATGAAGTTACCAAGTAGCACATTTAAAACAAATTGGAGAAAATTATTTCACTTAACACACAATCAAGCTCTGAATTCATTGCCAGATGGTGTGTTAGATAAGTTAGTGTAGCTGGGTTTAAAAAAGGTTTTGATAAGTTCCTGGGGGAGAAGTCTATAAACTACTATTAATCAGGTTGATTTAGGGATTAGCCACTGGCATTAGTAGCATGGGATCTCTTTAATATTTGGATACTTGCAGGTACTTGTAGCCTGGATTGGCCATTGTTGGAGACAGGATGCTGGTCTTGATGGACCCTTGGTCTGATCCAGTATGGCAATTTCTTATGTTCTTAAGTGTTCAGAGACATTGCTGTTCAAGAAAAATGCTCACAGTGCCTCATTTTCACCTCCCAGCACTAATGTTTTTAATTTAAGTACTGTTAACTCAGATCTGGGTTTAGACAAATCATGGTGTGCTTCTCACTAACTGCAAGACTTTACAGATAACAAAAAGTTCTCTGATTTTTTCTTTGGAGGGTTCAGCCAATACACAATTATAGACTAAAAAGGACCAAAAGCACCTCTCTTTTTTTGGTTATGCAAGAAAATTCTTTTTGGATTTATCCACTAATATGACCTCATATAGGCATTTTTTGGAGCCAATTTGAATGAGTGTGCTGCATAGCAAGTAGTATATTTCACACTACCACTCAATATATAGTCATAGGTCATCTAACGTCAATTTTTTAATTTTTTCTGTGCTAGTTTCACCATTGTTGTGCTCATTTCATCATCATAAAACTTCTTATATTATTACTTTTCATGATAGTACTATAACTTAGCTTGTTCAAGACATCAAGATTGAAGAATCTGAGCGGCTCTGTGCCGTGAGGATGACTTGCCCAACACGGTCCGTGTTTCGGTTCTCCACCTTCTTCATGGGGCCATCTATGAAGACATCTAATGTTAGTAAATTATGACAGATTTAATAAAAGCTTTTTATACCTTATTCGCCGCGGTACTAACGATATTAGTTGCTCAGTCAATGTTCCGTCTTCTGAGAAATCCGTCTCTTCAACCGGAAGCTGAAGTGACAGGACGCCATTTTTAAAGGACAAATGATCCAATGAGAGGTTGCAACGTCAAAATTGTCTGCTACACATGTCAGCTGTGAACTTGCTACTAAATTCAAATCACAGAATACCAATCAATTTCAGCATTTAATCCCTCCGGAGCGGTACATGCCAACCTATAAATCCACCGTTGTTCCTGTAAATTCAGTAGTGTCAGTGAATCACCCCCCCTACTAGTCATCAAAATTTTATCAATAATTCTCCACTTCAGATCCGCAAAAGTGTGATTGAATTCAACACAATGTGCCACCATAGGGGCTTGCAATTTTTGCGTGGCTACACAGCTGCGATGTTCAATCAGCCTAGTACGTATGGCTCTCTTTGTTCTGCCTACATAATATTTGTTGCAAGGACAGACAATCAAATAAACCACATGTGTTGATGCACAATTAGTATTTATTTTGGCATGGTAAAGATTGCCCTTCTTATCTGTCCATGTTGGTCCATTCATAGACTGTGCACACAGAGAGCAATTATTACACGGCATGTGTTCGCCAGAATGTGAGCCAGATTGAGCAGTGTCCAAACGTAAAAAGGAATGCGTCAGTAAATCTCTCAAATTTTTTCCCCGACTGTATGTTATCATAGGTAACTCTTTAAAAACCGAATGGAATTGTAATATATGCCAGTATTTTCGAATAATGGCCGCAATCTGAGTGGCCCTTGTTGAATATTTTAATGTACATACAAGATTTGGATCCTGATCTACATCATCTTTTTCCAAAAGTAGCCATATGCGCTGAGCATTAAATCCTCTTTTGTACGCTGCTCTAATTGTTTTAGAAGGATAACCCCTATTGAGCAATCGTGTTGCTAATGCTTGTGCCTGCACAGTATAGTCTTCTATATCATAACATATTCGTCGTATTCTCAAAAATTGACCAATTGGTAAATTATTTTTTAAATGATATGGATGAAAGCTAGAGAAATGAAGTAATACATTTTTATCCGTGGATTTTTTGAACAATGTAGTAGCAAATTGATTATCCAATTTCTGTATAGATATATCCAAAAAATTGATCTTAGATTTACTATACTGCATCGTAAAATAAAGATTTGGATCTAGAGTGTTTATCCAAGTCAAAAAATTTTTTAAGCTTAATTCATCACCATGCCACAAGAAAAATATGTCATCAATGTATCGACACCAGTTTGTGATGTTTATAAACTTAGCTGAATGATACAATAATGTCTCTTCAAAGTTTTCCATATACAAATTCGCCAAACTGGGGGCCATAGTGGCCCCCATAGCGGTACCATGAATCTGCTGGTAATAACATTCATCAAAGATGAAATAATTTTTTTGTAATGCAATAGTAGCAATACTTAACAGAAAAGATGTTGGTACACGATGTGGGCGACTTCTAGAGTTTAATGCTTGTTGTAAAATTACTAATGCCTGATCTTGTGGGATACTTGTATATAGTGCCCTGATATCTAAAGTTACCATAATGGTATCTGGAGTAGGATAGATAGACATTAATTTATTCAACATAGCCTTGGTGTCCCTGATGTATGACTTGATTTGCAAAACTTGTGGTTGTAAGAATTTATCGATAAATACAGATAATGGCTCTAATAAAGATCCTACAGTACTTACAATGGGTCTCCCCGGTGGATGGACAAGGTCTTTATGTATCTTTGGAATCATATAAATCGTCGGCGCTCGATACTTAGAATTAATCAAAAAAGTTTTTTCTTTCGATGATAAGAAACCTATAGTAAAGGCTTCTTCAACAATTTCGGTAATTTCATCTAATAAAGATGGCCCAGGGTCCTGTGGTAAAAGTCTATAATTTTCCAACGTGGAAATATGTTCCATCACGGTATTGATGTAACTGTTTCTATCCTGCAAGACAATGGCGCCACCCTTATCCGCCGGTTTGATTATCACAGAGGTGTTTTCCCTCAGAGACAATAACGCCTGATGCTGTGATTTTGTCAAATTATATCGCGGTACTTCATTTACCGATTCCAGCTGTTGTAAATCTTGTAACACCAAGTCCATATACGTTTTCACATGAGGATCGATGGGGCCTGGAGGTAACCACTTCGATTTAGGAAATACAAGTGAAGAATCCAAAGGTGGTGGAAATGTAGAAAAAAATAAAGCGATCTGTATCTTGCGAAAAAATCTATACATATCACGTCTTGTCTGAAAGGAATCGTACTTATAATACGGAATAAAAGACAAACCTTTTTCCAAGATATCTAATTCCACGGCGGTAAGCTGATGGGAAGATAAATTCACCACTATGGAGGTCGAACACTCTGGGATCGAGTTTGAGGGCGATGATCGCTGTCTGGCCATGCCGAACCTCGTTGACGAAAAAAACGGCGTCCCTGCCGTCGGTTTGAAGATCTAAAGTTGTTATAACGTAACTGTTCGGATGCTTGGTAATTTGTTCTCGATGTGGTGGACGAATACTCCTCATCAGAACCAGATGATGTTTCTTCTGATGAGGCGAAACCAACCCGTCTTGGTTTTGCATATTTACGACGTTGCCATAAATATATTTCCCCGGAGGAGTAATCTTTTTCGTCGCGATTAAATTTAGAAATTTTACTTTGACGTAATTCGGTCCGAAATTTTTCAATAACACGATTATGTTCATGTAGTTTTTTATCGTACTCCTCTATTGTCTCAGTAGATTGTAAACTATGCTTTATTTCGTCACAGGTGGATTTAGACGTTTCAGCCATTTTCCCAGTGGTCTCCACTATAAGTAGCATAATATCCAAAGAGCACTTATTTAAAATCGCGATCCACTTGTTCACAAAAATCTCATCATCGGGGTACAGTGATGGTTCCAAATTAATTCTTAGACCTCTTGGGATACGTTCCATCTTAATATATTGTAAAAGTGTGGCAACATGTAAATCGGAACGTATTTGACGCATATTTATATCTTTTAAAGAATCCCAAGTATTCTTATCCACCGTTTCAGGTTCATCCAATAATAATGGTCCTTGAAGGGCTTGCGCCACTTGCTGTTCCGTATAACTGAACACGTTAGACCACATTGTAAGAGAAGATATAACTGCAAGACTTTACAGATAACAAAAAGTTCTCTGATTTTTTCTTTGGAGGGTTCAGCCAATACACAATTATAGACTAAAAAGGACCAAAAGCACCTCTCTTTTTTTGGTTATGCAAGAAAATTCTTTTTGGATTTATCCACTAATATGACCTCATATAGGCATTTTTTGGAGCCAATTTGAATGAGTGTGCTGCATAGCAAGTAGTATATTTCACACTACCACTCAATATATAGTCATAGGTCATCTAACGTCAATTTTTTAATTTTTTCTGTGCTAGTTTCACCATTGTTGTGCTCATTTCATCATCATAAAACTTCTTATATTATTACTTTTCATGATAGTACTATAACTTAGCTTGTTCAAGACATCAAGATTGAAGAATCTGAGCGGCTCTGTGCCGTGAGGATGACTTGCCCAACACGGTCCGTGTTTCGGTTCTCCACCTTCTTCATGGGGCCATCTATGAAGACATCTAATGTTAGTAAATTATGACAGATTTAATAAAAGCTTTTTATACCTTATTCGCCGCGGTACTAACGATATTAGTTGCTCAGTCAATGTTCCGTCTTCTGAGAAATCCGTCTCTTCAACCGGAAGCTGAAGTAACAGGACGCCATTTTTAAAGGACAAATGATCCAATGAGAGGTTGCAACGTCAAAATTGTCTGCTACACATGTCAGCTGTGAACTTGCTACTAAATTCAAATCATACAGGATATGTATGGCTTCTCACTAAGCCATACATATCCTGTTTGAGAGAGCCGATTTGTCATCTTCTGCTGTGGCATGCTCTGCTGTAGCTCGGAGAGAAGGAATCAGAATGACTAAAGGCACAAGTGTGACAAATATTCTGAGGCATTTTTTTTTCCTTCCCCCAATTATCCTCCTCCCCCATCTTCCTCTAGCAGACAGGGAAAGAGCAAAGGAAAATCTCATGCATTTTCCTTTATGAACTTGGAGGAGAGACATGAAAAGATGTTCATAGACAAGTGAAAATAACGAGCAAGGTACTGAAACTGGCAGCCCGTCTTTCCGAGCCCTGCCGAAGGAACGCTCTCCGGTGTCCTGTCGTCACTGGGCCGTACAATTCAGCCCACTTACTGTGCCCTAAGCGTGAATCTTAAAGCAAAAAATGTGCGCGATTATTATATTTTACTTTTCAAGAATTTCCCCGTTTGTATCTTAAACTGAGCTCCGATCAGTTCTTTAGTCTCTTTGCATGAAAAACAAAGGCATGGACCCAAATTAACTGCAGCCTGGGGTTCTAACATCTTTTTGTTTTGTTACCTTAAATGATATTTTTTTGACTGAACAGTTTTGCTCCTGTTGCTTTTAGGCTTCCAGCTCAATAGGATCGGGGGCGATCTTTTAGCGCTGTGAAGCTTCATGAGAAACTCCTGGGAATTTCCCCCTATTTTATAGCATCCTCTTACCCCCCCCCCCCCCCCCCCAGTGTACTTAGTCGAGCCGTGGTACTGAGTCCATCAACTGGTAGCCATGCACCAAGGCTTCTTCTGGAAGCCTGAAATCATGGGCCCTGAATCTGGTCTTCAAGTGTCACTGCTGAGCAACGGCCAACACACCTACCCTGCCCCATGGGGGTCTATGACTGATGCCCGTGCAGCATCCTCACACCTCTGGAAGCCAGGGACCTCCCCTTTGATAGTGCACAGCACTGCCACTGGGCCGGCTTCAGACGGCAGCGTCTTCCTGATGGTAATTACCGTACCTATGCCAGAAGTTAGATAGCTCAAGCTCTAGGCAAGGCCATCCATTACAACAACAAATGCAATTTATTTTTTTCACCTAGAATCTGCTGTGGGGTTTGCAGCTTTCAGAAAATGGAATTTTGAAAAAAAACGTTACCAAAAAAATTGACATGCTTTTATTATGCTTTC
Organism: Rhinatrema bivittatum; assembly: GCF_901001135.1. Classification (NCBI taxonomy): domain Eukaryota; kingdom Metazoa; phylum Chordata; class Amphibia; order Gymnophiona; family Rhinatrematidae; genus Rhinatrema; species Rhinatrema bivittatum. The sequence continues at coordinate 52,637,788 of NC_042629.1, read as the reverse complement.
AAATCTTCTCATCAGCTGCAGTTTCTAGAGGGGTTTTGCTATCACTGCATTCCCTGCAGATCTGTTCACTGATTTGTCTGGTGAAAATGTTTTCTATAGTGTATGAATTCTCCTTATTGATGCATCTTTGCAGTCTCAAGGCAGTTTTATTCTGATTTATTACAACGCTAGCAAGGCTGCGCTCATTAAGCTAACGGCGACATTTTTGTTAATACTTCAGCTATGCCGAGACTCAGGCGGACTGAAGTGTAATGAAAACCTGTCAGTTCGAAAACAGGTGATTTGGTTATTTTATTTTTCAAACACATTGTGTTTCGAGCCTGCAGAGTCTGGTTCTGAGTTGTAAAAAAAAAAAAAAAGTGGTGGACTCAGTGTTGGCCCCAAAGCTTTTTATGTGCAGCTGTTGTGAAGTGATGTGCAGAAGAAGATTCTGTTTCTTTTGTGGACTGTACAATAACAGATTGGTGAGAGACACTCACTAAAGCCACGCCTGGTCCATCTACAGTATGCATGAGAGCAGTTTGGCCTATAGTAGAGACCCATTACATGCAGCTTTCTTGTGCTTAGTCACTGTGAATATCCTTGCTGTGGGGGGTCTCCCAGGACAGGGTTTGGGAAGCCCTGACCTGGAGAATCATGCAGCAGCTTGAGCTGAGATACACAGCTATCTTTAATACAGAAAGTGTAGTGCCCTGTAGATTTTGGTCTCTTCTGTGTGCCAGACACCTGCCTGCGCTCTGTTGAACCTGTTGCTAATTGTATTATGGTCAGAGCTGCAGTGGAAGTGTGTGGGGTCTCAGCTGAAGCTGGGCAGAGGACTGCCGAGAGAGCAAATTTCTTTCCAAGCTTCAAATAAATGTAGCAAATAACCTTTGTCTAACATGTTTTATTCCTTTTTCTAAAGCTGATTAGCACGGTTGATATGACATTTAATGGCTTATGCTGGATATGTATATCTATATTGCTTTTAATTAGTTAGAAGTTAATATTTGCAGGTAATTTAATATTCTAGAACCTATTCAGTGTGACTAATCTTAGTACCATAACCTTAATGTGATTCAGCAACAGATAAAAACAAATTCCTTGTAACTCATAAAGAATGGTGAGTCTGGAACCAAGAAAGCTCAAAGCGCAGACTCTCAGGATTAGCAGCAGGACCAATTGATCTCACAACACCTCAGTAGCAAACTATCTTGTCTACTTGGCAGGAGTGGTTCACGCCCCTGGAAGCTCCCGGAGGACCAGCCTTGTGTGTCCCTAGACTGGGAGCTGTATGTGAGGAGACCTTGCTTAGCACACCCTCATCGAGCTAGTCTCCTGAGGCCTTGCCTGTGGAAATGCTGCTCGGCTAGCCTTGATTCCTGATCCAACACCAAGGCCCTGATGTTCTTAGCCCACCCAGGCCTTCCCATACTCTGGAAATATCAAGCCCTGGCTGTGGCCTGCACCCTCAGGCTCCAGCTGCAGGAATGGCATGACACCGGGCGAAGACCCAACCTGGTTGCTTGGCATGAGACTGCAGCTCACCAAGGCTTCTGAGTTTCCTCTGAGCTCCTTGCTCTCTCTGGAGGGGAACCCAGTTAACAGTCAGGCTTCAAATATTTGTAGCCCCTTTACTTTTGATCATGAGATCTCTGTTCTCTGCCCCCTCAGAAAAACAAGCAGGCAGGCTGAGTACATCCTGTTTTAGCACTGCAGGTAGTACATAAGGGGTTAAGCTGCATTTAATCAGTGGAGGGCTGCCACTGTAAATGTATTGCTTCTGGCTGACTAGGTCCTTCCTTAGGAGAGTCTAGCATGAAGAAGTAATTTGGTAAATTACTGAATCTAAGACCGACAGCTTAGTTTTCTGTATTTTTATTACCTCACATTAACACACATGGTTGCTCTTTATGTTTATAATATGTGTATCTTGCTATATATATATATATATATATATATATATATATATATATATATACGGTATGTACATACATGTGTGTATGCAACTGGGTGCTGTTCAGATCCTTGCCAGAACTAGCTCTGTTGTCATAGGAAAAAGCACCTGAGCTGTGCTAGGCAGGCAAGAGGAGCGTTTATTTAACTTAGAATGGCTCAAATGGCTATACAGTGGGAATCTTGAAATATTTCCTGCTGTGAAGGTCAGTTTCAAAACTGGCACATGGCCATCATAAAAAGATAGTTTTGTTAAATAAAAAAGGTATGAATATTTATTTAATAAAATATTTTAGGTCCCAGAAGTATGGTAACACTTTTGAAGAATTTAGTTGATTCTGTCAGCTTAAAGAACAGTTGAAACAACAGTTTTGTGCCCGATTCATTTTGTTTCAATGGGAAAAAAAAGACCTCCATGAATCAAGCCCTTTGCTTGAGCTGCAGCTGCCTCATAGATTGATTCAGTTTGTCCCTTAATTTGCTCCTATAATGCTACATGCATTTTAACATGTCGCTATTGATTCTTGGAACCTGTACCGCTGCTTTCAGCCATTGTAATATATGCATCTCATACCAGGAAGACATTTAAAATGTGAATTGTTGTTGCTATATTAAGTTTGTTCTGTTCCTTTTTACACCTATCTTCGTACAAATTGTTGGCTGCCTTCCTGCTACCTTACCATATTTGGAGTTAAATGATTTCAAAGGGCTCTGGATTCACATTCAGTAGGAAACAGCTTTGTGCTTCTCTCCCCCCCCCCACCACATAAATGACTCTGATCTCACGAGCTGATGATTAATACCTTTCAGAAATAGTCCTAAATGGTTAAACCATTTTCTGTTAGTGCGTGCTGGGTTTACTTATAGTAGCAGAGTAATTGCAAACATTAGGATATATGAAAGAAGGGCTTGATGGTTTATTGTATCCACAGCCCTCCTGTAGATTTTTCTTTTTTGTTCTATCCCATATTCGCTTCGCTTTATACAGCTCACAGGCCAATGCTCCCTTTGAGTGGTACAAAAGTAATTGGTAACACAAGCTGTGTAATCCCTAGTGGTGAAGAAGTAAAGGGAAAGTCAGAGAATGTGTGGCCTATGGCACTGCAAAAATAAGCAAAGGGGGCAAACTAGATGGGACTTATGGTCTTTAGGGACTGTAAGTCTCTTTCTGGGGTTCCAATGTGGTTTTTGCAATCGTGACCGACTACAGAGATTTCTAGGTGTTAGAAGCTCTTTCCTTTGGCGCCTTTTTAGGTAACTCCTGCTGTTATGGTAGTTCACTTATGTCGCACTGTGTCTGAACTTTGATGTCAAAAACAGTATCCTGTAATAAGAGAAAATGGACTCGGAGGAAGCTGTACAGTGCAGTGTTCACAGTGATAGGTAGCACTCGGCTCTCTGCTGGATCCATGGCAGGCAAGGCCCCCAGTCTCTCCCTACCCGATAGGGTTATTTTTCCCACTCAGTGACCCAAGCTAAGTGATTTTAAGCTATATTAGAATAAGGATCTTCTTTTATTGGGGTACGTTTCTTATCAATGCCCTGCTGAAATGGAACTGAAGCAATGTGGCAGGAAGAGGATAAGAGTTTTGTCACATGGTTTTCCGAACTCTGCAATCATGCTGAAGCTCACAGCTGAAAGGAAGTTGGTATATTCTTATCTCAGACTATCTGGAAACACATTTTCTTCCTTCACATGCTCACCACTGCCTAATCATATTTTAAGACTCCAAGGGATTTCACAGTTGAGTCGTAGTGGTTTTTTTTCCCACTTTAAGACTGGAGATCCGATTTGCTGGTGAAAGACTAATATATTAAACAGATTCTTGGGAGCTAAAAATGGCAGATGAAATTTAATGTGGACAAGTGCAAAGTGATGCATATAGGGAAGAATAATCCAAACTATAGGTACACAATGCTGGGGACAATATTAGGCATGGCCACCCAGAAAAAGGGCCTTGGAGTCATTGTGGACCATGGAGGAAGTAAAAAAAAAAAAAAAAGGCAGACAGAACAGCAAAAAAAACAACTCCTTGCTTTACTGTGGGAGGCAATTAGAGACTGTGGGATGTTCACTCCATTCCAAAGTTTCCAACCTCCAACAGCTTGACCAGTCTGAATTTGCTCAGTTAGAAAAGGAATGGAAAATAAAACAGAGGATATCATAATGACTCTGCCTCGATCCATGGTGCGACCTCATCTTGAGTATTGTGTGCAGTTCTGGTTACCACAGTTCAAAAAATATAGAACAGAATTAGAAAAGTCACAGAGAAGGGTGTCCAAAGTGATAAAAGAGGATGCAACAATTCTATGAGGAAAGATTAAACAATTCAGGCATCTTTAGCTTCAAGAAGAGATGGCAGAGATATGATAGAGGTTTATAAAATCATGAGTGGGGTGGAACAAGTAAACAGGGAACAGAATATTTACCATTTCAGATCGGACTAGGGGACACTCCATTAAGCTAATAGGTAGTACTGTTAAACCAAAGAAACTAGACGTTTTGCCGGAATGTCTACCATTCACATTGCTACTGGAAACCCTTGTCTCTATCAAAGATCACTAACCCAGGTTTTACTCAATCAATTAAACACAACGCTTCACCTGGTCAATATATCCTTTTCAAATGTTATTGCCGTATTCAACAACCTTTTATATAACCATTAAAATTATTATGAGGAAGGGGGGTGGTTTCATACTTTACTATTGGGCACTCTCCACGTTGCCTCTTAGCGTTTCACTTCTTTAATCATCAACTCATCCTCCTACCTCCGTTTATTGAGAAAAATGCTATCTAAACATTTTTTTGAATGTGGCAATAAAATTTGTTCATTGCTTCTAACTCAATTTTTGTTTTTATTTTTTTTATTATTTGAGTTAGAAGCATTGAACAAATTTTATTGCCACATTCAAAAAAATGTTTAGATAGCATTTTTCTCAATAAACGGAGGTAGGAGGGTGAGTTGATGATTAAAGAAGTGAAACGCTAAGAGGCAACGTGGAGAGTGCCCAATAGTTAAGTATGAAACCACCACCCTTCCTCAATAATTTTAATGGTTATATAAAAGGTTGTTGAATACGGCAATAACATTTGAAAAGGATATATTGACCAGGTGAAGCATTGTGTTTAATTGATTGAGTAAAACCTGGGTTAGTGATCTTTGATAGAGACAAGGGTTTCCAGTAGCAACGTGAATGGTAGACATTCCGGCAAAACGTATTAAGTCTTGGAGGATATGATTATTATTATTTTTTTTATTGCTGTAGCAGGGCTCCTGTAACAAACTGAAACTTAGTTGATAGCAGTGTGGTAATTGAAATGTCTGGAAACGCGCAAAAAAACCCTGTCACCCTCAGCTGTGGAAATATTTATTGTATTTTAGCAGTAGGCTGCTTGAGATTTAAAGAGACACTTAAACCTTGCCAGCTCAAAAGGAAGATTATAATGCATCGTTTTTCCTTTCTGTAATGTTGTCCACAAAGCACCAAACCGAACAAAAGTGGTTTTGATCGCTCAAAACTTGAATTGGATCATCAGTTTAAAAAAAAAAAATCTTTTCTTGATTTGGAGAGTTGAAGGCCAGAAGGAAGTGGAATGCCATAAAGTCTTACCCTTTAACTGCCATCATGAAATCTCTCCAGAGTCAGTAATCTCTCATGATAAACATGTTATGGCTTTCTTCTGGTCAGTGGGACAGGATAGCACCCTGTCACTTTGCAGTCTTGTGGGAAAGTATTGTCTTAAATATATTTTGTTTGGCATAATCTTTCTAAATTCTCCCACATTTTTCCCAGGTACCAATGCAGTCATTGTGTCAGTGTTACTAAGAGCAAAAACAGTGATAAAAGATAGATTAAAAAAAAAAAAAAAAAAGACATAATCATTTGTTTTCAGCAGTGATAAGAGTTAGACCTAATTTACAGGAGGATATTTGTTTCAGATTAGACTTGATTAAAAGATGTTCTGCTGTGTATTTAATAAGAGAACTCCCCCTCTTGTTGTCTCTGTTGAGAAGATAGCGGTCACATTAACAAACTTGAGCAGAAGGTAGTGCATTTGGCCTTATTTGTCATGGTAACAGATAGCCTTTGGGAGGGCATTTTGTTTGCTTTCTGTTTATGAATGCTGAAAAGTAATTATGAAGGAAGAAGACACCAGGCAGTTATCTTGTTTGGTATACAAAATATAACAACCTCCGGTCATTTTTGCATAATACCGCTTTGTAGGCGTGTTGACGTTAGACACCGTGTAGGTGGCATCTAGGATTATGTTACATGGGGAATTTACACGAGAGGTAAAACAGCTTCATTGATAACTGGAAATGTGTTGCCTTATACTAAAAATGAATGGAGGGGTCGTTCTGTACTAGTAAAAACATCAGTATTAGACTTCTTTTAAAACATTTTGTTAAAAAAAATTTTGTTCACTTTCTCCTGGAGAGGGGAAACCATTGATTCTTAGAGACGTGTAGCAAAAATCTGCATTTATTGTTTTTTTCTGCCATGCTGAACATTTAAAATATTTATTAAATTGAACCCTGGGTAGCTTTCTGTCTCTGCTGAGATATCAGACATCTCTGAGAAGGTGGAGATGTAGAAGTTTTTAGGTGGAAAATACTGGACGCTTCCATTTTGTAAAATAAATACCACATGACATATGTTGAATACAGAATGAGTTGTCCTTTACATATAAATATTAACCATCATTAGTTTGAACGTTTGAAATGCTAAACTCTGACTCGGCCCAGTCATGTCCCACATTTTAGAATATGTACAGTATAGAGTGAATTTAAGTTAAAACAAACTTTATTGTAGGATTGAATGTTATACAATGACCTTTGCCGTGTTAATCTTTTATGTATTTTACAATATGTTATTTATATATATTAAGTTATTTTGATTGCCATTTTATGCATGTTTACTATGTTAACTGTCTAGGACATCGGATAGTGCAGTCTATACATTTTAAATTAAATTCTAAATCATAACGCACTGAAAAAAAATGTATGTAATCCTATTAAAACAGTAAGGAAAAAGCTACTGTTGTGCTACATACATACACTGAACAGTGGCTCTTTTGTAATCCTCGGATTTCACAGTAAGAGTGGGATTGTGTTATAATCATTCAGATGTATGTGAAAAGTACTGAAATCAGTTAGGTGTGAAATGCCTTGCTCATTTGCTGAACCCTGATTAACATCGGTAGAACGTAAGCTAGGAACTGGGGTGTAATTGCTTTTACTGCAGTGGTTTTCTGTGCCATTGCCTATTAAATACATTTTTTTCTGACTGCAATAAAACCTAGATTGGAGTGAGGTGTCTTAAGGGTTTATGCTAGATGTTGGATTGCCTGTTTGTATATGCTGGTCTCTAAGTGGTATTTGTATGTGTCACTCTGGGAACAGAGTGAAAAATAAAGATGAAGTTTCGCCTCATTTTGCTGGGGTTTTAAACCTCTAATCAAGCTTAAAGAGCTTCTAGAAAGAATGAACATTTGCCAAATCTTGTCTTCTATCAGTCCTGGAAATCAGTTGCTATGCCTTTCTGTTTAGTGTTTCCTGGTCCTCTCTAGTAGAGAAGTGACAGTCATGGACTTTGAGCTGACCTTAAGTGTTCACCCATAAGAGCCTGAGGTTTTACAGTCCCTCATTTTTCTCAATATCAGCAAAATCCTGTCTGGAGACAATTTTTTTTTTTCGTTCATAAGGGAATCTTCTTGAGACTTTCTCCCTCTGTTCTTGGAAGTCTCTAACTGCAATATCATGGCATTGGAAGAGCTAGCAAAAAAAAAAAAATGCATTTTCTGTTAATTTTCCCTAAATCTTTTTGTAATTTCTGTTCCCCCTTGCTTCTCTCCCACTGGAAATTCATTTTCCCAGAGGCCTAAACATGAACTCTGTGTACTGTGTCACATCTTCATGGTAGGTTCCTTCTCACAAAGTAAGCTCATCTGTTTTAAAATGTCCATAGCTATAAAGCAAGGGGATTCCAGCTTATCTAGGAGTAAGCTCAGTTTGGCCAAATCTAGAACATGTTTTAAAATAGCACTTCAGGTGCTCTCCTGTAGGTGTAGATATAGAAGTGTAAAACATAACCCTGAAAACCCTTTGCAAGAGGAAAGACTTTTCTGACCACGTTGTGTTCTGTGTATTTTGGTAGGGAGGGGCTATAGACAATCTTTATTCCTTTCACAACAGTGCTCATTTTTTTGAGCTATTGTGGACCAGCTGGTGGTTAGAAAGCAGTCAGACCTCTGTGTTACCTAAGGCAGAATCCAATCCAGTTTATTGTGACATGATTTCTCATACCACTGACATTCTGGTTCCATTGCAGAATCTTATTAAAGACCTGGAACAAACGCCAGTGCTTTTCCATGTTCAGTTATGGTCAAATTTTGTGTGATGCATACAGTGGTGTTATGCCACTCTTGCTAAGAAATTCAGCCAGTGCTTCCGTTCCCAGTGTATCGCAGAATAAGTAGTAAACTGGAGAAAAAAATTTAAAGCAGTCGACTTAAATTGTTGTCATGACGTGCCGTCTGCATTGTGCAGAGTTGAGTTCTTATTGGCTAAAGAAAAGTTGAGGAGAAAGGTTTAGGGGTTCTGTGACTGCTCTGGATAGAAACAGAAAGGAGCCTGGGAGATTCAGACCTAGAGGGCACCAACCATAGGAAGAAGAGGTTTGCTAAAATGAAAACAAAACGTGAGAAAAATGTAAAAAAAAAAGATGGGTTAAGAAACTGAGGAAAGATCTGAACAATTTTAGGCCATCCTCAGAGTGGAACCCAAGCAACTACTCAAAAGAAAAGAAAGAAGGGACAACTATCAATTGAAGGTTAAACCTTCATGAACTGTATTCTCATTTGTGGGTCAAGGATTAGTCTTATATTGACAGATATATGAAGAAACTTAGTCTGAGTTGCTTAAAACTCAAATATTATTAATCATCACTAATCACTAATAAATCCAACTTGTGGATTTCCATATGAGGCCAGATTCATACCTCTGGGCCAGATGTAGTACAAACTTTCTTTACAGAAACAAAATGAGAGAAATACAATCTTTTTAGAAGCAACTTTATGTTGTACGTGTCACTTCTGTATTCACTGATATTTCTAGTTGAAATGGGGTTTAGCAGTCTGCTAGCTAGAATTAGCTGTACTAGTCTGTAAGTTGTGGTAGGCCTTCATAGCAAAGCATACCTATTTTTGCTTGTATTTGTAAAACTGTTTTTTTGGAGTGCTTCAAAAGTTGGGTTGAAGACATAGCCTGTTTTTTTTTTTTCTATTTGTGAGGTGATTCATCAAAGAGCACTACAGTCCATGAAAAGAACATCATTTCAAAATTTATAAGTAAACGTAACTGGAAAGACTGCCTAAAAGTTGTGTCATTATGCATCAGAAATACCAAGATGATAAAACTTGACACCCACGAGCTGCAGTACTAATCAGAGGCAAAAAATTGGTTACTCTATTTTTTTTCAAGAGAAGCTGTTCATTATTTTTTAATTACTGCAGAGTGGGGAGAATAAAAATGTGTGAGGGATGTCCTTGGCATTCACTGTCGGTGTGGTGGATTGAATCGTGAAGGCTTGGTTCTGTTGGGTGAGGAGTACTGCTTTGGGCAGATAGGGGTGTCTTCTCTTGGCTTAACTCCATAATTCTTGCTCATAAATTCAAATCCTGTCACCAGTTTTCTCTGCCGTAGTGAAAATGTGCATTTTACCTTTAAAATGCAGGAATTTGTAAGGAAACCCCTTGATGTTACATTCTAATGTCTTTTTGGTTTGGTTGCAAGGTATTGTTCTAACATTGATCAGAGGATTCTATTTATGTTAGTAGTGTACCATGCATTTTATTTTTTGTGTAGTCTATCTAAAATGCTAGTTGGTTTACAATGGTACATACACGGTAATCATTTAAAATTATAAATTAATAATTAAAATGAAATTTAAAAACATTTAAACAAACTTCTAAAACACTAATCAATTGCCTTAGTTGCTCATTGATGACTTTAGCAGTTAATTTGTTCATTTAAAGCATTTGCTCATATATTCCCTAAAATAATCATCACATCCTTGACTCAAAAATGCTTCAAATGTTCATTTGATTAACAGTGATCTTGCTTACAGATATAAAATCAACTTTATTCATAGGAATTGATACTTAACAGTATAACACTTTAAAATAATCAGTATGAAATAATTTAAAAAGCTTACTGATAACATATTTTTAGCATTTTGTGGAATATCATTAAGAATGGGACATTTTTTCAAAGTAACTGGTAGTGTATTTCTCAACTTAGGTCTTGCACATAGAGAATTCTCTACTTTTCTAGTCGTATTAAACGAAAAGATTGTTTCCTGCAGGACATTTACCCTACTTGACTCTATACCATTCTTGACATATAGTGCCACCACTCTGCCAATTTGATTTGCCCTATCATGTCAATATAATTTATAGCCTGGTATCCATATCCTGTTGGTTGTACTCTTCCTATCTGATGTCTATTATGTCTATATTTTCATTAAATTCCATGCATGTAACTCTTTAATGCTATTTTTTAGACTTCTGATATTTGCATACAGACAGTTTAGAGTGTGTTTTACTTATTTTTTATTGATAACCTTCATATTAGCAGACATAATTTGGAATAATTCATCTTTTTGTCAGCTCTTTAATTCAACCTAACTTCAGCCTTTTCCACGACCTTTCCATCAGGATTTTTTTTACTTCGCTGTTATGCAAGTATACCTCTGTCCATGCACTCACGAGCAACTGTCAGCTTTCTCCTATGTTTCAATTTAAAAGTTACCAGGGGCGGATTGGCCTAACGGGGGATCGTGCATCCCCCGGTGGGCTGGTCACTCCAGTCACGTGGTCTGCCGTGCGCGGCCGTGATGGAGCCGCGCTCGGCAGACCATGTGATGCGTCCTGGGTGGTGAATCCCCGGGCTGGTCTTCCTTGGGTATCCGCCACTGAAAGTTACTCTACTTTTTAAATGTTAGCGTCAGCTGCGCAGTTCTACCCTAGTAATGGTGGAGCCCATCCCATTGGAATAGGCTTTCCCTTCCCCAGAATGTTCACCAGTTCCTATCAAATCTAAAACCCTCTTCTTTGCACCATAGTCTTTTCTACCTGTTAAGATATTGGAATCAGCCTGTCTCTGGGGTTCTGCAAGTGGAATGGGAGCCTTTTTTGGGAATTCAATCTTGGAAGACCTGGATTTCAATTTCCTACTTCAATTTGGCTTCCAGAACCTCTCTTCTGCACCTTCCTATGTTATTGATACAAGCACAACAGTCTTCCTCCTTCCCAGTGCTCTCTAAATTCTGTCTAGACAATGTGTAAGGTTGGATGCACCAGGCTAGAAACCAATAACTAGCACTAACATTTAAAAAGGAGATGAAATAACTTTTCAAAGTATAACATGGGGGAAAGCCAACATTCAGGAGAGAGTTCTCCTCCAAAGTATGCACTAAGGATACCGGCATAACAGGGAAGTTAGAGAGGTTGTGGTAGAAGCTGAGATAGTTCAGGTTACCATGTTTACTTTACCCAGACTGAGTAAATGTTCAATGCCCCTACTTTCACAGGTAACATACAGTTTTATTAATGGAAAGAGCTTTGCATATTGACTTTAAGTGGTTGGCATATGCCTCCTTTAGACATTTCAGAGGTAACTGTTATAGGGTAAAATGATTACGCCTATTGTTATCAGTGCAGGACACATCAGATGTTAGCAGCTGTCTCAGTCAAGGGGAGTCCCATAAGTGGGAAACTGAAAGCAAACGACACAAAACAGTCATGACGCAGAAGGAAAGGCAGTTGAAAGGGACGATACACAGGAAATCCATTGTATAACCTTTTGTGTGCGTGGGGGAAAGGAACAATGTATAAAACCAAAAAAGCCAACGTGTGGAAATAAGATAGATTCTGAAAATAGCAAGGGAGAAAATAGTATTAGGAACCTCTGTGGCAAGAGTTGTCCATGCGGTACAGTGATTGGGGTCATTCATTAGGATATGTAAAATATGCGGCAAAACTAGTCAGAGTGTAAAGCCTTAGTGAGTGCCAGCAAAACGCAAGAAACCTAGGGCTCTGCAATATAACCACCTTTCCTTCCTGCTGAAAGGTCAAAATATACCGAAGTAGGGAAAATATTCAAATTTGAAAATGCGTGGATGAAAGCATGCAGGATTACCTCTGGTATAGCATCACTTGATTTAAATGACTCATAGATAAGGAGATCCCGCTGGTTCACTGTCCATGCATGCTTGTGGCTTGGAGTCCCAGGGGGATTACAGTTAGTTATAGGATCATTTTATCAATGGGGCATACTTCCAGCAATTTCCAAGCTTCATTACTGTCCAGAAATTCAAGATGGTGGGAATGGACTTAGATATTCTAAACCAGTGGTGACCCCACAGCCAGCTGGATTTTCTTGACCCATCGTGCATATGCTTGAGATCAGCTTGTTTATACAGGAGGTACCAAATATATGCACATTTGTCTCATGTCTGTTATTGTGAATATCCTGAAAACCTGACTAGCTGTGGGGGCAGCAGGACAGATGTTCTAAACAACACATTAGAAGTTGTTGTATACTGTATAATGGTAAGAAAAATCTTTACTCTGACTACCAAAAGTTCCAAGCCATAATTCACTTGAGGAATGTCAATATATCACAACTGTTTTCCCTTTATAAACTCTTATTGAAGGAGTCTTGTGTGAGATGAGAAATAAAAATGAGCGTCGATCAATATGTGGTGTAAATAGTGTATTTCATTTGTAAACCTCTCTAAAGTAAATGTAATATTCATTGAAAACTTCTAAAAAATTTGTATATATCTTAGAAATTGAAGGATAAGCTCAGAGAATACCTGGTTGTGAAGAGAAAGAATGGAGATCATGGAGACGGAAATTGGTCATATTGTTTTAAGCCTTGTGCTCTTTATTTGCTGTCATGTGTTAATATATTACAAAAAAATCAATCTGAAACTAGATCACCAAATTATGATACAAGCACAAACAGGTGAAAAGCATGTCTCCCAGGAAAAGGTACTGAACTTCCCAGAACATGTTCTAATAACCAAGCTCATTACTTTTGTCTGCCTACTATTACAACCCCCACTCATAACTCTTCTATAACAAGCACAAAGGAGATCCAATCTCTCTCTTACCATGCAACAGTGGCTTGAAATTACAGATAAGAAGCAGCAATCTTCAATTGGGCCTACAAATTACCTCCCCAGGGTCTTACTTCCTAGGAGATGAGGGGAGGGAGCAAATGCATGACCAAAACCAGTACCGTAGCCCGGGGCTTCATAACACTTCAATTCCGTCATTTCCCAGCAGATAATGGGTCCCGCTTTAACTTGAGCGGCAGTTACTTTTCTATACGCTCTCATCACCCCGATTCAAATCCTGCTCTTTGGCTTTGCATTCAGAGCTTGAGCCTGCTTCCCTCTAAGCAGCAAGGTGAGTAACACAAAAGGCACTTGTAGCCATCGCGCCCTCCTCTTCCTCTAGCTGAGCTGGGAGGATCCAACAGCAATTCCTTATAGGAGTTGTAGTTCAGTAGAGAGAGGAATTGTTACAAGGCCCTTCTGGGTAATGATTACAGCTCAAGAAGCATGGGCAACAGCAATTGCAACACATGTGGAAACGGTCACATGCCTCTACAGTCTACTAAATCTGAACTAGTGCATTTCTCTTGAGGCATTTTCTTTTTTTCTTTTTTTTTTTTATGGGTAGCACAAAGTACTGAACCTTTGCATAAAACTTGTCAAGTAGATTGCTTTTAACATACTGGGAATATAGCAGTTTCACTTAACACCCAGTTAAGCTCTGGAGTATATTGCCAGAGGATGTTGTTAGGGCAGTTAGTATATCTGGGTTTAAAAAAGGTTTGGATAAGTTCCTGGAGGAGAAAATCATAAACTACTATTAGTCAAGTTGACTTAGGGAATAGCCCCTGCTTGTTGCTGGCATTATTAGCATGGGATCTAGTTAAATGTTTGGGTACTTGCCAGGTACTTGTAATCTGGATCAGCCACTATTGGAAACAGGATTCTGGGTTTGATGGACCCTTGGTCTGACCCATTATGGCAGCTTCTTATGTAAGTTTAGAAGTGAACTTATTAAAAAAAACTGCTATCATATTCAAATTTGCACCACATCTTCCATTCTCTGTTTCTGCCTGGATGTTAGAGCACTCTCTCAAATTAAATCCTGACAAATAGGAATAATTTCCTCTATTCCTATTTTCCTCTTTCTTCTTACTATCCAGACACCTATTGCATGTAATCTGTCTCTCTAATCATTTTTCACATTTCAGCATGAGGTTTATAATCTTGCTTCCAGTTATATATTGACCGCAGTGAAAATGCAAGTCTTTGTGGGTAGCAATAATGGCCAAATAGCTCACCCCACAAATCTCTAGGATGCAAAGTTGCAGTGTACTGGTTCAAGACTTATCTAACAGGTATATTTTGGTGAGGTAGTGAAAAAAATGGTAACAGAATTTAAAAGTGTAAAATAAACAGGGAATCCCTAGTTGCAAAAGGATGATTATAGAGCAGAAGTTGCCAACTCTTGTCCTTGAGAGCCACAATCAGATTTGTATTTCAGGAAATCCACTATGAATATGCATGAGATAATTTGCATGCACCTCCTCTAATTTATGTATATCTGCTTCATACATATTCATTATGGATATCCTGAAAAAAGGCCAGTTTGTGGCTCTCGAGAACCAGAATTGGCCACCCATGTTATTGAGTATTGGGGTAATCTCTATGGGGCAGTCGGAGGCCAGAACAGCAGTGATATGTTTGCATTGTGCTTCCAAGATAGCATTGGGATAGAAAGATGATATGTATGTAGAGATTTGGCAAAAGAAGTTGTGCAGCTAAATTTTGGATAGATTGTTGTAGACAGAGATGGGACAATGAGAGACCTTGTGAGGAGTAGGTTGTAGTAGCCTAAGCTGGAGGTGATGAGAGTGGATAAAGGTACTGGTGGTATATTCAGAAGAGAAGGAGGGGTCTTGGCCATACTAGAGAGAAAAAAACATTTTAGGAGTGTTTTGAATATATGTAGAGAAAGAGAGGAGTCAAAGATGACCTTAAGGTTATAGGTTGAAGGGACTGGAAAGAGGATAGTGTTTTCCACAGAAATAGAGAATGAGGGAAGAGGGTTTGATAGAAAAAAATAGTTTACTTTTGACAATGTTGAGTTTAAAATGATGTTGGGGCATTCAGGCAGCAATATCATAAGCAGGTGAGACATGGGACCGGATTCCTGATGAAGATTTTCTTTGCTTACCACTTGCCTGATCATCAAAATAGAACTATGCCTTCCCTTTCATATTTAGGGCTGGATTAATTAAGATATTTCCCACCATTCTCCTTTGATGAGCTTTGCCCTCCCCTACATGCAAACCTCTCCCTCCATGTCGGAGTTCTACAAGAGTTGTGATTATGGGGATTGTGTCTTAATGGTATCTGGAAAAACCCAGCCCTTCACAGTATTTGCAAGCATGATCCAACTGCA
Organism: Rhinatrema bivittatum; assembly: GCF_901001135.1. NCBI lineage: Eukaryota > Metazoa > Chordata > Amphibia > Gymnophiona > Rhinatrematidae > Rhinatrema > Rhinatrema bivittatum. Next base: position 52,622,301 of record NC_042629.1, on the reverse strand, counting down.
GACGTAACTTGCACCATTGGCCAGAATGATCAAACGAGCCTGTATTTGAGAGGCCAACATCTACAACCATGCTCATTGGGTGCTCGTCCCTTCTCTACCCAACACACTGTCTACGATTATCTTTAAAGCAGCATGCAAGGGTCACCATCTGGCAGGGACACCATCCCAGGCCGATGCTGGAGAAGAGGTGCTGCATCAAAGCTCCGGCCGGCGTCTACCACGAGCAGAAAATTCAAAACTCGCGGGGCAACCTTTCAACCGTGCGCCATTCTTGGACACTGTTCTGTAGCTTCTGCCGGTACCTACATAACCTCGAGGCTGGGGCGCGAGCTCTCAGCAGGCAGTGCGGTGGGTGGAGCGGCCGAGCGAGGATAAACACAATGCAGCCTATGCGCTGGAGGCAGTGACAGTCTTACTCTGTAGAATCACTGTTGGTGGAAGGACCAGCGTGCGCTTGACACAGAGGCTGCTGGAGAGGACAGCCACGATCTGAGCATAGAAATCAGCCTTATAACTCAGAGCAGGTGGGAGGGACATTCCATGGGTCCTTCCCTCTCCTGTCCTTAAGATTTTGATAATGTAACTGGGATATAGGCTTTCCCTGTCCACGTCCTCGGTGAAGATGTTTTCATTTACCTTTTACATTTTGGCTCGACTTCCTGCTTAGTGCAGACTTAGTATTAACTCTTTTTTAAATTAATGTTTAATTATGAATCACAGAAACTGTTTTGTAGAGTAGTGGTTCTCAAACTTTTCCTCAGAAATTTCAGGATAGCCATGATAAATATGCATATGAGATCTTTGCATGTGCTGCATCAATTTTTTTTTTATATAGGGCTATCCTGAAAACCCTGCTGCCTTGTGGGGTTCCCCCCTGAATGGGTATGGGAACTACTGATACAGAGCATTTATTTAAAATAGTATTGTATGATGTTAGTTTCATAGCATTTTCTTGTCTGACTCTCTACTACTACTCTCTACTACTGCAGCACTAGGTCTTGACTGTGGAATAGCTTTTTAAGAACACAATTCAAGCACAACAAAATAACTTCTTAGAAGAGAGTATGGGCTCTTCAAGCTTGAGTTAGACCTTTGTCCAGACCAGAATCATGGCTTATTGTGTGTTCACATTCTATTATTAAGGATGATTTGCAATAGAATTCAAGAAGGGGATAATGTGGTCTTGACAGAAGGAATCAGAGTATGCTCAGTAAGAATGTAATCTCGTAGTTAGCTTTTTGGCAGCATGCAAGTACTGATTTTAGGGATGCTCTGTAAAAGACTTCATATGTTAGGTTATACTTGAGCAAATATAGAGGAAGGTAATGGAGGCCATATCAGCCTAGTGTGCAAATGTTAGGCACTGCCTATAAAGTATATGGGGTTGGGAAAAGTGCCTCTTCTTCTCCTCCAGCAATAACCAGCCAAAATAGAAAGATGGGGATTTTTTTGTAAACTGTAGTTCAAAGGCATATAATTTGGGGTATTTTTATTCATGCTTCAGTGACTCATATTTTTTTTCTATATTTAGATCATTTTCACAAGAGAAAGCTGTCATGAAACCTGTCAACAAGGATTGTTACATGAAGAATCCATACTTCCGTTTGACTAGTTTTAAAAATTATTTAAACCTGCTCTAGAAGACTAACCACAAGCACTCTGAATCAGCAAGAACCTTGCAGAACATTCACACACATACACACATTCCCATTCCCTCACACACACTCCCACCCCAGGCAGGCTTCCATTAACCTCCACACACAACCCAGGCAGGCTCCCATTCACACACACTCTCCCAGGCAGGCTCCCATCATTCACACAAACACACTCTCTCCTATTCCCATTCACACAAACACACACACACACACAACCCAGGAAGGCTTCCATTCACCCACTTACACTCTCACCCACTCATATACACACACAAACACACACACACGCACACACACGCACACTCTCCCATTCACACAAAAACACACACAATCCTGGCAGACTCCCAGATGTACATACTTCCATTCCCATGCACACAAAATTGCACCCAATCTAGGCAGACTTCCATTCACTTACACACACTTACACACACACACACACACTTACACACACACACACACTTACACACACACACACACACACACTTGCACAAAAACATGCACAGAACCCAGGCAGGCTCCCATTCTCATACACACTCCCATTCACACAAAAACATACACACAGCCCAGACAAGCTCCCACTCCCACAAAAACACACAACCCAGGCAGGCTCGCATTCATACGCTCACGCATTCCCATTCACACAAACACCCACACACACGAGACAGGCTCTTATTCCCATTCTCACACACACTTGCTCCCATTCACATTCCTCTTCACACAGTCAGACTCCCATTTACATGCTCTTCCATTCACACAAAAACACAAACAGTCAGACTCCCATTTACGTGCTCTTCCATTCACACAAAAACAGACACCCAACTCAGGCAGGCTTCCATTCCCATTGCTCCTCATGCACATACTTCCATACCCATAAAACATACACTCTTCTCCCATTCCCATAAAATACAACTCTTCTCCCATTCTCATAAAACACACACCACACATACCACACATACACATAGGATTCCTTTCACACACAATCCCCTCAGGCAGGCTCCCATTCACACAAAAACACACTTGCATTCCCATTCTCATACACACACAATACAGTCAGGTTCCCATTCCCATCCATACAAAAACACACACACCCAACCAAGGCAGGCTTCCATTCCCACACTCACCCATTCCCACCCACAGAAAAACAGACACCCCAATCCAAGTAGGTTCCCATTCTCTCACCCCCTTACCCTGGCAGGCTTCCATTCACACAACCACACACACTCTTCAGGCAGGTTTCACTGGGCAACAATGAAAGTGTTACTGACCTAAAAAGGTCCTACTCTGTAGTATCTTGATGTGCTGAACATGAATATGACCATGAAAAGTTTTTATTGGCTCTCGTTTTGAAGATATTTTATATAGTTCACTTTCTATGTTTAGTCATGTAAATTTATTCAGTAGGACTGTAAATAAGCCTAGAATGATGTAATATTGCATCATATTGCATAATACCATCATGCACACATCATCCAGAGTTTATTACATCATTTTCTGATGCAATGCAGTTCTACTGCCATGCTGCTGCTGAGTAAGCTGACGTCAGCAGTGTACTATATGAAGCCCAGTCAGAAAGGGTGAGCATTTGAAATATTCATGCTGGCTGACTACTGCTGGACATTCCGCAGAGATGCTCCCGAACAGGTGTACAAGAGACAAGCAAAGAAATCTAAGACGTAGTCTATGACTTCATTTTTCAAACGGTATTAACAGTAGGTCTCCTACTATTGGCATACAATTCAAGATGTAATTATATTATTGCATATTACAAAAAAACTAGAGCCAATTTTGCATTTTCACAGTCACATTCATGTTTAGCACATGGAAATTTATAAGAATTGACTAATTTCATTTCCGTAACATGACTTTTGTGAAAATTTGTTGCCCAGTGTTTCCATTCACACAGAATCTGGCAGGCTCACATTCTCTCACACTTCCATGCCCATTCACACATAATTCAGGCAGGATCCCATTCTTACTCACACACATAGCCACAGTCTAGGCAGGCTCCCATTCACATGTTCACACTAACCAAGCATGTTCCCATTCTTTCACACCTACACAGGATCCCGTTCTCTCTCTCTCTCTCACACACTCTCTCACACTCACACACACACACTTCCACACACACACACACACACACACACACTGCCATTCCCATTCACACATATTCTCTCTCCCACTCCAATACATGCACACACCCACACAATCCAGGCAGGCTCCCATTCTCTCTCTCAAACACAACTAAGGCAGGCACCTCTCTTTTCTCTTATGGAGAAAGGATCCCTGTGGTCTTGTTAACTCCACCACTGCTACTGTGTGTGTCATTCCTTGAGGGAGGAGGGCAGGAGTCCTTCTGCAATTCCCCATGGTGTGCTGTCCCCATGGCATTCAAAATTCATGGGTCTAGCACTTCCTCTATGCTGATCTCTTGCATCATTAAATCAGCATAGAACAAGTGCTAGTCCTATGAAGTTTGAACACTGTGGGACCAGGAGGAGCAGCAGAAAAGCCTCCTTCTGGTCCAGGTTCAACAGCACAGTAGCATCTCACTCTTTTCTAGTTTAATCTGCCCTCTGACTAGCTGTTTAATACAAAACATAAAATTACTGGATTTTGCCTGTCCTCTGACTAGCTGTTTAATACAAACACGCAAAACTCCTAGTTTTTGCCTGTCCTCTGACTAGCTGTTTAATACAAACACACAAAACTCCTGGTTGTTGCCTGCCCTCCTACTAGCTGTTTAATATAGACACGCAAAAATCCTGGATTTTACCTGCCCTCTGACTAACTATTTAATACAAACACATAAAATTCCCGGTTATTTTGTCTGCCTTCTGACTAGCTATTTAATACAGACACACAAACACACTAAAGAATGTACCCCAAATAGTTTATTTCTCTCCAAAACATTTAAGTTCTAAAATTTCCCCAAGCTATACTTACTGATTCTTTTCAGTCACCAGCAAAGTGATCCTCTCCTCTCAGTGCGCTTCCAATATAGAAATGTAACGCCCATATGCGAACACATGTGTGTTTCACTTTTTCAGGGCTTGACTATATATACCTTCAACAAATATCACTGGCAGTTTTTTCTAGTCTGAACCTTTTAAGATCTTAGTTAAATGGCTGAGACTCAAATATATTCACCTTTTTTGTTCTAATCCAGAGCATTTTTCTCACTAGTGGCTTTATATTTATTTAACAAATTGACTCTATTGCTGGAAATTCTGTCTAAAATGTGTTATCTAATCAAAATGAATTAGAAAACATATTGCCTCTTATTTTTCTCTTGAAATTGAATTTCATGAAAGCATTTACTCATGATGAGGACAGCTGAGTAATGATAAATTGCAGTATAAGCCAGTACATTGTCTGGGGACTATAAGAATATAAAAGCCTGCTAGTTCTTATAAAATTTTGTGAAAGGTTGTGAAAATTAGTAAAGGTGTGATAAATGTCTGTTAAAATGTGGCACACCCAGGCTGATACAATATCTGCTCATGATTGAGTGCCTGCTCTCCTAATGTGTGCCCATCCACCTCTCCTGGGTGTGCAATGCATTATTTACATGGGGGTTTCTACTAAAAAGGATGCGTTAGGGATAAATTGCACGTTCCTAGCGCGCCCTGGGGCTGGCATTAAGTTTTCCATATTAAAACTTGTGTACTGGGCGCACGGTGATTTTTTTGCATCGGGGGTATTAGCTAATAGCCTCATCTACGTGCATTTACATGTGATGAGTGCTATTAGCTATGCGCTGGTCTGGACGCATATTTTGGGCGCGCTAATCCCCTTATTGCTTCCAAAATGCACATCCAGGAGCTCGTTAGCCTGTGCGCTAGGCTCAGCGCAGAGATAGCATCAGCCTGTTTGAATATAGCAGCATTTCGATATGTCACACAATCTAAGCTTACACAAGGAGATATGGAGCCTGATGGAATTAAAGTTCTGAATTTTTGGATGCTGCAAGCAGAGTATTGAAGCAGAAGAAGACTTGAGAACCAATACCAGGCTGGGGAGAGGTGGCAGGTTGCATAGCATTGGTGTCAAAATGCTTGGCTACACTTTCCAGCTAACACAAAGGATAAAGCACAACCTCCTGCAAGTGGTTATGCTTTTAGGATGACTGCTGGGGGATCACCATCAGCACATGGGGCAGTGGTAAAGGCAAGAAGGGTGAATAGAACCATAGCTAGTGGAGGAGTAGTTTAGGCAGGAATAACTGAGCTGAATGGTTGTCCTCTGTTGACAAAGCCACTATCTTATTAGAGTCGATAGCATTGCAGTAGCCTCCAAAATCTTAGTGCCAAAGTAAGATTTCTACTTGAGTTTATGCTACTGTTTCCTGTCTTTATTTATTTAAAACACTTGTATTCCACCTAATTCAGCATCAGCTGTTCTAAGCGGATCACAAGTTAATACATATGTTTTATACATAAACACATTGAAGGGAAGCGTCTGGCTTCATTCCAAGGTTCCCTTCTGCAGAAGAAATAAGACAGGTTGCACTTTAATGCAAAGACTGGAGCCTCAAATCTCTAACTGAAATAAAAGTGTAATAGAAAGCACTTCTTTACATTCAATACATAGCTCAATGTTTATCAATCCTTTGCTCCAGGCTGCCTTGTTAATCAAATAGTTGCATCATCTTGCATAGTAATAGACTGCAATATGTTCAGCCTACTTAGGTTGCCTTTTTGGCAGATAACCAGAGGAAAACAGAAAGAAACATAGATTTAATCTCTGGCAGGCTGATACGAACGGTGCGCTCAGCCTCCGTTTGGCCACGAGTTTTAGACGCGCTATTATTATACTATAATGAGGGGTAATTATTCTATAAGGGGTAATAGCGCATGGAAAACGCATGGCCAACCACCCCGAAACTAATAGCGCTCGTCACATGCAAATGCATGTTGATGAGCCTATTAGTTATTACCCTGGAATACTGAAAGTAAAATGTGCGGCCAAGCTGCACATTTTACACTCAGAAATGAATGCCTGCTCAAGGGTAGGCGTTAACCATAGAAAACACCAGGAAAGGGTGCAGAAAAAACTGCTTTTCTGTACACCCTCTGACTTAATATCATAGCGATATTAAGTCTGAGGCACCAAAAATAAAAAAAATCTGCCTGCCGGTTGGTGGGTTCGAAAACGGATGCTGAAATTTGCCGGCGTCCGTTTTCCGAACCCATGGTTGTCAGTGGGTTCGAAAACAGACGCTGGCAAAATTAAGCGTCAGTTGTCGGACCTACTGACAGCTGCCGCTTCTCTAATAAGGAAGCGCTAGGAATGAGCTAGCGTCCCTAGCGCCTCCGTATTAGCTTGGGCCCTAATTTAAATACAAAATCGCGTGCCCAGGAGAGGTGACGGGGCGTGCGTCGGGAGAGTGGGCGCTCGCCTCGGAGCGTCGGCTCTCCCGCAGGTTTTATTGCGTCGGCCTGTGGAAGAGCTCCTGAAACATAAGCAGAAAAAAACTGAAACTAGGGCCTTAAACTTGAAAACCATGAACTCTGTAAGGAACATTTCTTGCCTGGGAGCTACATTGATAACTGTAATACAGGCTTGTGCCTGAGAATTACTCCAGGCCATTTTAGAAAGTACAACTTTTGCCTTTTTGCACAGTTCGGAAATCTGACAGAACAACAGTAGCTACAGCAGCAAATACGGACCAGCACCAAAACCTGAGACTTGTACTTTCTAGAATGCTTAATTTTACTGTTTAAAATAAAGGGGGGGGGGGGAGGGAAGAAGGAAAATCATTCAGTGGATTACTTTGGCAACACATCCACAATCGTCATGCCACTGAAATAATCAGAATCTGACTTTTGGGCTTTTGGGCATTCATTATCCTTGCCTCACACTGTCCCTCTTCCTAATGAATGATATATGGGAAAGTCCCCATTATACAGGATGCAACTGGCCAGAAAGCTCAACTAACCCGCATGTTACAGCAGGGGCTTTCTTTTCTGTTTTTTAACTGCAGCTTGCCAAGAAGGTTTAGACTGAATACTAATCAGCATTAGGGAGCACAGTACCTTTTCTCTCTCATCTCTCAGTCTGCAGAGAACCTAATATGTCATTTATTCCCTGGATGGCAACTTGGGGTCAAAGTATTAGAAGGATTTGGTTGAACATAGGGCCAGATATTCGTACCTACGCAGCCGCGCGCATGTTATAAAATCCAGGGTGGGCGCACGCATGGAGGTGCACACTTGTGCACCTTGCACGTGCCGAGCCCTAGGGGAGCCCCGATGGCTTTCCCCGTTCCCTCCGAGGCCGCTCCGGAGGGAACTTTCCTTCCGCCCCCTCCCCCCACCTTCCCCCACCTTCCCCTACCTAACCCATCCCCCCTACCTTTATTTTTTAATTTACGCCTGCCGGCGCACGCTGCCCCGCCCATTTTTTCAAGCCCCGGGACACGTGTCCTGGGGCTTGTGCGCGCGCCGAGCCTATGCAAAATAGGCTCGGCTCGCGCACAGGAGCGGGTTTTCAGGGTTACACGCGTGTAACATACGCTCGTAACCCTTTTAAAATCCGCCCCAGTGTGTCTTAATGCACAGTGTGACAGATTTTCTGGACTTACTGGGTGGGAGGTTAGCAGGCAAGAGTTTCCCCTGAAGCAGCTCTGCCACCTAAGCTGTGATTTTAGGCAGCTGGCCTTACAGCACTTAGACATAAAGTGAGTCAGCCTTGTTCAGACGTGCTCTGGGATAAAAATGGGAACTGGAAACAGTCCGTGTTGATTCAGATTTTGGCAAGCTGGGTGAAGCCAACGTTAATCCTCTTTGGGGCAGAGGTGACTACGACCTGCATAATCTCCCAAGAGTAAATCACTTATGTATGAATATTGTACTGGTCTGGGTACTTGACCAGTTTGATTCACAGCTTGTTTATAGGATTTAAAGTATTGAACTAAGCAGATACATTGCATATCACTTATTCACATGAATTACAAGCAACTTGTGGGTTTTTCATAGGTAGAAGTGGAGGAGTAGCCTACAACCTAGGGAAACCAGCGTTCAAATCCCGCCGCTGCTCCTTCTTGTGACCTTGAGTAACTTGCTTTACACTGCATTGCCTCCGGCACAAACTTAGATGGTGAGCCCTGCTGTCTGGGCTTACCTGAATGCCGTCTGCTTTGAAGAGCCAAAATTATCTCTGAACAAAACCACCATATAGGTTTCCCAGAGCAGCATTCAATTTGGGGCAAACAAGACGCACACGCTTTTGTGAAAGATGCTGCAGAAACTTGTTGCAGAGGTGAAGGTTTTGTCAGAGGATTCTGGGGAGCTGCAACGCGAGAGGTTCTGAATTCTGAAATCTCATTATTTGTGACTTAAGCTTGGATTTTTGTTTCCCCCCCTTTAGTCCTCTCACTGCCAGGGCAGGGCTTAGTTGAAGGCCACGGTGAGCAGAAAGCGCGGGTATTCTTAGAAATTAGATGAAAATGGATGTCCTCTGGCTCACTTCTGACTCCATTTGGCCCGACGATGGTTTTGTTATTTGTGTGTGAAAGCGTTAGTTTGACATCCGAGCCAAATCTCTGGCCTAAGGGGAGCTGCTTCTGTTTTCTGCTCGCAGGTGGTCAAACAGAAAGCGAGGTATTATAGCACAGAGTGTGGTCTCTTCCATGACTTTTTCATGAGCACTCTTGTTGGAAGATTATTGAACCGAGTTGCAGCGAACGAGTAAAGTGCCGCCTTCTGAACCCTGCAGCTAGCACGGTGATACAGGAAGCGACACTACCATGTCACTGGGAGACGTGTGCAGATGACGGAGCACGCCGGTTCTAAATAACGAAGGAGATGCAAATGATTTTCTTATTTAAAAAACCAACACAAAACATTACAGACCATACTTCCCCTTGCACACATATTTTTTTAGTATCAATATGACAGGAATTTCAATTCGCTGATAGTTTAAGGAGGGCAGCTGGCAATTTGAGCATTAAATCCTCTGCTTTTCTTTCCTTTTGCAGAAGAAACCTGACAAAGTTGTCCCTCATCTTCAGCCATATGTTAGCAGAAATCAAGGCTATCTTTCCCAGTGGACAGTTCCAAGGTGATAACTTTCGGATAACGAAAGCAGATGCGGCAGAGTTCTGGAAAAAGTTTTTTGGAGACAAGTAAGTAGCAGCAGCAGTACACAGTGCAGATTTCTGAGTGAGCCTGGATACATGGAAGCTTTGTAATTATTAGATTCTAAGAGTTTATACAAACTTCTAGTGCACTTCAGCCAGAGGGGATAAAACTCAGATCTGTTCACAGCTATAACCTTGAATTAGGTAGGCCAGTGTTCTATCTCAAGCACTTTAGCATATATCTCTCCAGCCATTTGGTTATCTGTTACTGCTACTTGTCATTTCTTAAGTGCAGATATTCTGATTAGAATTACTGAGGCCTGTTAGGATGCCAAAATATAATTTTATTACAGTCTGGGGTACTGATCCGCAGCCATAAGGGGAAAAAAACACAGGCTGTTTCTACAGCCAAGTCCATAAGCAAAGCACGTCATGCAGCACTGACTGAATTTTCAAGAAAGCTCATCATCCAGTAAAAAATGTCGCTAGGTGCATAAGGCTTGGAGGATAACTGCATGGAGCAGTTAAGAGAAATATGGGAGTAACCTGCACAGAGTGGTGGTTACTACCTTAAGATGCTCGCTCTCTGACTGGATGGACCATTTTGGTCCTTTTCTGCTGTTATTTCTATGTATATGTTGTTGTTTAAAACATTTGTATTCCACTTTTGGCAATGAACTTATGATTTGACCCATAGTATGGCAGTAGAATCTTTCTGCTTTACATTTTAGTGTGTTTTTCTCAGCAGTAAGCATATTTTTTTTTTATTCTGAAAAAGATGTGTGATTTCTATACACAAGCATGTATTTTGGTCAGTGAAAAAACCCTTAGCTGATACAAAGCTGCTTCAGTGGTTTGTCAGAGCAGCGATCTTAGCTTGATTAAATGGCAAAGGTCACCCTTAAATGGAGCAGCAAGCCAGCTCAGTTCCACGCAGAATAGTGACAAACAGTGTAGCATCCTTAGTAGCATGATGAGAATAGCTGGGCAGACTTTTTTCTGCCTTTCTCTTGTATCTTACCATATGTACACCACATGTCTCCTTAGTAGCAAGTTCCATGCTCATTTCTCGTCTCACAGTTTAGGAGAGAACTGCCTCTCTGGTTTAGGGAAGCGGTGTAGAGGGCCACAAGCATCTGTTGAAAGTTGGGATCCTGTAGCATTTGATGCCTTTTTTATTTGTAACTTGTTTTGAGGTTCTTTAAGTGAGAAATCAAGATCCACTAATTAAAGTGCATAATTAAGTGGGAGAACACTTCAGCCACAAAGTGCCTATAACCCTATGCATATTTTTTTTTTATCAAATTGGCTACTTTTTGGCTGTTGCTGATTCCTTGGTTTAAAAGCTGCTTTAAAAATATTGATTCCAAGAGCATTGACTTTTTCAGATACAGCAATTTTTAACTGTTATACTGTGTTCATCTACTTAGACAAAATACATGTTTTGCGGCTTTTATTATAAACCAAAGAGAACAGAGCACTGGAAGACACTCGCTTTGACCAAAGTGAACAAAACCTAAAAAAATATGCTTGACATTTGCTTTAAAAAGCATCTGATGTGGCTAAACTTTTCAGTGTCTGTGGTTTTCTGTTTTCTTTTCACTTCCAAGAGATAATGTGCTGAACATCTTTTAGTTCATCATTCCCTCAGATGTTGAATGGTTAAGAACCCTCTCACTATACACAGGCATACTCACACACACAAACGTATATTTTATGCACATATGCGTGCAAGATACATATAGATACACACAGACATCTCCAGAGACATGCATCTATATATTACATACACATACGCCAAGAATTATAGAATTCAAAGAAGCAGCACCAATTCGAAAAGACAGATCCCCTAAATTAAAAATGTCACATTAAACTCAGGGCAAGTACATAAACCTTGCACTACCTTAGCCCTTTTCCACGCTGATCCCATCCGCAAAGTAATACAATCCTTCCTTAGGATCACATACAGAAACTGTTAGCCAGTGTCAGCCCTTTAAAACAAATAATATAAACATCTGATACCGCATCCTATAAGGCCAACAGGACTTCATGAGTAAGCAGCAATAGCCCATCAGAAAATGCCTGTCATTCCCTCAGTCAACCTAATAACAATCTACGAATGATGAAATGACCTGCTAGAAATCCCCTACCATGCGCTCTCATAAAGAAGGAAAAACCTAATATGTGCCTAGCAACTAGAGATGTGAATCGTGTGCCAGATCGTCTTAACGATCAGATTCGGCTGGGGGGGGGGGGGGAATGTGATCGTTAAGATATGTGAATTGGAATAGTTTCCGATTCCAATTCACATCGCCAATTTCACATCGCTAAAAAAAACCCCCACCCGACCCCCCCAAAACCTTTTAAAATTTACCTGGTGGTCCAGGGGGGCCTCGGGGGGGGGCCTCGGGGAGAGATCCAGGGGGGCCTCGGGGAGAGGAGAGATCCAGGGGGGCCTCGGGGACAGATTTCCCGTTCCCAGGCATCACCTGTTCTAAAAAAAAAATGGCGCCGATGCCCCTTTGCCCTTACCATGTGACAGGGTATCCGTGCCATTGGCCAGCCCCTGTCACATGGTAGGAGCACTGGATGGCCGGCGCCATCTTTACTCATTAGCACCAGGCGTGAACAAAAGTACGCTGGATTTTATAAGATACGTGCGTATCTTATAAAATCTGGGGTTGGGGCGCGCAAGGGGGTGCACATTTGTGCAACCTGCTCGCGCTGAGCCCGGCGCGCGCTGCCTGTTCCCTCCGAGGCCGCTCCGAAATCGAAGCGGCCTCTGAGGGAACTTTCCTTCCACCTCCCCTCACCTTCCCCTACCTAACCCACCCCCCCAGCCCTATCTAAACCCTCCCCTACCTTTGCTGGCAGATTTACGCCTGCTGGAAGCAGGCGTAAATCTGCGCCATCACCCGACCTGGGGGCTGGTCTGGAGGCCTTGGCCACGCCCCTGGGCCGGCGCCACTCCCCCGGACCCACCCTGAACCACCCCCTGACCCCGGGCACGCGCCTGGACACGCCCCCTCCCTGCCCCTTTTACGAAGCCCCGGGACTTATGCGCATCCCTGGGCTGTGCACGCGCCGACGGCCTATGCAAAATAGGCCGCCGGCGCGTGAGTGCCCTGCGCGCGTAAATCCGGCCAGATTTACGCGCGCAGGGCTTTTAAAATCTGGCCCTTTGTATTTATTTATTAATTTAAAATAATGTATTTATCGTCTAACAGAAATACCTTCCTAAGTGGTAAATTGTTCCAGAGATTGGGAATCATTCCGGTAAATGATCTTGCCTTCAGACAGGCATGCTGAAACGTTTTAACTTCCTGGACCCTCAGAAAACAGCCTTTCAGGGACCTTAAACTTCTACTAGGTCTGCACCAACTAAGGCGATTCTTCAGTTACTGAGAACCAGTTCCTTTCAATGTTTTAAAAGCCAGAGTCAGATTCTTAAACTTACACCTAGATCTCACCGGTAACACAATACAAACAATATAAAATAAAATTGCATATGCAATGCACAAGACACCACACCCAAAAAGTACAGAGTAAAACAGCAACAAAAAATGGTATGGACAGATTTTTAAAGTATGAAAACTTATTTTAGGGGTCGACTGCTACTTACCACGCTAAAATCTGAGAGGGTCAGAATGGGCACGGTGGCAGGGACAGCCTTGTGCTGTTCAGCTGTTGGCCGCAGGATAGGGGTTGGTTAGGTTTTAGGACAGGGGCAGGAGGCGCAGTGCGGTCTTATCCGTTGATCCACTGCAGCTTGAACTCAGCACTGGCCTAAGTGGCTGGGGCTGACTGGTTCCGGGCTGCGAATGATCAAAGGATTTGGTGGGTAGGGTTCTTACCCAAGGGCACTCCTTCCCGCTATTTCACTAGGTAGGCAGGCAGCATGTTGCCTTTCTTCTCCTCCTGGACATGGTCAGGAGACAGAAGCGTCCTGTAGTGCCGCCTCCTGGGGTTGGGGGCCGGGGCTGCAGGGGGAGGTGCGGCACTCGTGAATGATGGCTGGAGTAACGGCGTTGGGTAAGGTGCTGGCTTGCCCTGTTGTCAGTGCAGCCGCTCAGGTGGTCTCGAGCAGGCTGGAGGTGGAAGAACAGACTGTCGCTGTCTGCTGGTTGAGTGCCACCGGGATGTTGCATCCGGGCTCAGCGCTGGGTCCACGCGAGGGAGTAGTGGGTGGTGAAGCACTAATGCTTCAGGGCAGCTGCTTTGAAGTGGCTGAAAGGTGGAATATATATATCAAATAAATAATAATAATCATGAACATTTCTTAGAGTTCCCTTTTAATATCACAGATTCACAATATGCTTCCCTTGCAAACCACATCTTGTTAACAGTTTTTTTCCTGTTTACAGAACAATAGTGCCATGGAAAGTGTTCAGACAGTGCCTTCATGAAGTCCACCAAATCAGCTCTGGTTTGGAAGCAATGGCTCTTAAATCTACTATTGATCTCACATGCAACGATTATATTTCTGTTTTTGAATTTGACATCTTTACTAGACTGTTTCAGGTAAGAACTAGTTTGAAATACGAGTGCTTAAGCAACATTTATACTTGCATGTAATTTTATGTGAAAGCCCTGGTTTAGAGAGTGCTACATAAGTGCTGCAATAACAACAAAGTGGGTAATTGTTTGGCAACTTATGCAGCCAGATCCTGTTTTTGAAAGATTGGATTATAATGTCTAGAAACAAGCCTTTAAAAGTGCCTCTGTAAATGGGTGGTGAGACCGGACCTTGCATATTGCATCCAGTTCTTTTAAAGGATACTGCGGAGCTGGAAAAGATTCAGAGAAGTGTAACAAAGAAGAGCGAGGGAACGGAACGGCTTCCATATGAAGAGAAGCTTACAGGCTAGGAGGGCTCTTCAGCTTGGAGGAGAGATGACTGAGAGGGGAGATTATAGAGGTTAATAAAATCACCAGTGTTGTGGAACAAATCAATAGAGAGCAAAGTTAGTTACTCTTTCAAACAGTATTAGTTCTAGGGGACACGCCATGAAATGAAATGTTAGCAGTTTCAAGAAAAATTTGAGTATTTTTTCCAGCATACAATTAAACTATGGAATTCATTGCCAGAGGATGTGGTAAAGGCAGCTAGCATAGCTGGGTTTAAAAAAGGTTTGGACAAGTTCCTGGAGGAAAAGTCCATAAACTGTTATTGGCCCAGGTAATCTTGGGAAAGCCGTCGCATAATCTTGGGAGAGAGCAACAACAAATGGATCTGCTCTTTGGGATATGCCAGGTACTTCCTATTAACCTGGACTAGCTGCTATTGGAGATTGGGTGCTGGGCTCTGTACATCTGATCCAGGATGGCACTTACGCTTGGTAAGATGCTACTGAGGATAACATAGGTGTGCATTCCCTTAGTCGTTGTCCTTTTTTTATTTTCAGGCAGAGATGGCCACCAGTGCTCACTACATTAACCCAGTAGTTTCCTCCTGCCCCTTTATACCCCACGAGCCTTCATTCACAGATGCTTGGGAATTTTTCCCCTCCTTTTATTTTAATGAATTGGCTTCACCTTAGTGTGTTGTTTTTTTATATTCAAGTCTCAATATTTTATAATTGCTGTGGGAGACCCTTATGAGGCCCATCCAGCCTGCCCAGGTAACTTCCTGGAGCCATACCAGTCGTCACGTTTTTCAGGCTTTCCTTGTTTACAGCTAAGAAACATCTAAAGTTACCACAGGTCTCCTTCAGTTCTGTTGCTGTTATCCTTTGGCAACCTGCCATTCCCTAAATGAAGCTTCTCACGTGCAACATTTTCGTTTACTGAAGAACATTGCTTGCTGCTCTGTAACAAACACTGTATCGTGTGGCCTTTGCTTTACTTTCACATAAAATAGTACTGAGTTGTTTAATACAGAAGTGACAGCATAGTGTAGCACAAGATAATTCTGATAATATGAATCCAGAAATTGTTATTCAATACAATTCTGCATTATTCTTAGGAAATCAGCAAAGGAGAGTAGCACTGGATTTAACTCAAGAGATTTGTTTCTAATAGCACATGTACCAGCTGATGCTGGAATACAGTCCTACAGTCTTCATGTGCACTGTATTTATTTTCAGAGTGATGTCACTCTGATTTTCAGGGACTCTTGTTGGTGGAAGAGAAACCCGCTAGCATTTAGCTTTTGATTTAATGGGAAATCCTGAGTAAAGGTGAGCACCCTTAACAACAGAAGTTTTGGTAGCTTCTCAAACCCTTTTGTTATGTTTTTATGTTCTTTTGCTATATTCATCTCCCTCGGTGATGAATACTCAGCTACGGCTGTCTCTTTCTGAGGAGGGTGGTGTATAAATGACTTCATGATTTCCCATTGGATAAAGGAGTGACACGGCTGCCACAGTCCCCGTGCTGGTTATGGACACGCACCTGTGGCAGTCATACAGCTGCAGTTTTTGCTTTAATTTTGACTTCGGTAGAGGATACCGTTTCAGCGTGACTCATCTGGCTGCTAATGTGCCTCACGGAGGGACCCATTTTCTAAAGGATGACATAGTTAGTAAATAGACCTCATTAAGATTAATGAAAGCTGTATTAAAATTGGCCCATTAACGTGTGTTAATCACACATTAACAGGCGAATTTTACAGCCATTTAGTAAATTAGCCCCTGAGTGACAAAGTAAACATTAAAATTTATTACACAGTTACATTATGATGGTAAAGTATGGTACAAAAACTCATCACAGTTACATCAATCACACTATATATTTAAAAAAAAACCATCTGTCCAAAGCCAAATATAGAATACAAAAAGAATAACTACTCCATTTGTTTGTTTATGTATTTCTATATACAATATACCTGTCTAACATATACTTCCATCCACTTGATCAAATGTTAACATGTACATGCTGGGGTGGGTTCCCATGAGCCCCTTATTTAAATTATTGTCTGAGAACAGTGTCTCAGCTCAGTGGAGCAGAATTGTTGAGAGCCTTTTGATAAGAAATTGGTAGCAAATCACAGAATATAAACCATTATTTCAGCAACCGTTAAACATGCTTCTAGGGAGCATTCAGTGATCACTAGATACATTCATATCTGGCCAGTACAAAACACGCAGTGGAGGACAATAGTTAAAACGGCAAAAGCATTTTTTTTGTGGTCCTCCTACCTAAGCGGTAGGTATGCTTTATTTTACCGGAAATCTGCTTTGCTTTAGAACCCTATTGTTGTATCTCGCCAGGCAAAGTGTCCATCAATGTGAATTTTTTTTTTTTTTTAAGCTTTTCTGCTAGCAGTGTTTGTTCATAATAATTGCTTTGCACTGCTGTTGGAGACTGTGCTAAATGGTTTGAAGCATAGAAGCACATTTCAGTTTGGTCCGTTTCAAGTCTGCTTGACGAGTGTAATGGAAAGTCACTTTGACCGATGTCATGTTGGCATCCGCAGCTCATGCATTCAATTGTTCTGTCCATCTTGCCCGATTCTTTTGGTTATTTAGCCATGGAGCTCCATCTTAAGAAACTGGAACTTCTTAGCAGTGACGCACCCTGGTTATATGGCATTCCTAACATATGATGAAGTCAAAGCACGGTTACAGAAGTATAGCACAAAACCCGGGAGGTAAGTGTTTTTTTCAGTTATTAGATGTGATTGCCAGCACTGCAGTGCCACTGAACGTGCTCCAGAATGTATTTAGTTCCTGCCTTGGCAACATCCCTGCTTACTGCAAATTACATATGAATTTAGCCGATTCTTTCTTTATCCCATTGAAACAGAAGCAGTTTACACCAGAGCACAGTGTTCATTGTAAACGCTTGGTAAACCAGTTGTACTGACAACACTACCTACAGAATCAGTGTTCATAGCCTACTGCAGGGGTGGCCAACTCTGATCCTTGAGAGCCAAAAGCAGGCCTGGTTTTCAGGATATCTACCATGAATATGCATGAGATCAATTTGCATACAATGAAGGCAGCACATGCAAATCTATCTCAGGCATATTCATTGTGAATATCCTGAAAACCAGGCCTGTTTGTGGCTCTTTGAGAACTGGAGTTGGCCAACTCTGGCCTATTGGATTTTCTTTCTTCTTTCTCTGGTTCCTCATTCCCTACTCGTAGTTACTTCTCTGGGCTGTGAAAGCAGGCTGCAGTTCTCTCTGCTGATCATCCAGTGCCACTACTTAACTGTCTAACAGCACCTGCTTTTCCTTCCTCCAAGGATCAGTGAGCGTGATCTTTGCAGCGTGCTCTGGAGCCTAGGAAATTAATGTCGAACTCCCGCCCCCCCCCCCCCCCCTATGTAGTGTCTGGTGGTGCAGCAGCAGGACCTTCACATCTTTGATTTTCTTTCCTCGTTTCACCACTGCGTTTTGAAACAGGAGGTGACCTTAACCGTTGTCCTGATATCTACGATTAAGGTTCCTCATCTGCAAGTCTCATCTCTTCTCTCAAACCTTCCCCAGCAGTAGAAAGCTAGGAGAGAGATTTCTTTATAGGCAGGCTTACCTAGGAGAATAATGCTGCTTGTACTACGTTTGAGTTCTCCCCTTTTGGCATTGTTTGGACTTAACTATAGTTGTGATATCTGCATGAGGTTGTCCTTTAGGTATTGATTCAACTTAAGGAACTTGTTACATTGAGTGTTAGAACTTATTTTCGTTTTGCTCAGTATTTTGGATTTGTGTGTGTGTGTGTGTTGGTTTTTTTTTTTTTTTTTGGTACATCGCTTAGGTTGTTTGTGTTAAGCGATTAATACATTTTTGTAAGGGAACCACAGCATGCTTTGTTTTTAGTACACCAGTTCAAAGGCAGAGACTGTCCATCCTCCCAAGAGGAGATCTTTGCAGAAAGTTTTTCATTTGCTTTGGAAAGGTGCTCTGGTACAGATCAGGCCAAACTCCATTTTGCTTTCCAGAGGTCCTGGAATTGATAGCTGGTGTGATGCTTACTAGAGGCTGCTGCCCTCACTCATTACTGCCTGAGTAATCGTTCCATTCTGTTTAATGTCTAATGATTCCTTAATCTGCCTGGTTGTGCAGAGGGAGCTTTCCTCAGCTATTGCCTCTCTTGGGTGAAATATTCAAGATGACAGGGTTGTATAACTTATACGGACTTAACTGTTTTACCATTAATCTTTGAATGAAGTGGAATTTGTAAAGCTGTTCAGATAAATAGCCTGTTCTTGACACAGTGAGGTACTCTGCTTATTTACTTTTTCCTAATAAATAAGATAAAGTCCATTTAACTTGATTTACAAGTAAACCATTGCACTGAATTTTTTTTTAAAGTGATTCCTGCCTGTTGATGGGAACTTGTGTCATGTATGAGTGGAAGTATTGAGTTGATGTACAATTGGACATTTGTTTTGTGATATTGCAAAACATTTTCATTCTGCTATCCCTAAATTTGCAATTCTGTATTTTCTGAGGAGCATACACTTTTACAATTTACAAATTTCTATCCTGCTTTCCATGACAAAAGTTGTTCCAAAGCAGATTACAACCGATAAACAATACATATGATAAACTAAAATATTAACAATTACATAGAGGAAAATAAACAAACTCAGTCAATAATTGATGACCTGCTCTTGCTAAGAACTCGTATGATTTGTCTTTCCTTGTTCATCTTCTGCTCTATTGCTGCCATATGAGAGGGAAGATAAAGTTTTCTTTAGCTGTAAACAAATTTGTGTCATCCCACACTGAAAGGAATTTGGAAGTGGCACAGATAATGCAGGGAGAATATACTAGAACAATTGTGCTCAAACTCCCCTCCCTCCATCCAGCCACTTGGTTTTCAGGATGTCCTAAATGAATATGCATGAGCTGTATTGCTTGTACCTCTTACAGTGAATACAAATAGACCTCTCATGCATAGTTATTACTGACATCCTGAAAACCCAACTGACTGGGAGGCCAGAGGCCCAGATAAATCTACAAGTTTTTGGATATTAAAAAAAAAATGATAGCTCTTCCTCATCCATTTCAAAGTATATAGAGGGACTTTATTACCCCAGTCCTTGGCAAGGCCTACTGCATACTTGACTCTTGAAATATCCATTTCTAAACTGATCTTCTTGATTTTCACATCTGCCATGAACTTATCTTCTGCCTACGTCTCTGACCTTAATTGTATTCCATCTCTCCCTGTCAGTCAGTCAGTCTTTCTAATACCTGGTGGCAACTCCATCTCTATTGCTGTACCTCCTGTGTGGATTATCCAGCCAATATCTCTCTGCTTTGCCAACAGTCTACAGGTCTTCCGATTCCATCTCTAGGCTCACCTCTTCTTTTTTTTTTTTTTTTAACCTATGGAACATGTTGTATTCTCATCTGTTAAAGTTGATTCATTCATTGTATTTTGATGGCATCTCATGTCTGTATCCTGCTTAAGGATACTGTTTGGGATTATTGGGCTACTTTTCTATTAAGAAACTTTTGCTGAAATTAAATTTCATTGTACTGCAAAATCCTGTAGAATTTTTTTTTTTTTAGACTTTTCTCTACCCTTTTTCTTAGCTATATATTCCGACTGAGTTGCACTCGACTGGGACAGTGGGCGATTGGATACGTCACAGGGGATGGTAATATTTTACAGACCATACCTCACAATAAACCCCTTTTTCAAGCTCTGATTGATGGCAGTCGGGAAGGGTTGTAAGTACACGTAATTATGTCCTCTATCTTACTCTATATTGGTTGTCTCCTTCAAATGGAATCATCAGATGATGCTTTAAAATTGTATAATTCTGGTACTAAAACATTTTTATTCATTGTTTGGACAGGCATGCCCATTTTCCTTTTATTGTTAGTCTGTAAAACACTTCAAAGCAATTAATTTAGGAGTCAGTATTCACTAGGTTTACACACCTAATTTAGATGAGTTAAATCCCTAAATCAGTTCCTTTAAAAACTGACTAGGACTGAGAGCCTAAATGTAGGCATCTCTTTTCACTAACGGGCCGATCCTGTGCGCGCGATACAGTAAACTAATTTATTTAAATTAGGGTCCGCAGTAAAAAGAGGCGCTAGGGACACTAGCGCGTCCCTAGCGCCTCTTTTCGACAGGAGCGGCGGCTGTCAGCGGGTTTGACAGCCGACACTCAATTTTGCCGGCGTCGGTTCTCGAGCCCGCTGACAGCCACGGGTTTGGAAACCGGACGCCGGCAAAATGGAACGTCCGGTTTTCGAGCCGCGGGCCCATTTTACATTTTTTTTTTTTTACTTTTTTTTAACTTTTGGGGCCTCCGACTTAATATCGCCATGAGATTAAGTTTTTACTGCTTTTCTGTGCACTTCCCCGGCGCCGACAGAAATTAGCGCCTACCTTTGGGTAGGCGCTAATTTCTGAAAGTAAAATGTGCGGCTTGGCTGCACATTTTACTTACTGAATCGTGAGGGAATAACTAATAGGGCCATCAACATGCATGAATAAGGGGTAAAGCTAGCGCCTCAAACACGCGTCCAAATGCCGGTTAACAGTGCGCTCCGGAGCGCACTGTACTGTATTGGCCTGTAAGTGGCTAAAAAGTGAACAGCTACAGGGGCAGAAAGGCAGGGGAGTTAGGCACCGAGCATTGATAATGAGCACCAGGCGCCTGAATCTAAGAGAATAAATTACAGGCCTTGAACATTTTCATAAATTTAAGCATTTAAAACTTAGGCTCTTAAGTGAAGCGCTGAGCATTTTTTTAAATAAACCAGAAAACTATTCAAAGGCAAATGTGTTTCTTGGAGATGCAGTGCAGAAGAGACACTGTGGGCCTGGTTTTCAAAAGCCTTTACATATTTAAAACAAGGTTTTACATGTGTAAATGCACTTTACCTGTGTAAGTGGGCTTTTGAACATTGAATTGGCCATAACCTTTTCCTCTGTAAGTGCACTTAACGTGTGTAATTGGCTTTTGAAAATTGCTAAGATAGTATGTTATATTTACACGTGTAACTCTTTTGAAAATTCACCTGTGTATGTTCAGCACCAATAATGTTTTTGTATTGTGTGGGCAAAATGTAATTAAGTTGAAAAACCTGTTCTTCTGGATACCTGAGTTACAAATACTGAATAAAGGACATAAGGCTTAAAGCCACTGGGGACTTAGCTGCCAACTTACCTGCTTCTGGAAGACCAATGGGCCAATGAACTAAAACCATGCATTTATTTTTAGCATGGATAGCATTCATTTGTTTATTACAGATGTAAATAAACCCATAATATGCATAACACATGATCTCTATAAAAAGCACGCCATGCATATCGCTAAAATGAGAAATAGGCCCCCATAGGAGAAAAAAAGTTACTGAACGTCCTTTCTACCTCCTTGCCTTCCTGAACCCCACCTCTCCCACCTGATCAATAAAAAATGAGAATCCTTCCTTCTACCTTCCCAATTATCCATCAAAAGGACCCCATCCCATCCCCCTGAATTCCCTCCTTGTGTCCACCCCATGACCCCTACAAAGGTTCCTGACCCAGCAGGGGAACGCAGCCTTACCTTTTATTGACCCCCATTTATCAGGCTCCTCAAGTTCAATGCTCCCAATAGGCAGGATCAAAACATTAGTAGATACTGGGCCTCTAGGAGTTCAGGCTGCATTCCCCTGCCAACCATGCATTAAAAATCTTGGAAGCTGGAGAGGGGACTGGGATGGGGAGGTGGGAAGGAAGATTAGGTGGGTGGGGGTTCTTTTCCTAGTTTGGAGGGGCTGGGAGGAGCCGAGAACATAGCCTCCCTCTTCTAGAAAATTGTTAGCATGCCAAAGACCCAGCCCCAGACAGAGGTTACATTTATAGCACTTTAAATGTAGCTTCTGCTGTGGGGCCCTTTGTACATAATGAGATCATTAGCGTGCTGTTCACCTGTTTAGCATATGTTAAACAGTGCTCATTTTTCTGTAAGTCAGGGGCCTTTGTTCTCAGTATGTTAATGAACCCATGCGTTTAAATGGGCCTCCACAAGAGCTGCAGAGTTTTAGAAATAATATATTAAGTATTACATTTTAGGCAGCATAGGCATTGCATATTGCCATGTGAAGTCTTACAACACTGCTTACACAGTTGGATTTTTTTTTTTTTTTCTTCTGCCTGGTAGTCTCTACCTCCTTTATTCTTTCAACTCATTTTGAACAAAGATTGGGTTTTGGTGCTCTGAGCCTTCATTTGCAGCTACCTGGGGGTACATCACCTGTATTTGATATCCCACTCCGTCGCACAGCCCGGCCCTCATGGTGGCATGCAGCCAAACTTCAGTCATGGATCCCGGTCGTACTTGTTAGGTGTCATCATTGCATGATGGTCAAAGCAAGAAAGTAAAAGCCGCCTCTTGTTCGTCTCTTATTCAGCTACCTGTACCCGGATGGAAGGAGTTACAATCCTGATCTGACAGGATTATGTGAACCCATGCCACATGATCACATAAAAGTTACACAGGTATGTGCGCCTGCGAAGGCATTATCTAATAGGATTCAGGGAAAAAAAGCTAAATTGGCTTTTGACAAGTGAAATTTACTGACCCTCATCACCTTTAGAATAGTATGAGATGACATCTTAAACATTGATTTAATATCCTTATAATTAATGCATCCTGAATTCCTAGCTCTTTTTATTATGTTTCAGTAAACAAATAATCTGTTTTAGTGAATGAAGTAGCAGCTTTCTTGAATATCTACCAGCTGGGTAGCATGGATTAATTTTAAGGGAAGAATCACTTAGGGCAGATTTAGCAAGTTTCTGTACCATAATATAGTATTGATGTGCTGGAAAAAATACTCTTTTCATTTTTTTTTTAATTATTCAGGGGTGTGTATTTGTGTGTTGTTTTTCATTTTGGTTCATTTATTTCAGTTCATTTCATTTGCTGAACCAAAATAAACATTAAATTTAACCCTACCTCAAAAGAAAAAAAAAAACCCCCAAACATGCTTACCTCTTCTGCGGGGGAGGGTCTCCAATATAGAAAAGGGCAGGCGCGAGTAAATGCGTGGGGGGAGGGAGGATGGGAAGGTTGGGGGGAAGAGCAATAAATTCTGCTTCTCAATTTTTTAACATTTTCTCAAAAGAAAATACATTTTGGGGAGCTTAGTTTCATTTCTTCTTTAAATAAAACAGAATGGTTCATTGGGTTTTTCATTTCATTTCAAAATGATTGCACATCATGATAAAGTACTGCTCGTTTTATCTTGTAGGGATGTGCAGAGCAAAATTTTATGTTCATATTTTTTATGTCCGAAAGGGGGTCCCACTTGCGGCCAATATGGACATAAAAAAAATCCAATGAGTTGGGTATATGTACATATGTGCAAAAAAAAAATTTAAACCCCCTCACCCTCCTTAATCCCCCCCCCAGACTTACCACAACTCCCTGGTGATCGAGCGAGGAGTGAGGACGTCATTTCTGCAATCCTTGGCGAGAAGCATGTGACGTCGGTGGCACGTCGAGTGACGCGGCGTCACGTGATTCCCGGCTCGTTCGCTTGGGGGGGCCAAAAGTTCTTTTTGGGCCGAACGAGCCGTCCGGCGCGAACGAGCCGGGAATCACGTGACGCCGGCGTCACTCGACGTGCCGCCGACGTCACATGCTTCTCGCCAAGGATTGCAGAAATGGCGTCCTCACTCCTCGCTCCATCACCAGGGAGTTGTGGTAAGTCGGGGGGGGGGGGGGATTAAGGAGGGTGAGGGGGTTTATATTTTTATTTTGGCTCAACAATCGCGATTTCCCACATATCGAACATATCTATGTTCGATATGTGGGAAATCCGATCGTTTATGTCGAATCAATTTTTTAAGTAAAAAAAAAATATGAGTTGCGTTTTACTAATGCGGTCAATCCGAATGCACACCCCTATTATCTTGTGCTGAGGTGTTGGTTGGCAGCAGTGTGTTGCAAGGGGTTGACATTCATCAGAGATAATGTCAACATTCAGAGCAACATTAGTAGTTAGAGTTAACTCAAACACCCGCAGTATCCAATCCGAGATTATTGTACATTGTGTCAGTGCCATAAGGACAGTTTTCTAGGGCATTTAGCCGAGTCATGAAATAGTTACCTGGTTGGATTGCCCTGGTAGAGAATTATTCCCTTCAGAGCACCTAAAAGTGTGCCCATGTGTGCACAGCGCACCTGCTGTGAGCTGAATTTCAAAGGCATTCTTGGAGGTAGGTTAGGGCAGGGGAGTAAAGAGTATGCATGCTGTCCCCTTCCCCGTTTCTGCTCCTGAGCCAAAGAGCAGGTGCAAAGTAGTAGTACTTTCCCTTTGAAAGTTTGGTACAAGGTGTGGACATACTGCAGTGCACGCCTACCTCACTGCTAGCTGGGCTGCTCAGCATTGCCTGCACTATTCGGTATTGTCACATCAAACGTGCTCACTTTATCTCTCTCTCTCTTTTTTTTTGCCAGGAGCAATATGAATTGTACTGTGAAATGGGTTCCACTTTCCAACTGTGCAAAATCTGTGCCGAGAATGACAAAGATGTGAAGATTGAGCCCTGTGGTCACCTGATGTGCACGTCTTGTCTTACAGCATGGCAGGTAGAGTCCTGCTTTATTTGATAGGACAGTTGGTTTTCCGTATTTATTTTGATGAGTTCTGCTTATATTTGGAGCCTTTGCATAACTCCTCTACTATTCCAGCAGCAAGTCCAGGTACAGTTTAAAAGTGACAGGCAAGCAGACCATTGCAAAGTGTATTGGGTATTCATTCATTCATTCATTCATTCATTTTGTATGTGTGATTCTGTCTTGCTGTAGGATAATTTTTTAGACCAATTTTCAAAGGGGAAAAAGTAGACCTATGAGATCATTGTGTGTTTGCCACCAAATTTTCAGGACATGTCAGGTGATCCAAGACTAACAAATGTGTAGCCTTGTTTCTTCACATTATGATTGCCTGAACTGAATCAAAGAACAAACCTCTTGATAACAGCATTTGAGACTGGATGTGGAAAGCTGATTTATAGGGATGGTATCCAGATGCCAGACGTTTAAACAGAAAATGTTGCAATGTTGAGTCGTAAATAGGCGTCTGAAGACCACCATCTTTGTTTAGTTTTTAGCATGCGTTTGACATCACTAATGGGATTGTGCTTAGGGTATCCCCCGATAATATATGGAAGTGCATTAAATCAAGACAACAGAATCTGAAATATTAGATTGCGGCAGTAGCTGATTCACAGAAGTGTTCCGATCTGATCGGCATCTTTGCCAGAACACCAGATTTGAGGAGGACCTGGAGTGGTGCTTGATTCCCTCCCTCCCCCCCTCCCCTCTCCTCTGGTCAGGTTTTGAAACCTCAATGACATGTACTGGAGTGGAACAGCAAGTGTTTCCCTTCCACCTTTGTGATTGTAAAATAAACGGTGAAAGATTGTTTTACCAACACTGATAAAAAAAAAAATGGTCTGGCCTAGCTGTGCACTGAGAGGATTCATGTCTGCTCACAGCTGATTGTGCTATTTTTGTCTTCCATGTTAGATTAATTACTCCTTCCGCTGGTTATTCTTTTGAGTGAAGTTGTCCTGTGGCAATACCTATAACAAGCAAATATGAAAAGCTGTGAAGAAACTGTGACAGCAATGAATAGCAATTGGTTTACATAGCTGGCTTTCAGATTCCCAAGTAAAGTGCATTTATTAGCAAGTGATCACTTAGCTGACAAATGAACCGTAGGTTTTTCTTCCATTAGCTGCCACGCTTCCGTTTAATCAAACTTTGCTACAAATTTCACTTCTGCCTAATTAATGGGACGAGGAGGAAGCATAGCGATGTCAGTTGTTACAGGCCTCTAGTGCGTAGTGTTTAATTGCCGTCATGATGGCTTATTAGTCATGCCTCCGGAAAAGGTTTTCACCAGCTTTCCTCCTGGTGAAACATCTGTGTCCTTTAAGAAATTGAATGAGGCACCGAGCTTTTACAGAGCAGCAACCAAAGTTCTGCATAATCTGACAGGAATTTTTTAACCATCTTTAGTGTTTGATCTACTTTAGCTGACATGTTTTCTTTTAAGGTAGGCACACTCGGAGCAGCCTTAGCGCTGTTAGGATTAAATTACCTGCTTGAAATAATTTTCACATTAGAGCTCCCCGGCACCCCCACGTCAGATGAAGCGCTCCTGCTGAGCCAAAGGACTGGGGGAAGTCTCCATGTTGCTCTAGAGCCGCCGGGCAGCTGGCTTTTCTTACCTCTGTGGATCTGGTTGGACAGGCAACTTGATCATGAGTCACCTGTGCCTGAGATTGTAGAACATTGACCTGATCTGGCTTTGCCGTCAACATTTTTTTCTGCTCCATAAATAGTTTGATGTTGGTGCATTCGAAAGACCTTGTAAATCATTAACTTTGCATAGTACTAATATTTTTTTCTCAGGAATGTTATTGCTTGTTTTGTTACTGTACTTAAGTTTCACTGCTTCCTGCATCTTCTGTCTCCGAAAGTAATGCTACTCTGTTAACATTACTTGCTGGAGCCCTTGTCATGATAGTGATGGAAATGTAGAGTGAAGTTATAAGTCTGACCTCTTAATGTTGAAGAGTCTTCCTCCTGAGCCACTGTTTAATAACAGATGTGCCATCTGAGCATTCCTTATGAATAAAACTGAGAAATGTTCTAGACATTTTACATTTTTTCCCTACTTCTGTGATAGGTACTGTACCAGACGTATCAGCTCAGGCAGCCATGCTTATCTGTTACGCACTGGGGCCTTCGAAGTCCTGAGTATCAAACGTCCAGCTGTAATTTGTGGCCTGGCCCCGAGGAAAACATTGGGTTTGATAATTCAGAAATGAAGCCACCGAGAAACAAACGCAGGAGTTGAGGACTGTCCCTTCACGCTGCCAACATGGCTCAAGTCCCATGTTTGTGACCTCAGCCCTGAGATAAGAATGTAATTTCTTTCCCGCTGAGAACAATCTCAATAATCAAACGGCGGGAAGCCTTGAACGAGTGGAAACCTTGTATGTGCTCATCGGGGCAGATCACCAGTAGGCGGCAGAGGATTGCTGTGAGAGTCACTTGTTTCACTTCGTCAGCTGCGATGCTGCTCTTGTCTGCTGTTTGCTGGTGGTGGGGGAGGACAGGAATGCAGCCGGCTTCTGCATGCCTAAAGGCTGCTGGGGGGGAGGATAAATCCCCCCCCCGGCAGCTTTGTACCCGCTTTGATCGAAAGACAGAAAAAACGGAGGTATTGCTTGAGGGCGCACACATTGCCTGATTTATTTTCTCCGTCTCCAGCTGTCATCAAGAAACACTGGTAACAAGAAACATGGCAGTTATGTGACACATACCGTTATCTCCTGATTGATGACAGAGTGGGGTGAAACTTATTGGAACTATATATCTTTTTTTTTTTTTTACAAATATAGTATAAATTGTTCACGAATGTAATCGATTTTATATCAGTCAGTCTGTGTATCTATCAGAGTATATGTATGCATAGGAGTTTATACAGAGCCCCTGATTTCCTGCAGCAGATTTTCCAAAATTGGCTCAGTCGTTAAAATGTATGAGAATAGGTGTAGCACAGCAAGTACAGAAGGGTTTGGATACAGGAGAATAAAGTGTATCAGTAAATGATTGCACCATTGCTGATTCTGTAAAACCCAAGGTGGTTCTGTTTTCACCCTGCTTAGGAGTCGGATGGTCAAGGCTGCCCTTTCTGCCGGTGTGAGATCAAAGGAACCGAACCCATCATAGTAGATCCATTTGACCCAAGAGATGAGAACAGGTGCTGCAGCATTTTGGATAGTTTTGTTATACCCATGCTGGAATATGACGACGACGATGATAGGGAAGAGTCCCTAATGATGAACCGTCTGGCCTCAGTCAGAAAGGTAACATTTTACAAACGTCTGTTGTTTTTGGAGACAGATAAATTTAGTTCCAGTTTGCTGTTTCTTTGAAAGAAGTTCGAAAAATAAAAGTTTAGTCTGTAGGAAAGATACTTTTGAATTAATAGAATCTAGCACCTTCGGAGTATCACCATTAATTGATGGATGACACATATATGCCAAAATAATATGCACTGTTTATTAAAAAAGTTAGTTTTGTTCATTTCTCCGCTATTCTATAGACTTGTGATATTCTGCACAGATACTCTCCCCCATCACATGGTGAATTTCTATCCAAAAAAATTGCACAGTGCATTTTTCTCTTCAAGGACTCTGACTCTATGCCATCCTTAACATATAATGCCAATCCTCCACCAATTCAATCTGCCTCATGTATATATACATTTGTACCACCAGGTCTCCGAGATGCCTATTATGTCTGTATCTTCCTTTTGTGCTGTACATTCAAACTTTCATTTATAGACAATTTAGAGGGTGATTTTTATTTTTATTCATAACATGCGTATTAGCGGTTGATACAGGTAATTTGGAGTCCTTCAGTATTTGTTGGGCTTTTATTTAATGCCACCTACTGGGGTATTATAGCTTCCCTACCAGTATCCTTAGAAGATGCCTATCTCGGAACCATACATTCCTGAGCAAGTGTTGGCTGTATCTCCATGATTTTAGTTTAAAAGCATTGTCACTTCTTTTTAAATGTTAGTGCCAAGAGCTGGGGTGGAGCCCATCTCGTCAGAACAGGCTCCCCCTTCTTCAAAACATTTCCCAGTTCCTAACATATATAAAACCCTCTTCCCTGCATTTTTGTCTTGCATCATTTCCGGAGCTCAGCCTGCTTTTGGGGTCCTGCATGTTGAACAAGAAACTTTTCTGAGAATACAGTCCTGGAGGTTCTGAATTTCAGTTTCCTCTCTGAAAGCCTAAATTTGGCTTCCAGAACCTCTCTTCTGCATCTTCCTGCCTTGTCGCTATCCACATGTACCACAGCAAGTTCCTCCCCCGCGCTCTCTAAACCCTTTATCTGGGTGACGCACGCGTCCCAGTACCTTCACACCAGGCAGGCAAGTTACCAAGTGACCCGCTCGCCTACCGTCCACCCAGCTATCTACATTCCTAAGGATCAAATCGCCAGTGAGAAACAGAGAGAGCAGAGGAGGAAAAGAAATGTAGTTTTCTTTTGTATTATGCTTTAAGAGCATCATAGGTTACGTTGCATTATTAACACTGCTGTTATCACAATGTGGTAATGGTCTGGTGGGGAGAATAAAGCTGATAGCCTGTTGTCACACCTCTTGCAACACACACTCAGGACAGATACATTTGACTTGCCAAAGTGTTATCTGCGTGTTTCCTGTATCATCTGAGCAGTAACGTGATGGAAGAATGCGTGTTTTTTGCCCAGCCCTGACAGGATATGCATGTATTGCAATGCAACATTAGCGTAATTAATGCCATGCTGGACCCAAACAAAAGTCTAATATAAGTCAGAAAGGGACAATAGAGAGAGGCAGCTTTCAATCTAAATTAAGTACAAGCACGCAAAACATATTGGAGTCATGCTATTAAGCCTACAGCTTTCTACTCAACTGAAGCAAATCCTTCAAGTATTTTTGCTGTTCAAGTCCGGTGACTTGCAAACTTTTTTTGTAGTTTGATATATTCTGCTAAAGCACACATTAAACTCATCACTGCTGGCCCCTAATTTGTTCCTCATTCTAGCTGTCCTGGTAACTGCTACACACTGCATAGTGTCCCTGAGCTCTAAGTCATATTATGATATAAATAACGTGAATCAAAACAAAAATCACAGTAAATAAAAGCCACATCTTTTCTCAGTACAAGGAACAAAGAAAACGAAGTAGCTGCAGAGGGGATATTTTATCAGTCACTATACTCTTATGCATGTATATCTGTTTCAAAATCACCCCTCCCCCGAAACAATGTCTGGATTTTATAGCAAGGGCTGCTGGGAAGGGAGAAATAGTTTTGAAAGTAAAGCAGCATTTCAGCTCATATACCAAAGGCTTTTACCTATTTTTTTGTCTCTATAGCAAAAGTGCTATTACATTTTTTTTTGTGTGTGTGTGTTTTGGGAGCAGGAGTTTGCATGCTAGACCTCTAGTAATAGAGCGCACCATTCTGTAGTCCTTACCATCGAGGGAAGGACCTGCTGTGATCCATTAGGGGCATGGCGGTGGGCTTGTTTCCAAGGCTATCAGGCTAATTCTAAAACGAGCACATGGGCGCTCATACACGTACGTGTATCGGTGTGCGAGCGGAGATGCTCTTGAATTTTAAGAGGTTACTCGAGCAAACCCACTTCGCGTGTCTTCCGTAGGACTTTGCCAGCTTTAACGCGCAGTTGCAAGCGGATTTTAAAACATGCTTGCGCAAGGGACATTCCCAGTTTTTCCAACTTGCCCAGTCTCGAGGTCATCCAGTCCCTTCTGGTTCTTCATCCTGCATGCCCCTCAGTTGAACCGGATTCCTCACCCTGTCCTGTAGATCCAAAAACGCGACGTCTGCAGACTTGTTCCTTATCAGGAGCAGCAGTAAAGTAGCGCCTCTAACAAGCCAGCACTTGTTTTGTTACTCTTGCACGCTTATATACGCACATAACTTCCAGGTTTTAAAATATGCATCGCTTGCACACGGCCCAAGTACTCACATGTATATGGGCTTTTTAATGCTAGCAGCACATTTCAAATTAGGTCCTTAGATCTGTCATGGTGAGACTGAAAATGAATATAACTGCTCTGTGGCTCTTTGAATATCGGCTCAGTGTATAGTAGTAATTTAGCAATGAAACACACGAGGACAGTATGCAGAGGAAACGATTTAGGTCAGTTTAAACATGCAAAAACACATTCTCTCATGATTTTTGCATTCCAAGAAATTCATGGTGTATTTTATTGTCACATAATAGCTATGACAGCAAATAACATACTACTGCAAGTATTAAATGCATTACGTAATGTTTAACATTTATATTTTTCAGTACATACTGCTTTATGCATGTAAATGGTCTTTTGCATGTACTTTTACCCACATAACAAAGACTAATTGTCTCCATATATGGTTTTTTTTTGGGGGGGGGGGCCCTAACATGATTTATGCACTTGCTTTCAGTTTTGTAAAGTATGCATAGCACTTTTATTGTGCATACCATGAACTTTCAAAGTGGATTTGTGCGTGGAGTCTGCTTGGAACATGCATTTAACATGTATTTAAAGGGTCATTGTAGCCCTACGCGGGCTGTTTATAAATCCAGGAATTGTTACTTCTCAGTCCGCGCCATTCCTAGTCGGCCATGAGTAATAATCCGTTTATCTCTACATTGAAGTGTACTGAGAGGCAGAATTCACCAGTGACATCACCAGGCTCCTCCCCACTTGCGCAGAGAAGGAAACCGCTTCCAGATCCCCTGCAGATACCGCATCTGACCTTGCCACCGGTGCCCCCTCGACTAGACCTCATTCAGAAAGGAGTAGCTCGCTCACCCTGCGGAAGTCCGACAGGCTCGCCAAAGGTAAATCTTACTGCAGACGTGAGACGTGAGTGCTCTGGAGCCCATGCTGCACGCTTTGAGATTAAATGTCTCTCTCTCTTACTGTCTGAATCCTGTTCAAGCCATAGTCTCTGTGACAGAGAGCTCTGGTGCCAGATAATCGTCAGCAGAATAAGTTTAAAGCCCTGAACCTCTGAGGCAAAGGCATGCAGTGAAGTCAAAAGCAGTTATTTTGTTCACAAAGCCTTCTGCCAAGAGACTGTATATTTTACAGAATGGAATTAAATTGGAAAAAAAATCTTTTAAAGATTTTCTTAAAAAAAAAAAAAAAACTCTTTAATAGACAGGGACAGCAGATTCTATTCTGAAAAATCACATTTTAACAATATTCTTGTAAACATTCCCTGATACCAAGGCATTCTGTTTCTAATAAGAACTTCAGTTCATGAGTTTTTTAATTTTCATATATACCATTGTTATACATGTAAACCGGAGTGAAGGCCTGCGCCAAACTTCGGTATATAAAAACATACAAATAAATAAATAAATGACTAGATTGCAAACCAATCTGCCTTGTATTTATTCTATGCCATGCCACTATTGCCCAAGTCCTAATTTAAGAGCTGGTCAGAATAATTAGCCTGAGACCAAGACACCACATTATTCCTGGTTTTTCTAATGGAATAGTAACTGAAGATCCATTACAGTTTCAGATATATTTAACAGGTCACTCTGGCCCTGATTTGCTAAAGCTTTTCATCCAGTCTGTATCTGGTGTTTGACTTTTTAAGAATAGCATCCATTTATGTCAAAGCTTCTGATG
Organism: Rhinatrema bivittatum; assembly: GCF_901001135.1. NCBI lineage: Eukaryota > Metazoa > Chordata > Amphibia > Gymnophiona > Rhinatrematidae > Rhinatrema > Rhinatrema bivittatum. The sequence continues at coordinate 52,589,426 of NC_042629.1, read as the reverse complement.
AGTGTTTATACATATACATGTATATGGCCAACACTTTTTCAGCATTTATTTTTCAGCCAGATCTGTGGGGTATATGCACATTGATATATCTGAGTGTCTGCTGTGGAAAGTTGAGAGCTTTGTGTTTCCATGAATTTGCCACTTCTGTGGCTCTCAGGTCAGACTGTTCCAGGGTTTTAGTTAGTCACGCTGTTCTATTTCCAGTGACTGCTTAGTCAATACCGTTTGAAGGCTGAAGTGTGTTCCTCCTCCTTGTGTCACCATCAGCCGATACTCTGTCATAAACCGGGGGAATACAGTCATGTCCTGAACAGCTTATTCTTTATTTAGCAGTGACAAAGGGAGAAAGGAAAAAGCCGATTCTGATGGGAAAACCAAGTAGATGCTTTCCAAAGTTATAGAGCATAAACATATACGGAGACAGTGTATCTCATTTTAGTAATATACGGATGCTTTTAAATAGAATTGCCAAAAGGTAGAAGTCGATAAACCTTAAGGGCTGTAGATGATCTTAGTCAAAGATGTCTCTTTGTGACATGAAAAACCACCCTGGGTAGATCACTGCATGTTCTGAATAAAGAACATATAAGATTTTTTTGCTGTAAGGAGTACATATAGATTGCTAAGACTCAGATTTTTTGCAGGTGCCCATCTATAGATTTTTCCTCTCTTGTTTTTGTTCAGTCTTCCCCGTGCATGATGAGGAAACAAGACAAACCACTTCCAGCACCCCCGCCTCCCCTGAGAGATCCTCCCCCTCCGCCTCCCGAGCGACCACCTCCCATCCTCCCTGACAACAAGACAAGCAGGCACATACATCACACTGAAAGCGTGCCATGCAGAGACCAGCCCATGCCCCTGGAAGCCTGGTGCCCCAGAGATGTTTCCAGTCCCAGTCAGCTAGCAGGATGTCGGCTAGCAGGGGACGGTTCTCCAAAACCCGGACTAGCTGCAGCTTCCAGTATAAACGGAAGACACAGCCGGATAAGTTCAGACCCAGGATTCATGCGGAAACAGCACAGGCGTCACGACCTGCCTTTGGAAGGAGCCAGGGTAAGAAATGTACCTTTGTTTCGCGTTGTATACTTAAGTGTGCTGTAACTTGCTCAGGGTGCTTTTTTTGTACAACAGCAAGTAATAAAAACACGTAGCTTACAAAGCACATAAACTGTTTACATCATGGCGGAACATGTCATGAAATTTTGGCACCTTTTAATAACCTCTGCTTATACTTTGTGTTTGAGTAGCCTTATCTGGTGAAAACCAAGTTCAAGCAGAACTTCCCACGCTGTCATAGTGGAATCAAGCGTTGGGTCATGACATCCCAGGTTTGCTTTGTCTTCCTTGGCTTTGGTAACAGCAAGTTATACAACAGCAGAGCAAGTATGATGCGTTCATTATATTGAGCGCTGAGGATTGAGAGCAATTTTATTCTCTTCAAAATCAAGATATGACGCCTCCCCTTTTACAAGAACTTTTTAACTTTATGAAAACCCTTCTTTTTCGTCTGGAATTTTATTGGATGCTCATGTTGCTGTGATTTCCAAACCAGGTAAAGCTCCCTTGCTTTGTGGTTTGTATAGGCCAATATCCTTGATAAATTCCGATATTAAAATTTTGGCTGAGGTACTGCAGCTACGGATAGAACTTTTATTGCCAGCATTGATAAATCCCGATCAGACTGGTTTTGTAAAAGGCAGAACCTCTGTTGCTAATACAAGACGATTGTTTAACATAATTCATTTAGCAAGGAAATTGAAAATTCCTGGAGCGGTTCTATCCTTGGATGCTGATAAAGCATTTGATCGAATTTCCTGGCAGTATTTGTTCACAGTCTTGCGTCATTATGGTTTTCTGGAGCAGTTTGTTAATTGGATATTGGCATTATACAAACAGCCTAAAGCCCGGATATTAGTCAATGGTTTTCTATCAGATCCTTTTTCCATTTCTAGAGGGGCCAGTCAAGGGTGTCCTCTTTCCCCATCTCTGATTAATTTGGCTTTTGAGTCATTAGCTCAGAAAATTAGGGAGTCCGGGGGATATTGAGGGATTCAGATTTGGAGCCACGAATCATAAAATATCATTATACGTGGTCAATATATTTCTTTGTTATATGCCCTGAACGATTGATCCTGGCTATTATAGACCTCTTATAGGATTATGGGGAGTTGACTGGATACACTATTAACTACACTAGGGCCCTAGGGGTTTCCATCACTTTATAAGAGGTAATTTTTCAGTAGCAGAGAATGGTGATCAATATTTGGTGATCAAATATTTAGGGATAGAGGTCCCAAAGAATTTGGGTAAGTGTACAAGTTGAATTACCTCCAGACTGTTTGTGAAATTGTAAGTGGACCTCTATCAGAGACTGAGTTTCAATTATCACTTTTAAGCAGAGTCTATTTGGTTAAAATGGGTGTCCTTCCCCAACTCATATCTTTTCCAACACCTCCCCTGCATGTTCCTCAGAAGGTATTCAGAGATCTCAATCGAACTATCTCTTCCGTCTTATGGTGCTGTAAACCACCATATATAAAGCTTCTGACCTTACAATAGCCCAGAAATTTGGGGGGGGGGGGTGGATGTTCCGAATCTGTTCCTTTACTTTTTAGCTTCCAGATGAATGGGTATTAAGGTTTGGTTGACACCTTATCAGCCTCCTAGCTGGGTTTCTCTTGAGAGTATGCACCTGGGTGACTTCACATTAGCATCAGTTCTCACTTTACCTTCTCCTTCTCAGTATGCAAGGTTGGGACGCTTGAACCCTATTCTTTGACATACATTGAAAGTCTGGTGAACAGCGAATAAGCTGTTGGGATTTAAATATGAGGGACTTTCCCCTGTTTCCTGCCTTCAGGGTAATCAACCTTATCCCCTATTACCTCATCTCCAACTTGAAGGATTGGGGTGTGGGGAGGCTTATGTTTTCTGGACCAGATATTGGTGGACTGTCATTTTAAGAGTTTCCAAGATGTCCAAGCTGAGTATCACATTGCCAAACACACAAATTACATTTTTTCCCGATTTACAGAAGGTTGTGGAGCGTCATTTGGAAAACAGTGGACCATTGTGCTCTTGCTGTGGTCTAGAATCTTCTCTTATTTCACCTAGATCTCCTAAGTGTCGATCTCTAGAATATAAACGTACTTGTTTGATGGTATTTACGAACCCAAGACAAGTCCCAACATTATTGAAAGATGGAATGAGGATTTGTCGCTGAGTCTAGATGAAGACGATTGGAAAGATATTTGGGATTCCACTCTTAAATTATCCTGTTGCAATAAGGTTCAGGAACTAATGTTCTGATTGCTACACAGAACATATAGATACCCTTTATTTTTCTCCAAATTTAGTAGGTCTAGGCCTTTTTGCTGGAGAGGATGCGGTAATCCTGCTTCTTACTTTTCATATGTGGTGGCACTGTCCTATTGTTACTTTTTGGCAACAGGTTGGGTCCTTGATTGGTGAATTTTTGGGTCGCTTGATAATGCTTATGGCACCCTTGTGTTTACTGGGAAGATGGGGAGGTGTCATTTTGCCCAAATCTGCAAAACTCTTGTGTATTCATCTGTTGCCTGCTGCACACATTACCATTGCCTACTACTGGAAGCCGACACCTTTGATTTATCATTGGAAGTCGGTGGTAGCAGGCATCGCAATAATGGAAAATATTTCCTTCTCTTTATTGAAGAAATGTGGGACTTACAACACTGTATGGAAGCAATGTATTGACTGGCTTTAGTATCTCCTGGGTACTTGATACAATTGTTATCCTGATCTGTTTGCTTCTGTGTTATATTACATTTTCTGTATTTTATCCTATAAATAAAAAGTACAAAAAAATAATCAAGATATGACTTAACATCATAGGGTAATAAGCAACCAGCCCTTGGAGAAAAGAGTTGGATAGTCCTTCAGTAAAAGGAGGGAATTGTAGTCTAAAATTACATACTGAAAGCAGGATTCTTTTTCTTTTTATTATTATTATTCCTAGGTTGTCATTTCTTTCACAATATACTTTTGTTTTCCCTCCTAATATTTTGATATTTTTTTAAATGAAAAGCTGTGTTTTTATATTCTTGCTGCATTCCAGCATCCTCCTTTCACTTTCTGCTCTCTTTATGTTGTACGCAGACCACAGGACCAGTATGGAAGAACCTCTCTACTCCCCTCCCCCGTCCCCCAATAAATGCACTTCGATTCATAATGACAAAAGTGTGGCTGTCCATGAAAAGAAACCTTAATGCTAACCCTGGAGGGGATAGTGAGTAATGTATTTGCGTTAACTTCTTCTTTCAAGGTCTTTTCGAATGGCCACCTGGGAAGTGAAGAGTATGACGTTCCTCCACGGCTTTCCCCGCCTCTTCCGGTCATCGCCATTCTCCCGCTTGCAAAGTGAGTCCCGTTTCTTCGTTAGGTGATGTAGAAAGGAGGCTCTGCCCGCTAGCTGCAGCTGAACTACAAACCTGTGTGGGCAGAATTAACATTCCCTCAGTCGGGTCTTCTCATCCCCATGTCTTCCTTTGATCCTCAAAACCAACACCACATTTGTTTGCCACCCCCCAGTTCACATCTGTCTTGTGATTCCTCAGCAGTTGTTGGCCTGCCAAAGGGAAGTGTAGAAAGCTATGCTTAAAAGAGCCCAGACCAGACGGAGGATGCAGGCTGCCTCCTAAGCCCTGAAACAGATCAGTTCAATTTGGCCAGTTTGGGGCTTATGTCCCAGGGCAACATCTCTGTCCTGCGACTTTCAGTTATTTGTCTAAGGAGGTAATATAAGCCACTTGTTTGCTGCTGTCTGCTGGTTATTCTGGTTCTGCAGTAGTAATTTTCTAAAGAAAAAGGTATGGGGTGAGAGCCAGCGGCAACTTCTATGTTCCACTATTATTTGCAACGGGGAAAACGAGAAAGGGTCAGAAACATCCCAGGTTGATGACCTGGAAGCAATATTTGGTGATCAGTTCATATATGGTAAAGCTGAAATAGTAACAATACCCTAAGCCATGCCAGTTGACATTTTGTGGGTTAGAAAATCACTTCAAATGTTTGTGAACAGTGTATGCTTAACCATTAGGAAACGAATGTAGAAAGTAGACACTGCTGATATTTAATCACCCTGTGTAGGCAGTCAGTGTGTCACCATATCAGTATTTCAGGGAGAATGAACTCCTTGACAAAACCCACAAATTGAAAAAGATTTCTGAACTATATAACCAATTCATGCTGTTTAAGTCAACTCAGCTTCACATATAAGGGAGTCTTTCCATAATCCAATTTGAAATCCAGATAGTGGGACCTGCAGAGGGCTCTCTCACTTGTAAAATTCATGCATTTTACAACCCTCAAAATCCAACGTCTAGACACAAAAATATGTGGGAGAGATCTTACTTCCCCCCCAGTAAAACTAATTGTATTAGTCTCCCAAAGCCCCCCTGTATCTATTTAACTTAATTTTCCAGGCCATTGTCTTGATGGTAAGTTGATGCTCTTGAATGCTAAGGAAAAATCAGTCTTAAGTAGTATTGACTTCAGGCCAGGGACATCTGTTAAAGCTGAGCGTTTAGATGAGCCATGCTCTGACAGCGACTTCTCTCTGAACATGCCCCATCCCCTCGTCTTAACAACATACTCTGCTCCTAAACACTTGTGCTCAGCATTTAAGACCAGATAAGCACAGAACAGCAACGGAAAGTCTTCTGCCAATTTCAGTGCCAACAAAACAATTCAAGATAAGTAAAAGATTTCCGTCTGACTTGTTACATGTATGAAAGGCTTTAGCTCCCCCTGCAGAAGGTGGTTGAAAATTGCAATATTGCATTATATAACCAAAGCTTTACAATGCTAGTGCTACAAACTGGTTTTTGCTACATGAGTCTATTAGCTGCTTTGGCTGCCTGATTCTTGCACATCTTCGACTGGCTTTTGCTGCCACTAGATAAAAAAAAAAACATTTTTCTGTGTTCACATTTATTCAGTTGGGGGAGTTAACATTTTTAACTTAAAGCAGAGGTATATTGGCAGCTGTATATGATTATTTCTACATTGCAACTTCTGCATTGGGGACTACAAAGATATTTCAGCACAGTTTTTGTTTTAACCACTTCAATGTCCATTGTAATTTTATGCATGGTACAGCCTCCCAGTAGAAGTGGTGAAGACAAAGACTAAAACTTTCAGAAAGCCTGGGATAAACCCAGAGGATCCTTAGTGGTAGGACGTGAAAGTGAAGCTGGCGGTCACATGGGGCTGTATGGTCTTGCTACAGGAGGGAAATGATTTGATCAACCTTACAGTACTTATCTGTTGTCACGTTCCATGTGACTGTGCCATGGAAGATTCCCAGTGGCACAAATGCAACATGGAGATCTCAGGACTGACCTGGCACTCTTGTATTTGAAATACTAAAATGGTCATTGTTCAGGTAGATAAAGGAATGCTTATGTTTAGAGCCACAGAAAAAAATGCATAAAGCGAAGAAAAAGGGGCCAGGCATTCCCTGTTAGTACAAATATGGCAGGTGCAATAAATCCCGTGCTAAAATCAGGGTTGTTAAGAGGGATGCAGTAAGCTAATAGGTTGCAAATCCTAACAGTGTGCACCTTGATGCTGTGCATGCCTAATGGCTGTAGTTGCCCATTCCAGAGAGCTTACCCTGTGATTTTGCTTGGCACGCCTTGCTCAAATGGCCATGCAGGTGAGATTGTGCCCACGTTGGGATGCCCAGTGCCAATCTTACATGTAAGGCAATTTTGGTCACACCCTTTCCAGCTTCATGCATTTATCTCCTTACTCCTGTGCTTTATTAATTCCTTGGGTTAAGGTGGAGTAAAGTTAACTCACATTTCTGGTGGCCCTGATATCCTATTGCTGTGCCTATGTGGTAGTATCTAGCTGTTTCTACCACACTGTGACAGCAATATAATTATTTTGGCCATCAGAAATGTGAGTTTACTGCATCTCAGACCAAACGAGTTCCATTTCCAGTGTAAGCTCTCTGGGGCTTGCACCTACAGCCGAACAAAACATAAGCTCTCTGGGGAAAGTACCTTCAGCTGAATAGTATGCACTTTAGTATTGTGCATCCTGACTTTGGCGTATTGTTCAGCTGTAGATGCCCACCCCAGAGAGCTTATGCATTGTTCAGCTGTAGGTGCCCACCCCAGAGAGCTTATGCATTGTTCAGCTGTAGGTGCCCACCCCAGAGAGCTTATGCATTGTTCAGCTGTAGGTTGCAGCTCATGAAAACTTGATATTGAGATTTGAATTCCTCTTTTATGGATTTAAAGTGCTTTGAAATATTTCATTTCTTTCCCCTTTTTTTTTTTTTTTTTAAAGAGATGTAAGGGTAAACTGTTTCTCTTTCTTGATGTTGGCTGGACTCAGAGTTGTTTCCTGGATCCATTATGTTAATTTGACATGTATTGAAATTTTAAAGCACAGTGTACTGGGGCTGCATTTGATCGGAGTGTTTCTCGTTTCTAGAAAAGTATTCGTGTTGGAGCTGGAGAGCCCCGTTTCTAGGAAAGGGCGCCTCGTTTGTTGTATCGCACTGTGCTCTTATTTATCTGCTGTGGTTTCATTTTGTTAGAGGCCCTCCTCTGACAAATTCTTTCTCAGATAAACTTCAGGAAGCCGTTGTGGAAGATGAATACAAGATTCCATCGTCCCATCCCTTGTCCTTGGGCCTGCAGCCACCTCATTGTCCGAGCGCAAAGCCCCTTGCCAGGTAGGCGCGTACTGAAAAGCGTGCGGGGAGAAAAACCAGTCCAGGTGTGTGTTGGTGGAATAGACGGTTTCATGCCAACTGCATAGAAACAAAGGAAACCAAGATCCACCTGCAAATTTCTTTTCTCACTATTATCAGTTTGTGTGAATGACGGTCACATTCTCCTGGTTACTGTATAAGGCGAAGACAGTCTTGATATAAACCAGATATAGATCAAGGATGGATCCCAAATATGGAAAAGAGTGAGACAATGTTCCCTGTCAACCGTAATGAGAGAGAATGCCTATCAAATAATTATGAGATGGAATTTGATTTCTGTGAAATTTAGTTAAGCTGAGATTTAAGTAAACCTTTACAGGAGATATTATGGACAGGAAGCTAGTTGCAGCCATCTGGGAGTGGCACTTTCCTGTGTTGTAAAAAATTAAGATTGGAGTAGATTACCTCCAAGAAGCTTCCACTAACTCAGGAAGTTTTTTGTTTGTACTGCAACTGCCAGGGAAGGGAGTTTGTTCATGGAATGATAATTTAATAACCTGCTTGCTAGTGGCTTCTTGAATTTTGGTGGCAGCCATGTGGAGCATCCTTGTTGGGTCCAGGTTTATATGGACCGGCTCAGCATATTGTTTCAGTGGAAGCAAGTGACATGAGGTCAACAAGATCTTGGTCATAAATATCTTGAGATTTGGAATCTGTTCCTAAAAGCGTGTAGCAATGATCAAGAAATGACTGGCGAGCAGACTAGAACAACCCCGTTGAATACTGTTAGACTGGAGAGAAATGGAGCTAAATCAAGTTGCCTGAGTCACTGCAGAATTTCTATCTTTTGTTGTGTGCACATTGCAGAACAATATGTAAACCAATTCATTTGGGAGAGACTGCACTCTGCTCTTACCCTGCTATATGTTTGCAAAACAAGAACACTGATATTAAAATAAAGAAAGGCAACAAAGTCTCAAAGAAGTTTTAGGAAGAAAATGTTTTAAGGTTTCATCAAGATTATGGTTTGGAAGACCCAGCAATGAAAGTACATTTCTCAGGGCAAATTTCAAAGCGATTTCTCTCTGACGGCACTCATTTGTTTTCTCTTTTTTTTTAAATATTTCGATGTAGCAAGTTGTTCTAATGTAAACCAGAGTGAAGGCTAATGGCTAAACGTCGGTTTGGAAGATATTTTCAAGAGATTGTATGGGATGCTGCCTGCTTTTCAGTAATTGCAGAAAAGCTTTAGAGATTTTGTTCTTTGCAGCTAAATATTCTTTTACCCTAATGGGCAAAAAGGAAGTAGAAGAAATCCTGAGATTTGTTATATATTTACACACATAGGGGTAGATTTTACAAATTTGCGCACACGCCTACTTTTGTTCGCACACCAGGCGCAAACAAGAGTACATGGGATTTTAATAGATACGCGCGTAGCCGTTAAAATCCGGGATCGGCACGCGCAAGGCTGTGCAAAATCGGCAGCCTGTGCGTGCCGAGCCACGCAGCCGGCCTCGGAGGGAACTTTCCTTCCACACCCCCCGCATCTTACCCTCCCTTCCCTACCTAGCCCTACCTAAACCCTCCCTACCTTTGTTGCACAAGTTACGCCTGCCTGAGGCAGGCGTAACTTGCGCGCGCCGGGCCTGGGAGCCATTTCGGAGGCCTCAGTCCCGCCCCCAAATGACGCGCCCCCCCGACATGCCCCACCCCCAGGAAAGCCCCGGGGCTTGCATGCCGCAGAGTCTTCTCAACATAGGCTCGGCACCTGCAGGGGGAACTTCGGGCAGGTTTTCGGGGGGTACCCACGTATCTTATGCCCGTACCCCTTTGAAAATCTGGCCCATATCTTATTAGGCATGTCAATATAGTTTCAATATTTTTCTAGTTGAGATTGAAAGCTATGGGGGTCATTTTCAAAGGAGTTACGCGCATAAATGTAACTACTATCGTAGCAATTTTCAAAAGCTATTTACTCGAGTAAAGTGCACTTACTTGAGTAAATCTTATGGACAATTCAATGGCATATATTGTAGCAATTTTGAAAAGCCCACTTACTTGAGTAAAGTGTATTTACTCGAGCAAAAACCAGTTTTGCTCGAGTAAATGCTTTTGAAAATCTGGCCCTATGTGACTAGCCAGTCTTTTTTCTGCTTTCAGGGTGTGTGAGAATGGGCAGTGCATAACAAACGGAACCCACAATGGCACATCAGAAATGAAGATATCCAGGTTTCCAGAGCTAGGTAAACTCATCTCCATATCAGTTGACATGTGTGTGTGGGGAGGGGGGGGAGCATGTGTAGAAGAGAGAGGCAGTCTGCTTCTGGTGATGCGATAGCAAGGTGCTAAGCTCCTTCAGCTTATGGTATCCAAATAGGGATGATGATGATGATCTCTGAACAGTACCACTTCAGCTTTTGGTGGTATGGTACCCACTTCATGTGCAAGTCTGCAGTAAGATCTTTTTCTCTAAAGTGAACAAATCCCATACCGGTGATTTTTTCCCCCGATGGTGAATTTTAAAGCAGGGAGCAAAGTTTGCCAGGTTGAAAGTTTTCCTAAATGGCGGCAGGTTTAAGACCATTTGACCCACCTGCTCCATTTTATTCGTGCTGCATAGCCACAGACGTCAGTTGACCTCTGGTGGGTGGCCATATGCACCCTTTTTTTTGCAAAAGTCTTTCCCTTATATTTTGCAGGTTGACACCCTTTCTGTTAAAAATATTTTATACATGTTACTCAGTAAATTGAGGAGTAACACTAAAAAAAATATTTCTTCACAGAACAGGTGGTGGATGCGTGGAGCAGCCTCCGAGCTCGCTAGAATCCTTCAGTCTGTTTACTGTACACCTTGGAAATAGTGTTGTGGCAGAGGGTTTTTAGGGCACTAAGATTAGGAGAAAGTGAGCTGTTTTTGATTGTCCAGTTATTCTATTTTGTTACTACACCTGTGAAAAATGAATCATCCAATGTTTCAGTGCACAGGTGACAATATCATGCCCTTCTATGTGAGATTTGATTAATTAGTCATATTCCATGCTGTTAGGATGTACCTTAGTTTCCTAAACCAATAGGTAATTATTTTCTCATCATTAGTAGTTGGAGCTTCTTGGTGGCTTCAGTACTTTCAGCATATTCAAGAGCCTTTTATTTTTGAAAAAGGAACTAAGTTGCCAGTTGGCATTATTATGATAGAATTGAGTTGAAGGTAGAATACAGCCACTGCATTGAGAAGTAATATCACTTTGCTGACATATTATGGACATGTTTAATGACCTTCTTATGCTACTTTGTAGGATCACACAGATTCCTTTGTAAGGGTTGGTCATTCAATTTCACAGTTCACACATTGAAAGGACATGTCAGTCTTACATCTGCCAAGATCTTTCATAAACTTATTAATTTGCTGCAGCCTGTCTGACACTCTGCGGTCATAAAATACAATGGGATGTTCTGATAATGTTGTAAACCATAAGGTCTCTATGCAGACTGGATAGCATGTCTGTGGGCCCGATTTGCTGACATGCTATGTACCGGAGAGAATCTCTTTGGAGATAGGGTGATGGGTGCTGTGGCCCAGCTTCGGGACCACCATGATACCCTCAAACAATTCTCCACCAGTACTCCAGTCCCGTCCTGCTCATACAGGAGGCCGTCGAGACCAGGGCCAAGGAAGCCTTTCTTTCACCAGAGGAAGTACTATCCTCCGCCTCCTCGCTCCTGTCAATAGCATCCCATCCCAGGCAACAGAGAGCCCCCAAACCCCAGTCAGCTCCTCAGTCAACTCCGGGGACAGAGTTTTGACTGGGCAGTAGGGAGCGTAAGCCAGTTGCCCATATCCGGGATGATAAACCCTCCAATCGGGGACAAGCTGCGGTTCTTTGCGAACCAGTGGCCCATTGTGACCAGTGGGGTCTGTCCATTGTCCGCCAAGGGTACTAATTGAATCTATTGGGTGCCCCGCCAAATTGCCCTCCGTGCCCACTTTGGGGGGGGGGTACGGAATCATACCTCCTGTGTCAAGAAGCGGTCCAGATATGGTCTTGGTCCTGCCTCATGGGATGGTGCTTAGGGCCATGTACCTGGTCAGGATGGAAAACATGGTAACAGACAGGCTGAGTCAAGCCTTCAGAACCCATGTGTTGCCCCTGGACCAGGGGATAGCGAATCAGATATTCCACCTCTGGGGGAGCCCGGCTGTAGATCTTGATCGCGTGCCTCTGTTCTGTTCCCTGAACAGGACAGATAGCAAACAAGCCACAGACGCTCTCACCCATCATTGGGGCAGGGGTCTTCCATATGCGTATCCTCCGATTCCTTTAATGGAGAAGAAGCTTCACGAGGGCAAAGGGACTATGATCTTCATAGCCCCTCATTGACCGAGACAAGTCTGGTTTCCACTCCTTTGGGAGTTGTCCATCCGGAGACCGATCAGTCTGGGGACTTCCCCAGATTTCATCACGCAAGACGAAGACAGGCTGCAGCATCCCAACCTCCAGGCCCTGTCACTCACAGTCTGGGTGTTGAGAGATTAATCCTGCTGCCACTTGATCTTTCAGAGGATGTGTCTCGGATCCTGGTGCCTTCTTGAAAGCCTTCCACTAGAAAGTCCTATAGACTGAAGTGGTGTGAGCAGATAGCCCTAGATCCATTCTCCTGCCCCACACAAAAACTGCTTGATTACTTTCTACACCTATCGGAAGCTGGCTTAAAAAACAACTCCTTTGGAGTTCATCTTAGTGCAATTGGCATATACCACCAAGGTGTAAATGGTATGCCCATCTCTGTACAGCCTATAGTTGTACATTTAATGTGGGGCCTGCTTCAGTTGAAGCCTCCTCTAAGGCCTCCCACTGTGTCTTAGGGCCTCAACATGTTAGCTCAGCTGATGAAAGCTTCTTTTGAGCCACTGCGCACCTGTGACCTGAAGTACCTGACCTGGAAGGTCATATTTTTTTGTGGCGTCACTTCAGCTTCATTTGTAACCAAAGATTCTGAACTTTATGGGCATTCCTAAGTTTTAACAAGGGTGACAAGGTGTATTCTGTTTTGAAGTGCACAGATGATCCAAATAATCTTTGTGAGAGCAGAACAGTGCTCATGTGTTATTCTGCTCTGCATTGAGATGGACCGACATGATCTCCCCTTAGCACATTCTTTCACTGTTACACAAAGAATGCATAAAAATGGGAAAAGCAACAGAAAAATCCTCTTATCTGAGAGAGAAATGGGGCAGTTTTATGGAGCATATCTGATCATGAATTCTGTAACTATAAATCATCTGCAATTGTTTGGGATGGATTTTTTTTTTGTAATGCTGCTCTTTTCTTGTCCACAAACCCAGCAAGCAGAGCAGTGCAGCAGGCACAATTAACTGCCCTACAGAAAGTAAACCTTTCCTCATGCCAGCTTTGAGAAATTCCAGTCTTTATGAATGGGAAACAATTGTCTTCCCTTATGGAGAAAGATAATTAAATACTAATTTTGTTGATCACTAACTAATTTAAATATATTCAAAGAACATTTGGAAAAAAAGGTCCATATGTGGTGTAGATGAAGTGGTGAGTTCTTTACTTGGTACATCATGGGAGTTGTGTTAACAGTATTGGCATCAGCGAAGTGCTGGATTTCCTCTGGGTAATAAAGCATCAAGAGGGTCTTACGCTCTGCCTTTTTTCAGTCTGCTGTGTAGTGAAGTTCTGTACAAGAGATGTGGTCTTTCCAACTGCAGGTGATGATCTGTTTGACAGTCCGCCACCCTCGCTTCCACCACCTCCTCCCCCAGCTCGTCATAGCATGGTTGAACATGTAAAACCCCTTGGCATGGGAAGCAGACCGCCCTCGGGACATGATGCTTTTCTTCTTCCTGGTAAGGTGATGAAAGGGAAGACCATTGTTACTTGTTGGTAGAGTGTCCTATTGGTGCTGGAATGCATTTGTTGATGCTACAGCACAAGAATAGTCTTGTCTTTTTCCTTTTCCACAAATAAGAGTAAACTCGGTGGTTTATTTATTTAAAATTTATTTATTTATTTAAATACTTTTGATATACCGATACTCAAGACTGGTGACTTATCGTACCGGTTTACATTGAAACAAGGGGTAACCAATTAACTATGAAAATAAAATAAAGTTACAAAGAACAAGGGGTTTACAGGATGGGAGAGTAGAGAGCGAAAGCACATGATTAGTATAATAAGTTATAAATAACTAAGTTTAAAATAATGGATAATAAATAAAATAACGGTTTGCTCCATGCTTTCTAAATTCAAGCCTTGGATGGATCTAGGGCGACCACACTTGGGTATTGTGTGCAATTCTGGTCACTCCAGAAATAGAAACAAGACAGAGAGAGGCAACAAAGTTGATAAAGGGGATGGAATGACTTATGGAGAAAGGCTTAAGAGGTTAGGGCTGTTCAGCTTGGAGAAGAAACACTGAGGTTTATAAAATCATGAGTGATGTTTAACTGGTAGCAGATTTAAAACAAATTTAAGGGGTTTTTTTTTTCTTTAGTCAAAGAACAATTAAACTATGGAATTTGTTGCTGGAGGATGTCAAAATTAATAGCATTGCTAGGTTTTAAACAGGTTTGGACAAGTTTCTAGAGGACAAGCTGTTAATACTTATTAGCTACCCTCCTACAGCTGGGATTGGAGGTGACCTGGACGGGCCACTGTCAGGCACAGGATGCTGGGTTTGTCCACTTCTGGCATTTGTCTCCTTTTCTGACCTATATCTGTTATATCATCGCCTCTCTCTCCACCCCAGCATATTCTAATTGAGGTTTGTTTCTGAAAGTACATGGTAACCATCAGTTTAGAGTTTCCATTGAGGAGCAGACTCTTTACCTAAATGGTGTAGCCAAGCATGTGACATCCCATTTGTTGTAGAAAACTATGTACCATGTTTTACTAAGAATTGATTCCTAGTTCTAGACTAAAATTAACTTGTTACTTCAGATGTACTTATTGTTGATTTTATTAAATTTTCATTGTGGAATTTACCTGTAAGTTATCAATACCACTAGCAGTACACATCTTAAAATATACAGTGCTAGAAAATGGTGTGAAAGAAATTACCTTTTTCCTGATTGGCTATAAATATCATGAAACTGATATTAAACAGCACAACAGGCAATCCTACCCATGTGCTAATACCCCTGTACAGGTCCTTGGTGAGGCCTCCCCTGGAGTATAGTTTAGTAAAGATGTGCATTCATTGGGCCGTTCATTTCGTGAGCACGCATGTAAAAACGGATGGTATATGCATACGTTATTAAGTTACACGCGTTCTCCCGAAAGAAAATGAATCGCCCAATGAATGCACATCCCTAGAGTTAAGTTCTGGAAACTGTACCTCAACACAACACAGGAGGGAAGCAGCCCTGAGAGAGGAAACCAAAATGGTGTGGGGCCTGAAGGACCTAAATATGTATGCCTGGAGGAGGGACAGGGGAGATACGATACAGCTTTGAAATACCTGAAAGGAATTGGTGAGGAACAAAAAGCAAGCCTTTTCCTATGAAAAGACTTGGGAACAGTGTCAGGAAATATTTCTTCATGGAAGGAATACCCTCCCGAAAGAGGTAGTGAAGACAATTGAGGTAACATCTGTTATATCTAATGTTAACGTTTCTGGATGGACCATTTTGCTATTTTATCTGCCGTCATTAACTGTTACTCACTAGTTTGTGGTTGCCTGCTGTGTGACATAACAGTGCTCTTTAATTGCATGTTGATCCATTCAAACTGAAATGCTATAAAAACCTGGATTTTAGGTCAAAATATGCTTTTAGGCAAAATGGCTATGTAGATGATTGATTCGTTAAAGGGACTGCACCTAGGATCATGTGTGAACAGTGAGATGAGAAGGGATAATTGTGCTGTCCGTACATGCACAAAGAGAAACTGATATCTTTCTAGGTCTTCTAAAATATTTTTGTTTTAAATTACTGTAGATCACTTTTTTGATTCATCAAGTGCCCTTGTTCCAGTGCCTCCTGCTCGGAGAGTAACCAGCGACAATGTCAAAGCCAACAGAATATCCCAAGACTACGATCAACTTCCACCAGCATCAGGTAAAGACGGGGGGATTCAGAGATGGCAGAAGTATGGAATAGCTTGAGACAGGAAACCCACTGCAACTTAAAATGTTTATGGGCTAAAGCATTTCACCTTAAGAAACCTAAATATTATAGCCTTGTTGATGTCAGACATTTGTCTGTCCTTGCCAGACGAGATATGGAAAGTCAAAGCTTGCACTTGCTAATGTTTCATGCGTTAGTCGTGTCAAGACTTTGCGGTCTTTGTTTTTAATTAAATGTTATGAGCATATAACATCTGAATTAGAACCTTAAAAAAATAATTTAAAATCTTGCTTCCACCCCCCCCATCCCCCCTATTTTTTCTTTTAAACAGAAGGCCCCCAAGCACCGGCCAGGCCGCCTAAACCCCTCCCTCGCAGGACTGCACCGGAAGTACATCATAGGAAAGCATATAGCTCTGAATTGTCCATGGAAAACGTGGATGCCAAAATTGCAAAACTGATGGGAGAGGGCTACTCCTTTGAAGAAGTGAAGAGGGCGCTTGAAATTGCCCAGAATAATGTTGACGTTGCTCGCAGCATCCTAAGAGAGTTTGCCTGCTTCCCTCCACCGGTGTCTCCAAGGTTGAATCTGTAAAACTTAAGAGCTCACTGCAGCAGGTTTGCGCCACATCTGTAGCTCTGGCTGGGAGGAGAAAGACAGAAAAAACGATTCCTCTCCCCACATCCCTTTGTCACCATTAGAAGAGAAGATGGCTACTATGGCTACTAGTAGTCAAATCTGTTTGTGGACCTCTTTTTGCTAGCCATACATTCAACTAAAATCAGGGCTCAACTGACAACTATAATTTAAAACAAATGTTTACTTCCCTTGAACGTTTGACCTGTGAAATGCTTTTCCATGTTTACAAGCTAGCACGTTACGGTTTTCTAGTTGACTCTGGTACTGTCACTACCCTGTGTCCTTTGTACAATGGGTCTCTTCTGCTGTAATGTGCCAGTGGATGACTCTGCTGACTGGACCTTCAGCTACCCCAGGAACCCCAGCATTTCCTTTTTTCCTGCTTGAAGATGCTTTAATGGTTTTTGAATTTCAACTTACCGACAAATGCAAAGAAAACAAAAATACAAAAGTGGCCTTCACTACTGAATCTTTTTCTTCTCAGATAATTCTTTTGCTAATGAGGAAAGACATTTTTTGAATGTATAATGCATTATTTTGTGTACATATGGCCTTTTTTGAAGGTATGATAGTAACAGGCAGCTTTTTTTTTGACTTGGGTTTATAACCTTCAATTTTCTAGGTCTATGTGCGAGAAGTTAGGGTGATGAAAAAAAAAAGTAAAAGTAACCAACACACAAGACCAGGTCTGCATGAGATGAAAATGATTTGAATAGCCAGTCTGCAGATGTTCGATGATCCAACTGCTGTGTTCATACTCTACTTGAGTTTTGTATGAAGTTCCTCGGCACCTTGAGTCTGCATTGCTCACCGCCATGCAGAGAAAGATGAGCAGTCAGTTCTATTAACAATATTCAGGTGAATTGTAAGTGGAGGAGAATGCACTGCATTTCCTGTTTGAATGACTGAACCCTGGATCATCAGACATTTTTAGGGTAGATTCATCCTAACCATGGAAACTTTAAATCCTAGATGCACTACTAGGTGTTAATTCTTCTGTGACTTACAAAGTCCCCTAGCAAGCTGCCCCATAGTACAGGAAGACCCTATTAAGGAAAAGTTGCCTTTTGCTTTCCTATCTGTGGTAGAAATCTTCAGCATTTGGACCCGTTGGTGCATGTTGTAATGCACTTGGACTACATTGATAGATTTACTGCAGAGGTGCTCAGATGTGCTCTGCTTAGGACTGATTGCCATCTCCTTTAAAGGCATTTCTCCCTGCCTTTGCACCTAGAAAATAAAATCACCAAGGAAATGAAGTAATTTCCAGATATTTTACCCACATGGTGGCAGTGTTGATCTACCAAGAAAACCAAAAGAGTACCCAATTCTAGCAGTGAGAAACTTCCAGACAAATGTTAGATATTAAAGCTAATGAATCCAGAAAAACCACAGTATACCTCCAGATCAATCTGAGCACCTCTAATTTACAGGCTCATGCCTGGCCTCCCCAGGACTTCTTGCAGGACACCCAAGTATATCTTAGCACTAGTTTGGCACTTGAGTAGCAGGCCAAATTATTATATTGGGATTTAAAAAAAGCACAAGCTGCATTAAACAAATCTCTCACTGCTCCTGGTCTTCATCCCTGAACTTTTCCATGCACATTCTAATTTATTAAGTCTAAACATTTTCAAATAATCTTTGTTGCTGCTTTACTTTCTACCTAAGAGTCTACAAGCTCTGGAGGTGATTTTACCAGTACAGTGCGATTTTTGTGACTTAGGCTTCTTGAACATGTTTTATGCTCATTTATTTTTGGTTCTGTGTTAAGCAGTTATTGCTTAGAGAATAAAAGCAAACCACATGGTGGGGTCATCAGCTTTGAACTGGAATGGAGCATCTTGGATGGACAACATAAGGAGATGCAGTGGTACACGTGCAGACCTTCCTTATCTTGCCAAATGTCTCCACAGAGAGAGGCATTTAATAATTTTTTTAATGAAATTCTAAAAGCAGAATGTTTTTTTAAATATTTAATTGATTATACAGTGGTAATGATCGGAGATGCTTGGCGGGTGAGGCATCCGTGTGTGCGTGTGTGTGTGTGTTTTTATATTAAGATTTCAGCAGATAAATGGGAGCTAAGGGCTTTTGTACCCATAGTTTAAATTTCCCTCTCCTTGATTAGTTACTGAAATCTTTGGTTGACATTTCCCACTCCTTAATCTCTTTTGTTACATTATCAGGCACATGATTTTAGCTTTTTGGTTTTCTGTGTCATAGTGCAAGCTAAAAAGCTGACTGAATTTTTAAGTGGTAAGATAATGAGTTCAGTTCTATCTGAATTCCCTAGGTGTTAACTGGCAACCTCTAAAATGTTGGTTCAAACTTTTCCTTAAAATTTTCAAGAATTTTCTGGATAGCTTCCTGCTGTTTCAGCAGTCAAATAAGAGAGGATTTATAGTTTAAATTCAAGGAGTACATTCTTTCCTGCCAAAGCTTTGCAGATGGATCGTACCTCTTCCATCATTTCAGTTATTCTTTTAAAGCCATGCTGTACTCTGGTTTCTAGTTTTGAAAACATCCATGCCAATTTGATGAAATCAGAGCAGACTTTCTGATTCGGGGATTAGAGAGGGGCACGTCCGATCAGAAATGCAGCAGGCTGCTAGGACTCAACCCAACTGTACTGGTAGGGCCACAGGACAGATGGACTCCATTTCTGGCTACTGTTACCAGGAGAAGCTGAATTTCCTGAAATATTGGACCACATATAAATGAAACATTTTGTTTCCGTTAAAGGATTTAATTGTACTGTAACACTTCAGAAGATTGAATTTGATTTAATATAATATCTACAGTCATAGGTAAACCTTTGAGGGAAAAAAAATGCTCTCATTTAATCAGGTAGCTTAGTAGACCGTTGATATTGGGCACTTTCTGGAATGGAATTGTGTCCGGAATCCATTATTTAAAAATTGGCTTTCTCTCTCTCACAGTCTTTGCTGCCTTTGTACTAATTAGAAATCACCCGTTTGTGCACACAGCAGCTGCACCATTACAAGACATAATCTGACACTGAGGCAACTCCAGCCCAGCTCCTGTCAAACAAATGAGCAAGTTCATGTAAAATACAAGGCAGCATGCTTACAGATACAAAGCTAGGCAAGCAGGACAAACTAAGCTACCCTAGAAAATTCTTCATTTCCATCCTAGCTGAGTTAGATTAGGCTTGATAAAGCAAAAGACCCCCCTCCCCCCAATCCCTCCTGCTTTTGGGGCAGGTTGTTAAACCCATCCCTGATCACAGTGGAAACAAGCATCAAGAACCTGAAGGTACATCCAGAGAGAGGAAGTGGAAGCTGGATTGCTAGGCTTACATACAGACCACTCGCGCCAGCCTTGGAGGGCTGGGTTAGATTTCTAAAATGACTGCTGCTTCTGTGTCAATATTTCAGATCCTTGCTATACACGTCCAATTAAAACAAAAACAAGGTGTGTAATGTGAAGTCTCTTTTTTTTTTTTCGGACCGTACATTTCATGGACTTTTTATTTTTCTGTTTTCAACTTGAAGCTTTTATACTTTGCACTGGTTAATCTAATCTGGTTAACTTCCGATAATGTCTTAAAGCTTGACAAATTTTGGAAGCAAATTATGTTTTAATCTGATTCAGGTACTGCCTGGTCAGCCGGAATTCAATGCTCTTAGAAATGCTGTTTTCCATTGTTTTTTCAAATGTTTTTATTGGGGGAAAAAAATCTTATCTAACATGTGTTAGACATAGTGTCATGTTTAATTAATTTATATTGTATTTGGCATTCCTTTTTTTTTTTTTCGGTTCTGGTTATTATGTAACCACAAACATTTTATCTGTTCTTGTAAAGTATTTTATAAATTGAATGTAAACAAAATGTTGAATCAGTCTTTCATTGCTCACATCTGTTCTCACTAGCATCTGTCCCGAGACACTTCCCTTAAACTGTAGTTCAGCAGCAGGGACCGAATGACGTGAGTAACTGACCCAGGATTACAGAGGTTTTCATCAGTGTGTTAGCAATTCAGATCCAGCTCTGGTTAATCAAAAATCATTGTCATTTGAAGGAGGCTGGCACTCTGGGAAAACTGAGCTGCTGTTCTCATTTTAGTTCCATGGTGGAACAGGTGTGTACATCACAAAATCCACACTCAGAGGTTTTTGGTAGCGTTGGTATTTTTAAAGAGAGGACAGCCCACACCGCCATGAAGACTGGTGTTTCTCCTTGCCAGGCATGCTCCAGCTCTTTCACACTGCAGAACCCCATAATCTGCAGGATTTGCCAGACCTGTGTGAATTAAAACTGTAAAATGGCTGGAGTATAAGGTGGGAACTGAGGTGCTAGCTGTCACCATTGCACCTTAAAGAGAAGGGTGATGGAGACTAAATTACTTTCCCACTGTTACACACAATCTTACTTGAGAAGGGTTCCGGCTGATTCACAGGGAGATGTGGGGAAGGTTGCACTGCTGCCGCCTGCGCTCTTCCTGTTCCGTGGATAACTCGAGGATTTTGGTTTTCAAATTTCACGCTATTAAAACATACCCAGTACGCATCATGCAGTATTTCAGATACTCAGGGAGCAGGGTGATTGTTCTTACAAAGAATAGGTCAAACACTGCTTAGCTCACTTACAGACATGCCTAACACAGGTTTGATGGTATTGCACAGAAGTATTTTAAGTTTAAAAACAGCAAAATGTACAGTTCATAGATAAGAGTATTATCGCCACATGGTGTGTGGAGTTATTGTGCACTATGTACTAGGGCAGGGATGGCCAAATCTGGTGCTCAAGGTCCACAAACAGGCCTGGTTTTCAGGATATCCATAATGAATATCCATGAGATGGATTTGCATACAGTGGAAGCAGTGCATGCATCTCAGTTATGGATATCCTGAAAACCAGGGCCTGTTTGTGGCACTTGAGGACCAGAGTTGGCCACTTCTGTACTATGGTTTCATGTCTTCTAATACAGCCCTCTGGTAAATCCGACCTTGTTAAAATAAGACTTTGAATTGCTCATAACTGTTCTAGTTTGTCATCTTAATCTTCTGTGTGACTTTTGTTACATTTAGTGATTTGTGAAAATGATAATTCTTCTGTTTTATTACAAAGTGAAATCTGAAGTCTGTGTGAAACAGCTAAGAGAACAGCACTTTCCTTTGGAAAGCAATTTTAAATAAATTCATGTCATGGCTATTTTTTTTTTTTTTAATTTGTAGACCTGTAGATTAAGCGCTTTGACCTGGATATAAACTGTCTT
Source organism: Rhinatrema bivittatum (assembly GCF_901001135.1). Lineage (NCBI taxonomy): Eukaryota > Metazoa > Chordata > Amphibia > Gymnophiona > Rhinatrematidae > Rhinatrema > Rhinatrema bivittatum. Next base: position 52,567,744 of record NC_042629.1, on the reverse strand, counting down.
TAATATAATCACATGCATGCAGAAACATGGGCAGCACCAATAATTATGACAGTACATACATTTCATTGTATTCCTTTTTATATAAAATGTAGTGCATACAGAAGTGTCAATGAACAGCACTAGGAACTGAAGTTCTCCGAGTCACCAAAGCACATACAATTAAAGTAAAAGCCTAAGCGGGTCATGCGTTATGGCGTTAATGTGTGCGTTAATGCCACAACGCATGCAAAAATAATTGTAACGCACAGTGCGAATCCAAATTTGGGGGGGGCAGGATTTAGTTAAATAAAGGGCAATATCGCACAGTTTTAGTGCTGGAAATAACTACACCTATTTTTCCTGGCATTAGGCTGTGTGATATGCCCAAAATGGCCATAACGCAATTCGCGATACATTTTTGGAATTGCATTTTGGCCATTTCTGGGCTTGGGGAGGGAGAGGGGAGAAGAGTGGAGTAGAGAGAGCGCGAACCTCTGGGGAGGGGCCTCACTGTGTGCACCTATTTATCTCTCTTATAGGAGGGCCATCTAATAGGTCGAGGTGAGGTGTTGGTGGTTTAGGGGCCAGTTTTGCATGTAGAGTGAGATGTACGAACAGCACAGTACACCTTGGTGAAGATTTTGTTATTTGGAGTGAGGAAAGTCTCACAAAGATGAAATTTTGTACTATGTTACCTCCATCAAGCTAGGGTGAGAGAACATAGTAGAAATTTCATTTTGTGAGACTTTCCTCACTCCAAATGACGTCAAATCTTCACAGAGGTGTACTGTGCTGTTCGTACATCTCACTCTACATGTGAAACTGGCCCCTAAACCACCAACACATCACCTCGACCTATTAGATGGCCCTTCTATAGATATAAATATTTAACTACTATGAGGGCCTTGTAGATAGTCTCTCTCTCCCTCTCTCTCCCTCTCTCTGTGCAAGATGTGAAAAATAGGGATTATCGCAGGGTGTGCTAAGTTTACCCCACCACAAGATACTACTGATGCACTAGCTCCATTGTATGCAAATCTTTCGGGCATATTCATTGTGGATAGCTTGAAAACCAGGATCAAGGTGGCAGCTATTCAGAAGCCATTTAGACAGATAACTGAAAAGTTACCTAACAGGCAGATTCAGTAAAAGTCGCTGGAGAGCATCCGCTCTCCTGGCGCGCGCACAGGCCACTCTCCTGTGCGCACGATTCAGTATTTAAATGAGGGCCCGCAGTAAAAAGAGGCGCTAGGGACACTAGCACGTCCCTAGCGCCTCTTTTTTTTGACAGGAGCGGCGGCTGTCAGCGAGTTTGACAGCCGACGCTCAATTTTGCCGGCGTCTGTTCTCAAACCCGCTGACAGCCATGGGTTCGGAAACTGGACACTGGCAAAATTGAGTGTCCGGTTTTCAAGCCGCAGGCCGATTTTACAAATTTTTATTTTTTTTAATTATTTTTTATTTTGGGACCTCCGACTTAATATCGCTATGATATTAAGTCGGAGGGTGTACAGAAAAGCAGTTTTTACTGCTTTTCTGTGTACTTTCCCGGTGCCTGCAGAAATTAGCGCCTACCTTTGGGTAGGCGCTAATTTCTGAAAGTAAAATGTGTGGCTTGGCTGCCCATTTTACTTAGTGAATCGCGCGGGAGTAACTAATAGGGACATCAGCATGCATTTGCATGTTGCGGGCGCTATTAGTTTCGGGGAGGCTGGACGCGTGTTTTCGACCCCTTACTGAATAAGGGGTAAAGCTTGTGCGTCCAAACGCGGGTTAACAGTGCGCTCCGCCCTGGCACACAGGGCCATCTCTAGGACAACTGGTGGCCTTTGTGAAAATCATGGATGGTGCCCCCTTCCCTCCCCCTCGCCTTAGGGGCAAAGAGTAAGGTAAATAGGTTGAGGGATGGGGAGAAGTGTGGACATGCCCCACATTCACATTGACAAGGATAAGTAACAGTGAGCACCTCCTCTCTCCCCATATTCCCCCTCCCTTTCCAGTGCTGGCTTTAGAAATATAGAATATACACATTTTCTAGAAATACTGTCTCTACAGAAAAAAGGGGAACGTTTTTCATTTTCTATCAATCATCCTTCACCCCCAAAAGAACTGAGCCAAAAAATCTCAAATACAAATTTCTAATTTTGTCTAAATAACCAAGACGAAGAGCACAGCCCTAGACTATGCATAAGACATTACAAGAAAAACTCCTAAGAGCTTTTATATGTAATAAAGTCCTGGCCAGTTTTAGCCATCCAGCAAAATTATTTTTAAAATCATTGGACAGCTTTGCATCAACAATTTTTACAAAATGGATATAAAATGTTAAATGACATTTAACCCTCAGAGATTATACAAAATATACCCACAGGAATCAATTAACTGTTGGAGACAAATACAGAATAGAGAGACTATAAAGCATAAATAGAAATGTGGAGATAAAAACTGGAAAGCAGAACAAGCCAGACACTGTATGCAATGCAGCCATTCCTCAAATATCAAACAAAAAAGAAATATAAATCATGAAACACAATAGTAAAACCAAATTAATACAAATTTCAAAACGTATGATGAATAGAACCAATAATTAAAAACATGTTATAAATTTCCTAAAACACATATAAAATATTTCAAAACAGAAACATCAAACTGCCCAAGAATTAAAATTATTAAGGAATAAAAAAGTCTCCTCCATACCTGGGATCTTTTGATTTCCAGTCACCCTGAGATTGCCTTGGTATGGGGGAGGAAGGCTGCACAGACTAACCTCTCACACACACATTTACACATGTTAATTTTCTCACACATATACCCATGCTTTCACGCACACTCCCCCCTCTCTTACATATACAGGCTCGCGTTCTCCCTCTTATACACAGGCTTACTCTCTCACACACTTATACATGTTCATTCTCACACTCTCTCCCCCTTACACAGGCTCTTATACATGTGACACAGAGCCTCTCACACACATGCACACTCACAAATTCACCCATGCTCCCATATACTCCCTCTCTCTCCCTCATACATTGTATGTGTGCTCTTGATAGTTTATATGTGATACATAAGCACTCACACAGTTTATGTTGCTTGCAGACATACACACATGCAACACATTTTCATTCTCACACTCCCCTCTCGCACATCAAATAAACGTCACACACACAAGCTCTGTCTTTCACACACACATGCTGGCTTAGGGTTCTCCTTCTGTAATGGGATTCTTATGCAGCTGCCAGCGGGATGGACTCTGCTGTTGCTTTGGTAGCCTGACGGTCTAGATCTGTCTTCAGCAATGACCTGGTCGGGCTCCGCTTGCAACCGTCCAGTTGCGGGGTTTTTTACAATATTTGGAAGGGGGATGTAATACCAGTCCCCCCTCCCTCATGGTCGTGGCATGGGTTGAAAGCAGCAGCAGCAGGAGTTGCGTTTAAAGGAATATAATCTCCTGCTTCCGTGGGACCGATCTTACAGGCCTTATTGCGAGATCGGCCCTGCGAGGCAGGAGGAAATGACGTTCGCTTAAACACGACTCCCAGCTGCCGGCTCAGGGTGCTGGATGGAAGGCAGGGTTCGTGCTGCCAACCTTTGCATTGGAGCGGCCAGGGGTTTGGTTTATCCCTGCCCGACCTGATGTATAGAAATGAGGGTGGCACTTATCACTTTATACAGTTCCTGTACCCATTCTAAAAAGGTTTCAAAGCTAAAGTACATTCATAAGATCACAATATTCTAGCTACTGGAATTTCAAGAACGCAGAAAACTTGAATAGGGGTGAGGTATAAGGAGTTTGGGAGAGATAGAGAGCCTGAATATTGTGCAAGAATTTAAGGGTTGTGAAAAGGACTTGGGTTGCAAACAGCTATCTAGTAGTTTTGTAGATAGTTTAGGATGTAAATCACCAACTGATTATAAATCAACAGAATAACTTGAAAGGCAATTAATAAAAGAAGATGAGACTAAGCAACATCTGTAACAGCTAAGGGAAAAAATAGCTGGAAGGCCTTTAAAATATTGACAGCTTTTTGCATGCATAAACTGAGCCTCTAGCATACCTTTTAAACACTTTTTTTTTCTTGTATGTAATCCCATAGATAATCTGATCCTTCATTAACATCACGCATGGGTTTTACAGGAGTACCTTCATTAAGGTATGGGCAGTTCAGTGTTCATGCACACCGAAGGGAAGTTGCATGGTGGTGTGTTTATTTCTTGGCAAGGTCTAAAGGACTGTTTTCCATGAACAAAGCATGGGAGAAAATCTTTACGAACTGGGTACCATGTTTGGCAAATGAAAATCAGTAGCTAGCTAACTGTATTTTCCACACACCCAAGAAAACAATATATATTTTACTTTATATATATAAAGTAATCTTTTGTGGTTATGTTTTATTTTGGAAAACAGGAATTAAAATTTGTAGTTATTGTAATAAGAAAATTAAAAAAAAAAAAAGTCACGGTATTTACAGAGATAACAGTATGGCTGAGCCATGCAAAACAAATGACTTTGGTTTTTTCCCTTTTACTTTGGTTTATATTTACCTAAACTATTTTTCCTTCACAATTCAAAATCGAGGCAATTAACAAGGATAGCTTAAATGTAACATCGTTTCCCCTACTCTCCCATACAGTAGAAAGTTAACAAGACATTTCATGTATTTAATCCATGCCAATGCACTATAGGAAGTTTTTATTAAGACATCAGTCACTAGTGCCCAGACATTGAACATTTTACAAATGTACAAGTAACAGTGGGATTTTTCCCCAAATGTAGAAGTGGCAAAATATATTTACCCATTTCAGCTTGCTTTATTTTTTTTTCCAGTCCAGCACTATAAAATACTGATCCATTTACTATTATTCATTCTTAATGATTATACTGATTTTCAAAGCAGCAGGTCTAGATATATCCTGTACAATACCAATTTGCCTGTTTTAAGCTGTTTTGTGTTTTGCTTTTATTTATTTATTACTTTGATCTCATTTCTGGTACTATTTTCATTTTAAAAAGGGGTATATAGCACCATACCTGGTTAATTATCTCTTTTGGAATTTTATCAACTGGATATTTAAATAAAATATATTTTGTTATAAAGAACCTTTGGAAAAATGGCACTAAACCAAAAATATGTCTAGTACTGCTGCTTTTAAAAGGTTAGCTAAATTCTTGTCACTGTTGTGTAGTCTTTAATGTAATCATCAATCCTGTTACATTCTCTTGAACAGCAAACTTCTGTTTTGGCAGAGAAACCAGCAAAAGTTCGATGACATCTGCCATAGTAGCTGATAGTGTTTCTTCATGTTGTTGTTCTAAAATGGTTTTCAATTTTACAGGTTTTTTGTGGTTTTTTTTTAATAAATTTACAAATTTCATTCTTAACTAAAAATACATAAACATTTTGTTACATTTTAATGTAGTGTTTGATAAATTAGGTACCAGTTAAAAACACTAAGTTATTTTTAGGTGCATTCAATACCTGTAGTAGAGTTAACAAAACACACACACGCAATATATACTCTTCATTGGTAGGGGGAAAAATACAGTTTTTATAGTGACCACTGTTTTAAAGTTTCTATGTATGACTGATATCTTTAAAATTAAGAAAGGCATTTTAAGGCAGTGAATAAAAAAAAGTTCAGAATTCCAGTCATTCATAAATTATGGAAATGTGAGAATTAATTTTCCAACCTGCTATCAGTAAAATATTTCACTGGTAAGGAATGATATGAACAGCTTAGCTGCAGACTGTATACTAAACTGGGAACTTTTTTTTTTTTGGCAACTATTTCCAGCAACTATTTGACAGCAGAATCACCATCTGTCCTTTATGTCATCAGGTTAGGATAGACGGCACACTTTCCCGTGATTGAGAACCCCCGTCCCCTCAAAAAAAAAAAAAAAAAATCTTGTTTTACACACTTACTGGTGCAAACTGTACAAAACAGGCTTTTTACTGATAGCAACCAGAATTAGAAAGGTACCGGCTTAGACGGTGTAATAAAAATAATTATAACATTACACTATACATCAGATTAACAGCAACTCCCAGAACAAAGCCTTACAGTGTATAAAAATAGCTACTTAAAAAATTTACATAAAAGGCAAAACAAAAGAATTTCAGTGCAGACATTTACATAAAAAATGAAACAGAATACAACATGGTAACCTATTTTCATGGCTGTCAATTTTTTTTTGTATTGATTCTTTACTTGAGATATTTTTGTCTAAAAGTCCTGGGGACAAGGTGGTAGAATGAGCTGCTGAGTAGTTGAACCATGAATAGCTGTAGCTTCTTTGTATGCGCCTTAAATACAATCCATGTTCATGCTTCAATTGGTCTATATGCTTTTTCCCTGAAAATGTAAAAAAGTTGTCAGGATGCTTATCAAAAACCTTTCTTTTTTTTGAGTTAGGGCTTGGATGTCATGTTCCAAGGAAATGATCTAAAAGTGCCATCTCCCATTCCCCAGCCCTAATGGAAAGGAAATTTCACCAGAGGTGGCAGAATTCCCAACCTAATTTGCTCTTATTGGTTGTGAGAAGATTTCCTTTTACGAATGTCCTGTCAAGCTATGCCGTATTATTCCAAAATGTGATAATGATTCTAGTACAGCTGTTCCACAAAGATCAGATTGCGGCCTTTGCCTTCCTGTATCTTTATAACAAAATAGTAAACGCTGGATAAAGCCATGCAGAGAAGCAGAAAGACCGCAGGGCCTATTTACCAACAACGAGCATTAACAACGTTTTGCGATTAAGCCTCCAGAGCTTGATTGTGATATCACTTTTAAAAATACAGATGCTCTATGATTCTGCCCTGGGAAGAATAAATAAATATATTTGACCATCATGTTCAGTTATGATTTTTTTTTAACCAGTGATGAGAAAGTTTGAAAATGACCCTGCAAAACCATAATACTAGTTACACAAACACTATTATAAGCCAATATTTCATAATCAATGGTACAGTAAACTCAGTTGGTCAAAATACCTACAGGCCTCCAAGTTCTACATAAGTGATCATTATTTGTTGCGCCCTGGCATCCGTTCTGACCTGTTAACGAGGACTCGACGGTGTTATTAGAATAGCAAGTCAGCTTTTAGTAAAAATGATTTCTGGAGTGACAAACTTGGCAGCCTCCTAGTTCTAGAAATACTCTCTGGTAGGCTAACACTAGGCGATTCATCACCCTGCACATTTTTAAAGTGATCCTACATGACGCTCAGTATTCTCTGTATGTGCTTACTCACCTGGAATATCAGTTGACAATTCTTTATTTTTTTAAGCTTCTGATTTGTGATTGTTCTCTTCTAGCTTTTTGTTTTCCTCTGTATTTCCAAGTTCTTTTCCTACATGCTTTGATGCTGACCTGCAATTACAAATGCAGTATGTTTTAATGGAATATAATGCTAATGATACAGATATAAGAAAATGACATTTTTTTTTGCCATAACCAATGCTGTAACATTTATAGCTATCTATAACCCAGATGACAAAGAGCTTGCTATTAGAATTACTATTGCAGTATGAATTTGCAAGCTTGAAAGAATGGAATTTGATCTAATTCCTTTGTACAAGTTAAATCTTATAAAATCTATTTGCGGTATGTAATATATACTCCCCTTTTTAATACAAGTTGGTAGTAAAACTGAAAATAGTTCATTAAAAGTGATTTAAATGTAGAACACACTAGTATGGAAAAATGTCTACAAGCTTATGTCAATATAGAAACATCTTTTTCTGAACTGCCAACATATCTATAGATTGAAATTTCTGTAATACTGCCAACAGGCAACATTTATGTGATTTGTGTTCTGTGAATTTATTCCATCATGGTATGCTGTGATGAGATTTCAAATCAATTTCTATCCAAAAAAATGTTAATTTGGTTCAGATCTGTGTATAAAAAATGTGTAAGATAAATGTACTATTCAAGAAAGTGTATATATATACATACATATATATATATGAAATGGATTAGTGTGGGAGGTGTTAGATTTAGCTTAACACCTAGGCCATTTAATCCACTAGTTAACAGAAGTGAGAAATTTTAGCCTGTAGTGACGACAAAGTAACATCTTAATGGTTGCTATTATTAAAATGCAAATAGCTATAATATGTAAGTGGAACAAAATTAGTCATAAGTGTGAGTAGCAGCAACTCATGTCACCATTTTCTTTGTGGATAATTCATTTGCAATTTAATCTAAACTATGTAGTGAAAGATTAGATATCTGCAATACAGGTTTTACAAAGAAAGAATACATTATGCTTGGCTTGCTGAACTAAGTCAAAACTTTGGCCTTTCTCTCCTGACCTCTGAGGCAGGGTCACGAGCCACACAATATGAACTGAGTAACACAGCACAAGATGGCAGAGGAGAACCTTCTGGCTCACCGCCAGCTCAGTCTATCTCTGCAGTATTCAGCCTTCCATCTAACCCAATAATACTTGGTTCCTAGAGATCGTACAAGCGGACTATGTCAGATATCCACCACCTTCTTAAGTAAAGTATTTCCTTACATTTTGTCTGCTCTTCTCCTGCCCCTTTAACTTCATACTGTGACCTCTTGTTGAATTTTTTCCCCAGTGGAAATGCTTACATAGGATAAAGAGAGATTATCTGATTTATACATTAGGAAGGTGCATGTGTTTTGAACAAATGACAAAATGTAATGCATGAGGCTATTTTTGGTTTGTATGAATGGTGAACATTGAAAAATTAGCCTTGGATGACAATTCCCACAAAATGTTTGTGTTCGTGGGGAGGGATTCCAGCAGGAGCAGGCCTTGGACCTAGTCCTATTCCCGAGCCTCAGGCCAGGTCCGGTCAGCGAGGCCCAGGCCTGGAAGCAAGATTTGTGGCTTCTTCTTTTCTAGGTCTGGGGACTGAAAATGATGTTCTCCGCCCAGAGGAGACACCACAGGCAATGTCATTGCAGCGCCTTCCCCCAGGGCAGGTGGACGGTGCCATTTTGTTGTATGGCTGGAAGACATCATATTTAGTTGCTGGATCAAGAAAAGATGCTGGGACTAGGGCTCGAGCCCATTTTTCTTTTACAGTGAAGTCAATGGGCCTTCCTCCATAGACTTCACTGCAAAATGAAAAATATGGGGTAGATTTTATAAAGGTACGCCTGCGCGTACTTTTGTTCGCGCACCAGGCGCAAACAAAAGTACGCCGGATTTTAAAAGATACGCGCGTATCTTTTAAAATCCGGGGTCGGTGCGCGCAAGGCTGTGCAAAATCGGCAGCCTGCGTGCGCTGAGCCACGCAGCCTGCCTCCGATCCCTCCAAGGCCGCTCCGAAATTGGAGCAGCCTCAGAGGGAACTTTCCTTCCACCCCCACCCCCCCCCCGCACCTCTCCCTCCCTTCCCCTAACTAACCCGCCCCCGGCCCTAACTAATTCTCCCCCCTACCTTTATCGTGAAAGTTACGCCTGCCCAAGGCAGGCGTAACTTGCGTGCGCTGGGCCGGCTGCTGGTGCGCCATGATCCAGTCCCTGGGCCGGAGGCCGCGGCCATGCCCCCGAAATGCCCCGATGATGCACCGGCTGCGACACGCCCCCCCAGGAAAGCCCCAGGACCTACGTGCGTCCCGGGGCTTTGCACGTGCCGGCAGCCTATGCAACATAGGCTCGGCGCACGCAGGGGGAGCTTGGGGAAGGTTTTCGGGGAGTACGCGCGTATCTAACGCGCATACCCCTTTGAAAATCTGCCCCTTACTGAATACATTTTTTTGGAGGGTTGAAATTAATGAAATGAATTGAGGTACCTCAAACAAATTAAACATTCCTTCTGCACATCCCTGTTATACATAATTATCTTTAATTGTCACTGTTAGATTTGTTTTTTCCATTGATATAATCTTATCCTTTTAATTTATTTTGCAAAGCAGCATTAAATAGTCTGTAAACAATCCTAAGGACCATAAAAGGACTCTATTGAGGTTGTTAAAAATGGGAATTTGAGAATTGCTGAAATGTGTATACACTCATGCAAATGAAAGCAATAGGACTGGGCCAGCTTACCAAGTCACATCATGTAATTTGCATATTTCAGCTGTTGCAAGATTTAGCTACATAAAAGGTACCTATTTTTAAAATAGTACATTTCTCTTTTAACTCTGCAAGAAGGCTGATCAACTTCTTTTGGCATGCTCTCCCAATGGAAACGAAAAGGGATGCAGAAAGATTTAAGAGTTAGTGCTAGATCTTCTCCAAAATACTTTTTTAGATAGACAAGGCACGTACATTATACTATGGTTCTATAACAATAAACTGTAGCCTTATGTCCAAGACAGCTGATTAGAATTTATACAGCAAAACAGATTAATGCAGATTGTAAATGTCCAGTAAAGTGCATCAGTTTCATTGCACAGTTAATGTCTGATGATCATGTTTTTCTAATTAGTGGATTTTATGAGCAATAAAACCTAGTGTACGTGTACTAGTAGGTGGCTGCGGTTTTGCTAATGTTATATGGAAGGTTTTATTACTAAAAAAAACAAAACTAGAAACAAAAGGCAACGTACTAATATTGGCTGGACTGTAAGGTACACGAGTCCAATTAAAATTTCAGAATTTGCTAGAAAGTATGGTAAAATGTTTTACTGCTGATGAAAGAGCTGATTCTGGTACTGCTGTATGCTTTCTGCAGCCCCACCGATATGGGGACTAGATCAAGGTTCTTTGTGCCTTCTTAACCTGTGAGGAATCTCACAGGACCCCCAATGTGTTTCCGCTTCCTGCAGATCCCACAAGATTCCCAGCAGGACAGCAATCTTAAACAGCGCTGCCAGGAAACGCGTGGCAAAGTCTTGGCTTTGGCTGGCGGAGGGACATTCTCAGATGGGCTATGGAGGGAGAAATCTAAGTCGGCGCATAGATGAGATTGAGAAATAAAGGGTTAAAACAGGCATTCTAAGGATTTATGCAAGCCTGAAGGATTATGCGCAGGAAAATTGTGTACAGAATCATGTGGGCACATAAATGCATAAATTCCCTGGAGGTGTAAAAGTTTTATATTTGAAATGAAGTCTCCACAGATTTGAAAAAAACCCCAAAACAAAACCAGTGCACAACGGGGTCAATTTTCAAAATTGTGCGCATGCGTCCATGTGTGCGCGGTTCCTGGTGCGCGGAGGAGGAGGGGGGGGGGGTGGGGCATTTACAAATCACGTGTGATGACCCGATCGGCCTTTTCTCCAGTTTCCTCCCAGTCAGCTTCCGTTCTGATTTATTAGCAGCACACGTTTTTATTAGCAGCTGATAGACATCCTGTGGGCTCTGCCACACAGCTTTTCCCCCAATGGTAAGCAGCACTGGAACTGGTGGTAAGAAGATGGAATGAGTGAGAGTAGTAGGAACAGGGATAGAGAGGACAGGCTGGTGGGAGCAGTGAGGCAAACTAGGTAGCCGGTTAGAGCGCCAAACGTTTGGGGATGGTTGCCTTAGTGCTCCCAGCAGCCCCGATTGTCATCAATCCTATGGGGCTGGAAGAAAGATGGCCGGGAGGCAAAGCAGTGGAGGCCAGGCTCACAGCATCAGCTAGGCCTGTGCATCCTGAAAAAGCAGTAGCAGCACTGGCAGGTCACACAGCCCGAAGAAGCAGCAGCAGCTTCACTTTGGTCCACAGGGCTGAAAGAAAAGAGGACTCGAGAAGGAGAGCAGCGCTGCCCGTGGCTGTATAGCCCAGAGTAGCAGCAGGTAACGCGAGCATCGGATGGGCCTCAAGAAAGGAAAACTTGGAAGGCAGAGCAGCATCAACTGGGCCTTGCAGGAGCTAATCCACAGAAAGCTGGGCTCGGTGGACCTTGATATTACTCAGCATGGCACTTAGGTTCCTATTTGATGTGTCTGCTGGTTTAAATTTGAGAAATTTAAAAAAAATGTGTGTATATATAAATTTCTATATCTATATAAATTTATATATCTATATATACATACACACATACTTTTTAAAATATTTTTTAATTATTGGATATTCTATTTGTCAGCTGTTTTGAAATATGATTTAACTATTAGGACTGCTGTTGTATACGTCTTGATTTTGTTTTATGTTTTCTGTTTTCTACTGTTAACAGCAGGGGGACAGCAGACGTGTCCTTGTAGCTGGAGGAATGTGAGTGGTGGTGGTGCTGGTTATGGGAGAGGGGGGAGGGGCCGTTAAGAGGAGAAAATTATTATTTTATTATGGTGGAATGTATGTTTGTCATTTAACTGGAAAAAGTAGTGAGCAATACGAGCTAGGACATAAAAACATTAACACTAATTTTTTTATGCTCTCAGAATAGAACAGACTAAAATATATTAGTCTCAGTATGTAAAGTTGCCAGGGATTGTACCAACCACAGAAGACGAATATGGAACTAGCAGAGTTCGCACAGAAAAACCTACTGAGGAATTGAAATTTAAAGCATAGTTTACAAAGTAAAGTGCACTTTAAGATCTTTGCAGGTATAAATGAGAGCTTGTGTAGAAGAAACTGAGGAAATAACTTCTTAAGGATTATTTACACTTGCAGTGTATATATAGTACTATACAGCAATAGCCACTGCCCCTGGTTTCTTATGGCAGATTTTTTCAAGATTGTGATAATTAATGAGGCAAATCTGCATAATAGTGCATTAAGTTTCACATCCCTCACTATGCAAAAACACATTTTTTACTGAAAACCTTGTACATTGTTTTTAAACATTATACAAAAAAAAATCAGCTATCAATAAAGACGTGTATGTTACACTTTTAAGTGTGAAATGTAATGCAACTGTCCCTTTTATATTTTCTTGAGAAAATCCTTCTCTTTCTGAGAATATGAGTTTACATATGCTGAAGCTATGTTCAATATCAGCAGAATCTGTCCTGCTGTTAATCAGTACAAGGGTGCTCAAGTGACCCCCGCCCGTCAGGTTTTCAGAATAGCCCGACTGACTATGGATGAGCAAAATTTGACTATATAGGAGGTACTGCATGCAAATAAATCTCATGCATATTCCTTATAGCTTTCCTGGGACCGATTTGAGCACCCCTGAATTAATGCCATCATCCCTGCCAGCTGTGGGACAGACACAGCTACGGACTTTCAAATTACATCCAAGTCTTTGTTAGCTAGCGTACGATTAGCCAAATATGCGAGAATCTCTGGATATAAACAAGATACTCTTCTATAGGACCTCTTCTATAGGACCTCCCTCCCTCCAGGAATTACAGAAAAATCATCGTTGTTTTAACTTGAGAGAGAGAGATCTTTGAGGGAATCAAATGCTGACTGCTTGCTCTGTCCACTCCAACCTCACACCCTCTCCCCTCCTGTACCCTTCCAGACAGAAGGGAAGTGATGGGCAGTGAGGTCTGGCTCTTCCAGCTTCAGCCCTCCCCCTCCTGGTCCGTGCCTGGAAGGGGAGGGCGCATGAAGCAGAGAGATGAGGTGTAGCGGGCCGGAGAAGACTGTTAAATCAGGCCCTGTGGGCAGTCCCGTTTCCTCTGGTCTGCACAATCACAGGAGCCTAGGGGAACTGCAAATAGCTATGAATTTCAACATGATCTTTGGTTGAAATGATACTTTATGGGTTTTTTGTTTTTTTTTAGAGTAATAGACCTGAACGTTTATTCTGAAGTCTTACTTTGATTTCTTCATGTACAACCAGTACGCTACGCCCGCAACCAGCGCTGCCAACAGAAGGCCAACCACAATTCCAACTATCAGCTTGGCCTGGTCGTTAACCTTTTCTTTATTTTCATCTAGAACAGAACAAAATATTTAGTAAGTATATACCGAAATAGATGTAAAACTACACCCCCATTAGATATAGGAGCAGTGCAGGCTGGATTGATGATTTACAGCTTTGTTTTCTGTTATTTTATTTGTGCCAGGAATTTATCGGCAATTACTGTAACAGAGAAAAACAGGAGAAAACCACTGTGTGTGTGTGTGTGTGTGTGTGTGTGTGGGGTCTCCCACTTATTTTCTTCCTTTTTTTTTTTTAATTTCTTACAGTAAACACTGAATTTCCTGGCAAAAACTGAAAAGGAAGGCCCTAAATGATTTACTATGGAGAGAAAAGTTAGCATGCAGTGTTCAACACGATTAGTTACCTTGATTGCCTGCTGCATTTGTTTTTTTTTTTAATGAGTGAAGCCCACTACGGGTACACCTGATCACCTGGAAATCTGCTCCCCCCCCCCATTGGAAAATCTGACACATTTTCTGTTTCTACTGTTAACTAAACTGAATGCGAGATTATCTCAGCATTCATTTTAATATCGAAAATTCTGCCCCTCTCTTACTTTCTAATCTTGTCAGTCATTTTAAATCAAGGCAAACTGTGAAAGTCCGCGGAAACTCCTTATACAACCGCCCCTCGTAAGCCACACACCCAGACGCACTTCGGCATCGCCGCCATGCAGTACCTACCAGTTTTATCTTCCTGCTCGTCTTGCTCCGGAATGTTAACTGAAACGAACCAATGAAGAGACATGAAAATCACCTTCACCATTAACGGATCTTTCCTTACAAGTCCAATTTCATAAATGCTGTCAGAAGGCCGGTTCATATCATAGCTCTGCAAAATTGCTTCTTTAAGAGCATATTCAAGCTTTATTAAATTTAGGGAAGCTCTTCAAAGCGAAGCTAAACAATAGCAAATGGGGCAAACAGATTTCAGTTAGGATTGGGCTGGCTCACAGCACAAACCTGCTCTGCACTGATGTGTGAATTATCTGCATTTGATTCCTGGGGCCAGGTTCTCCTGTTCCCCAGCTTGGCCAGAGATAGGGGGACGGGAGGGAGACACAGCAGAGGGCACGTTCACAACCCCAGAGGGTCAGGGGGAAAGAAAGTCCCAGTCCATCATGCAACAGCAATAGCTAGCGGCTGGACTTAGGGTCCAAAATTGCAGCGTTACGGAAGGGAGCTCAGGTGCCTGACCCCTGATGGAGAACTATCACTGCAGTAATTGAGCTAAGGGGGAGTGGGGAGGGGCAGATCCTTGCTTCCCTGCAAATGAAGGCTCAGGGCACTACAGATAACAGAGGACAATGGAACAGGAGAAATCTCCTCTACCATAAAAATGACAAAGGTTGGCCACAAGGCTGCTTTTGTTTTTATTTAAAATTACTTCTATACCGCATGCCCCCCCCAAAAAAAAATCCCATTCATTTACAAATATACAATCACATACATAAAATAAAAATACAGTACATTTCATTTCTAAGTTGGACTCTGTCTGAGTCCTGTTCAGTAATAAAAGCTGGCTGAATTACATAAGACTGTTTTCTGGGACTATACAGAGATTTTTAACACTCATTTATGAATTCCCACTGGAACAACCATGTTTTTAGGATCTTTTTAAATGTAGCGATCTCCGTCTGAGTTCTCAGGTGTTTTGGCATGCTATTCTATGTAATTGGGCTGGCCACTGAGAGCGTGATCTCTAATCTCACCCAGATGTGCCTGTTTTATGGACAGGATTTCTAATAGTCCTTTGTTTTGGGAGCAGAGGGATCCGGATGGAGTATAAACTCATAGTGCTGCACCTAGCCACTGAGGTTTTGCATTGCTAATCAGTTTATGCATTAGCATCAAAACTTTATAATCAATCTGTGCTTCGATGGGAAGCCAGAGCAGCACTGCCAATACTGGGGTGATATGGTCACATTTTCTACAGTTAGTTGACGTCCATGCGGCCAAATTTTGGAGCAAAGGCCGTAATGACGATTTTGGAAGTCATAGAAACAACGCATTGCAATAATCTAGGCTTGAAAGTAGCAAAGATTGCAGCACAAATTAAAATCCGTTGGTTCTAATAGGGATTTTCATTGCCTCAGCATCTGAAGTTTGAAATGGCCTGTACGAATCAAGTTATTGATGTGTGAAGACATGCAAAGATGCAAGTCTAACAGGAACCCAAGGTCTCTAGCCGTCGCGGACAAGGAAACGGTGTGACCATTAAAATCGACATTCACATTCTCTGGCAACTCTAGATAAAATGATTGCTTGATTTAGCCAAGCACAGGACTAAATGCTTATAAGACATCCATTTACCTAAAGCACTGACCCATTTTACACTCATAGGGCCTGATTTTAAAAAGCATTTACTCGAGTGAAACTGGGTTTTACTCAATTAAATGGATTTTGAAAATTGCTACAATAGTAGTTACATTTATGTGTGTAACTCCTTTTGAAATTTACCCCCAAAGTGCATAGAACTGCTTGATCCTTCTAGCACACTGTATCATGCAGTGCACAAGTGTACGATTTAAGATTATTCATGGGCTTTCCTAGATTTCTCTAGATTGTTCAAATCAAGTAATTCAGTGAACATTGCGTAAAAGTGCAACATACTGTGAGCATCATATCAGCCCAATTTCTGTTCACGACTGCCAGAAAACGTAGCACAGACGAGGTAGCAAGGTCTTTTAAGGAGGTTTCACTCTTTTAGCAGCTTTTCTCAGTCTAAAAAGAGCATGGTAAATACTGAATTTGACGACAAACCGCTGTACTTATCTTTTCACAGAGTAAGTCTGCTCAAGCTATACTTTCTTTGCTGCTAACATTTGAGCAACAGACTGTACCTACAGTAGTTTCTTTATTTATGAACATTTGATATGTCACCTTTTCCAAACGCTGGTCTCAAGGCAAATTACAATAAATTTAAATGAACAGAGGCAATACAACAGCTTAAAGTTCAATCAGAATTTCACACCTTTAGCTTTAATCCGCCTATAGAAAAAGCTTACATGCAGGAAATTATGTGACCAGGTTATGCAAACTGCAAAGAAATAAATTAATACATACTGGCAGAGACATTCACGGAGGCCACGCTTCGCTCCAGCTTGTTTTCGGCAGTACAGGTTAATGTGACATTCTCTTCTGGCGAGATGTTAATTTTGCTTTCAAATTTTCCATTAACATATGCAGACTCTTCTGTCTGCCATAAAAATAAATGATTAATGAGGCAACAGGAATAAATCATAAGAAAGCATAACGAAGTACAGTATAGAACCCACTTAATTTTGTAGCTGATTCTGGAATAAGCATATTTATAGTCAAGATCAAATGGTCCTAGCCATCAATTCTAATTATTGTTAATAAGTGCATACATTTGAAACAATTTTATCGCAGCATTTCAAAGTACTCATGGCACGTTTCATTTCTAATCTGGAATCGTTGATGGCTACAATACCCTTTTAAAGGACCAACAATAAAAATAGTGTAGTACCTGACTTTCAGATGCGACATCTGAAGAAATGACCCTTGTCATTCTGAAAACTCATCTTGCCCTATTTTTCAGAGATACTGTAAAAGGCATTACAACCTACAAATACTCCAGATTTTTCTGGGACTAAATGCGGAGACTCGAGCTCTGTACTACAAAACTGGTCTGAACATTCTGCCTTATAATTTTGTGTTTCAGATTCTCTGGAAGCCTTAAAGCAGTTGTACAGTGTGATAAACTGTATCATGCACTCGAGCCAACCGATTCATAATGCCACTGCTGCCAGAAATAAATTAACACTCCATATAGACTAATGTGTTTATTAATCCCTGTAAGCAATGATTTTCACAGGTGCTTAGGGATGACAACTGTACTCTGCTAGAAGCAAATTGCCATTTTGTAAGATGTTTTAGGTGAGTTCTAGGTCAAACTTTTAATCAAACGCAATTCACAACCAAGTTTGCAGCATCTAAAGTACAAAAATAATTACCTAAGATCCTTCAGGAACTCACTAGAATAGAAGTGGGCAAACTATATCCTAGAGCCCCATCTGGCCCTTGGTGTTAACAGCAGGTGGTTTGTGTCTGGAAGTGAAAGTATCAAGCCAGAAGCAAATCAGCTTGTTGGAACTCCTTTCTAAAGACCAGGGGTTCTCAGCCCAGTCCTTGGACACATCTAGCCAGTAAGATTTTCAGGATATGATGCATTAGACAGATTTGCATGCAGTCTCCATTGTATGTAGCTCTCTCTCTCTCATTCATATTCATTGCAAGTATCCTGAAAACCTGATTGGCTAGGTATGTCCCAAGGACTGGATGGAGACTCACTACTTTAGAATACCAGAGGGATAACAGCCACTACATGTCCCCTCAGTCCTCTGGATCAGGTCCTCAAAAGTGTCCCTCAGGCCAAAATGTTTGCCCATTCCTAAACTAGAACATTTTGAATTCCGAATCAGAAGATGGTCATATGTTTTGTAACACATACCACATGTATATTTTGCATGCTGCAGACAAGCATCCAATCAATTTTATGGGATGTTTTAGAGTGAACTGACTATGTTAACAGTGTCCCCCTCTTGACTGAAACTGATAATTTGCCATATTGTCAACAGCACATGAAAAAAAAGCAGTGTTGCTCACCTGTACTAGGTGTTCTCTGTAGATCACAGGAGAAATCATCCACACAAGTGGGTGATGTCATCCAATGGCACTAAGATCGAAAAGCTCAGAAAAACACACAAAGATTTTTCCGCACTGTCACCTGCTGCACGAGTTTCCTCAGTTTGCATTTCAAGTTAAACTTCACCTCTTAAAGGAAGGAGGGAGGGATTGTGTGGGTGATTTAGACCGCTGACTACACACCTGTTATAACTGAGCAACTTTGCTTTCTCCTTGGACTAGTGGGATAACATCAGCCACGCAAGTAAGGTTGCATATGATTTATCTTATTTATCTGGTGCAGATACTGCAGCCCATTGTTAAGTCTGTGGATGGAGGGAAGAACTGAATGATTAAGTTATCACCTTTTGCAAAACTGCCTGTCCAAATGAGCTCTTAGCAGTAATGAGTAGTGAAGACATGGATTGTAGATATCCTGAACAGAAAAAGATCGAAGATGTGTACATTAGGTTGCTATTCCAGATATTGATGGATATTTAACCTTACTTTGGATCTGCAATCAGAGATCCAAGGGGAAAAATGTTTTCTTTATTACTAAACATTCTATTTTGGTTGGATTAAAAGATAAAATAGCTGAAATGGGCTTCTTGTAAGGACCATCCTATTATGAGCCAATCGTCACCATGTACGGAAATGCAAAGACTGTCCTTTCTTAAATACACAGCCACAACTACCAGGCATTTTGTGAAATTTCTAGGTGCTGCCGAGAGGAAAAATGGGATGGTACAGTATTGGTAAGTGGTCCTACACTATGGTGAAATAAAGAAATTTCCTGTGAGGTTTGCGAATTAGGGAACAGAACCAATCATCTTTTTCAAAGAGGGGTTTGAATGGTGCCTAAAAAACGTTCATCTTGAACGTTTCCTTCTTTAGGCACTTGTTGTGACCCCCTCAGCTCCAAGATGTTTCCAGTCTTTTTCAGAATTAGGAAATAGCTGGAGTAAAATCCTTTGTTTCTCTCCTGAGATGGAACTGGCTCTACTGTCTTGGCTGCTAAACGAGATGCAAGCTCTTGATGAAGGAGCACAAGGTGCTGTGCATTTACAGCTAAATTTTAAAATGCTGGCGGGTGTAAAAACCTGGAGCTATGCATATGGCTGGGCCGCGCGCGGGCTGCGGGGATTTTTAAAGGGCCCCGGCTGCACACGTATCTCCTGGTACGCGCCAAAGACCGGCTTAATTAAAAAGGGGCAGGCCGGGTCAGCACCATTAGGCTCTGTTCTGCTGATGTGCACACCAGCAGCCGGCTGGCCCGCACAACTTACTAATGCTTGGGAGAGCAGGTAAATATAAAAACAAAACAAAAAAAAGCTAGCTAGAGGGGTTTTAAGGGTCGGGGTAGAGACGGGAAAAGGGAGGCAGGTTTCATAGGGGATTATGGAAGTTCCCTCCTTTATTGGAGCGTTCTGGGAGGAAATTGGGGAAGGCCCCATCATGTCGCCACATGATTCTAAGAAAATCCGCCCCCCCCCCTTCCGTGTGCGAGTTGGCACTTGCGCACACATACGTGTGCAGGTAGTGGAATCTATAACATGTGCACATCAGGAACTGCGCACACATGGATGCCTGCGCGCCAGTTTAAAATTCTACCCTTTAAGCAGTGTCTCAGATGTGTACTGGTTAGGGGAGAAGACTTGAAATGTTGTCATCAACCCTGATGTATGCGTTTGAGGACCCATTGGCTTGTTGGTATGGACAACCACGTCTGTAGAAAATGCTGAAGTCTCTCTCCGACTGGGAAGTTGAGTAGAGGTAGGAAGTGGAGATGAGAGCGAAAATAGAGACTGCAAAATCAAAAGGCTTTCTTCCAAGTCAGATATTTTTATATACACCATGGTGAATGGGGTCAGGCTTTTGGAAGAAGAATCTAGTGATTCTGAACAACTATGGGACATATTAGCATGATCCTGTTCGCTGATAAGGTGTAATAGACAAGTGGTCCTGATTCACTAAGGTTTTTCCCCCTTTTTGTGTCTATGGGAAAAATGCTTAGTAAATAAGGCCCTAAGTTAGAAGTCATAGTGTCTAATATAGGTGCTATCTATTATAATGGAGCAGAGACTGGGACTTCTGTCTTATTTGACATGTATTTGGCAGCAAATTATATTCTCTGGCATCCCATGGGAGTCAAACTGCTTTGAAAAAAGTCTCCTCATATCTTTTTAACCAAGGAATAGAGTTCCTAAAATGCCACTGGACATGGTCGAGATCAATTGTCTAATTCTGGTGGTAAATCGGGTGGTGAATCATCTGTTGACCTTGATTGTTCGACAACATTGTAACATTGCTGTGTGCTGTAGGTAAGTTTTTTTCGGGAGCATGCACTGTAAGGGCTGATGTCAATGCCCGCAATTGTTAGGCATCCACGCAGCAGCACAAAGGTTTGGATAAGTTCTTGGATGAGAAGTCCATTAACGGCCATTAATCAAGTTTACTTAAAGGGAATAGCCATTGCTATTAATTGCATCAGTAGCATGGGATCTTCTTAGTGTTTGGGTAATTGCCAGATTCTTATGGCCTGGTTTGGCCTCTGTTGGAAACAGGATGCTGGGCTTGATGGACCCTTGGTCTGACCCAGCATGGCAATTTCTTATGTTCTTATGTTCCTTGGTGCCAGGGAATACTTTGTGTCATGTGGTGGTATGGGTGTCCTCAGAGTCAAAGACTGTTCAGCACCCTCAGGTAGATCTGTAGCCTTTGATGCCAGAGGTGACTGGAAGCTTGATTTTGGGGCCAATATTGAAAACTGTTATTTTGGTACCATGATTCTTTGCCTCAGAGATATGCATGGACATCTTTGACTGCTTCGGAGTTGACGAATGAACATGCTTGTCTGCACCCAACAGCTGAGAGGGTACAGTCTTGCACTCAGACTGCTTAGAATCATGACCCTGAGTTTGTTCGGACACCTGATGTTGTTTATTTTTATGGCACAGCCAGCTGGCTTAAGAGTTTTATATTGACATGGAATCGAAGACTTACCCTGCCTTTTGGAATATTTTGATTTTACTTTTTTTTGCAGCTAGCTGAGCCGCTTTTGATGCATATTTTTTTCTTTTTGGAAGAGGTGGATAGAGGAGACTCCAGAAAGTTACAAAGAATGTAAACTCCTCAATCTGATGGCTCTAGGAGAAATATAGGCGCAGGCCATGCAGTTGAGATCATCATGACTTGATTCAGTAATTGTGCAAATCATTTGTGGGACTTTTGTGAGCAAAAAACCCACAACACTTAAAATCTGGTTTAATCAACATGGCAAAAATCATCAAAGCAATGTCAAACTTCAGTTAAGGGGAGAGAAGACATGAACATTTTTGGATTTTCAAATAAAATCTAAGTCTACCTTTTTGTATTTTTTGGGAAACCGCTAGAAACAAATGAAAGAAAGAAATTAAACACAGAGTATTAATAAAGCAACTCAAAACCCAATAAAAAGCAAAGCGAGCAAAAATGCATCTTTTCACATTAGCAGAACGACAAGAACTGAGAAGATTCGTACAGCAGGTGCTTATGCAGGCTCAGAAAAACCTTCTGGTTTGTTCTGAGCTCTGAGAGAGCTTTTCCATCTCAGCACCATCAGATGATGTCATCTGCTTGTGTGGCTATTATCCTGCTTGTCCACAGAGACAGATTGTTCTGTGTATCTGTCTTTTATGTTAACAAAGAAAAAGATTTCTCATGAGAAACAATTAAATAAAATAAAGCTAGAGCATGAATACAATTGACAATGTCTGTGGTGACCACTGAAGCACTAAACCAGAGACTGTAATAAATTCATACTAAATTCAACTTTCTCTGCTCGATGCGTAAACAAAGCTATGTTAAGTACATTTGATTTCCTGTGTTCTTGGGTACATCATATGAGGAAGAATGGGATTCAGGATATCTTGTACCAGCCTGATTAAATTGTCTATATTAATAATCTGGTGACTCTGTATAACATGACTATACAGTAAAATGTTTAATTCATGCAAGATGAGTACTGCCGCTTTTATGTATTTCTGAAATAAATATAAACAGAATATAATTTTATTTTAAGGTTCACATCACACAAGTCTTATTTTAACCTCAGTATTTTAGGATTAAAAAGAAAAGGTGTGTGTGTAAATGAGAAGGTTCCTAAAATAATACAATTATAAATTCACGTGTAAAACCAAAATGTATACTTACTTTGTTTACTATGTTTCCACCACCCATTGTTGTCCACTGAACTACTGGCATCGGATAGCCCTCCACGATACAGATGATTGTTTTATACTTGCCATCTGAGCTACTTTTCTTTGTCATTTTAAGTTGAGGTTTTCCTTTAAAAAAAAAAAAAAAAGTGTTTAAAGCTAAGCAAAAAAAAAATTACTGAATTGTCAATTTAGACAAAGAACTAGCTTAGAATAATTACAAAGACCAGAAGTGAAACAAATGCACTCAATCGCTTTTGGAATCTGGAAGGGATAATGAAGGCCGTGATAAAATTAGTGGAAGAGTAGATAATGGCAAGACAAAATTCCTTTTCCATGTCATAATCACCGTCTGAGGTTGTGTTGACGATAGCATGAGGAACCCTTCTTCTGAAACTATCTGCAGATGACCACCTTAGAAGCTGAGACCTGGTTAGTACCTAGATGGGAGGACCCACCAGGGAAAACCTAACTTCTGTTGTCTTCTGAGGAGGAAAGAACATAGGCACTATGGCGAGGCCATGATCCCTTAACCCTAGACAACCAGAAATGGGTCAGAACAGGATAGGAAAACTGCTGATGTTTTCCATAGCTCTTCCGTAAGTATGCTTGTGTTTTCTGCATAGGAGATAAGTCTCATTCTACAAGACGGGTAGTTAATAAACAAAGCAACTGGCTTATTTCATCTTCTACGTGGATTTGAGGCGATACACCTTTTTTGTCTGTGCCATAAAAATAAACAATTTCAGATTTTTTAAAAGCTTGTGTTCTTTGTAAATAAAACTTCCAAGTTCTCACCATGTAAAGAAAAAAGTTTCTTAAGGCCAGGAGCACATGTTCTTTTGAGATTTTCCTGCAAGTACCTTTTTATACCAGGATAGCTGTTTTTTTGTTTTTGCACTGGAACAACGTATTATTTTTGAAGGATAAGCCTGTATAGAATGTTTTTTTCTTTGCTCTCATCCTTCTTGGATTTTGCCAACAATGCAAAGTAATTAGATTAAATGACTCCCTTCCTCTAATAGTTACACTTATGTTAATGATCAACATTTCTTTCACTTTGAGTTGGCCTCAACCCCCTTATTATTGTGGATCTAACTTTATCCCAAATTTAAATTTGCACTAGAAGGTACTTTGGATAATTTATTGTAATTGACTTTGATTTTATTGTATTGCTTTCTTAAATTTGTCTGTTTTCTGATTAAGATGTTATATCATGAGATGTAAATTGAAAATTTAAACACATAATAAAACCAATTTTTTTTTTTTAATAAATATTTTGTCCTTGAAAAAAGTAGGATTAGGACACAGATTCAGTAATACAAGCTCTTGATTAATGTGAAAAGCCAGATTAATTTTTTGAACAAATGCAGGAAAAAGATTGTCTTGAAAAAAAAAAAATACCCCAAAAAATTAATTCATTAACTTTCCTGACTGAACATATAGGGGTAGATTTTCAAAGGGATATGCGCGTAACCCCTGAAAACCTGCCCCTGCTTGCCCCTGTGCGCGCTGAGCCTATCTTGCATAGGCTCAGTGGCGCGCGCGCAAGCCCCGGAACGCGAGTATGTTCCTGGGCTTCAAAAAAGGGGCGTTCCAGGTGCAGGGCTGTGGGTGGCATGCCGGTCGGGGGGGGGGGGGGGGTGGGTTAGGTAGGGGAAGGGAGGAGAAGGTGGGGGGGGAGGCGAAAGGAAAGCTCCTGCCGAGGCTGCTCCGATTTCGGAGCAGCCTCGGAGGGAACGGAGAAAGGCTACGCGGCTCGGTGCGTGCAAGTTACACAATTGTGCACCCCCTTGCGCGCGCCGACCCTGGACTTTATAACATGCGCGCGGCGCGAACAAATCTATGCCCTCACGTATGTCTGAAAATCTACCCCATAATATCCAAGAAAACAAGTTTGAAAGTTAAAAAAAAACAACTTAAGAATCTAATAGTTCAAAAAGAGGATGCATTAGATTTCAAAACCACATTTAAATTCCACACAGAAAGTGGTATATAAACTTTAGGCCCTGTTAACTTAGCATTCTTCGAAGATGGGACAAAATTTGTGTGAGAAAATGTGCTTGTTCATCGTCACATGTCTGGTCCTTGTAAAAGAAACTCTAATATAGTCTTCACAAATGACTTAGATCAGTGTTTCCACGAAAGAGTCATCACTGCCTGATGCTCAAGTCGAGCCCAGCACTTAGGATCTACTCTCAGCACTTTGCAGCAACAAGAGACACGAGTGGTGGTTCTTAAATATGTAGGAACAAGTGTAATTATGCATGTCTCCTTTTCCTAGCTACAACATGAACCCTGAAATCTGGTAATTAATTCTAAAATTCAAAACCTACTTAATGGGCAGCATTCAGGGCATGGATAACTGTACCTCACTTTGGGGGTTATTTTCTATCCGTATCTCACGCAAAAAGGGTCTTTTCGCACACACAAAAGTCCTTTTTCGGTTGCGATAGCAAGCGGGGGGCGGAGTCAGGGAGGGGAGGAGGCGGACGCGGCGGTATCTTCGTTGGCGGCAATAAGGTAAGCTTCGTTATCGCCACCAGTAGAGCGCCCAATAGTGCCACCTTTCACAGTGGCACTATTGGGTGCGAAAGCCGGCAGTGATACCACCGCGGTGGTGCGATCGCTGCTGGCTTTCGCAGGCCCACCCCCGTTACTGCCGGGATTCACCATTCTCTGCGAGAATGGAAAATCCAGGCCTTTGGGCACCACACACACTTCACATAGCACCTCCTCATGTCTCCTCCTTTGAGTCCTTCCAGCCTCTGTGCTATCCCCAGGCTGAATGAGATGGGGGAGTGTGCAGTGAGCAAAGGATAATGGCTCATTCCGAGTGTTGGGAACAGCTGTGGTGATGGAGCTCTGGCAGTCATACTTAGCAGCCAAGGTCACTAACTGAGTGGGCTGCCATAGCCCACTAAATTCTCTCTTCTCCTGTAGTTGCATATAGAGGGAGCTGGTCCATTGTGATGGGTTCATGTATGGCTCTGTCCCCTCTTTTCTTTTTTTGATAAATTTGGAAGAGCGACTGATGGGGCTTTCAGTGCTTCCCTAGCTCTTTTGGCTGTATAAGTCCTCTTCGTATCCGCACTTCATATCCAGCTTGGTGGTGCTTAGTGTGCCACATAATATTTTTGTTAATGTGTGCCTAGGATTTGAAAAGGTTGGGAAACCCTGACTTAGATGGTGTAATCTTTCTCCACTTACATCATTTTGCAAATCTTTCCCTTATAAAGTTTATTAGTGGTAGCCCTGTTACATTTGCACTTTTACATTTTCCTTTTAGTTTCCAGGCAATCAAGCTTGGAAGTGTTGGATCTGGGTAGACAGAGAGAATGCCTGGAGTGAGAGGAAAGTAGAGATGTGCATTCGTTTTTCACGAATTAGGCAATTTCAACAAAACTGTCTAATTGGTTCAGGGGCACCGAAAAACAAACAGAATTTTTCCAAAATTTCGGAAAAATTCGTAGTTTGTGTTAGTGTTAGTGCGCGCTAACTATGGTTAGAGCGCACTAACACAAAAATCGGGACACACAAAAAAAAACCCCCAAACTGCAGGAAAAGCGAAATTTCTCACGGGGGCCTGCAAACGAAGCCCGAACCGATACAAATAAACAATGCACATCTCTAGAGGAGAAAGCCATTGGTTTGGCAGCTAGGTGGAGAGTACATCAAACTAGTAGAGAGTACATCGTACAAATCAACTCTTCTTTTACCTTTCATCACTCCAAATGACAGAAAATCCTCACTGATGTCAACTGTGCTGTTCATACTCTGTGTATGTAGAACTGCCCCCCAAAACCTACCCCATTCCCCCAAATCTCACCCCGAGTTACTAGTGCCCCCTCTTATAATGGTATAAATAGTAAACTTATATGTGAGGCTCTACAGAGGTGCTCTCTCTCTCTCACTCTCTCTCTCTCTCTCTCTCTCTCTCTCTAGCCAGCAGCCCAAACTGGCATTTGCAATAAAAACCTTTTTGGTTGGTTACCACGCCCCCTTTATCATCGTGGGCGCTATTTCCGCAATATTAATAGCGATTTGATAAATTTAGGCCGTAGTTTGGAGAAGTTCCATTCTGAAATGCTTTGCAAGTAAAACATTTATTTAGGCTTTTGAAGTCTAGTGTGATTGTAATAATAA
This sequence comes from Rhinatrema bivittatum, assembly GCF_901001135.1. Classification (NCBI taxonomy): domain Eukaryota; kingdom Metazoa; phylum Chordata; class Amphibia; order Gymnophiona; family Rhinatrematidae; genus Rhinatrema; species Rhinatrema bivittatum. The sequence goes on along the minus strand of NC_042629.1, from coordinate 52,541,043 downwards.
AAATTATGATTATGTGTCTAAAAAGCTTTACTGTAGAGAAACTGGTCTTATCACTTAACTATTTAATAGATGCTGAACTGAATTTTGAAGGTGACTGACTTTCTAAGTGTCCTCTGGAACACTAACCAGATGAAATAATGGTTTGGAATGGTTCACAACTCTAAATTAATTCACAGTTTTCCCTCCTAGGAATAGTTGCTCTTTTAACAACAGAAATAGCAGTGTTTACAACTGGCACTACAGACTATGTATCTCTTTTTTATTACGTTTGTTAAGTTTTAGCCAATGTTTTAGGTATAGTACTCCTATGGGCAATATGTGCTTTATTTTTTTTACTCTGTTCTTTACAGCAGGGCAGAGAGTAAGGATAGGAAGGTGTTTTTTCCCCTCTCTGCTGATACCAACAAAAGGGTCTGCTAAGATGTGCACTCTCTCATCTTGAAGCTGAAGATTTAATATAACAGCAATTTGTTTGGTTTGAAAATTAATATTGTGAGCTGCTAAGCCCTAAGTGAGGACCTAGTGGGATGAAGTGTAAAATCTCTTTCTCCTTGGAATATGCCTCAAGAGAGCTGAAAATGGCACATAAGTGCTTTATCTTTTTAAAATCAACTGACATTTGAAAAGGAACTCAAATGGCGCTACTAACATGAGGTTTTTTTTTGTTTTTTTTTAAATAAAATAGCTGTTTTCTTCTAGGACTGGCTTTTTTCCTCCTAAATAGCTGCTAGTCTACTGTAGGAGCTGGCTTTTTAAAGTAAAAAGAGTGAATTCCTTTTCAACAGCTTGCTGCATTTTTTTTTTCCCTAGAAAGCCACAAAGCCTTGATCGCTGGTTTCACAGGCTACTTTCATGACATTTGAAATTCCAAGCAGCACTCAACGGGGGCAAGATGGCAGCTGGATGGATGCAGAGGCACCGAGCTGAACTTGGGACATAACTGGCAGTTTCCAGCTGCCATTCTGGGGTACGCATAAATGAAACATGTGGGCTTAAGCTTCAGAGCCTCCCCCCCCCCCCCCCCCCGACACACAATCCTCCTTTTGTACAGACTGCCACTGAGCTGTTCGGGTTTCCTTCGCTTGAAGCTTCAGGATCCAGAGTGGTGAGCCTAATCAACAGAGCAGCCGCCCCTAGCAAGGCAGGGACCTCACTTATCCTGGAAAGCCACACATATCTGCTGAGGCCAAAAATCATCTTGAGATACTAGTACATTCAGAAGTAACGAGACTTACGGCCACTGATCAGGGGACCCTTCTCCCACCTTCCCAACTCTGTTAAAAAAAAAAAACAACAACAAAAAACAGAGCCCTGGACACTTTGAATGCTCCAGTGAGCGGGAAGGATGATGGTACTGAAGCCAGGGGAGATGACAGCAAGCCCCAGCCTATAGATTTGTTACTCACCACAAGCCACTGTGGTGACCCTAGAGTCACAATGGACTTCTGTCTCATCAATGGAGCAGGCCCTATGGGGAGGACTTCAGGGCTGGTTAGAAACAATTCAACAAAGGTTGCAAGAACATGAGGTTAAGTTAGGGAATCTAGACCAGCAAGTCACAAATTTGCAAAATTGTGAAAGATAAACAGGTGCCACATCAAACACTGGAAGTTTTGGGAAACCAAAGCAGAAAGTTGAATTTAAGGTTTCTAACTCCTTCAAGTTCCCCTTGATTACATCTGGGGACTTGCTCAGAGAATATTAGAAAGAGGTTTTGAGAGTACCCTGAAGAGACTATTCCACCAAACACTGAAGTTTTTTATATCCCAGATGGGGGAAAGCCCTAAGAAAAATGCAAAGCTATCTATAGATAGTCTTGTTGCAACTGCTTTCTTGGAAAATACCCAGCTGGAGATTACTACCAGAGGCATTCCTCTGGTCACTTCTGAATTTGAATCAGACAAGCACTGGACAATGAAAATGCTTTTGTGGTCTTAGACTAACTGTTTTCCAAAATATAAATCTATAGAGCCTCTCAACAGAGACAAAATGTTTTTGTCTAAGAGACAAGATGTTTCCTGTGGGGGGCCCACATTTTATGTTGTGATCTCTTTGAATGTTATTAGATACATTTATTTTATGAAGGTTATTGTCACTAACATTGAACAATTGATTAGAAATTTGTAAAATATAATATATAAATAAATATTGAAAGGCGAAATTTAAAAGCCCTGCTCGCGCCAAAAGTGGGAGATACGCGTACAAGTAGGGCCACTGCGTGCAGAGCGGATTTAAAAAACTGCCCAAGGATGTGTGTATCTCCCTCTGCGCGCAGAAGTGAAAAGTTTCGAAAAGGGGTGGGGGGGGGGCCCTGGGAGTGTCGGGGCAAGGCCAGGAGATGTACACGTAAATACCTGCGCGTCCTTGCGTGCACTGGGGTCCCCTGCCACTTCAATTTACTTCTGCTATATGAATTGGCTCATAAGTAGTAAACCAAAACAATATAGGCAAGGTAAAACTGGACGCCCGTGCATGTGGCCAGGCTATTTTATAACACACGTGCATCTGTTGTAAAATAGCCACGTCCCTGGGCGCAGACCATGAACGTGCGCACGTGCACCCACATGCTGGTTTTAAAATTCAACCACCTTAAAATACACCTTTATTACATTTGTATGACCTTCTGTGGAATTATCTGCTATTTGCAAATTACATGTAGAAGAAAAATCAGGCCTTAAAACAACTTAAAATCCTAGTGAGAGTAGAAAATTAAATTTGTAATTTAACATTTATCAATTGCCTTTACAGATGTGCTTCATCCCAAACAACTGGAGTGCACTGTATTACCTTCAACAATAAGCGTAAATGCTTTCCTCTTCTTTAACCCTTCATCAGCTGGTAGAAGTGTTTCACAAACATAATTCCCAGCATCTTCATACCGCAAACTTGCAAACGATGGACTGGAGGGTAGTTTGTTTTTGTCCTGATAAAATAAATTAATTTTTTCATCTGTTTGCTATATTTATAGTGGTCTCAAGGATAAATATACAAGTGGCACTTGAAATACTTACTAGTAGCATAATGAACATAACTTGCAAATAATAGCACTTAATTTTATCAATAGTCCTAGCCTATTACTAGGTATTATTAAAAATGTATCAGAAATATTTCCTGAAAAGTCATGGAAAATTACTTTTAAATGGAAAAGAAAGACAAAGTGCAAACAAACAATAAAGATAAAAAGGTCACAGACCTTAGAGAATCTGGTGGTAACGGGGGGAGAAGGTCCTGTGAAACTGGCGGCGATAAGGAGTCTTACCTTTCGCCGCCAGCGATGTGTCCGCAGCGTCGGCCCCGGTGCCGCCCCGACTCCTCCTCTTCCGGGGCGGACTCCGCCCCGAGCTATCGCACGCGATAGCGTTAGAGAATGAACCCCTTACGAGACTTTTTCCCCACAGAAATAAAATATGGGAAGAGGTGCAACATTTACTGCAAGCAGATAATGAGGTTTTAGTTGCTGTCCACCCATCAATCTCAATGTGGTAGGCAAAATAGAAATTCCCAGTTTATCCTATAGCGAACTGTAATTTGTAAAGTCATAACTTTTCATCCTGTGCTACATCTATAGTTAAAGTGTGTTAAATTGGAGTTTAGGATGTAGGTAGCTAGTGGAAGTGGGGCGTTCCTGTAAACAGGCAGTAATTGAAATACAGGTGGAAAACATTCCTTACTACGCCAATACAATCTTTATCTAGGGCAATCAGAATTGTATTGTTTTTATTTATTTATTTTATTTATTCTGCTTATAACAATAAATCGTGCTAAGCAGATTACAATAAAGTAAAGCAAATGTTGCTTACCTGATGTAACAGGTGTTCTCACAGGACAGCAGGATGTTAGTCCTCACAAATGGGTGACATCGAGGATGGAGCCCACCACGGAAAACTTCTGTCAAAGTTTAAACAGAACTTTGACTGGCCCCTACTGGGCATGCCCAGCAAGGCACTGACCCTGCAGCCAGCAGGGGTCTCCCTTCAGTCTGATTTTCAAAGCTACAGGCAGTGCCTAGAAAGTAAAAATAAAACGAACCCAACACCGCGGGGAGGCGGGCGGGTTTCGTGAGGACTAACATCCTGCTGTCCTGTGAGAACACCTGTTACATCAGGTAAGCAACATTTGCTTTCTCACAGGACAAGCAGGATGGTTGTCCTCACAAATGGGTGAGTACCGAGCTGAGGATGTCCCGACTTGCACCAAATGTACCCAACGGTGTGCAGCAAGCACAATAAGTGAGGAGAAATTTGGGAAAGGGCATCCGCACCCAACCGGGTAGGTGGAAGGGTGTTGGTACATCAGGTTGGAAAAAGGTTACGCAAGACAGACTGGCCGAAGATGGAGTCCTGTCTTCCAGCCTTGTCCAAACAATAATGGGCTGCAAAGGTATGGAGAGAACTCCAGGTTGCAGCTTTGCAGATGTCAGGAAGCGGCACCGATCGAAGGTGTGCCACTGACGTCGCCATGGCCCTCACAGAGTGTGCTTTAACACGGTCTTGAAAAGGAATGCCAGCTTGCTCATAGCAAAAAGAAATGCAGTCCGCCAACCAGGAAGAAAGAGCCTGCTTACCCACAGGTTGTCCCAACTTATTAGGATGGAAAGAGACGAATAATTGAGTGCTCTTCCTATGGGAAACTGTACGGTCTAGGTAAAAAGCTAGAGCTCGTTTACAGTCTAGGGCAGGGGTCAGGAACCTTTTTGGCTGAGAGAGCCATAAACGCCACATATTTTAAAATGTAATTCCATGAGAGCCATACAATATGTTTAAAACTAAATACAAGTAAATGTGTGCATTTTATGTAAGATCACACTTTTAAAGTACAATAAGTCTCTGAAAATATTACACCAGGCCTTAAGACACCAATACATCTCCTATTAGGAAAACGGACCAAGTCAGGCTGCTATAGAGTCCTACACAGAAACTACACGCCAGCAGAAAACCTCACCTGAATCACGTGCTGTCCCTCACCTAACATAGAATAAAGAGACCAAAACGCATAACAAGAAGCATGCAGACAAAAACTGAATTGGAAACTGCAACAAGCCAGAGTCTCTGTATGCAGTGTAACAAAGGAAAAAAGAAACATCACACATCCTTATAAAACAAATCAAGAAATATAAAATCATCAGCAGTAAAACTGTACTAACAAAAAGAACATATTTCGAAACAGCTGATGAGTGGAATATCCAATAATTAAAAACTCATATAAAACATTTCCAGATACCAACAAAATATTTCAAAATAGCAGACACAAAGATCCAGTAATGAAAAATAATAAGGATACAAATTTTTTTTTGCTCTGCATACCTGGGAACGTTTGATATCCAGGTGTCCTGAGATTGTTCTGAATTAGCAGGAGGTGGGGTGGTTTGCTTGGAACTTTCTCCTCTCTCAGTCACATACCAGCGCTCTCTCTCACACTGGCTCTCAATGACACACCTATACACACATGCTCTCAGTCACTCACATATACAAATGTTTTTTCTCTCTCACTTATATAGGCTCTTAATTACACATTTACACACATGCTGTCTATCTTTTCACGCTTACACACACACAGGCTTTCAATCACATAAATACATGCTGTCTTTTTCTCTCACACACAGACTCTCATTCACATGCTTACAAACATGTCCTCTCTTTCTCTCATTTACACACAGGCTCTCAATCACATACTCACATGCTTCCTCACCTAAATCAGCTCTCAATCACACAGACACACATGGTCTCTCTCTCTCATTTAAACACAGGCTCTCAATCACATACTCACATGCTCCCTCACCTAAATCAGCTCTCAATCACACAGACACACATGGTCTCTCTCTCTCATTTAAACACAGGCTCTCAATCACATACTCACATGCTCCATCACCTAAACCAGCTGTCAATCAGACACAGACACACATGATCTCTCTCTTACTTATACACACAGGCTCTTAATCATACATACACATGATCTCTCTCACACACAAAGGATCTCAATCATACACACATACTCTTTCAAACAAACAGGTTTTCAATTACAAACTTACACATACAGGGTCCCAATGGTAAACTTACATTCATGCTCTCTCTCTCACAGGCAGGATCTCAATCACAGACATACTCTCTTTCACATATACAGGCTCTCAATCATTCACATACATGCAATCTCTCACTCACACACACAGGATCTCAAACACACATGCTTGCTCGCTCATTCACTCTCTCTCCCCCCCCCCCCCCCCGGGAACTCGCGGCAGCAGCAGCCACCTCCCAACGCTAACCTCCTTCATTTTCAGCCCTCGCGGAGGCGAAGGCGGAGTCCCATCGGCCGCGGTTGAAGATTTTCATTTTCCTCCGAGCCGCGCTGCAGTCTTCTTCCCGCGCAGGCACCCGATGCTCTCCACTTCCTCTTCCGGGCCGCGGGAAGAAGAGAGCACCGGCGTGCTCTCTTCTTCCCGCGGCCCGGAAGAGGAAGTGGAGAGCATCGGGTGCCTGCGCGGGAAGACCCGCGCAGGCACCCGATGACTCCAGCGCTGGCACCCGGCTGACACCCGATGACTCCCGCGCAGGCACCCGGATGACTCCAGTCGGCGTGCTCTCTTCTCCTCCCCCCCGCGGCCCGGAAGAGGAAGTGGTGAGCATCGGGTGCCTGCGCGGAAGAAGAGACCACGCTAGTGTGGTCTCTTCTTCCCGCGCAGGCACCCGATGCTCTCCACTTCCTCTTCCGGGCCGCGGGGGGGGGAGGAGAAGAGAGCACGCCGGTGCCGCTGACTCCAGCTGTCCTGCCGCGTTCCGCCCGGGCTGACAGCATTTTAAGCCCGGGCGGCGGAGGACCGGGGAACCGCGAAGTATGGCGACACGTGTCTGCGAGCCAGATGCAGCCCTCAAAAGAGCCATATCTGGCTCGCGAGCCATGGGTTCCCGACCCCTGGTCTAGGGTATGCAGGGTCTGCTCTCCAGAGTTGGAGTGGGGCCTGGGAAAAAAGATAGGTAGTATGATGAATTGATTGATATGAAACTCAGAAACTACCTTAGGTAAAAATTTAGGATGAGTGCGGAGTACCGCGCGGTCCTGCAGGAGCTTAGTGTAAGGCGGATAGGTAACTAGGGCCTGTAATTCACTAACCCTGCGAGCTGAAGTAATAGCCAAAAGGAATAACACTTTCCAAGTGAGATATTTAAAGTCACAGGAGTGCAGAGGTTCGAAAGGAGGTTTCATAAGACGACCAAGAACCAGGTTAAGGTCCCAGGATGGGGCCGGAGGACGCAAGGGCGGCTTTAGATGGAGCAAGCCCTTAAGAAAGCGTGTTACTAGGGGTTGTACTGAAATAGAATTACCCCCAATACCCTTATGGAAGGCGGCTACCGCACTGACATGCATTCTGATAGAAGAGGTTTTAAGACCTGATTCAGAGAGATGCCATAAATAGTCCAAGAATTTGGAGATTGGACAGGAAAGGGGATCAAGGGACTGAGAAGTGCACCATGATGTGTACCTTTTCCATTTGTATGAGTAAGACTTTCTTGTGGAAGGCTTTCGTGAAGCTATCAGGACCCGAGAAACGGAATCTGAAAGGTTGAAAGGCTGAAGGACTAACCTTTCAACATCCATGCCGTCAGGGACAAGACTTGGAGGTTGGGATGGAGGAGGCATCCGTCGTTTTGAGTGAGCAGATGCGGGTCCTTTCCCAGAGGAATGTGCCTGCGGATGGAGAGATCCTGGAGTATTGGAAACCATACTTGGCGTGGCCAGTAAGGTGCTATCAGGATCATGGTTCCTCCGTCCTGGCGTAGCTTCACGAGAGTCTTTGACACAAGAGGGAGTGGAGGGAATGCATAGAGCAGACCTGTTGTCCACTTGAGGGAGAATGCATCCCTCGGTCGAGAGTGCTGGCTCCGAATGAGAGAGCAGTAATCGTCCACTTTGTGGTTCTGAGGGGACGCAAAGAGGTCTATGCGGGGAGAACCCCACTTGTGAAACAGAGAGGTCGCTACCAGAGGATCGAGTGACCACTCGTGTGGTTGGAAGACACGGCTCAGCCGGTCTGCCAATACATTGTCTACTCCCGGCAGGTAAGTGGCCCTGAGGTACATGGAGTGGGAGAGGGCTTCCGCCCAGATCTGCGCAGCTTCCTGACACAGAAGGAAGGAGCCTGTGCCTCCCTGCTTGTTTATGTACCACATGGCCACTTGGTTGTCCGTCTGGATTAAGATTATCTGATGAAAGAGATGATCTTTGAAAGTGCGGAGCGCATAGCGGATTGCTCGAAGTTCCAGGAAATTGATCTGGTGTTCGGCTTCCTCTTTGGACCATAACCCTTGGGTTTGAAAGGCGTCCACATGGGCTCCCCAACCGATGTGAGAAGCGTCGGTGGTTAGGATTACTTGCGGATCCGGTGGAAGAAAGGGTAAGCCCTGAAGGAGGTTGACCTGAGTCGTCCACCAGGTTAAGGATAGGCGCAGCGCTTGTGTGACTGTGACTATGGAGGACAGAGGCTGAAAAGCTTGAATCCATTGGTGTCGTAGAGTCCATTGTGTTACTCTCATGGCTAGTCGGGTCATGGGAGTGACTTGAACCGAGGATGCCATGTGTCCTAGGAGAATGAGGAACTGGCGAGCCGTGGCAGTATTCTGAGACTGGAGCTGGCGAGCCAGGGACATTAGGGTGTGGACCCTCTGAAGAGGAAGGTAAGCCTTTGCCTGTAAGGTGTCCAAGTCTGCTCCAATGAAGGATAAGGTTTGAGACGGGACTAAGCAAGATTTCTCGTAATTGACGAGAAACCCTAAGGAAAGGAGTGTTTGAATTGTCAATTTTAGGGAGGATTGAGCTATCTGTTGGGTGGAGGCCCTGATTAGCCAATCGTCCAGGTATGGGTAGACGTGGACACCTTCCTTCCTTAGGAATGCTGCTACCACTACGAGACATTTGGTAAAGACTCGTGGGGCAGAAGCTAGACCGAAAGGGAGGACACGGTATTGATAATGTTCATGGCCTACTAGAAACCGCAGATATTTGCGATGGGATTGTGTGATCGCAATATGGGTATAAGCGTCCTTGAGGTCGAGAGAGCACAGCCAATCCCCTCTTTGGAGCAGAGGGAGCAGCGCGCCTAGGGTTACCATTTTGAACTTCTCTTTTTGAAGGTATTTGTTGAGGGCTCGAAGGTCCAAAATGGGACGTAGTCCCCCTGATTTCTTTGGTATTAGGAAGTATCTGGAATAGAATCCCTTGCCTCGTTGAGAGGGAGGAACGGGTTCTATAGCATTTGATTGCAGAAGAAGGGATACTTCCTGTTGTAATTGAGCCAAATGGGTGGATAGACTCCACGCTTGAAGAGGCGGGGAGTCTGCCGGAAGAGTTATGAAGTTGAGGTGGTAACCCTGTGTGATAATTGTTAGCACCCACTGATCTGAGGTGATCTGCAACCAAGGTTGTAGAAAATGGTACAGTCGACCTCCTACAGGGATGTCCGGAAGAGGGGTTTGGCATGTGTTCCCTACAGGGGAGTCAAAGGCCAGCCGCAGGCCCAGGAGGAGGGGCTACAGTAGGCCTTTGTTTCCTAGGCTGACGCGGCTGAGGCCTAGTAGAGGATCGAGCTGGACGAGGCCTGGCCGATGGAGGGTAATAACGGCGTGGTCGAAAGAATGACTTCTTAGAGTCTTTCTTTTGCGGTTGCTTGGAGGTCAGCTCAGGTGGGACAGATGAGAGTTGTTTCAACGTCTCATGGTGGTCTTTTAACTCCGCCACAATCTGCTGAATTTGCTCTCCAAACAAATTATCGCCTAAGCAGGGTAAATCAGCAAGACGATCCTGAACCTCTGGGCGAAGGTTGGATGATTTTAACCAAGCCCAACGTCTGGCTGAGATGGCTGTGGCTGAAACTTTTGTGGAAGCATCGAATATGTCGTAGGCAGTCCTTATCTCGTGCTTCCCTGCCTCAAATCCCTTGTGAAGAAGGGCTTGAAGCTGCGGTTGGTATTGGTCTGGCAACGTGTCAGCATAGTCTTGCATCTGCTTAAGGATAGCTCTGTTGTACTGAGTCATGTAGAGTTGATATGAAGCGATGCGTGAAATCAACATAGCTCCATGATAGACTTTCCGTCCAACACTATCTAGGAACTTGTTGTCCCTGGTAGGTGGGGTAGAAGAGTGTGGCTTAAGACGCTTGGCCTTCTTCTGCGCGGACTCAACCACAACAGAGCGATGATCCAGTTGAGGTTTTTGGAAACCTGGTGCTGACTGGACAAGGTAGGTAGAGTCAGCTTTTTTGTTAACTGGGGACACTGATGAAGGAGATTCCCAGTTTTTCTTGAGCAGATCCAAAAACACCTGGTGTATAGGGATGGAAGCGATGATTTTTGGAGCATCCAGAAATTGAAGGAGTTCCATCATCTGGTGTCTGTCATCAGCTTCAGATTGTAGTTGAAAAGGTACAACTTCTGACATTTCTTTCACAAAATTAATGAAAGATAGATCCTCAGGAGGAGATCTTTTTCTACTCTCTGTAGGAGATGGTGGCGAAGGTAAATCTGTGTCAGAAGATGTATCATCATCATCGCCCCAGGTATCGTAGGGATCAAGTGGGGCTTGTAGCCCTGATGGACCTGGCTGAGGCTCTGAAGGCATCGATGGAAACCGAGGTGGAATCGGTGCCGTAGGTGGAACCAGAAATGGCATCGATGGCTTCGGTGCTGCCGATGGAATCGGTGCCTGGCGTGGAATGGATGGAACCGAAGGATATATCGGTGGAGATATACCAGAAGGCACCGATGGAACCACCCCGGAAGGGGGAATCCGGAACGGTGTTTCTCCTGCCGATGAAAATCCAGTCGGAGACGGTGGTGTTGTCGATGGTACTGGAATCACCGATGGAAGGGCCGTCATGAGCGCCTCCATGCGGCTCAGTAGCGGTGCTAGCGCTTGTATCAACGGCTCGGTGGTCGGTTCCCTCCTCGGTGGCGAAGCCGGTGCCGGTGTCGGTGTCGGGGGCGGCACTGGAACCGGTGCCGGAGACGGTGCCGATGGAGGTTGCAATTTCTTCATCGCTTTCTCGATGGCCTCCTGGACCAGCCGGTCCAGTTCTGCCCGGAGACCAGGGGTAACCATACCCGGCTCGACGGGAGAGGGAGGCTGAGGCAGGGCCGGAGGGACCACCGTAACCGGTGGGATCACGGCCCCCGCACCCCGGGAGGGTGAGGGTTTCCTCGATGCCGGCGAACGAGACGTGGAGGGTGTCCGGTCTGTTCGCGGCTTCTTTGTCGGTGGCTCGGCTTGAGCAGAGGTCGATGGCTGTGGATCCTCGACAGGCCGAGACTTATGCCGTCGATAGCGGTGCTTTTCCTTCCGATCCCCTCGCCCATCCGGGGAAGGGACGGGAGTCGACGGCCGAGAAGCAATCGATGGCGGACGGTCACCGGAAGGTTAACGATGATGGTACAACTTCGACGGTGCCGGTTCCGATGACGTCGATGCTATCGATGGCGTTGGGGTGGGTGCATGGAAGAGGAGCCCCATCTTCTCCATCCTGGCTTTGCGACCCTTGGGTGTCATTAAGGCACATTTGGTGCAAGTCAGGACATCATGCTCACTACCCAAACACATTACACAAACCCTGTGGGGGTCTGTGATGGACATAGTCCGGGTACAATCCGGACAACGGCGGAATCCCGTTGCCATGGCCTGAAGCCAAAATTTAGGCTGGGGATCGGTAAGTGCCAACAGGCCTCAAGGGCCAAAATCGACGGTAGTCGATGGAAAAAAGGCAAAAAACTTACCGGGTTCCGTAAGATGACTAAAAATTTGTCGAAGGGAGACCCCTGAGGGGCAAATTTTCTTAGGAAATTAACTTCCAAATTCCTGTCAGGAACGTGGTTAGAGAGCTCCTTTCACCGCGTGGCAACTGCTGCGCGGAAAAAAGAAGACTGAAGGGAGACCCCTGCTGGCTGCAGGGTCAGTGCCTTGCTGGGCATGCCCAGTAGGGGCCAGTCAAAGTTCTGTTTAAACTTTGACAGAAGTTTTCCGTGGTGGGCTCCATCCTCGATGTCACCCATTTGTGAGGACAACCATCCTGCTTGTCCTGTGAGAAACACATTAAAATATACAATCAAATCAGTTTAATAGAGAAAAATACCAGCTACTACCAACAGCACTATTACTTGAAAGCTTGCGAAAACAAATGTGCTTGTGTTTCCTAAAAATGCTAATTTCATTAATTACCCAGGGGGTTAAAGGTAAAGAGTTCCATAATTTTGGCTCTGTCATAAAAAAAAAGAAAATATTCTGCTTGTGTTACCTGCAATCATGCTCTCTTTACTGTAGGGATTAGTAATAGATTTGTATCAGCCGATCGCTAGGAATATAATATTTCAAAAGATCAGCTAGATAGGAAGGGCCTTCCAATTTCAAAATCTTAAATATCAAAAGTAAAACCTTAAACTCAATCCGATATTTAACAGGAAGCAAATGAAGTTCCAGTAACAGGGGATAATGTTCCCATCATTGCCCCATGTCACAAGTTTAGCTGCAGAATTCTGCAGCACTTGTACTGCTTTTAAGGAAACAGCAGGAAGCTGAACCAAAAGGGAATTACAGTAATCTACTGTACACAGCACGAAGGTTCAGACCAGTCTGAAAATCATTCGCATCTAATATATACTTTAAACGTCTTAGCAATTTAAGTTTAAAATAACCAGATTTTAAAACATGACGACTGTGTTCCTTAAATGTAATTCTACCATCAAAAAGAAAACTCAGATTACGAACAGATTCCTTAAATTGGACTGTAGTTCCCATAATAAAAAGCGAACTCATATTGGGATAGATTTTCAAAGGGTAACGCGTGTAAGATACGCGCGTAACCCACGAAAACCTACCCCTGCACGCACTGACCCTATTTTGCATAGGCTTGGCGGGGCGCGCAAGCCCCAGGACGTGCGTATGTCCCGGGGCTTCGAAAAAGGGGCGGTGCGGGGTCATGGCAGCGGTCCGGGGGCCGGGCCGAGTGCTCTGGCACAGTGGCCTGTGCCGGGGCATGGCACTCCGGCAGCCGGCCGGCGTGCGCAAGTTACGCCTGCAGAGGCACAAGCACATTTGTTTTCGCAAGCTTTCAAGTAATAGTGCTGTTGGTAGTAGCCGGTATTTTTCTCTATTAAACCGATTTGATTGCATATTTTAGTGTTTTATTTGGTTATTTGGCCCCCGGAGGCCAGAGGCAGGCGTAACTCGACGAAATAAGGTGGGGGGGGGGGGGATTTAGATAGGGTTGGGGGGTAGGACAAAAAAAAAAGTTCCCGCCAAGGCCGCGCAGATTTCGGAGCGGCCTTGGAGGGAACGGGGAAAGCCATCGGGCCTCCCCTAGGGCTTGGTGCGCGCAAGGTGCACAAGTGTGCACCCCCTTGTGTGCGCCGACCCTGGATTTTATAACATGCGCGCGGCAGCTCGCGCATGTTATAAAATCGGGTGCACATTTGTGCACGCCGGGTGGCACGTACAAATGTACCCTGCACGCCTAACTTTTAAAATCGGCCCCATTATATTTAGCCAAACAGTCAGGATCCCGTGAAAAATAAATTGTGAAGAAAATATAAAGATACAGCATCTAAGAAATAGTATTCCTTCAACAAAAAATAGATATTTGCAACAGAGGAACACTATCAAATTCTGTTCATTCACACTGAAACAGTAATAACCACATACAATATAAAATTATGCTTCTGACATGGCCATCTTTCAAGGTGTGTGCCTGTCAAGAGGATGCAAGTGACCTGGTAGAAATGTATCACACGTCAAAACAACATGAAAGATAGTCTTAATTTCATAGATTCTCCAATACTAGACATGCGTAGACTTCAAATGCAGGTGACAAACACCCTTTGTGCTAAACGCTGAATATGAAGTAATCACATTTTTCTGTGTTGAAGAAGAGCTAATAAAATATGTCTTTCTAGGCAAAGGCCAATGCAGAATGGACTTAGATGGGGCCCAATAACTTAAGCTTATGCAATGTGTCATTTCAGGATACATATTTTCTAATAAAGTCACATCCTAAGAGGGCATTATTTGCTTTCTATTACTGTCAGCTTCTGGAAAAAAAAAAAAAAGACATATACTGAGAGACTGCCAAACCATGTCTTAACACTTTGGTAAAAACTCACATGGCTTCTAAATTTGCAGCATTTCTTTCTCTACAACAGCACCAACATTTGTCCCATTTGAAATTTCTGAATACCTGACCCTTACTACTATTTCTCTTGCAAAATATATACTATATTTTAAAAGATTAGAAATTATGCCCTGTGATTACCTGATGCAAAAATCATGCTGGATAATATATTCCAAACCCTGCATGAACCAGACAACTAAAAGACTGGACACAACCAGACCTGGAGGAGCTGAGGCAGACAGAGAGATATAGATGAGACCTTCAGGGACATAGTAGGCAAGTCCAAACTCCAGTCTGGCAGCCCTGGTTCTGCCATGGAAGAGAAAGGTCTCATGATCGGAGAGCATCAACCTGGTGTAGCAGGAAATTATCCTGTAGCAAGGACCTGCTCTCTAGGTATTGCATTGTCCTCTCACACCAAGGATGAGTCTCCCAGGGCTATTGCCCAGGAGGGAAGGGTTAGGTTGGCCATCATAGCTGGTGATTCATTTATTTGGAATGTAGTCAGCCAGGTGGCTGGTGGGCATGAGGATCACCTGATAATATGCCTACCTGGTCCAAAAGTGGCGGACCTCATGCATCACCTAGATAGGATTTTAAACAGTGCTGGCAAGGTACATGTGGGCACCAATGACATAGGAAAATGAGGGAGGGAGGTTCTGGAAGCCAAATTTATGCTCTTAGGTAGAACCTCCAGGGTAGTATTCTCTGAAATGCTCCCTGTTCCACGCGCAGGTCCCCAGAGGCAGGCAGAGCTCCGGAGTCTCAATAGCGTGGATGAGACAATGGTGCAAGGAAGAGTGATTCAGATTTATAAGGATCTGGGGAACCTTTTGGAGAAGAGAGAGTCTTTTCCGAAGGGATGGGCTCCACCTTAACCAGGGTGGAACCAGGCTGCTGGTGTGAACCTTTAAAAAGGAGACAGAGCAGCTTTTAAACTAGAACAAAGGGGAAAGCCGACAGTCGCTCAGCAGCGCATGGTTCGGAGGGAGGTATCTTCAAAGGATACTAATGAAGCATTAGAGTTAGGACATCCCATCAGAGAAGTTCCAATAATAAGAAAAGTAGTCCAAGTGCCTATAATTAAAAACTCACCTGAGCTAAAAGATTCCAATTTATCCCTGTCGACTGAAAAGCAGAATGTAAATACAAAAAAACCCAAACTTTGAAATGTTTGTATGCTAATGCCAGAAGTCTAAGAAGTAAGATGGGAGAATTAGAGTGTATAGCAGTGAATGATGACAGACTTAATTAGTATCTCAGAGAATGTGGAAAGAAGATAAACAATGGGATAGTTCTCTACAGGGGAACAAATTATATCGCAATGACAGAGAGGAGCATCTTGGTGGTGGGGTGGCACTTTATGTCCAGGATGGCATAGAGTCCAACAGGATAAAGATCCTGCATGAGACTAAATGCACAATCCAATTTTTATGGGTCAAAAAAAAAAATATGGGGATGTTTGCGAAGTGAATAGTGAGATGGACAATGAAACGCTAAGAGAAATTAGGGAAGCTAACCAAACTGGTAGTGCGGTAATAATGGGAGACTTCAATTACCCAAATATTGAGTGGGTAAGTGAAACATCAGGGCATGCTAGAGAGTTAAAGTTCCTGGATGGAATAAAAGACAATTTCATGGAGCAATTGGTAGAGGAACCAATGAAAGGAAGCAATTTTAGAAAGGAGACAGTAAGTAAATCCACGGCTCTAGCACTAAACTTTCAAAAGGGAAACTTTGATAAAATGAGAAAAATAGAAAAAAACTGAAAGGTGCAGCTACAAAGGTAAAAAGTGTGCAACAGGCATGGGCATTGTTAAAAAATACCATCCTAGAAGCACAGGCCAGATGGATTCCATGCATTAAGAAAGGTGGAAGGAAGGCAAAATGATTACCGGCATGGTTAAAAGGTGAGGTGAAAGAGGTTATTTTAGCCAAAAGATCCATCAGAAGAAGATAGGATAAAGCATAAGCATTGGCAAGTTAAATGTAATCCAAAAAAAGAGCAAATCAGATCCCCACACAATCACAACGAAATAAAAAAAAAAAGGGGAATCCCCAATATTAGTTATTCATAATACCACTCACCAGAATACATTTTTATAATGAATATACTTGTTTTTATTCCAAAAATTATTATTGTAAATGAAACCTCATCAGCAAGCCTGATGACGTGCCTTATATCCTTAAAAGGCTGTCCGGACTACTCAATCATTTGCGGTTTCACTTTGCAAATTTTTAAAACATTTTTTGGATTTTTAAATTTTTTTAGACAGATTCTTGTTGCTCTGACAGTCAAATGAAAACTAACAACATCTAGCCTTCTGCTAATGATTTGACAACGGCCGATGTTTCGCATGTCCTGCTTCTTGAGGAGCCATATATTCACGTAATTCTCAGCTAAAGACTAGTTCCAAATTGTTGTATCACTCGCTGTATATCATAACTAACTTCATAGCTTGATCCCGGACACCATGTCCGGATTTACGTGCGTAACCTTTTGAAATTCCGGCCCATAATGTTTTTGATTCTTAGTAAAAATAAAAAAATAATAAAAATAAAGTAACCTTGTTCTAAATTACAACAGAACCTCTAGGAATTCCAGGCAAGGTAAGACCTAGTGACCAGCAGCTAGATGGCGATTGTGTAGTAAGCTCTCCGTCCCTACCTGAAAAACAATCTTCCTAAATATGACACTACTTCCAGCAATAATTTGGTAAGGATGGTATGTCAACTTTGTGAAACAGTGTGATTCCATGAAATATGCTTATATTTGAGGAGTTAAAATAAGTTCACAATAGATTGCTATGAAAAGTGCGTGAAAGCCTGAGATGAGCCGGTAATATAAACAGTAAATAAGAGGTAGCAATTTTAAAAAGAGGAACCTAATAAAAAATCAATTACCTTTGTCCAAACCACTGAAACATTTTTACTGGACGATATAGCGCAGGACACAGGTAGAGCTTCTCCAACTTGCTTAGTAACTTCACCACTTGGTGTCAATGACAAATCCAAATCTGAGAAAGAAGGTTATTCTAGACACTTCAGAATCCTTTAATTTGACATTACAAGACAAAGTCCTATTGCATGATATATACCATCATGTAATAAAATTACCTGTGATCATCATATAACAAAGTGATTGCCATCAGGAAATAAAACCAACATATGATAAAGCATCAGGTAATAAAATGTGATTACCATCATATAATAAAATTACATGATGGTAATCACATGTTTAAACTGCTCAGAGTGAACTTTTGCACACTGGTATTTTGAAGTTTTTCCACTCTAATTTTTGCCTCAGGTTGTAACACTACTACATCAAATTTAATGAAACATTGAATCAATGGCTGCTTACCCTACTTGGGCCCAACTATCTGTGCAAATCGATATATTTATATTGTTTTTGTAATGAAGCCAGACCACTCTGTATTCTCCCATGTCTTGCACTGCGTGTAGTTATGAGCAATTACATAACACTGAAGGCTCTCTCTTTGCTTAGATTGTCAGTGTACAGATGTGCTTTGAGATTTGATTTAAAGTTGATGCAGTCTTCACAGAAAGTGGAGGAGAACTCTTGTCACATTAAGATTATTCTCTCCCCAGCTGTCTGAAGATGCGACTAAAGTAAGAAAGCAAGCCACTGAACGCCGACGTCTGAGAACAGAGGCAGAAAACGATCTGCATCCATTAAGTATCACCATCCAAAGAGTGCTCATTTCAGGAAAACAGAACACGAGGCCCTAATTTACCAAATCAAAATAAATCCTAGATTCAGATTTCATTTAGAACGGATCAGCTTTTATATTGTTTAACTTTTGTGTGAAGTCTGGAACTAATGCCGCACTGACCTAGAGTATAATGTATTCCCAATGAAAGGACCTGATTTACTCAGCTTTTTCCTCATCCATATAGAATGGGGGGGGGGGGGGGGGGGGGGGAAATCAGGCCTGTAATTTTTGAAGAGCAAGGCATAAATACACATTAGACTTTTGGGAATTGGTGGAAAAGTACCTGCAGACATTTGCGCAGTGAATAGCTACATTTGTAGAACAGAAGACGAAAGGATGCACAAGTTCATTATGGGGACAGAATGAGACCACAAAGTCCACTTAAAGAATTATGAGAATAATAAATCTATTAGAAAAAAATCCTTGATCAAAATGTCAACATCTAGGCAAGCATAAAATAAAATTTTAAAAATCCTGGAAGGAAACAACTCAGAATATTGCACTATTTGCAGAGAGTAAATAAGAATTAAATAAGGCAAAGAAAACTGTCATCTGATCCAAAAAAAAAAAAAATTTGCTTCTTCATATTGTTCCCATATTTTTCTCCAGTTCCATTGTTTGAAAGAGGAATTAAAAATAGGGCAGAAACCTTCAAACTGGCGCGCGGGCGCACACGAAAATCCCACTTGTACCGTGTAAATCAGAAATTTTAAAAGGGGAGCACACAGATGCCATTCCCAGTTTTCCCAGTTTGTCCCCAGTTCACCCAGTTAAGAGATAGGTCCTTCAACCTCCCATGGTTTGATAGCCTTCACTCTCCCCAGTTAACTCCAACCATTAAAACCCCGCAGATCTCCTTATTTTTCTTTTACTTACACATCATCCACAGCAGAAAGCAGAGTTGCTTACCTGTAACAGGTGTTCTCCTAGAACAGCAGGATATTAGTCCTCACGTGTGGGTGACATCATTAGATGGAGGCCGGCACGGAAAACTTCATCTGATGTCATCACCCACACGTGAGGACTACCCTCCTGTTTGTCCTAGGATAAGTAAAGTTACGAGGCAGGCACCAGAATGCCTAAGTGTACACACACACACATCTCAAGTTCACACTCTGAAATGCCCACGCCCTGCCCATGCCCCGCTTTGCTTTTGAGATGCGCACACTCCAGGAGATATGTGCGTATCTCAGCGGCTTTTAAAATCTGCTCGGTGCGAAAGCCCAACATATGCATGCATCCCCTAATTAATGCATGCGTCGGGCTTTTAAAATTCACCTTAAAATCTATAACCTTGGCCAATAATGACTAAGGAAGAGAATATATCACAGTATTTTGACAACTGTTATGAAGATCCAACATAAAACGGAGTAATCCTAACTTAAGGCAGTATCCACAAAGAAATGTCTAAAGTATAGGTCAATACTGTATTTACTCTGTACTGATATAGTATCAAGAGAAAAGAGCAAATGAAGCCAGAGATTTTAGCTGTTCCACAGGTTGCTAAATGGCATTATCCGCACAATTCTTGTCACTCTGACCTCAGCCATGCATCTAACTACTGAATTATACAGTGCCTTCTAAAAGTCTTCACATCCTTGTCCACTTTTCACATTCTGCTGTCTAAAAAATACAAATCAAAATGCATTAAAGTAGGAGGAGATCCAACAGGGCATCGTAGCCATCACAGCGTGAAGCAGTTCTGTCATGTTTAAAATTCATTTTTCCTACCTGCTAATATGCCTCATGTTGGTCAGGAGGGCTAAGGAGAGGACTTACTCTGCAGTCACTCCGGAACATCCTCTAACCACCCTGGATGCAAGCCCAGATTGTTCGGGGGATCACAGGATCGGAGTCGCTGGGAGGTGAGCGAGAGGGAGTTGCTCTCAGCTCTTCCCCAGACTCGCTAACATCGTTATCCCCAATCGACAGAGCTCCCCTCAGCATGAATCCTGCTGCAACCCGAGACTCGACTTGGCCACTGGAAGCGTTGCAGGCTGAAGATGTTGACGTGGCAGAGTTCCAGGCAGAGGACGCCGAGCCATGCGGTGAGGCTGCGTTGTCCAGTCAGACTATCTCCGGAGGTGATGGGGGGATACTTCTACTTTGAGAAGAGAGAGTGCAGTAGGAGGTGATTCACTTCATGCTGTTTATCCTGCGACAGCAATTTCATTTTCCTCTGAGCAGTTCTCCCTGATAAAGCCAGCTTATTTTGCTTTAGAATCAATTTGGGAAGCTATAGAAGGCCTTGAGCTCTCTATTACAGTGCAATTGAATTCCCTGGTCTCTAAACTTTCTGATCTTGAGACTCATGTACAAACTTTGGAATCTTTTAAAAGCAATAGGGGACAACAAATCGATATACTTAAGCAGGAAATCTATTATATCAAACCACTGCAAGAATCCTTAATGAAGGAAAATACATTTTTGTCCAACAAATTGGAAAATCTAGAGAACTCTTTGAGAAGAAGAAATCTCAGATTTATTAAATTTCCCCCCAAGTTACCTTTCACATCACCTAAGGATTTGTTTAAAAGATATTTACCGGGGGTATTGAAGGTGCCTGAGCAAGCTGTACTTGCCTTCATTTAAGAAGGAAAATGTGGAAATGGTATCAACTGAACCAAGCACTGTGAATACCTCGGCTATGCTTGAGACTTTGAATAGTGAGCTGGCTAGCTCTGCAACTGTCTCCTTTGTTCTAGAGCCAGATAGAGATTGAATATTGAACTTTTTAAAACATCGAACTCAGAATTTTTTGTGTTGAAAAATCAAAGTTTTCCCAGATGTGGCCAGACAAACACAAGGAAAGAGGAAGCAGTTTCTTTTAATGGGGCCTAGAGTTTTGCAGCTAGGTGCACTCTTTTTTCCAAAATATCCCTATAAATGTTATATAAAGCACAAAGATGTTTCCTAAATTTTCTTTCAGTCTTCACAGCTGTCTCATTTCATTAGTGATAAGAATCTGCAGGGATATTCTTCTTCTACATTAATAACCTCTTGATTCTTAGTTTAATAGAAGATGGTTCTGTGTTAGAAAGTTAGGATCCCTCAGAGTGCTTATTGTTTTTTATTTTTTCCGGTATTCAATATTGTCCTTGAAGCCTGGCTTGGATCTTCCTTATTATGAGAACTTGGGAAACTGGATGTGTTAACTTTCCTGGATTTGTAATCAGTTATTTTTCTTTGATGACCCAGTGAACAGAATCCACCTTTGTTCAATCAGAGTACTTGAGCTGATTTGAATATTCCTGGATGAAAGAAATAAAGCTGTTTGTTGTATGAAGTGAATCTGAATCAAAGGTCAACATATGGCAAACAAAGAGCTGCCAAACAAATTCTGGATAATGTTATTGGGGGAAGACTATTTGAAAATGTCAACATGTTTGGATATCCCCTGGGCACTGTCAGATCCAACATGGTAAAGTGGAAACAGTTTGGCACCACCAAGACATTGCTGTAATCAGGCCATCCTGTCAAAAGTCAATAGCCGTGAGTTAAGGACACTTCTGAGGAAGCTCATTGTGGGGCCTATGATTAATTTAAAAGAACTATAGGAGTTTCTGTTTGAGATTGGGGAAAATGTTGACTGCTCAACAATTTCAAGATTATTCTAAAAACATGGCTTGCATGGAAGGGTGGCAAGAAGGAAGCCATTGCTAAAGAAAAGGCATGCTGCATAGCGCTTGCAGAAAAATACCTAAGGGACACTGCATGCAACTGGGAGGAGATTTTGGGGTATGATGACACCAAAGTGAAACTTTTTGGTCTTAATATAAGTGATCTGTGTGGCATAAACCAAACCCAGCACATTATCGTGCTAACACCATCCCTACAGTGAAGCATGGTGGTAGCAGCACCATGTTGGGATGCTTTTCAACAGTGGGGACAGGGAAGCTTGTGAAGATTGAGGGAAAGATGGATGGTACAAAGTACAGGCAGATCCTGCAGGAAAACCTGCTCCAGTTTGCCATAGACTTGGGACTGGTGAGAAGATTCTCCTTTCAGCAGAACAATAATCCTAAGCAAAGACAACAAGGGAGTGGCTCAGCAGGAAGAAAGTGAACGTCCTCAAGTGGCTTCCACCAAGTATCGAGTCAAGGGGTGTGACTTTTTTTTTTTTTAATTCTTAATTACTTTTGGAATATTTCTAACACTGTTCTTTCATGCTGGAAGTGTAGAATATGTTGTGTAGATCAGTGAAACAAACTCCTACTTTAATGCATCTTGATTTATATTTTTTTAGACAGCAGAATGTGAAAAATGTACAAGGGAGTGAAGATTTTTGCAAGACCTTGTAGTAGAAAGATCCAGAGGGAAGTAGTTATCACAGGTGTGGAAAATACTAAAAATCACAGCACATTTTATTCTATTACCAGAAAGGTGAGATGTGACACGAAAAATGCCCCAGCTCAAATCATCTCCTCTTGCCTCTATTCTCAGAGATGGAAATATCTATAAAAAGGTCACTTTCTGTCTTTATCTGTTTCAGCTGACATTTCAGTGTTGTTTTAGTATGCAGAGAAAGATGCTAATACTTATTCAGCTAGTTCAGCAATCCCAAGCAGGTACCCTTAACCCCAATGTTTTTTTTCCCCATTGTATTGTATGGAATCAGAAAATCGAATCTTCAGTGCAGCATCACTACTTCTTAATGCATGTAAAACACTGAGGAGTTGTGATTTAGCAACAGTACAAAAATGATTAGTAGTAATATTGCATCTGAAGATTTTTGGTTTGCTCATCTTGTACAAGATTGCTTGCCAGAATTTATCTTAAAATGAGAATTCATTTTACTGAACTATCTTTAATATTCTAAACCTGAGCTAACAGCAAGGGAAATCAATAGCTCAGTAAAATAGTATTCAATTTACAATTGAGGCATATAACATACATAGTAATTTTGTGTTAACATCTGAAGCAAAACTGCACACTATATCCTAATTTACCTAGCTAGCGTTTAATGCAAATAGGTCTCATTTTTAAGACTGGATATGTATGTGCCAAAAAAACTTTGCATAGCACGTGGAATAAGATTTTGAGAATTACCAAAAGAAGTGCATTAAAAACACTATGTAGTGTTTCTGATTCTTATCATTGATGCATTCAGAAGTTGACACTGCTTGGCTGAATATCTTGCATTACAGGATTATATGAACAAAAATGTACTTACAATGTACAGTGACAGTAGTTGAAGCAAGCATATTTTGGTCAGTCAGCGAACATTTATAGTCTCCTGTTGCATTTCGCTTTACATCTGTCATTGTGTAAGTGTTTGAGCTACTTACGCCTTCTGGTTGTCCCTTTTGATGAATATGAAATGGCAAAAGGCAATATTAAGTAGTGGAAATCAGGAAGTTACATTTCCATAACATTTGCTTCATTTATTTTCAAATAGCTAATGCCTAATAAACTATAAAGAGGTATATGAAATTTAGCATTTAAGTGCTCCAAAATTTTAAAAACTGGGCTTTTCTAAAGTACAGTACTTATATTTTAAAAATTGAAAAGGACAAAGATCCTATAATTTAACTGGGGTCTACGGCCTTGCACCAGGAATGGAACTGGGCAGAGACTAGATGGACCTTATGGGGGTAATTTTCAAAAGGATTTCCATGTGTAAATGTAACTACTATTGCAGCAATTTTCAAAAGTCATTTGCTCAAATAAAATGCACACATGTGAATATGTTATCGACAATTCAATGCCTTATATTGTAGCAACTTTCCAAAGCCCACATACATGGGTAAAATGCATTTATACATGTAAAACCCATTTTTAAGTGTGCAAATGCTTTTGAAAATCAGGCCCTATGGTTTTATCTGCTGTCATTTTCTATGATTCAAGAGAAATAAAAATGTCCCTTTGCAATCAACTGTCTGTAGCGCCCTGAGCATGCCATCATCTCACTGTGCCTTCAGGATCAGGTACCAACTGAAAATAAGGCATTCCTCTTTATATGGCTTTCCAAGATTTGCATGCTTTTATCATTTATCAAAAAGACATTTGGACATGCCACAAGGATAATACAAACAGTAAGGTAATATAATGACAAGCAGCAATCTTTCATTCTGGCACCCTACTTTTACAAAAAACAACAAACTAGAGGGAACAAGCTGCCTATAAAGAATCAGGATGAGGCAATCTGAAAAAAAGGGGCACTCTGTCAGGTAATTAAAAAAAAACAAAGTATTGAGGCTCTAGTGCACTACTCTGACATGTGAACTTTCAGAAAGACCTCATGTCTGGGAGAAGGCTCCTCCAGCTCTGCATAATATAAATCATATACAGCTTAGTTAGACAAAAAAGGCTATGGACTTTGTAACTGAAGTGCAGAAGGATATTCTAACCTACTGATACCTGCAGGGTTTAAGGAACAGTAGGAGATTTTATAGCATCCAGTATAAGCAGCATGTTTAAAAATGGGTGACGAAAAATAAAAACCTTAATTACTGCTTATTTTCCCCCAAAATTATATTTTTTCAATGGAATTTGCTAATATATTCAGCATTTTTTTCAGGCCTGCTGATAGCATATTAGTGTAATCCCCCTTCCCCTTTCAAGGGGGCCAGACATACAAGCCCCGCTGAGCACAGATTCACTCGCTGCAGGACATGGATTCTGTGATGGGGGCAGGCGTAACCTGTAGGGCCCTAAAGAGGATCAATCTATAAAAAAATTAAACACAGTCCTCACAAGCAGTACTGTGCTCCACACCAACAGTAAAGTTTATTGAATAATAAAGAAAAAAATAATAAAGCAGATCAGCATATACAGAAGAAAAACAGCCCAAAATACACAAGGCAGAAAAACAATGAGTACTGCCACACTCATTCTTACAACTGCAGCATATTTAAAAATAGATCAGACCCAGTCCCAAAAAGAAGAAGTTCTGAAACCACTTGAGGACCGGGGTAGGACTCAGGGGATCCCTCTCCTCTTCTCTCAGATAAAGAATGGCAGAATGCTGCCGGACCGCTGCATCAGCTCCTTAGCCTGACTTCCTTTCTTCCTTCAGACTTGGAATCGGGAACCTGGCTCAAATCTGAACTCCCTTGGATTCCCACAGGATCCACCTCCACTTTGGAAAAAGAAAAAAAAAAAAAAGGCGAGGCGAACAGCCCTCTCTCCTCCACGAGCACGGCGAGAGCCACAGCCCCCTTAGCTGACCCTCACTAGCTCCTGGGACTAAAACTGTCCAGAACATCGCCCCCCCCCCCCAAAAAAAAAAGGCTCAGAAACTCCAGACTGCTCCCCCTAGTGACTCCCGGACTCAGCATTTGTCCTCCCAACCCTGAGCCGCACGGTAGGCATGGACCCTCCCTATAAATCCGAAGGGCCCATTACTCCTTGGAACCTCCCATTATTGTAAAATTCACCTTAATTAAAACATAGCGAGTCACTGGTCTCTCTCTCTCTCTCTCTCGTGTTGTTTTGTAAACGCTGTAAGCTGTTTGATACATGTTGTCATCTCATATAACTTGATAATACAAAAACACAATAGTGCAACTAAGTCATTGTAATAGAAAACTTACCGGAGTGTAAAACAAAAATTCTTGAGGAGGAGGATTACCATTTCCTATGCATTTTAAAGTGATGTTATCACCTTCTTTAATACTCTTTGTAGGTGACAGTATTTGAATTGTCACCTTCTCTGTAGGATCTGTGAAAATAATGGACTTGTTATAACAATTCTTGTCATGCACAAAATTACTCGGCGCCTACAATTCAAAAGACTAAATTATATACCATTTCTCCATGAAGCAGGTAATGGTAATTGCCTTAATGTATCTTTTATACAAGATTTGAAGTTAATAGATACTTTCCACAGCAAGTACTATTCCTGGTTGGAACAAACTACAAAGAAACCCTGTAATATAAAAATCCATTTCTCTTTAGTAAAACGTCTTTAATAGCGCATTTCCACGAAGGCAGGAATGGCCATTGCTCTTTCACATATAAAAGATCAGTATGACAGATTTCACAGTGTGAGTTTCATTAAAAGGAAATTTAACTGTATTACACAGAACACACTGTTTAGGAGCAGTGCATCAGCAACAAAAAAATAGCAAAATCTATCAGACTAATGCACTAATATTGAATAATAATATCTTACATCACACAGAAATATGAGATAAGCACTGCAAACAAGATCATCTGGATACTGAAAAGTAGAGTTGCTTTAGGAAAGACACACGTCATGATCTTGAGGCAAACCTTTAGTTCATTAAAAAAAAAACCAAAAAAAACCCCCATAAAACTATACATTGAATTCTATTCTTTTCCCAGAATTGGGTCCGCCATGCTTATTCTGGTGTAATGGTACTGAAGAGAATAAAGGACAAAAGCAGCTTGGATAGAGTTTACTTCCCTCCAATGTGGAGATTTTCTGAAGATGTTGTTAGAAACAGTAAATGAAAGAGCATCCAAGCCATTGCCCCAGGAGCTGTTCTGTGGCTCTGCATTACAGAACTAACAAGGCCTAGCTCAGGCTGGATAATTCAGTTTCTCTTCCTTGTATGTTGGATATAATTTATCTATTTTATCTAAAGAAAAAAAACATAAGGATTTCAAGAAGGAAGAAGGTGACAATTTTTAATTGATTTCTTTTATGTGGTGCCTATTCTCTAGTCTCTACTAAGGCTCCACCACCATTTGGATTGCTCAGCTCTAACAATTCAGACTGCTTTGGAAGTATATAGTTAAATGACGATAATGAACAGTACTATATTTTGAAAAATATCAATTACCTGTTTCTTGGCTCCACTGCTCCTTCAATTGATCTTACTCTTTTTCCTTTGGATATTTTAAGTAGTAAACTATATTTTGGCTCCAATCCCTCTTAAGTATTTCTTACTCCCTGAGGTCACTATTAGAACAGCGGAAATGTAGTAGATGATGCCAAAAACTTAACTGGTGGCACTCTCTCTCATATACAGCAAAACAGATATTCAGATTGGTACAAAATGTACTCTGCCTCAATTCTCCTCTCAGTCTTTAACATAGGGACATCATCTCTTTTGCTGTAGGCGTGAGACCAATGAAACGTGGTTCAGTAATTGTATGGAAAAAGTAACCTTTGATTACTGCAAAGAACATATTTATGTTTAAACCTGTCACATATATGGAGAAACTTACAGTAAACATCAAAGACAGCTGGTTCAGAGACAGATGATTCCTTGCCCCCTGGCATGTCGTACACGACGGTACAGGTAAACTCTGCATTTAGGTCATCCTTTGTTGGCAAGTACTGAAGAGATGATTTGGTCGTATACAACCCGCTTGCTGGATCCCTGTCTTTTTGTGACGTTATGATCACAGCTTAAAAAAAAAAAATAGAATAAAATTTAATGCTGTATGTTCTATGTTCCTGAAGTTTGTATTTTCCACTGTAGTCTAGAAACAACTCATTCAGCAGCTTGCTTGGTTGAAAATCAATCAATGATCTATTGCACTACTGCATATTTTTCCTTATTCTAAGTCAGCATTTCCCAACCTCTTCACGTCCATTATCCCTGCATTAACAATGTTGTATGTCACACCAACCTCCATAGAGCAGACAGTGTGGACGTACAGAAGACTCATACGGCTAAAAGAAGAGCTAGGAAAGATCCATCAGTCTCTTCTAAATTTTAAAACAAAGGGAGAGATGACAAAGACACAAATTAACCAGTTATGATGCACCAGTTCCGTCTTTATCTAAGCGCAGGAGAAGCGAGAAGTCTGTGATGCAACCAGCTCAGTTACCTTGGCTGCCACATGAAGTTGCAAGAGCTCCTTCACTGCTGCTGTTGCTGCCAATACTCAAAGTGAGAAACATCTAATGAGCAGTGCACACTCTCACTTAGCCTGGGTATAAATCATAGGTTGGAAAGACTCAAAGATGGAGGAAGATGAGGAGGTGCTGTGTGAAATATGTATGCAGCACAAAGTGGGCCCCACCTGTCTGTATCCTGCATGCTGCTCATTAACTAACACACTCTGGAGCTCATGCTGTAGCTAGGAAGAGGAAAGCATGCAAGATTATAGAGGTTCTCAGAAAAGAGTTCGTACAAGTTAATAGCCATCGCTGGTGTCTCCTGTTGCTGCAAGGTGCTGAGAGCAAAGGCCAGCTACTGGCTTGGATCTGAACATTTATTGATTTATTTATTGTTTTTATATACCGACATTCGATCGATATATCACATCGGTTCACATATAACTAAAACAAATAAGACATAACCTGCTTATTTTACATTGTAACATGGTAACTGTTTGTAACATGGTAACAGGTAGGAACGAACAATTGACTATACATGGTAATTGATGAGAACGAACAATTGACTGTACATATGGCTAACTAAATAGCACGAACTGCTTATTTACATTGTAGGATGGTAACTGATAACAACGAGGAAGAGAGATATTTACAGGAATGTTCTAAAGTTGCACTGCGGAGAAGCTATAAAGGATACTATCTAAGGGAGTCTTTGGAAAAAAGATGTGTAGAGGTTCTTGAGGTAGGGAGGGGAAAGGAGGGTGATAAGGGAGGAAGTGGGTAGGAGGGAGAATGGTGAGGCAGGGTGAGGGGCGGGGCTGTGGGTGGCTGTGGTATGGGAGTTGTTTTCAAGGTGGGGTTGTGTGCGGAGGGGTGAGTTAAGTATATGGTGGGAAGGCTTTTCTGAAGAACCAGGTTTTGAGTTGTTTTTTGAATACTTGAGTGGAAGGTTAATTTCTGAGGGGGGGCGGGAGGGTGTTCCAGAGTGCGGGGCCTGCCACGGATATGGCACGTTTGCGGGTTGATGAGCGGTGTGCTGTTTTGAAGTTTGGGACAGCTAGGAGTCCAGTGTCTGAGGACCTGAGGTTTCTATGTGTGGAATGAGGGAGTATGACATTGTTTAACCAATTCATCTCATTGTTGTTTATTTTCTTGTGGATGAGGGTGAGGGTTTTGTATTGAATTCTTTGGTTGATGGGTAGCCAGTGAAGCTCTTTTAGTGTGGGAGTGATGTGGTTGCATTTTTTTATGTTTGTTATTGACCTTGCGGCGGCATTTTGTAATAGCTGAAGGGGTCTGATAGTGGCTTCGGGGAGACCAAAAAGTATTGTGTTGCAATAGTCAATTTTCGAAAAGATTATTGTTTGCAGGACTGTTCTGAAATCTTGAGTGTGAAGAAGGGGTTTGAGCTTTTTCAGTGTTTGCAGCTTGTAGAATCCATCTTTGATCATGATGGAGACGTGGTGCTTGAAGTTGAGTTCTTTGTTGATAGTCACTCCCAGGTTTTTTGTAGATGGTGTGAGTTGCACCCCGATGTTCTTTATGGAGGTGTTGATTTTGAGGGGGGCAGAGGGGTGATCATTGGAGATGAGTAGGAATTCAGTCTTGTTTTGGTTGAGGAAGAGGGATAGTTGTGATAGCAGAAGCGTTATTTTTGTGCTAATTTGGTTCCAACTGTCTAGGGTGCATTCAATGGTTTTGTTTATCGGGAGTAATATTTGGATGTCGTCCGTGTACAAAACATCAGGCAGTGACTATTTTTCTATGACACACCTGATCGGGTCTGAAGCAAAAACTGCTTGGGAAATGCTTTACTTTGTAGAGCAGCCCAGGAAAACCTTCTCTTCTTGGCACTTGTTTGACCTCTATAGGTCACGATATCAATCACACAACAAAACCCACCCACACCAACTGGTGTACTCTAGTACACACCAATGTCAACAACCAAAAATAAACTGTGTACTAGTTAGAAAGCTAACATAACACCCAAAAACGCCAAACGAATTTTAAACAAATTTTGTAAGACCCTCTATTCACGAGAAGACATATTATGTGTTCAACTCGTTTCTCATAGGGGTCACTATTGCTTTTAATCATTTAAATGTTCAATTTTTGTTATGTTTTTCAAAGTTTTTTTTTTAAAAAATTCTCAACCAATTTTTTGGCAATCAAAATACAACGGGTACTTATCCGCGCTGAATCGGTCCCAGGTAACCCGACATGGCCATGTTTCGGACCGCTGTCCTGCTTCAGGGGAAAAGAAGGAAACCGATTCAGATACTTGTAAAAAAGCTTTTTCTTGCGGCGTCTTTATTCCGTGCTGGTCAATTTCTTCCACACAGGCTGCATTTCAGCCCCCTGAAATGCTGAAATGCAGCCTGTGTGGAAGAAATTGACCGGCACGGAATAAAGACGCCGCAAGAAAAAGCTTTTTTACAAGTATCTGAATCGATTTCCTTCTTTTCCCCTGAAGCAGGACAGCGGTCCGAAACATGGCCATGTCGGGTTACCTGGGACCTTTTCAGCGCGGATAAGTACCCGTTGTATTTTGATTGCCAAAAAATTGGTTGAGAATTTTTTTAAAAAAAACTTTGAAAAACATAACAAAAATTGAACATTTAAATGATTAAAAGCAATACTGACCCCTATGAGAAACGAGTTGAACACATAATATGTCTTCTCGTGAATAGAGGGTCTTACAAAATTTGTTTAAAATTCGTTTGGCGTTTTTGGGTGTTATGTTAGCTTTCTAACTAGTACACAGTTTATTTTTGGTTGTTGACCTCTATAGGACCATAATCAGAAACCATGTATTCTGTGAGTTGTTTGCTCTCTAATAGAAGGCAGGGCACTCATACTACAGGATTCAGATTTTATAAAGCAGGTATGCAATTTTTAGAAAACATCTGATTTGGCCTTCAAAGGGTTCATTATAAATGCATATGCTGTATAATTATGCTCAACACCCAAAACTGAGCATTTCAACACATTCTACTTTTGGTACATCTGGTAAGCCATGTTGCAATTCAGCAACATTTTCTGTAAAATCAAACAATTCCTGGACACTTCAGGATTCATATTTAAAGGCATTTTGCTAGGTAACTTGTGAGTTATCTAGCTAAATGCTAACTTTTCAATTTCTGGGGCACTTATCTGGCTAACTCATTATCTTAATAAAATTTAGCCAGATAATGCAGAGGTGGTTCCAGGATGGTGTTAATAGTTAGCCAGAGTAGCTTCAAAGATGCTGATTTCAGTGCAGAGCTCTGCTGAAGAGCTATTTTTAAACTGTGATAGGTTCCAACTTGCATTATATATTGCATTGCCAACAGCAAAAACCTGGGACCTCAGTTTCATAGTCTTCCATTTTCACTTCCAGATAGGGTACACAAATTCCTTCCCATTGTGTCTTTAGCGAGGGGTTGTGAGTTTCTTGATGTCAAATCATTTCTCTACCTTGAGGAGAGAATACTGGACAAAACAACCCAATTCATAACCCACCCTGGGATATACGCATTGGGAATACCTTCAGTGCTATCCTCCTGAGACCAAAAGCCAACAACAGTTCTTAAATTTCCCCCGAATCAGGCACATGATGCTGAAGCATGGTCAATGTCAGGATTTCAATATTAATTTTTTGAACTGGTTCTTTTATTACTTTATACATTCAAAAACCCGCTAAGTGGGTGAGATTAACTGGCTAATTATAGCCAATTATCTTCAAATGAATATTCAGCTAAATTTAACCCGTCAGATTTTCAAGAGAATATTTCATTAAAGCTAACCAGGCAAAATTTTACCAGCAAATGTTGGAACGGCTGGGGTTCCCCTTACTTAGCTGGTAAGGGCTGAAAATCTGGCTCTTTAAAAAAAAAAAAAAAAAAAAAGCAAGCCAAGTAACAATTTAAATTTTAAAAATTGCCCTTCAGATCCCCACCCTCGCAAAGCTTCTTTTCGAAAAAACAAACTCGCCCTGCAAATCCACTTCCCACCCCCGAGACACTTTTAAACAAAATAAATGAGCCTTGCGGCCAAACCACCCTCGCTCTCCTCTCTCAGAATAAAAAAAAAAAAAGGTTGCAGAGGAAGCCCCCGGGATCCTGTGCCTGCATCAGTCCGAGGCCCGGGGACGCCATTCCCTGCTTTCCTTTTACAGACAGCCCTCTCTCCTTCCTCGGAGATCCCAGGGTTTCCCCTGTAGCCTTATTCTGAGGCAGCAGCGCAGGAAGGAGGTTACGGCTGCGCTTGGGGTTCACTCATTTTTGTAAAGGATCACCGGGGAGGGTGGATGGGAGGGGAACTCACAGGCAACAAATTTTTTTTTTTAAGGATTATCCGGAGGATGGGAGAAGGGTATGGGGACCTTGGGGCAACTTTTTTTTTTTTTAAAGATAATTAGAAGGATGGAGGATATGAGATGGGGCTGCCAAGGGCTTTTTTCTTTTTTTTATGAGGAAAGGAATTTGGACAGCCAGATTTAGGAGTTCTTTTGTAGTGCCTGGCTTTGTCTGGCCAAGTTAGGCATCTAGCACTGGAAATCAGACCTAGCCACCTAGCTTTCTGGTCCCACCCTAATACCCCTCCAGGCCCACCCAGAATCTGACTAGTTAAATCTGACCACTTACTGACATTTTGGGGGATACATTTAGTTGATTAGGAAGTCTACTTTCCAAAGATTTTACCTAGCTGGCTAGATTCCTTTTAAAACTGACCTCATTGCTTTTATTGTATTTATTACCTTGCTTTATATATCCTGCCTTTTTGAATATGTAGTTCACTCAAAGTGGGTTACATCATATTAGGAAAATTTTCTTAGAAACAGGTCATTTGTAGCTTCGCATTCTGAGGGCATATCAGATTTTAAATAGCAGCAGGATCTCAATTCAACTTGACAATAAAGTGAATAAAATAAAGCAAAGTGCGCTTTTAACCCTAAATTTAAATAATCTGCAGTCATGACTAAGCTTTAATTGACACAAATACTAGTGACTAACTCGGAATAAATAGCACCATTGAGAAACTCAGGATTGCAGCAGCATATTTAAAGCATTCAGGTGAAAATACCAGTCAAGTTTCATAGTCAATTTCATGTTTAGCATTTAACGGCTTGATAAAATAGCCAGGCTTCCTGAAATGAGAGTGGTCCTTTATTTACTGGAACTCTTCTGGGTGGAAGTTCCATAAGGCAGGGGCTGCTCCCTTGAAAGATCTATTGTGGATGTCTGCTCGTTCAATTCCTTTTGTCATCTGAATGGTAATGGAAACTACTAGTGATGAACTTAGCAGTCTGGAAGGCGTATATGTGAATAGCATTTCACTCAAGAAGATAGGTCCATCTCCTCTTAGCACCTTGAAGGTTAGTGTTAAGAGTTTTAAGTTTGTTCTGTATGGTATCAGCAGCCAGTGTAGTTTGAATAGAACTGGCGTTGACGTGGCTGTGCGGTTTGCATTCTTCTATCAATCGTGCTGCTGAGTTCTGCATTATCTGGAGTTTGGGTAATGCCTTATCTGTTAGAGCCTTATAAAATATGTTGCAGTACTGGGGCATGAACAAATGCGAGAAGATTTGACTTGGGCGCAGTCTTCATAAATTCTGTAGCTGAAAGTGGCAGCTCTTCGCTGTTGCCTGAATGTCTGGCAGCATGGTGAGATCTGAGTTTAGTAAGACTCCAAGGTATTTTACCCTCTGTTTTTAGTGGGAACTCATAGGTTCCAAATGAGATTTTCAGGTCAGGGATTTATTTGTGCTTGTTTTATATCCATAGTATCTGCAGTATACTGGGATTGAAGACACGTGTTTTAACTTATTTATAGCCGTTGATAGGTCTGGGTCCATTGGGAGCAAGTTGGACTTCATCTGCAAAGATGTAGGCCTTTATTTCAAAATTTCGACCAATTGTGCCAATAATTTGATGTCTATATTGAAAAGTACTGATGATGGTATAGAGCCTGGGGGGATCCCATGATTCAAGATCCAGGATGCTGACCTGTCAGTGACATTTACTGATTGTTGCCTGACAGAAAGGAGTTGAACCGGGTTAGGACCCTGCCAACCAAACCAATCTCTGCTAGACATTATAGCACGACACTGCGATCTATGGTGTCAGAAGCTGCCGAGAAATCCAAAAACACTGCTGCCTGGCTTCTATCACCATATTTAAGGAGATACAGTTTAAGGACTGTCTCTGTTCCATGGCCTTTACCATTGCAGCTTGGTTGGTTACACTATATTTATTAAAACATTTTGGAATGTGCACTATTAGATTTTGTATATGTGTGAATATAACCTGAGACAATTGGTTTCCTTTATATTTTTCACCACTGTTTTTTTCAGCTTGCAGGTTTTATCACTCTGCTTAGGTAAGCTGATGTCACCTCACTTTTTTTTCATTAGAGCGCAACCATTTATTGTGGTATTCAGGCATGAAAAGCAGCAGCTCACACTAAAATGGTAAAGATTACCAACACTGATTTTTTTTATTTAACACACACCTTCATTAACTTCCTTTAGTAGTTTCCCATTCTTATACCAGGTAAGGTTGCCCTCTGGATAACTGTCTTTTGCAATACATTCACCAAGCTGAAAAAATAAAAGGGAAACATTTCACAGCTCTGATCATCTATTTATTATACAGCACCTTTTATATTTTGCTTCAAGATATTTAACAAGTCTACTAGGACCATACACATACAAGCCTAATCTTGCAGTCCCATCCAAAAGACACTTCTGGGAATGTCTCCTTTAAATGCAACCAATAGTAATGCGCACCGTGCAATAATGCATCTATTTCTTGCTGCATTTAGGGACTTAAAATTAAGTTCGGTGAAAAATCGAAATTATCTTACCATATTAAGTTTTCCTGTTTCAATGAAACTTGCTTGGTTTATAATCTCAGGTTTCATTGGTTGCTCTACAAAACAGACATTGAAAGAAAAAATCAAAACAAAACAAATAACTATCATGGCCACAGAATTTTCAAAAAAAACCTTGCTAATTCATAAATATGGATAACAAATGCAACCATAGAAACATGACAGCACATGGCCCATCCAATCTGCCCATCCATCCATTACTTTAGCATTATAATTCTCATCACTTCCTTGGAGATCCCCTGTATTTATCCCATGCTTTCTTGAATTCAGATACTGGGTTTTTTTTCTCCACCACTTCCAGTGGGAGGTTGCTCCACACATCCACCACCCTCTCTGTAAAAAAATATCTGCTAAGGTTACTCCTGAGTCTCCCCCGTTCCACTGAAAAAGGCTCCCCTCCTGTACATAGAAACCTTTGATATATTTGAATGTCTCTATCTTATCTCCCCTATCTCACCTTTCCTCTAGGGTGCCCATGTTTAGATCTTTAAGTCCATACCCATATGCTTTAGAATGAAGACTACTGACCATTTTAGTAGCCAGTAGCCACTGCATTTTATCCCATTTTGAGCCCCCTGCAAAATATATTTTGAAATACTTTTTATGCTCTTGATTTTCTCTAACAAAAAGAATGGTATTGCCATACTGTTATTTACTGTAAAGTTGTATCTTTATGCCCAAGAACACGTGGCAGAAATCCAGTGGCCCAATGGCCTTTGTGAACAGGAAACCAATTTGCCCACCATTCTTTTTCACAGGATCCAAATAATTCTATTTGCACATTTGTTTAAAAAGGGGTTTAAATGGTTAAATAACCCTCTTTTCTTCTTTAAAGATGACCACACAAGCCTTATACAAAGTCATTCATATTTCTCAATATATTAATGATGCACTCTCTTATTACAAATATTGATGTATAATACTAAAGTACATTTGAACAATAATTTGCAGGTGAAGGGTGAAGATGGGATTCTATTTTAGAAAGGGATTTTCAAACCCACTTACACTTACAAAACACGAGTTTATGTGCTTAAATGGCTGCTTATAAAATTGCATGGGCGCTGTGTACATGTAACCAGATTTTGTGCAAGCAATCTGGGAGTTGGGGGGGGGGGGAGTCTGGGAGCAGTGGAGGTGGGATTTACGCTCATGCTTTTTTATTTTAAAAAGCATATGCATAAAGTTACATGCACACAGTAATTTTGCGCGGGTTACTGCGTGCGCATTCCATAATTTTCAGGGCAGACTTATGTGCAAAAGTCCGCTTTGAAAACTGGTGTGCCTTAAGTGCACGTTTGCCATCTTCCTTCTGCAAGCTGTTTGACAATTATTCATCTACCCTTACTTTCTTATGGCATTATCTAGCTGTAAATAAGCCATCTCTTTCAAAATTACTAGCATTGAGCTACAGTACTTTTTAATGGCCTTTGGTCTCTTCCCTCTTTTAGAATGGATCTAGCAAGTGCTCGGAATGAATATTTACATTCTGCGAATGTCACCTGCCTTTTAACAATATCTGGCAGCTCAGAAGTTATCACATGATTTTTGTTTTTACTTACTGAACATCTTGACTATTGTTGGCACTTCAAAAACATTGTCTTCCACTACCAACACACACACAAATTTCTTCTGATCAGTGATGCTTGCATTCAAGATGGACAAGGTATAATTTTCTGAAATGATTAATCTGTCTTTGTATTCTGGTACATTGTCATATTGCACAGTCTGTTTCATTACAGCTCTCGTTGCAACATATTTTGTAATACCTTCTGGTGTTTCCTAGCAAAAAGCAAGGTGGAAATATATTTTAGCTTATGTAAACATGAGCTTATTAAGATATTCCTAGACATTCCACAGGCAATTATTTTCTAAAGACCTTGGATACTGTTTTGCAAAAGTATTTCCTTTCACTAGTTTGAGAACTCTTCATATGGAAAAATAATACAACAAAGAAATACAGTGAAATAGACAAGATTTAGTAGAATTTAATCCACATAAATGTGCAAAGAATAGATTCTTGAAAAACAGTTTCATGCAAGCCAATAAAAATATTTAAAAATAATATGGGGCACATTTTAAAAGCCCTGCGCGTGTAAATCCAGCTGGATTTACGCGCGCAGGGGACTTGCGCGCCGGCACGCCTATGTTGCATAGGCTGACGGAGCGCACAAGTCCCGGGGCTTTGCTTGGGGGGCGTGTCGGGGGCGGCGTGGCATTCGGGGGGCGTTCTGGGGGCAGGGCAGTGGGCATGGTGCCAGCCCAGGGGCATTCCGGGGGCATGGCCGAGGCCTCCGAACCAGCCCCCAGACCGAGGAATGGTGCGCCGGCAGCCGGCCAGCACGCCAAGTTACGCCTGCCTCA
This sequence comes from Rhinatrema bivittatum, assembly GCF_901001135.1. Taxonomy (NCBI): domain Eukaryota; kingdom Metazoa; phylum Chordata; class Amphibia; order Gymnophiona; family Rhinatrematidae; genus Rhinatrema; species Rhinatrema bivittatum. Next base: position 52,504,175 of record NC_042629.1, on the reverse strand, counting down.
GGCAGGCGTAACTTTCTGAACAAAGGTAGGGGGGGGATTTAGTTAGGGCTGGGGGGTGGGTTAGGTAGGGGAAGGAAGGGGGAAGGTGGGGGGGGGGCTGGAAAAAAGTTCCCTCCGAGGCCGCTCCGATTTCGGAGCAGCCTTAGAGGGAACGGAGGCAGGCTGCTCGGCTTGGCGCGCACAGGTTGCACAATTGTGCACCCCCCTGCGCACGCCGACCCTGGATTTTATAACATGCGCATGGCAGCGCGCACATGTTATAAAATCGGGCGCAGATTTATTCGCGCCGGGTTGCATGAACAAATCTACGCCTGCGCATAACTTTAAAAATCTACCCCTATATTTGTGAGACTCATTCCATTCCAATATCTACAATCAACAGCAAAATCATTTTAAGGATTTATACATACAAAAGTTATCAAATATTTTTCTACCCATATAAAACCATCTTCCCTAGCTAAGCACAATTCAACAATATCTTACTTACAAATTTCCATTTTCCAAACAAAAGGCTCTGTGGTACATCCAAGCCACAAGGTAAGATGATTGTTTCTCCATATATTGCATTCACTGTATGCATTGCGAGACCTGTGTGAAAGAAGTTACATTAGCGAGACCTGCAGCAGAGCCGGCACGTTTAAACAGAAGGCTTAAGAGTTTAAAAAAACCCCACTTGTCAGTTTATTTATCCATTTTCCATCGCTATGAGGTTTCCATTTCTCCCTGTTGAGCGTTATTGAGACTTAATGTCTATGGATACAATGAGAAGAACCCATCGGTTCAAAGCCTTCTTACATATTTTTGAATGCTAGAAGTTTAATACAGGCCCTTTTTGTTAGGGAACATGGCATCCCAGGTAAGCACTGCTGTTGATGTCCCCCCCCCCCCCCCACCCCCTGACTGGCTGCATGGTTCCCATAGCTGCTCCCATGTTGGGCCAGGCTGGGCCGCTATTGACCTGATCAGGTAGCATGCAGGCAACATCGGGGATGGGGGTCAGGAAGGTAGTGCTGGGCTGCAGCCCGGGGAGCGTACGCATGTGATACAGAAGAGGGGCATGCAATGTGCAGCTTGCTTCATTCTGCCTATGCCCCCTGGCTTGGCGCCTATCTTCCGCCCCACCGCCAAGTTTGATAGCCTTCCTTCTCCCCAGTTACCCCAGACCCTTTAAACCCCTCCGAAACGGCTCGTTAATATTGTTTTTTTGACTTACACATTTCACCCATAGCAAAAGTAAAAAGTTACGTGGCAGGGGGGCCTCAGCTTGCACCAGATCGCATATGTACTTACTTGCAATTTTCTGGTTAAATTCCCCAAATGCCCATGCAACGACCACCCCTTTTTAAGAAGTTCCGCGATGTACGCACAGTGGCATTTACGCGTGCGTGCCAGACGGCTTTTAAAATCCACTCGGCGCACACGCAAACCCAACTCCCCTTGCATTAAACGTAGCAGATTTAAGTTTTTATATGTAGGCAGTTTCTATCGCTTTAGTATGTAGAAAAAAAAAAAAAAGGTCAAACAAGCAATTTTTGTAAGCAATACCGTTGCATGGAACTAGCTTTAACTTCATCAGATCAAAAGAAAATGATCAAATTAATGTAAAGAAGGATGTTGCCGAAATATAGAAGTAGATTGCAGGGCACATTACAAAGGTGGTGAAAAGTTAAAGCACTGGGAGGGGGCGGTGGAAGAGGAGATGCTGAAATGCACCTCTGATTTCTTTGCTTACAAATGAATTCTAGGATCTTTAGCACGACCTTCATTTCTTTTATGTAATGAAGATTAAACAATCCCTTTTCCTTCAGCTAATAGTTTTATTTCATCATACTCCTAGCGATGCAATTCTGTCTGAGACACAAGCAAAAAAAAAACAAACCAAAACTGATCGAAACTAACATGATTCAAACTAGCGTTATTGAGCCCCTTTTGTATCAGGAAAAAGACTGAAAGCAAAATTAAGTAGAAAAATGAAGTTTAAATTGTTAGTGCCTGAAATATCAACTAGTTAGCTCTGCTAAAAGCACGAGGAGGCCACATTTCGAAAGGCATTTACAGATGGAAGGTTTTTGGGGTTTTTTTTAACCTAGTTAGAATGTCAGTTTCAGAAACTGAGCCCCTACCCTAAGTGCAGCTGAAAGAATACCCATGAAATATTTCTTCAAGAAGAGGGTGGTGGATGCCTGGAGTGCCTTCCAGTAATGGAATTCAGGGCACGGGATCAAAATGTGGATCCCTAAATGCTAGCGGCTGGAAATGAAGAAAAGGGTACGTGGGGGTAACCTGCGTGGCGTGGCAGTTACTGCCCTTAACAGAAAGCAGGGAGGATTACTACCCTTAACCAATTCAACTGCAACATCGCTCTTCGACAGCAGGGGCAAACAGGGGAATTGGATTCAGACGACAGCCAACCCTGGGCCCTTACTTTTACGGTACCGGGTACTGATACACAGACATCAGGGAAAAAGCGCAGGACTGCTTCTATGGCCAAGACCAAAAGCAAAGCAGGTTCAAGCAGCATTTTCTTTATTATCAAGAAGGCTGCTCACCCTGCAAACATGTTGCTTGTAGTAATTTCATTATGGGTGTGACTGTTGCTCGGTTTTGACTGTAAATATTACTACCCTTAACATAAGGCTTGGGGGTGACCTGCACGGAGAAGCAGTTATTACCACAAGAAACTTGCTGAGAAGACCGGATGGACCATTTGGTCTTTTTCTGCCATCATTACTATGTTACTACATTTTGGACATGATCAGCACACACACATGTATTTTTAAATTTAAACGTGTGACATTTTATCTGCACAAAACCGCAGGTGCAAAGGTTTGCAGGTATTTCATACCATTGCAATGTTCAAATGAGGGTACCAAGTATCCAAAGACTTTTGTGCCCAGATAACGTCCTGTACAGGGGCCTTTTTCCTGCTGGGTATGCCTCTCTCTATGCAGCCCAGTATCCCTCTGGCCTTAGCCACTAGGGATGTGAATCGTGTCCTCGATCGTCTTAACGATCGATTTCGGCTGGGAGGGAATCGTATTGTTGCCGTTTGGGGGGGGTAAAATATCGTGAAAAATCGTTAAAAATCGTTAAAAATCGAAAAATCGAAAAACCGGCACACTAAAACCCCCTAAAACCCACCCCCGACCCTTTAAATTAAATCCCCCACCCTCCCGAACCCCCCCCCCAAATAACTTAAATAACCTGCGGGTCCAGCGGCGGTCCGGAACGGCAGCGGTCCGGAACGGGCTCCTGCTCCTGCATCTTGTCGTCTTCAGCCGGCGCCATTTTCCAAAATGGCGCCGAAAATGGCGGCGGCCATAGACGAAAAAGATTGGACGGCAGGAGGTCCTTCCGGACCCCCGCTGGACTTTTGGCAAGTCTCGTGGGGGTCAGGAGGCCCCCCACAAGCTGGCCAAAAGTTCCTGGAGGTCCAGCGGGGGTCAGGGAGCGATTTCCCGCCGCGAATCGTTTTCGTACGGAAAATGGCGCCGGCAGGAGATCGACTGCAGGAGGTCGTTCAGCGAGGGTTCCGGCGCCTCGCTGAACGACCTCCTGCAGTCGATCTCCTGCCGGCGCCATTTTCCGTACGAAAACGATTCGCGGCGGGAAATCGCTCCCTGACCCCCGCTGGACCTCCAGGAACTTTTGGCCAGCTTGTGGGGGGCCTCCTGACCCCCACGAGACTTGCCAAAAGTCCAGCGGGGGTCCGGAAGGACCTCCTGCCGTCCAATCTTTTTCGTCTATGGCCGCCGCCATTTTCGGCGCCATTTTGGAAAATGGCGCCGGCTGAAGACGACAAGATGCAGGAGCAGGAGCCCGTTCCGGACCGCTGCCGTTCCGGACCGCCGCTGGACCCGCAGGTTATTTAAGTTATTTGGGGGGGGGTTCGGGAGGGTGGGGGATTTAATTTAAAGGGTCGGGGGTGGGTTTTAGGGGGTTTTAATGTGCCGGCTCACGATTCTAACGATTTATAACGATAAATCGTTAGAATCTGTATTGTATTGTGTTCCATAACGGTTTAAGACGATATTAAAATTATCGGACAATAATTTTAATCGTCCTAAAACGATTCACATCCCTATTAGCCACTGACTTGTCACATTGCTTTGCTACCTTCAGATTGTCAAACACTATCACCCAGTCTTTGCACATCAGTCTTTTGCCCTCCACTGCATACAGTTCCTTTGGATTGCCATAGCCCAAACGCACGATTCTGATCTTTTTGGCACCGAACCCCAGCGGAGTCTTTGATCATGGCAGGGCTGCCAAACCTTCGACCTTTCCTTCAGCTCTCTTAGATCATTTCTCATTTTCTCTTTTCCTTCAGATGTGTCTACTCTGTTGCAGATCTTCATGTCATCCACAAAATGTCAATCTTTACCTTATAATCCCAACGCAATATTGATCACAAAAGCTTAAACAGGGTTATGTTATATAATTTTATTGTTATTGTATGTTTTCATTTTAGTTTCTGATGTTTTTTGAAATTGTGCTTGTTTATTGTGTAGGCCGCACAGATCACCAAGCACAGAAGTTGCGGTTTATAAATATACCAAATAAATATTGAACAGAACCAGTCCCACATCTGATCCTTGAGGAACTCCACTTATTTTTCCCTCTTCATAGTAGGTTCTGTTGATCATTGCGTACTGATGTCTGTCAGTCAGCCAATTTGTAAACCATTCCACCACCTTGGGCCCCACTCCCAGGCTTCTCATTTTAATCATGACCCTCCCTATGTTGGACTGTATTAAAAGCCTTGCTGAAATCAAAATAAACTACATCAACTCCTTTCATCCAATTCTCTAGTCATCCTATCAAAAAAAATTAGATTCGTTTGACAGGGCCTTCCCACTGGTAATAGCATGTTGCCTTGCATTCTGGAACCCACTGGAGTGAAGATAATTCATTATCCTTTCCTTCAGCAGAGTCTTCATTAATTTTCCCACCCCTGAGGTGAGTCTAATTGACCTGCATCCAGCCTTCTCCCTGCTCAGTAAATCCTATTCTCCAGGGATTTACTGAGCAGGTCCTTCAGCGGACCCGCCAGCACTTCTCCAAGCTACCTTAGTATCCTGGGATGTATCTCAACTGGCCCCAGGGCTTTGCCCACTTTCAGGTTTGCTAGTTCCGCCCACAAATTATTTTCTGTCATTGGGGACGTATCTACCCCACTCTTAGCCTTACTCTTGCCAGCAACAATCCCCCTCCAATGTCTTCCTTAGTGATCACCTAACTGATGTGTGTTAAAATATTTCTGCTACTTTCTCCTGGACTCCTTTCAATCTTACACTGCCAATTCTGGCCTTCCTTTTTTATCTGATATATTTGACAAATGCTTTGCCACCAAGCTTTACTTCTTGGGTGATCTTTTCTTCCACTCGAGCTTTTGCTAGTCTGATTTCTTTCGCTGTCTCCTTCAGCTTTGCCAGATAATCTTCCTTGTGTTCCTCTTTTTGAGTTCCTTCATATTTTTTGAAAGCTGATCTTTTTGCCTTTATTTTCTCAGCTACCTCCTTGGAGAACCATATCTGTTTCTTTTTTATCTTACTTTAATTTACATTTTTTTACATGAAGGTTTGTTGCCTTAGTTTTATCTCATTTTAATTGGGCCCACTGTTGGAAATTTCCCCATTATGAATTTTTGTTTACTTGTGACTACAATTAGGCAGACAAATAACTTGATATTGCATTACATTGTATACTTTTCCTAAGAGGGAAGGTTGTCAGATATGATAGGTATCTAAGAAGTATTTCTTCGTTTTGTGTGTGAGAAAACAAAATTCCATAAGACTAAATTGCTGCTTATGTACAACTGTTGGTCCTTGCAAAGTTAAATTATAGTCATAAAAGACCTTATTTTTCAAACACTTTACTCCACTAGAAGGATATGGACATTTTTCTAAGTCAGAAAATACAGTCTGTCCACTAGGTGGTGCTAAAGTAATATTATCTTATAGGTAAAGAAAAAAAATGAAACACCAACTCCTCCCCCACCCAAATGCACACACCACACACATACTAGGGAAACTTTAGAATTTTCTGCATTTGAAAAAGAAAACATTATTATACAACCAGGTAGAAACATGGTAAAGAACTAAGCAGTAGCAAGTTTAAAAAAAACAAAAAAAAACAAAACTGATTTTACCTCTTCTAACCTGCTTTCCATTTCTTAAAAAGAAAAAGTTAAGGCTCTCTTTCTGTCAACAAACAGCAAACTGTTTGACAGTTCCACCAATTCCAACTTATGTTAAGCAGAAGCAATATAATATAAATGAATAGATGTGCGGCTGTCATACTGGATTTGATAGATGCAGATGAATGTGTAATGCAAATGTATGCTCTGTGTCATCGTGAAAAAATATCTCTGTGGGACTTCCATTGTTCTTTTTTTTCCACACATACACACAATGTTTTTAACCTCCCCCAGTTGCTAAGGGAACAAGTATATTGCACTGAAATCTCAAACAACTCCAGGGCTGTGAATGAAAAAAGCCTGAGAATGGTGAGAAAGGACAGTGTTTAAAACCAATACATAGTCTCTCTTTATTTCATTTAAAAAAAAATAAAATAAAATGAAGGTTTGTATTCAGATTTTAGTCAATTCTTTTTACCAAAACTACAAAAGAGAATTCTGTACAGTTTATACATGGTTTAAATTAACCTTTTATACTTTTTAACCACGACAATATAATAATGAAAAGCTATCTAATTTCACAATGCTTAAGTATTCAAGCTGAGCTTTTATGCTTAAACATGATTTTAAAAATACACTGAATTTTCCTAGGTTTGAACCGGAGTTGGGTTTTTTTACAGTGTGAAATTAGAGACTTTTTAAAAAAAAACTTACCCTGCATCTAGGAAATTTGGTTAAAATAGTTAAAAAAAACCCAACAACAAATAATCAGTTTTGAAATCTACTCGCATTCATAGACAAGAAGTGCATTTCTTACTTATTCTGGAACCTTACTGAATCTCTGATCTGATCTCTTGTCTCGAGATCCTCTCAACGCACCCACACCATGAAAGGCATCCTTCACTTCTGCTGGCTCGCACCGATTTCCAGGGATGATGCATATTTTTCTAGGTTAATTTTCAGCGTCCCGCATACGACTAAAGCTCACATGTGCAAAATGCACGCATACTATAGCCCAAATTTTCAAACAGCACTTTACACTAAGTCTGCTTTGAAAATTGGTGGGTGCACGCAGGACACAGCATGGAATAAACGTGTGCGAAACACGCACACTTTCAAAAATGAAAACTATGTACATAAAAGGTTTCTCTGCCATTACTAACTCTACCCCGGTGTTAGTGCATGTACACGCAAAATCATTTCTGTGCATAGTTTTACAACCACAAACCCTCTTTTTTCAGGAAGCTTAGATGACTAAAACTGTATTTTGTGCACCTAAATCCTTTTGAAAATCAGGCTCTTTATGTCTAAATGCTGCCATAAAGTTTAAAAATAAAAAGACCGCTACAGAAAAGAGAAAAGCCAAACCCCTCCAGGTTCACGCTCATGGAATTTGTAAATTCCCATCTCCTAAAAATGTGGACCCTGACAAATGCCTTACGAGAACAGGAAGCAAAGTTGCTTGACTGTAATGCATGTTCTCTTCCTGTTAAAAAAAATAAAAATTTTTTTAAAAAAAGTAAATGAGAAATAAATAAACCCTAAATCATAAAAAGGGACTAGAGTTGGGTTCTAATCCTCTAAAATACCCTGAAGAATGCACTGCCCAAAATGAGCTGAGGCATAATGAATGCATGAGCACAGGAACTATTATGCATGCTCAGAGAGATCTCAAAAGCTCTGGAAAATCATATCTGTGTCAGCACTCTCAGGATGAAACCATCCATGTATGTGACTATGATGAACTGCTTGTCTTCGGAGAAAAATCAAACAAAAACATCAAAGAAATCTCTACAAAAAGTTCATCTAACAAGGTCCCTTACACAAAACCACAACCCAGAAGCAAATATACTTAAGTTATCAAACATGAACAACAAATAGCAATACTTTTCATTAGTAAATATGAAAAAGCTTTGTAGTTTTCATTTTTTTAAAATAGATTAAGACATAGAGAGGTCAATATTCAGAAAAGCTGCAAGCAGACATGTTATCCGGATAACTGCTGATATACACGTCTGACATTATCCAGGTTACATTACCCAGATAACTTTAAACCTAACCAGATGGATTCTGGATATAGCCAAGTAATTGCAGTGGGGGATTAGGTAGGAGGAGAAATCCTTCCAGGCCCCTCAGGACCGATTCCCCCCCCCCCCCCCCAAAGTCCCAACCCAAAGATACTTTAAAATAAATTCAGGCTAAAACTCAACTTCCACTAACCTCTAATAAAAAAAAAAAAAAAGACATTGGACCAAATGACCTCTCTCCATGATCTTGAAAGGCAAAAAGCCCCCTTCTGCCCCCACCCACCCACTCGCCCCTCCCCATCCCACTCAATCCCACTGTGAGGTAAACATTCAGCTGGGAAGGATCAAAGAAGACATATTTAACCCCCTGGAACTTAACAACACATTTCCAAGGAAAATAAAGCCACAAAAAAAAAAAAAAAAAGCCCCCATATTCAAAACAGCTGGACGCCTCAGCAAAAATCGTTTCCTCTTGGACTCAGTTACTTTGGACACATCTGGGAACATTCGAATTTTAAGCCCTAAGAAGGAAATATCTCTCTTACGAAAAAACAATTTCAAAATAAAGTCAAGCAAAGTAAAAGGAGATAAGACTGGAATCACAGCCTAACATTTAAAAAAAACAAACAAACCTAAAAACTTGGCTGTTTGAGCAGGCCTTTGCTAATTAAGAATATTCCCCTTATCCCGTGCCTTCCTTTCCCTCTAGTTTTGGTGCTAATAGGAACTTTTATGGTAGGAATGGTTCGTTAATTTTAGGTATTTTATTGACCATTTATTGTGTTTGCTTTTATAGGTTTTGATAAATGTTATTATATTACTTTATGTTGGATGTGAAGGTTTTTACGATGTACACCGATATGATATCTTTTTGAATACCGGTATAGAAAAGTGAACAAATAAATAAATAAATGACAGCTTCATCCGTTGAGTTTTCAAGAAAAGAAGAGAGATGAGAAGAATCGACTAAACCAACATCAGCAGGAGTATCCCTTGCTTGAGCAACTTTCGGATTCAAAGAACATAATAGATTTTAGAAATAGGAAGAAGCAGATTTTCCTTAATAGATAAAGTTTCCATAAAGTATTTGCATAACATCTCCACTGGGGTGGTAAGCCTTTTTTTTTTTGAAAAATTAATAATCCTGATATTCCAGTGATGTACAACATTTTGTAGATTTTCCAGCTTATTCTGCAATTGCAGATAACCAAGATTGTTTCAACAGAATTCTGCACGGTCCACTCGCGATTTAATTTCAAGCAACTAGGAATGGGAAGCTTAAAATGAATTGGATAGCTCACCCTGATGTAAAACAAACTGAGAAATTTGGTTGGAAAGAATTGCTATGGCTTCCCAGATTATGTCCAAGGTAATATTGGAAGGCTTGACCATAGGAGTAAAAATTACCTCTTTGAAAACAGTCCCAGCCATTTATAGAACAGGAGAGGAAGAAGCAGGCAGGGATTCAGCTCCCCCAACAGACCGGCTAACAGCTCCATAGCTCGTCTCCTCCATGTGGGCACCTTCCGACGCCGAAGCAATCGGCGGTATGATGTCATCTAAGCACAACAGGAGCAGAGTGACTGCATTAGTGCTACCCTCGAGAGGGTCAGGTTGTGGAGGGACTTGGTGCTGCTCTGGAGTTAGAGATGATTCAAGGTCTGGGACTGCTGGGGACAGACCACTTCTCAACAAGCCACCCAAAAACACTTCATTGGACTCCCCATATTTGCTGTTTTATGTACTTGTTTAGTTTTTGTTAATCGCTTAGTATGATATATTTGAGTCAAGTGGTTTATAAATATTTAAAATAAATTATTCCTCAGCCTTATACCATGATCCTGAATTTCCTTTTCACTGAAAAAATGACCACTGCTATCCTAATTAGAGCATTAGGCTAGATATGTAACCCAACGATGATTCTGGGTTCTATACCTGGAAGTTATCTCCATGTTGGAGGTAAGTGAGAAAAGAAGTTTTGTGATGCTCAGTATCTAATTAAATTCTTCAAAACCTTACCATATATCTAGAAAAGACCATAATATATCCTGTTCTGTTCTTCAAACATGTAATTTACTTTTCAAAAAAATGTTCAACAGTGCAAACCAGAGATTGTTGGAGAATCCGAATCCAAATGTCTTCAGAGCTCTATCATCAAACCACTACAGTATGCAGTCAGTTTAAATGCTGTAAAGTTGTGCTCTATATGTTTCATAACATATGAAATCATACATATAATCCTTCCTTTGTATTTGATTAAGAAAGCACAGCTTAACAGCATTGCACCTAGAGTGCATCCTGCATCAAAACAGAACCTGAGACTACCAGATCTTAGCAAAATCCTTTACTACCAATGGCTTTCTTTTCTTAAATTGTTCCAACGCGTTATAATCTCTGGAGTTTGTAACAAGATGATTTATACAAACTAAAAGTGCATTCACAGTAATGTAGTAAATGATGGCAGGAAGAGGCCATTCAGCCCACCGAGTTATTTATTTAAAAAATTGGTAAACTGTTCTATCTGCAGTTCTAGATGGGTAACAATCCACAAATCACAATTTACATAAAAACCAGAAAGGGAGACATAAAATCAGACACTTATTTAAACAAATAAAAAGACATCAGCCACAGTACTGGAAAATGCTAATAAATCTGTTAGTGAAATGCTTGTAGCCAGTTATTTCAGTGCAGCAATCCTGATATCCTAGAGTAATTCAGAATTCAAATAAAATATCAATGTTATGATACCTGTCACATATCAATACATAAAGCCCCATTGTCAGTCTTTTCTGAATTACTCCTTAAATACAAGTATGAATAGATAAGCCTTAAGTTGTTTTCTGAATCAAGGCAGAAAGGATCAGACTTAAATACCTCAAATAACCTTTCTTCAGTTTCGTCCAATATTACAAGTTTAGGGGAAAGTACATTAAGTAAATTACTTTGTCACTGATTATTCTCCCATGTGTTATAACAGTCATTTTTCCACCGTTTTGTTTTTGTTAGAACATTGAAATTCCCAGGAAAAATAAAGTAAAAACCGAAAACGAAGGTCCCTACTAATGGAGACTGGGGTACAAATTATAGAGACATATTAGTGGAGGGGTGGCAATGCATGTCAAGGGGGGCTTAGAATCAAGCAAGAAACAAAATGCATGCTGGAATCTTTATAAATAGAAATTCAATGTATGATGGGTAGGACTTAGCAGTAGGGGTATTCCACCTACCTTACACTAGACCAAGATAAAGAATCAGACTGTGAAGTGCTAACAGAAATTAGAAAGGCAAATAAAAATCGGCAATACAATAATTAAGGGAGATATCAATCACTCCAGTATTGACTTGGTAAATGTCTCCTCAAGACAGCAAAGGAAAAAGTTTCTGCATGCTATTAATGACTACTACATGGTTCTGAAACTAATGAGAGTTGGAGCTATTTTAGATCTAGTCCTTAGTAAAATGCAGGACCTGGTGCAAGGTATAACAGTAGTGGAGCCACTTAACAACAGTGCTCATAATGTAGTCAAATTTGACATAATAACTGAGAGAAGAACATTAAGTAAAACTACTGCAGAATTATTTAACTTTAAAAAGAAAAACTACAATAAGATGAGAAAATAAGGTAGAAAAAAAACTAAAAGGAGGGATTACAAAAGTTAAAAGTTTGCATAGGGCATGGACATTTTCTAAAAAAAAAATACTGGAAGCCCAGCTAAAATGTTTTCTGCTCATTAAAAAAAGGTCAAGGGTGACCAAGCAACTGACAGCATGGTTAAATGGTAAGGTGAAAAAGAGGCAGTTAAAGCCAAAAGGGCATCTTTCTGAAATTGTAAACTTAATACAACTGAGGAAAATAGGAGAGAGCATAAGCACTGGCAGCTTAGATGTAAAACATTAATAAAACAAGCCAAGAGAGGCTATGAAAATAAAAATATAATAATAAAATCTTTTTCAAGTATATCTGAAGCAAGAAGCCAATAAGTTAAGTCAGCTGGACCACTAAATGACCAAGGAGTAAAAAGGATGCTCAGGGAAGTCAAGGCCATAGCAGAAAAACTAAATGCTTTACTTTGGTTTTTACCAAGGAGGATCTTGGGGTGATACCATCACCAGAAATGTTCTTTGATGATGAATCAAAGGAACTAATGCAAATCATTATGAAAATAAAAAAAGTAATAAAGTAAATAGACAAACTACAGTATAAAAAACATCACCAGGACCAGATGGTACTCACCCCAGTTCTAAAAGAACTCACGGTGGTGTTAATGTGTCATTTGCCTCCTGGAGATCCAGATGGTTGCCTTCCGTGCTAAGACAAAACCTTGATTTTCCAGAAAGATGACTTATCTGGCTAACTTTAGGACAGTTCTATGACACAATCAGACTTAGCCAGGTATGTTATCAAGTCAACTATGAACACAGAGTTAGCTAGATAACTTATCCAGCTAACTTAACTCCTCCCAGAAATGCCTCTGGAATTCCCCTCCTTTATCCAGCTAAATTTTTTGTAATTTTTGCAACAAGAGTGATTTATTCTGTTTAACCACAAACTTAAAACAATCTCTCTCATATATAAAACCATTGTGCTGCTATTTTAAAATTATTATCCACTTCAAGAAAGGTATAGATATTCTGCTCTCTTTACATGAACAGATCTTCTTTTATCTGATGTCAGATAAATTATGTAAGTCTAATTATCCAGATTCGCCACTGGATTCAATGGACCTTTGGTCTGACTCAACATGCCTTATCTTATAGAGATGTGGTTCGGCCTTCGTTATTGGCCTGCTGTGGGAAATTTCGTTTTCCCACAGTTCGGGCCAATTTTATTTCGTCTGCCCCCCCCCCCCCCCCCCGAAACGAAGCCCGAAACCCAGGGGGAAGATAGGGGGGGGGTGTTGTACAAAAACCCCCCAAACCCACCCCAACCCATAAAATGTAATTAATTGCAACCCCCCAAGACTTGCTCGACTGACACCCCAAAATTTACCGAAAGTCCCTGGTGGTCCAGTGGGGGTCCCGGGAGCGATCTCCTGCTCTCGGGTCATCGGCTGCCAGTAATCAAAATGGTGCCGATGGCCCTTTGCCCTTCCAGTGTGACAGGGGCTATCGGCGCCATTGGCCGGCCTCTGACACATGATAGGCGCAATGGATGGTCGGCGCCTGATGATTATAACATTGAATTTGCTTTAAAATTAGCATCCAAGTATAGATTTACCAGTTAATTTCAGTCGCCAGCTCCAATTACATTTTATAGAAGTGTACTGCTAAGATATCCCTAAATGGCCATATGCTACTTGCTTCCATATCTGCAGAGGACCTAACTTGCTTGGTTAAAATTTCCAAGTGGCTGCTTTTCCTTTTCAAATGAAAATCTTTTGATAATTTGTTCATGCTGCTTTTTCAGGCAAGAACTTTTCTTCATTCAGTTTTTATAAATTCACTGATTATGTCATTACCTGTATATACACTAGATTGATTTGACAGCATTAAATATGCTTATATGTTTAAAACATCAGTTCAGCATAGTCAACCAAAAATTCAGCTCTTTAACTAATCACACATTGATAGTGCTACTCTGCTATATGCCTTATAAAGGAAAGATTACATAAAAAAGCTATTTTTCTCTTTCTGAAGACTATAGACATCCTCTGCAGTGTCAGAATACTTCACAAAATGCCTCAAGTCATGTAAGAGATTCCTTAAGATGAGAAGAATAATTAAAACCATCCCTGTAACTGCCCACGAGGAGACATGGCAAGCACGACTTGGAGATCTTGCCACTGGGATTAGCATGGATATTAGAGCAACTGAACAACTTCTTACATTTATAGAGTAAAAATTGGCCATTGAAAGGGCCTTTATCACCTCCATACCCAAGTCAAAAGGTCAAGAGTCAATGTGACCAAATAAAGAAAGACCTGAGATTATCATGAGAGGCAGACCCTGCAATCCCCTTCTGGTCCATCCATTGCTTTAGGGTAGCCCCTGCACAGTTCATGAGCTTACTGAGGCCAACTCATTAATGATGAAAATGTGCTCATTGGTGGAAATAAGAATTTGGTGGAGAGACACGCAAAGAATTCTGATGCAATGCTGGGCCGACCATGGACGCCACATTGCGGCTGGCCTTTACTCACCCCGGGACGCCACCATTGATCACCTAACTCACAGCGCTGTGCCTCCTCCTAGGAGTGTAATTTCACAAGTTGTATCTGCCCCATACTGGGAAATGCAAACTGATGACATCAGCATCAGATGGGCATTTAAATCTGGCTCGTGCTCTCAGCCAGCACCTCAGCAACAGGCCCTGTTGATCTGCAGTGTCTATTGCTTGTTCCTGCCTATTCTTGTTCCTGCCTGTCTTATGATCTTACCTCTGTCCTGCTTTGCGCAGTCTTGCCTTTGTCTTGCCTCGTCTCCCCAGACTGATCTCTCATGTATGACTACTGCCGGGACCCTGACCATGCCTATCTACCAGCTACCGCAACCATTAGCTGGACCTCAACCTTACCAATCTGCCATGACCATTGCCTGGACCCTGACCTCTGTCTCTTCTCTGCAGGACCCTCGCCTAAGTCCTGCTGGTGCTCGAATCCAAGGGCTTAGCCTGCAGAGGAAGGGGCTGGTATAGATGAAGTAGACATTGTTCCTGGCTTACGAGTCTACCTACTGTAGGTGAGGACCCTGTGAGGGCTCACATGTCATGACATCTGATGATTCTACTAATTTTGGTAAAATTGGATCCTATTAAAAAGAGTAGCTAATGAAGTTTGGTTTCACAGACGGAACTCAGAGAATTAAAGACCAGTTAGAAATGAGCAGGGCATGACTCACTTTAGTAGAAGAATTAGATTTTGTTTCCTATAAAAACAGTAATACTGCTCTATAATATGTGCTATCAAAGAGGAGAGTTAAATTGATAACTTTATTGCACACTTAAGATGAACTATTCTTAATTACAGAGCCTAACAATTCATGTGCCAAGTCTTACAAGCATTTCCTATAGACGGCTGGCAAGGCCTCCATCTTATATCCAATGACATAAAGTCAGTCATCTCGCAGATATCTAGAAAACTAACCAAAATAAAAAGTGATGACCATGAAATCAAGGCATGAAATAGATGTTATCTTTACATTTAGTAAAGAATGTAAAGTATTATATCAAATATAGACTAAATGGCTCATCCAATTTGCCCAGTTGTCTTCCTTTCTGGTTTTCTACCATTTTGGGTAGATGCAGATATAAATTCTCATATTTAACAAACCACCAACTTTCTCCCCCTCCCCATGTCTTCTGCCCAACCTCTCAACCTTATTCCTGTCACTGCCTTCCATTATAAGGCACTCTCTCATGTCTTACCACCAAGTTTTATAATAATCCATAATGAGTCCACTGTCTAAAACATTTGGCCATACCGATGTTAGGGTTACAACCATGGCTAGTCCATGCAGATTACTCCAGCTTCCTTGGCTGCATCAGGCTTCCATATTGCTGCTCTCTGGATTATAACCACGGCTGACCATGCAAGTTATAACAACCTGCTTGGAAGTCTAGTGCAGCTGTACCATTGTTGCAAACCTGATGCAGCTGTCCCCAATTTGGCTCTCTGTTTCATAAGACTGAGGAAGCACTCAAGCCCCATCTCTCATTTCTTCTACAGTTACGCTCTCCCCGCCCCCCCCACACACGCTCTTTTCACTGCATTCTGTGTGTCCCAATCATATTTACATTCTGTCATTACTACCTCTGCTGGTGGACTATTCCAGACATCTACCACCATCTTAGTAAAGAATTGTTTTCTCATTATCTCTTCCTCCCTGCAACTTCAAATCATGACTCCTTATCTTTGAATTACCTTTTCTACAGAAAAATTTCACCTTTCTATATATTAAGCCTTCCTTAGTAGACTGTGTGTTGCAAACTTTTATCATTTTAGCAGCCCTTTCCTGAATCATTTCCATCCTCTCAGTGTCCTTACAAAGGTACAGGATCCAGAACTGAACACAATATGTAAGGTGACCTATAGAAAGGGCAATATTAACTCTTTTTTTCCCCTGCAACCAAGCATGTTAGGATTCCCAGTTGCTTTATTTCATTGACTATCCTGAGGTCATCTGAGGCAATTACTTGGATGTCTTTCTTGTTTAACAGTGTCCAGTTCTTGTCCTTCTAATTGATATGCTGCTATTGGAGTTTTGCATAATTTTATACTTTTTAGCCCTAAAGCTCATTTTCCAACCCTTGACCAGTCTTCCTGCTTTTTTTTTCTTGTCCTCTTTCACTGTTTTTCAACCTTTGTTATCTCTATTGTGTTGCAGATTTTATGGACCTTGATGTAGACGTTTTAGAATTTAATCACTAGTTTTCTTGACTAAAAACTTTAATAGAGAGGTATCCAGATGGTTAATATCGAACACTATTCCTTAAAAATCATGAAATTAGCAAAGCATTAGTTATACTTTCAGCTGACAAATTAGGTTATTTCTACACAGTAAATTCAAATATTATAATGAGACAGTAAGACATACTGGTGATTCATGCTGTCTGTTCTCCCCAGTGAATGGTAGTAACTAGTCCCAACAGACAGTATGCCAGGTTGTGCATGTCCTCATTATTTAGCATACAGCACTTACAGAATGACTGAAGTAAGATGTGGAAAAAACTAAGTAACTTGTAGGCATGCTACCACATGGATATTTGAAAAATCATGAATTAGTTTAGAGGTATTTTATCTTTTGTATCTCATAACTTTGGAAAAAATGTTTCCAGCTAACAGGGTGGACGCTGGAAATTTCTGGTCAGTCTATCAGAAAAAGGCTTTACTTACGGAAGGACATCTTTTCCATTGCAGAGCCCTAAAGATTGCTATCGGTATTATTTTCCCACCATTTAATTTCTTACCTGTGATAAACTGCCGTAGTTCAGAAAATCTCTTTTTATGTTAAGGGTTAACAATGATATATGCTACATTTTACTTAAAATATTAGAGGTAAATTCTATCATTTTAGATATCTAAAAATCAGACTTAAAAGTTTCTAGCAAAAGTATGGTAAAAGAAAAATGTCCAAAAGATTTGCAAGTTTGCTTGCATAGTTCTAAAAGTAAAAACTATTTCCCAAAACTTCCAGAGTAAAAAAAAAAAAAAAAAAGGGTGAGAGCGCAAAATCTTCTCCAAAAAAATGCTGTAAAATTACTTGGTAGATTTTTTGCATCTTTTTTGTCCTACTTTACCTGAAACAAACCTAGTTGTACTTTGACATTATCAAAACAAGTATTTATGTCTTACATGCTTCATCAATCGAAAACCTGAATAAATATAAAGTTTACTTTATACCATTAAGAAAAATCAGAATAAGGCACTAACAGTATTTGTTCTTAAAATGTAAATCAGAGTTCTCCAAGAACAGCAGGATGTTAGTCCTCACACATGGGTGAATCCCTAGCTACAGGCTGCTCCCCAGCACAAAAGGGGACCAACAAGCACCAACCAGGTGCCAACGGGTACAACATTCACGACACTGTTAGTAACAGAGGGGGAGACAGCCGGAACCCAAACAACGGGCCCTAGGAAGAGTCGGGTTCTACACCTCAAACAGGCTCTGGAGGACAGACTGGCCGAACCTACTGTCACGTCGGCCATCCCTATCCAGACACTAGTGAGATGTAAATATGTGGAGAGAACTCCACATCGCAGCCTTGCAGATCTCCTCCACAGGAACTGCTGGCATGTGGGCCACAGACGTTGCCATGGCTCTGACAGAATGAGCCTTAACATGACCCCCAAGATGCAATCCTGCCTGGGCATAACAGAAGGTGATACAATCTGCTAGCCAACTGGATAATGTCTGTTTGGCAACGGCAATGCCCAACCTACTCCTATCAAAAGATATGAAAAGTTGGGTGGAGTGTCTATGGGCTTCTGTCTGTTTCAGGAGGAAGGCTAAGGCTCTCTTGCAATCCAAAATGTGCAGGGCTCGTTTGCCTTGGTGCAAATGGAGCCTGGGAAAGAATATTGGCAGGATGATTTGACTGATTATGATGGAAATCCAACACCACCTTAGGCAGGAACTTGGGGTGCATATGGTGGACCACCCTATCATGATAAAACTTATTGTAAAGGTGGATAAGTCACTAAGGCCTGGAGCTCGCTGACCCTGAGTGCTGAAGGAATCGCCACCAAAAATATGTCCTTCCAAGTCAGGTACTTCAGATCAGAGGTATGCAGAAAAAGGAGCTTTCATCAGCTGAGCGAGCACCATGTTGAGGTCCCAAGACACAGCAGGAAGCCTTAGCGGAGGTTTCAACTAAAGCAGGCCCCGCATAAAGTGTACAATTATTAGCTATACAGAGATGAGTATACCCTCTACACCATGGTTGTAAGTGCCAACTGAACTGAGATGGACCCTAACAGAGTTGGGTTTTAAGCCAGCCTCCAACAGGTGCAGGAGGTAATCAAGCAGTTTTTGTGTGGGGCAGGAGAATTAATCTAGTGCTTTCTGCTCATACCACATGGAAAAACCTCCTTCACTTAACTCATAAGACTTTCTAGTGGAAGGCTTTCGAGAAGCCACCAGGACCCAAGACACATCAGCAGAGAGACCAAGCAGCTATAGGATCAGCCTCTCAGCATCAGTTTGTGAGTGCCAGGGTATGGAGGGTGGGATACCGAAGTCTGCCTTGTTCCTGCATAATGAGATCCAGGGAAGTCCCCAGACTGATTGGTTTCCAGAAGGACAACTCCCGAAGGGGTGGAAACCAGACCTGTTTCAGCCAATGAGGAGCTATGTGGATCATAGTCCCTCGGTCCTGTCGAAGACTCAGGAGAGTCTTCATTACTACAGGAATCGAGGATATGTGTACAGAAGACCCTTACCTCAATGGTGAGCAAAAGTGTCTGAGGCTGGTTCGCTGACTGACCTTACAGGGAACAGAAATGAATCACCTTCCTGTTGCAGAGGGATGCAAACAGGTTCACATCTGGGAGTCACCAGAGGATGAAGATCTGGTTTGCTACACCCTTGTTCAGTGACCAATTGTGGGGTCTGAAGGCATGACTCAGTCTGTCTGCCATCACATTCTCCATTCCGGCTAGTTACACGGCCCTGAGCACCATCCTGCGGGACAGGGCCCAGAACCAGATCTGGACCACTTCCTGACACAGGAGGTACGGTCCCATACCTCCCTACTTTTGACATACTACATCGCCACTTGGTTGTCTGTTTGGAATGTATAAAAAAGTTTAGACTTCTTCTAAAAAATTTCTTGTTAAAACAGGTATTTGATTAAGACCTTCCAGTACTGACCTTCCCGTGTAATGTGGCAGTTTAAGAAATTGTGATGTTGTCTTTTTAATATTTTTTATATGTTCTTATTATGAATGTTTTATTATTTGTACATCGCTTAAGCCATATGTGTTAAGCAATAAATACATTTTAATAAATGAAAAAAAAATGAAAATGAAAGGACAATTTTGCTGGACAGCCAATCTCTGAAAGCCCATAGAGTGTACCTGCTCACCCTGAGTTCCAGGAAGTTGAATTGACACTGTGCGTCCTGGGCGCAGCACAGATCCTGAGTGCTGAGCCCCTCTACATGGGCACCCCACCCAGGGTGGATGCATCCGTGGTGAGGATAATTTTGGTTGGGGGAGCCTATGGCACGGGCGGCATGGTTCATGCTCCCTATAATCCAGTCAAAACCCCATCGCAGGATTTGGCTGGGGCACCTGTCGGGGTTTAGGAGCTCGGTGCTGCCTGGGACAGCCGCAAGAGCTCACTCTCTGGGCACGGGAGCGAGAGTGCGGAGGATAGTACTTCCTCTGGTGGAAGAAAGACCTCCTCTGCCCATATCTCGCTGACCTCCAGGCTGAGGAGGGTGGGTTTAAAGTGCTGGCAGAGAGTTGCTGGAGGGTCTCATGGTGATCCTGCAACTGGGTCAACACATCCCTCACCTTATCTCCGAAGAGATTCTATCCCATGCACGGCAGGGTCAGCGAGTCATTCCTGTACCTCAGGTTGGAGATCCGAGGCCCGCAGCGCTAATTCCCACTGCAGAGATTCTCGTTGCCTTCTTAAAAATATCATAGGTAGAACACACCTCGTGTTTCCAACACTCCAGGCCTTGATAACCAGCAAAATAAAGGCATCTTGCTGCTGTAGAGGCAGCCGCTCAAGTCACCTCCTACACCTGCTTCCAGAGGTTGCGAGAGTACTGGCTCATGTAGAGCTAGTAGGAGGCAATGAGCATAGCCCCTTGAAAAAAACCTTCCTCCCAAGGGCTTAAAGCGCTCTGTGATCCTGGCCTGGGGGTGCCGCAGCATGGGTCCAAGGCGCTTGGATTTCTTGAGAACGGATTCGACCTCTACCGATTGGTGTGCCAGCTGCTCCAATATGGTAGCCTGTTGAACAAGGTAAACCCCCTCCACCTTCCTGTTAACAAGAGGAACTGTGAGGGGTTGCTCCCAAATCCTCAACAGCAACTCCTTAAAAATGTCATGCACCAGGACCGTCACAATCTCTTTAGAAGCCTCCACAAACTGGAGGATCTCCAGCATCTTCTGCTGGGCATCCTCCTCAGTCATTAACTGAAATGGGATGGCCATTGCCTGCACAAAACCTGCTAAAGTCAGGTCTTCAGGGGGAAACTTCCTTCGCTCCTCCAGAAAGGGTTCCGAGGGGAGACCCTCCGAGTCCTCTGAGGAGGACTCCGCAGTATCATCCTCCTAGGGATCATAAGGTGCCTCATCCACACTGTAATCCAGAGGTGATGAGGCCCTTCATCCAGGGGTATGGGCACCAGTGGCACTGGTTTCGGCAAAGCTGGACAGGGGGCTGCAGACCGTGGTAGCACTGCCAGCACAGACAGGGCCTCTTCCTCAGAGGAACCGGTGACTACCACCGCATTGGTTTGGGGAAGCATCGGTGCACCTCCGGGCACTGATGGCTGCCTGGGAACCAACACCATGTGGGTTGACAAGACACCAATAAGCACACTGAGGCGCTACAGCAGTGGTTCCAGCAGGGAGAGTCCGGGGACAGATACCGTCGGTGCAACCAGCTCGATGCCCCGGAGCGCCTGATCGACTGCCAGCTGGACTCGGCGCTCTAACTCCTCTTTGAAGGTTGCCGATGCCAAAATGGACTGGGAGGTAGGAGGGTCGGCTAGATCTTCCTCAGAACCTCGAGGTGGATCAGCAACTGCACCTAGACTAGTGGAGACCGTCGTGGACTCCCAGCTTCAATGGAGGATCAGCACTCCTCGCCACAGGGTCACTTTGGGGGCATCACGGCAAGCGCTGGCACCAACCCGAGCCTGACATCATGCATCTAAGGTGACCAGTGCTGAGGCTTACTTGGCTTCCCTCGGTGCTTGCCCCGGTCTTTCCCCAGTGCCAAGATCAATGACAACAAACCTGATGTTCTTGACCTGGAGGAGGCCGACAGCAGTCGGTCCCCAGCACCCCTATCCACAGGCAGCACATAAGGAACAGACAGTCCCCCTCCAGTGTCAAGGGCTTGGTGTCCATCAGTGCGGCTCCTTAGTCCTTTGGCATCAATGCCACCGATGTCGATGGCTTGGACTTGTTCGCCCCGAAGAGCTTCTGCATTTTATTGAGGCGAATTCAACGTCCTTTTAGGGTCATTTGGTCACACATGAGACACTCCCAAATGTTGTGCATTGCCCCCAGGCAAAGGATGCACACTTTGTGTGGGTCCGTGATGGACGTAGTCCTTGGTCACTAGGGGCATCGGTGAAAACCCAATAAGGCCATGACGACACGAACTAAGAGGTACAAAAAAACGACATGGAAGCGGTGGGCTACTGATGCCAGCGGGCACTGGGAAAGAAGCAAAAATAAATTTACCAAACCGGCAAAAAACCTGACTAGGAAGTGAAGGGAACCTAAGAGGGACCCGAATCGAGAAAACCCATGAAAAAACACTGAAGAATCGGTGCAAAGTTTTCCACTGAAACTTTTGTTAGCTAAAGAACACAAGCTCACAAACCATGATGCGAAAGCTCCTCAGAAAAAAAGAGAGACTGAAGAGGGACCACGCGTGGCCGCATGGATTAGGGCATGCTGGGCATGCTCAGTGTGCCTAGTGAAAGTTCTAGAAACTTTGACATAGGTTTTCCATGCCGGGTTCCATCAGATGATGTCACCCATGTGTGAGGACTACCATCTTGCTTGTCCTAGGAGAATATGACATACTCCATTTTATTCCTTTCCTAATTATTCCTAACACCGTTTGCTTTTTTGACCACTGCCACACACTGAACTACTTGCATTTATTTCAGTATCTTTTTTCCTGGCTGGCATGGTGTGTGTAACTTCAGTATAGCTGGTTCTTCCCAAGTCTTGTTCATAACTAAGAGAAAATACTAATTTTATTGAATCTTTGTTCTGGCTACTTGCATTTGTTTCCGCTTATCACCATTTATTGCCACCTTTAAAAACACAGTTTTCCACCATGGAAAACACAGTTTTCCATGGTGGATATAACTATTTTTTAGTGAATATAAATATTGAAATCTTAATTAGAAAATAGTGGAAACTATGAACCTTATTTGTGCACAATACAAGCAATCCAATGTTCACACACGGAAGAAGAAAAATGGGCAGTCAGGAAATTTCCCTTTTCTTCCAAAATCATGGAATAAGACATACTGCTCACAATCCTTTGTACACTTAGGGGGAGCGGTGTCTCTACATAGATAGAAACCCAGAATATGATGGCATAAAGACCATATGACCCATCCAATCTGCCAATCCACGTCTCCTGCTCAGCTTTATAGTCTCTTCCTATCTCTCAGAGAATTCTGATACAGCCCTCATTTCCACCATCTTCACAGGAAGGCTGTTCCATGTGCCCACCACCCTTTCTGTAAAGGAATATTTCCTTAGATTACTCTTGAGACTACCCCTCATTCCAGAGCCTCCTTTCCACTGGACGAGGTCCACCTCCTGTGCATTTATTCCTTGGAGGTATTTAAATATCTGAAATCAGACAGTACCTGCTAGCAAAACTGAATTCTACTGA
Source organism: Rhinatrema bivittatum (assembly GCF_901001135.1). NCBI lineage: Eukaryota > Metazoa > Chordata > Amphibia > Gymnophiona > Rhinatrematidae > Rhinatrema > Rhinatrema bivittatum. Next base: position 52,480,964 of record NC_042629.1, on the reverse strand, counting down.
CTAAGCTATAAGGTGAAACATGCATTTAATAGGCTCATTTAATAGCAGCTTATAATTCTAGGTTTGTTTTCTTAAATAAAAAAATTAAACATACTTACATTAATAAAACAGATTCTGGATCGCTAATGTGTTTTTTTTTAGCTCAACAATATGAACCACAAATTACATACTGCATAATACAACCAATGAAACAAAGCTCTCTAATAAACTAATTTACCACACAATCATTTTGGGCTCACAGCAGCAATTAGCTATAATGTCATTTATCAAATCTCTACATAACACACTTAGACCATATAGGGAATCTGACAAGTGCACTATTAACTTATAAATTAAAAGTTATTTTTCATTAAAAATTCTTCTATTATGTAAATATGACAAAATGTTGATAAACTAATCATAACACGAACAGAAGTTTATGTGTCTCTTTTCATTTTTTGCATGCTTTTTATTTGCAATGCACTGAGTTTCATGCTGGCGTCACTTCCCTTGAGCAACACAACTCAAGATAGTTTAGCTTTGCATTCTGCAATACTTTATGTTTTTAGAAATAAAGAAACCGAATGTTTTGAGAGAGATGCTAGACGTATTATAACCAGAATCCTCTTTTCCAGCTTAATTTACAGAGCTTCTCTCTTCCCAGGCAAAAATATGAGTAGTGGCCATAGTTGCAATTTCTGTAAAAAAAAAAAAAAAAAAAAAAGCATCTGCCTTACTCCTCACTTTATACATTACAGCGCTTATGTTTAATATTAGGGGAGCTATCCAAACCAACCTAAATATGATCTTTAAATTTGGAATCTTTAAAAAAAAAATGCATGATGGTAAACAATTGATTTTCAGGTGATAAGTTACAAATTTGCAGTTATAAAGGAAAAGGATGTAGATAGTTGGGTATATTAAAAGCTCTTTCCTGTTTTGGGGAACACTATTACTTTTCTGACAGTGCAAAATAAAAACAGAACTACCAGCTATTACTGGGGCAGGCATGACTCATCTGGGACTTTGCAATTCGCCCACACACAGTACACAATGAAAACACCAACAAATTATTCAACTGGAACTTATAAAGGCCTTTACTGAATCCCTAACAAGGGAATCTCACCAATGTATATGAGCCATCCTAGTTTATATGAACCTGGGAAGATGGAACTGCAGGCCTGCCCCACGCAAGCAAGACTAACAGGGGAAGAACTTGATCCAAGCCTTAGCAGATAAACCCAACTCATTCAAGCAGAACTGCTGGCTCTCTGAGGCCATGACACAGCTGCACCAGGCATCACCGGCTTGCTGCTACTGAAGCCTAGCAAACCAGGCGGCAGTACATCCTACCTGAGCTAGAAGGAACTTTCACAACAGCTGACATTGCTTGACCCTAGGAAACCCCTCCATGGGGTCCAGGTAATCTACACCTGGACTTGCCTGAGCCCCAACAAAAACCTAAACTTCAACCTTTACAATTCAATCAAGCGTTACTTTCATCCATTTGCCATGCTCTCTCTCCCACAAAGAGCCTCCCCAAGGCACCTGGGAACACGTCCTACCCTGTGTCCAATAGATAAATGAGATTCAGCAAATTACTAATACGTGATGCATAAGACCGAGTGCTCTGGCTCCTCACCTTAACCTTGTTTATTGATCCACCTATAGGCATAAAGCATCACATCTTAACTGGAGCAGGGTCTGCCTGATCAATCTACAGGCCAACCAGGTCGCCCACATACCAGGGTTGAGTCAACCCAGGTGACAATCAAACCCAACCTATGACTGCCAAGATGATCCCACTGAGCAACTAATGCCAAGGTGAGGCACAAAGTCCTAGTCTGGCTAGCTGGTCACCAGACCAGATAACACCTTAGGCTAAACGCTCCAAATTCTTGCCTCCACCCTGAGCTATCAGTTTACGAATGAGCATTAAACACAACACTCCAAAAAGAGCAGAGCTGCCTGCTTGATCGACAGGCTACAACTACACCAAGTTAACCGGGCTGTTGCTTCATTGGGACTAGGCCAAGCCAACCCAGGTGGTAGCCACATCCAACCTGATAATAGGCCCAGTCCTACAGTTGTATCTCCCTTTGCTGGGGTGACAAACTGCTCAGTGGACAAAATGCATTAGATAATCAATTGGAAAGCCAAAATTCGTTACCACTGAGTACTAATGAGAATGCTCAGCATACAATCAAATCTATAGACAAGCTGACCCATTCCCTGAGTTAATCAGGGAATGGGTCAGCAAACAGGTCCTGTGCTGCTAAGCTCTAAACCACCAACATCATAAGACAAGGAAGCTGCTGCATACTCTCTGAATGCCCAAATCTGGAAACAGAAGCATTTGCAAGAAGAGAAATTAGCAATCTTGTTTGAACTGAAGATGAGTAAACTACCAGTAGCTGGCATGGGAAACTCCTTTGCTCCTCACTGCTGATGAAGCCCACAACTGAAACTTGATGCAGGCTCCCCTGTATAACTGTGGCAACAGATCCAAGCAACAGATCTCCCTTGCTGTTGGACTCCTATCATGACTAAGAACCTGAAACCATACAACCCCATGCATACTCCTTTGTCTGCACTACCGGGGTCATGAGACCAAGAATCCCATGCATGTTCTCTTGGTAACAGCAGCTAACACAGCCACTGATTCTACAAAAGAATGAACAAGACAAATGTATGCCTGCCAGATACAAACCAGTTTGGCAGGATGGCAAGATCAACAGCCCCCCAGCGCCCTTGTCACAGCTCAGGTGGAAGCCCCTCTCTTTTTTTTGTAACTTATTCAGATAACGGCAAGAAAGCAGTGGGTGCTGCGATCCATCTCCAGGGACGGTCTCACATATACCACACGTGAGCCCTCCAGAGCCTGGGTTTTGTGTATTTTACAGATACCTAAAAGCTGGCCTGGTATTGTCCTCTTTGAACGAGTACGAACTGAAGCAGATGTGTTCTGAGAAATCAATTTCGCTTACATATTGTAAAATTGTGCTTCATGATCCACATGAATGCAATCCCTAAGCAAAGATTTACCAGATGGTTAAAAGATATAAACTGTGCAATTGTTTATTCATAATGTTTTCACTTTCCAGTATGCCACAATAAAAGCCAGCACAATATGTTTCTCTCAGTAACAGTTCTCATCCATTCTGGGTGCATTGTTTTTGACTATCAAGCCATACTCCACACATCTTGGAAAAACACATGTAAAAGAAGTAATAGAGGATCTTGTTTTAAGACTAAACTTAAAATAACACCTCTCAAAATTAAACATTAATTTTGAGAGGCCAATTCAATACAGTCACCAGACAGCTTGGTATGTTTCCTATTAGTATCTATGCTTCTCCCAGAATATTGCATATGTGCTCCTGTTGCGTAAGTAAAGGAGAAGGATGCACTCAGCTGGAGAAATGAAGCAGCACAGCCGAAACAGGTGGTGGTCCCAGATCTGCAGGGGACAGATCTGGATAATAAACATTCAAACTGGAAAAAAAAATAATTACAGAAAAATTCCTCGGGAGAAGGGAAGGGAGGAAGATGCTAACGTTAAAAAAAAAAAAAAGTTTCTAGGAGGCACCGTTGTTTTAATCCATTTTTGGTTAATATACTGCTGGGCGTTATTTTCAGAACGACAGCCTCCATGGTATCACAGACACAAAGGAAAACCAAAAATGGTAACTGAGAGGAAAAATAAAACAAGCATGTAATAAGACAACATCTGTGCTCATATCTTTTCTTTCCCCATTTTATTAGAATTGTAAAGATCTAGGCAAACTGTTCACACAAAATTTCCACTACAGGGGCTGGAAAATTATGTTTTTAACATTTTTCACACAAAAGTTACGCATTTTTGTATTGCTACTGCACTATGAACCCAAGCCACAAGGAGATCACGGCTGAATTCTAAGCACCAGTCACTGGCCTTCTGACAATTGGGTCACGCATGCTAAAGGATTTCTGCCATTTTGGGTCTATGGGGAAGGTGCTTACTACATATGGCCTTAGTTCCTTACTTTGATTTCCCGCAGTACGATTCCCATTTTTTTTTTATAAGCCCACAGTCCTCAATTACTTCAGAAGTCAAAATATGCTTTTTTTGTGGGTATCCCACACAATTCACGGTCTTGTGACATTCACATTATTGTGTTCCTGTGGTGATAAAAGTCAATGCAGAAAAATTAGGCACTTGCATTGCCCACGTGTTTCTTGCTCTGCACCTTCCAACTCATATCTAGTCTGTTTCATGATCACAAAGCACTGCTGCGCCCAGTCAACGCACAGAGAAACAATACCCCAAGCTCTTTCTGACATTAAATGTCATCCAACAAGTAGAAGGTAGGGACATCAGTTTCATAACACATACACATCACTGTGTAGTGGGCAATTACATAAAAAGCGATTTTAACCATCAAATTTACAGTATAATAGCGTTACCCCTTATACTGTATAAGGGGTAAAGCTAGCGTGTTTTCGACTGTATAAGGGGTAAAGCTAGCGTTACCCCTTATACAGTAAGGGGTAATAGCGCATCGAAAACGCGCATCCAATTCCCCCTGAAACTAATAGCACCCGCAACATGTAAATGCATGTTGATAGCCCTATTAGTTATTCCCGCGCAATACAGAAAGTAAAATGTGCAGCCAAGCCGCACATTTTACTTTCAGAAATTAGCGCCTACGCAAAGGTAGGTGTTAATTTCTCTCGGCACCGGGAAAGTGTACAGAAAAGCAGAAAAAACTGCTTTTCTGTACACCCTCCGACTTAATATCATAGTGATATTAAGTTGGAGGCTCCAAAAGTAAAAAAAAAGTAAAAATTTAAAAAAAAAAAATTAAAAATCGGCCCGCAGGTCGGAAGACGGACGCTCAATTGTGCCGGCGTCCATTTTCCGAACCCATGGCTGTCAGCGGGTTTGAGAACCGACGCTGGAAAAATTGAGCGTCGGCTGTCAAATCCGCTGACCGCCGCCGCTCCTGTCAAAAAGTAGGTGCTAGGGACGCGCTAGTGTCCCTAACGCCTCCTTTTACCGTGGGCCCTAATTTGCATAGGCCACCCTCCTGAATCGCGCGCCCAGGAGAGTGGCCTGTGCGCACGCTGGGAGAGCGGGCGCTCGCCAGCTCTCCCGCTCGTTTTTCTGTATCAGCCTGTAAGTAGGGGAAGATAATATTTGCATCCCATCAGGCCCAGAACAGCAGGAGCTGGCAATGTCTCGCTCTGATTTGGGTGAAGGAGGAAACAGCCTCCCATTGGGCCAAAAAGAAGAGAAGGAAGTGAGAGCAGCCTCCCATCAGGCCCAATGCAAGAGAAGTCAACCAACTCCCACCCGGGGTGATAAGAGGAAACTATCTGCTGACCCTGTGACACCTCCCAGGACCTCGTGACACACCTGTTGAGAACCACTGTTCTAGTCAGTATTTCAGAGAAGGAAAAAAATTAAATCCCAGAAAACAGATCATCATCATGCATCCAATTATTAATCTGCAAAGTTCCGTTTCATTACTTCTCCAAAAACCCAAGGTATTGATCTGCAAATAGATTTTCTGAAAGAAACTGCATTTTAGACTTAAAAGTGGAGCAGTGCTTTTCAAAGGGAGATCAGGGGAAAGGGGTTTTGATTTTACAGAAATATTTTCTTGCATGTTCATTTTAAAGTTTGCTAAAAAGTCAGGTGAATAATTTTGAGAAAAACTGAAAGAAGGGCCAACCCAGTGGCTGAGTGACAATGTTGTTTACTGCCATATGGAGGACCTGGGTTTGATTCTTGGGTCGGATCTTCTAGTCCCTTTGGGCAATGCTGGGTATGCTGCAGAGGCAGCATTCACAGCCCAGGGGGGAAGGGAGCCCCCAGTTATCGCTCAATGGCGACACCTAGTGGCTGGATTTAGAATTCACAATTGCAGGATGCTGGAAAGAGCCCTGCTCATAGGCCTCCCCCCCCCCCCCCCCCCCCCCCCCCCCAGCAGCCAAGAACCTGTTGGCGCAACGACTACGTTAAGTGAGTTGGGAAGAGTGCATAAAATAATGGAAAAGTCACTGGGTAGCTGCAAATGAAGACCATTTCCCCAGTCTGAGCTAAAAGCCCCAAAGCAGCAGAAAGAAACTTCCAGGACAGAAAATATTCAAAAGCACAAATACTTTACTAAATATATTTCACAAATTAAAAGATATACTTTTTAATATTAATATACAACAGATTTAAAAGCTTGTGTAAAGTACTATCCTTATTAAATATCCATCAGTTATATTTTAAGCTAGTTTTAAAAAAAACAAACCTCAGTTCATAATGAAATCGTTTGAGAAAGTAAGATATTGTACTAATGGCTCATCTTTTTCATTGTGTTACTTTTAAGGATGTTTTAGCCAAAACTGAAAAACTCTTCCTAATTATAACAACTGGCAATATCAGACACAAAATTCCTACTTGAGAACTACTGAGAATCACTTTGCATAAATGCAGCTGCTAGAATAAAATCGAAATACTATATACACCAGGATTTCCTGAACACCGCCACAAGAAAAATAAAGCGCGGTCTCATCTGGCGCTGGAAGACGTTTTTGTTTCAAGGGATGGAATAACTGCTTCACGGTACACAGTGAAAGGCTGACAATGATGTTGCTTTACTGCTGGCAAAAAAAAAAAACTGGGTTCAAAAGAAAAGCTGCTGACCATGTTTACAGCCCAGAGATTCGATGGCATTTCTGTACAAGCCCACCTGGTTTCCCTCTCTGAACTGCCAGGAATCCCAAAGGACACAATTTGGGTCGAAGTATTCTCTAGTCACTTGCCTAATAAGTCTAGGAATCTGCCTATTTCAAATAGCACCTTGGATGTTTAAAGCAAGCTACTACAAAGTGGTAGGGAGAAAGACTGAGGAAAAAAGCCACGGAGAGAGAATTTCAAATATGGTTACAAAGGAAGCCAGAAATGTCATTTCCAGGGGATCTGTGGCAGCTTTGAAATGGAAAGTGCATGAATAGATTCTCTTTGGCAATTAGGTGCAAGGTTTGTGGGGGATTTGCTTTCCACCCAAGTCGTTTGAAACTTGCCCCCCCCCCCTTAACATATAGGGAGGGCAGTTTTCAGATTAGGCACAGGAGTTTGTCTGAGAGTATTTTTGAAAAACGAGATGGAAAAAGCGTATGCACAGACTTGCACCTGCCCCTTGTGCAGTTACTTTTTCCAGTGAAGTTGCACACACCAGCATAGGTGTTAACCACCCACCCCCGACTCCAGAATGCCTCCTTTCCCGTACGTAACAGTTTGCGCGTACAGTTTTGTAGGCGATTTTTAAAGAGCACATTTCCACACTTAAGACAATTTTACCCATGGAAATGTCTCTGAAAACTGACAGATTGTAACCAACTGTACCAATACAAGTACATTTTAAAAGCCCGCTGCACATAAAAAAAACGGGGGTTAAATGCGTGGCTGGGCCTTGCGCTCACTGCGCACATTTTAAAAAGGACCCAGCCACACGCGTAACCCCGGTTACACGTCAAAGTGTCAGGCAAAAGAAAGAGGCTGGCTGGGACAGCACCATTCGACGCTGTCCCGGGGAAGCGTGCGCTGGCAGCTGCCCCAGAGGAGCAGCAAGGTAAAAACTAAAAAAAAAATTCTAAGAATTAGGTAGGGGTCAGGGAGGAGAGGAGAAGAGGTAGGAAGTATAGAGTTAGGGATAGGAAGTTCCCTCCCAGTTTGCTCCTTAATTGGTGCAGACTGGAAGGGAATTGGGGGGAGGCCCGATTGCGACTCCATGAATAGATTTTAACCACCCCCCCCCGCGTGCACGAGTCACAAGGCTGCCTGCACATACGTGCGCATGGCCATCGGATTTTATAACATGCGCATGCTGGTGCGAGCATATTATAAAATCGGTGCGTCCGTGCGCGCATGCCAGGAACAACGCACACCAGGGACCACGCACACATGGACGCGCGCGTGGGTCTTAAACCCGACCCCATTATGCATAGCTGTCATCGTACCACAGCAAAATATATTTACGCTCTCTCCTCTAAAGGATTACTAGCAAGGATTTTCCAAATATTCTTATCTTGGTAAGAATCAACACCAAAACCAAGTAGATGATCACAGTAAAATGGAGATGTAGATAATATTCAGTTCACCTTGGGAGGCATATTCTCTTACAGAAAAAAAAACCTGAAGAGTGGCTGGTAATATTGGCATTACAGGTACTGCCCTCGCTGGGGTAGATTTTATAAATTTACGTGCACGCGTACTTTTGTTCATGCACCAGGCTCGAACAAAAGTACGCTGGATTTTATAAGATACGCGTGTATCTTATAAAATCCGGGGTCAGCGCGCGCTGCCTGTTCCCTCCGAGGCCACTCCGAAATAGGAGCGGCCTCAGAGGGAACTTTCCTTCCACCTCCCCTCACCTTCCCCTCCCTTCCCTACCTAACCGACTTCCCCGACCCTATCTAAAACCCCCTACCTTTGTTGGCTTTCAGCAGGTGTAAATCTGCGCGCGCCAGCGGGCTGCTGGCGCTCCATCACGCGACCCGGGGGCTGGTCCGGAGGCCTCGACCACGCCCCTGGGCCGGCGTCATGCCCCCAACACACCTCCCGCCCCAAAATTCGTGCCGCCCACCCAACACGCCCCCTTTGCAAAGCCCCAGGACTTACGCGCATCCCGGGGCTTGCGCGCGCCGCCGAGCCTATGCAAAATAGGCTCGGCGCACGCAGGGGGGGTTTGGGGTAGGTTTTCGGGGGGTACGCACGTATCTTACGCGCGAACCCCTTTGAAAATCTACCCCACATTGTTCAAGTCTTTCTTATTCAACAGAACTCATTTTTGTGGAACAATAAATCAACTCTCAGATTCCTCACTTGTGGAATCCCCCAGGGCTCTGTTCTTTCCCCAATATTCTTCAACATCTACTGTATGTTCAACCAATCTGTGATCTTATACAGACCTTCAACATCAAACATCACTTGTTTGCTGCTGAAATAAACTTTGCATCAATAGTGGAGCCAAATAAACCTCTCCAATCACCAATCTCAACAACTGTAGCCCAATGGCTTAGCATGCATAAACTTAGACTTAACCCCTCCAAATCAGAATTCCTTCTGGCTGAGCAGATGAGGTCACCCTCTACACTCTCTACTGTCCCTAGCAAATACTCCCCTCCAGCTATAAGATTTGAAGCTTGGGGGTACAACCTGACCCTATACTATCAATGACGTCTCATCACCAAAGTAATGAAAATTTCCTTCATGCACCTCCACCAGATCAGGCAACTTCACAGCTACCTCAGTCACTATAACTTGGTTTCAATCATTCATCCCTAATCACCAATCAGTTAGGTTATTTCAATTCCCTACTGAATGGTATCTCCAAGACTAATATGAAACTGTCACAACTTGTGCAAAGCACCACAGCCAGACTCTTGGTAGCCCCAAAACTTCAGATCATATAAGGCCCATTTTATATAAACTACGCTGGCTCCCAACAGAAGCCAGAATAAAATTCGAGATCCTCTGCCCAGAGTATCTCTCACAGCTTTTGAGACCTTACACCCCTTCTAGAGAACTCTGCTCCTCACAAAGTATCTTATCTCCCCCCCCCCCCACACACACACCTTTAACTGCTGCTAAACTGACCTGCACAAGGTAGAGAGGTTTTAGCAGTTATGGTCCACAAACTGTGGAATGAGGTACCCCGGCCCATTCACCTTGAATCATGCTACCTTGCTTTCCGCAAGAAAGCTAAGTCATGGTTCTTTAACCAGATCTTCTAATAGTCTGATTAAAAAAAAAATTAACCTAGCTCCACCACCTAGGACCCTTTACTGTGAGGACATAGAGTCTCATTTGTTCTGACTGTACTGGCCAATCCATTTACTGTGAAGGAATTATAGCCACTCATGATTTGTTCTGTCATTGTACCAGCCTACCCATTCTAATAGTTTGTAATCCACTTTGGAGACCAGACTTGGGATAGCAAAACGTCATATATCAATTGTTTAGAAATAATAATCAAAGGCTTCTGAATTCAGGTGGCCAACAAACTGTCACAGTACAAATCAACAACCAGACAGTCATGCATTGAGGAAGCTCAGTTCATCAGCTACCATGTGGCTGTATTTTATGTGCCTGTTTTTTTTGTTCTCGTGTTTAATTGCTTTTGTTTTAATTGCTCCATTATTTTGATGTCTGAGTTTTATGAGAACTACATCACGCAGAGGTTTATTGTAACCTGTAAGACAATTTATAAATGTTAAGTAAATAAATTAAATAAATAAATAGCTCTTGCCACCACTTGATCACATAGTTTGTCTAATTGGACATCATCAGAAATGCCCATCCCTAAGTCTCTTTCCAATATTATTCATCAGTACTATTTCCAAAACTACTTAAAAAAAAAAAAAAGGAATGACTTAGTTTTGTTTTCTAGTCAAAGCAGCTGTAAAACGTAGCTGTAATTTGTAAAACATGAAATAAAAGATGTGAAAAAAAACAAGACAAAAACTCTCAGTAATTGCCATTCACACACATTTAGCAAAAACATGATTAGTATATTGAAGCTTCTCAAGGAAGCAAAGAGAAATCAGGTTACTAAATCTAAGAAATTATAGATGACAAGCCTTTCCTCCAGTTCTCACCATACTTAATGTTATGGAATGCTGAAGTGGGTAAAAAGCACTAATGGATGTGAAGAACAGATGCACTATCTGCTCCTAGGAAACAGCATGCCACTTGTCCATCACAATGGTCAAATCATCATTCTTACAGTAACCAGTATGATTGCTTAGATCCTAACCTTTTTTGATTTTCAGATTATAAAATTAGTATTTTTTGGCCTTTAAGAACAGTAAAGCAAGAAACAAGATTACAAAGAAAGCTCTATATTTAACAGATCTGTATACCGCAAAATCAGTAATAAAAGCAGTATACAATTAACATACAAAACCAAATAAATCTACAAATAACCAATAAATAAGCAAGCATAAATCACATGACAAAAAACAAAATAAACTATAATAATAAATTTAAAAATATGTATGTGAAATCTCACTAGTCCAGTAATGTTCTTCCACATGGAAAGACTAAACAGGAACTAACACACAGTGAAGACAAAAGGGTGCATCACTGATCAAAGTACCATACTTGTTAGGGCTGTGGGAATTTTTACCTGCAGGCTATTACATTGCACTCAGCAGGATTACTTTAGTAAGTCTATTCATGCAACATGCTTTTACTGCCAGAAAATAAAATGTTAGCAAGCATATTTGAAGCTTGTTAGCTTGCATTTAGCCCTCTGCCAGAAAGATGCCTTGTCTATTGTTCAACAAAGATCTAGCAGCTATATCATTTTAGACAAATCCTTCCTTCCATTACATCTTCGTTTTATATGACATCTAGTCAAAACTTTCCTTTTGTCTGCATACAAGTATTTATGCATTACTTATACTTTTCCTCAAAAAATGCCTCTAGTTTCACAAAATGCACAATTTGTATTAAATATACAATTTGTGGTACAAAATAACATTAAAGTGACCCTCATAAATTCTACATTATAAGTTACAGATGCTTAACTCAAAGTGCACACCAAAGTAGTTCAAACATCTTAAATATGCGATTGATTCATTTAAAGGATTACTAAGGGGGTCATTTTCTACAGCTTTCGCACATGATAGCTAGATCGGGGCGGAGTCGGCACCGGAAGGGGAGGAGTCGGGGCGGCACCGGGGTGGACGCAGCAAAGACATCGCTGACGGCGAAAAGGTAAGGCCCCTTATCGCCGCCAGTAACACGCCCAATAGCACCACATTTCATGGTGGCGCTATTGGTTTGCGAAAGCCGGCAGCAATAGCACCACGGTGGTGTGATCGCTGCCGGCTTTCGCAGGCCCGCCCCCCTGCACCACGCGATTCACTAAGGCCTGTGATTTTAGAAAATCCAGGCCTAAGTTAGATGTGCAATTTAAATTGCACACTTTATTTAAAAAGGTGGAGATTCAGGGGCTTTCCACCTCTCAAGTGCCCATGAAGTACACAGTTCAAAGATATAGACATATGTTAAATCACACATAAAAAAAAACCCAAACCTCTCCCAATCACAAAATGCTATTTTAAAAATACTTTTTTTTTTTTTTTATAACTTTCAATGCAATGCTTTATTTTGGGGGAGAGGAAATCCTTATGAGCTAGATATTAGAACCTTCCACCCAAACTACTACATTTTACAACTTATCCAAACTCTCTCCTCCTGAGAACCACTCTCAGGGTACAGGAAAAAGGTTACCTATTCCTCTTGTCCTTTCCCTTCCCCCCCTCTCTCTCTCTCTCTCTCCATCCTCCAACTATATTGTTTCAATTCTATGTGCTATTGACCCAAAGATTAAATGTTGGTTTATTTCTCAATCTCTGATTCCAGCCTATGCTTAGTTTGCTTGAAGCACTCTTATTTCAAACATTTACATCATTCAAATCTGTAGCACTGAACCTTACTTCTACTGCCTCCTAAAGGGCAAAAATATTCTTACCTATTATGCTTAAGGAAGAACAAAGGAAATTTGGATCTTGTTTCAGAGGTTTTTGTTTGGTTTTTTTTTACACTCTAGAATGTATTGATGGCTATTACATGAAGACATTATCAGTCCTCCAAAAAAAAAAAAAAATTTTCTATATACATCCAGCTAGAGGGAAATTTATATACATGCCATATCTTGCTCTAGTTTATTCAGTAATGTCAAATGATCTAATGAAGAGACAACAAACATTCAATTTTATTCATCAGACTTCGTGGCACGGATAATATATTGTGACTAGGAACTCTCATTGTATAAATAAGATGCCTCTGGAATAGAATGAGATGCTTGAAGGAAGTTCTCAGTTACACTCGATAAAAAGGTGGGTTAGCTTTTTCAAAAGCACTATAGAACATCTGAATAATTATCTTAAAACTAAGAGACTTTGTTGAATTGGAAACTGAATGACCCATGCTCTTACAGTACATGCATGCATGTAACCTCAAAAAAGCCTTCATTTAAATTTTAAAAGCACAATTTTTCATCCCACCCTCTCTTTATTCAAGGTGTTCTCCTTATCAAGATTTGTTGTAAGTACCAATATTAAATTAGCACCTATTCAGATCAGAAGCTTAAATATAACTAAAGAATTTTATTTCGTGCTCACCGTATATTTAATTAGCAATCAACAGACATATTTTGAATGGATAAGTGTACACTATATAACCTAGAAAATGAAGGGTGCTGATTATTAACCAAGAAGTCACTTGGGAAATAAACTGTTTTGTATTATAATGTGTGTATTTAGACAGCAATAATGCAAACTCTACTCTGTGTCCCAAAAAGATAGGGGTAGATTTTAATAAAGTACACCCACGCATACTTTTGTTCGCGCACCAGGCGTGAACAAGTGTACACCGGATTTTAATAGATATGCGCGTAGCCGCGTGTATCCTTTAAAATCCGGGGTTGGCGCACGCAAGGCTGTGCAAAATTGGCAGCCTGTGCGCGCCGAGCTGCGCGCAGCCTGCCTCCATTCCCTCTGAGGCCGCTCCGAAATCGGAGCAGCCTCGGAGGGAACTTTCCTTCCACCCCCCGCACCTTCCCCTCCCCTAACCCACCCTCATCTAAACCCCCCCCCCCCACCTTTGTCTGAAGAGTTACGCCTGCCCGAGGCAGGCGTAACTCGCGCGCGCCAGCTGCGAGATTCCCCGGCCCAGAAGCTGTTTCGGAGCCCTCGGCCATGCCCCAGAGCTGGAACCATGCCCGCGGCCACGCCCCGGATGACGTGCCGCTGCGACACGCCCCTGACACGCCCCCCCCAGGAAAGCCCTGGGACTTACGCGCATCTCGGGGCTTGCGCACGCCGCCGAGCCTATTCAACATAGGCTCGGCGCGAGCAGGGGGAACTTGGGGCAGGTTTTTGGGGGGTTCATGCGTCTTACGCGCGTACCCCTTTGAAAATCTGCCCCATAGCATGTACCAAACCAATGCTTTTCAACCCACTCCCTGGGACACACCCAGACGGTCAGGTTTTCAGGATATCCACAATGAATACGCATGAGGTGGATTTGCATACAATGGAGGCAGTGCATGCAAATCTCTCATTTGCATATTCATTTTGGAAATCCTGAAAACCTGACTAAGTATGTCCCGAGGACTGGGTTGAGTAGCACTGTACTAAGTAGCTTGAATGCTCCCAACATTCCCAAATGCTTGAAAAGATTGATTAGGGCAATTTGGGTGACAGAAAAGTCCGCAATAGTGTAAACATATCAAGAATAGATACAATGGGAAAAAAAAAATCTGAAAACTGATCAAGGGTTTGGTCACTTTGCTTTAATCCCTCCCAAAAATGCAAAATCAATAGCTTGGGGTGCAGAAACCAACGGACCAAATACCATTTGAGAGATGGACTAGCAGTCCATCACCAAATAGGAAAGTGAACTAGGGAACCTTTGAGTACTGTGTCCAATTCTGGAGATTCCATCTTTAAAAAGATACGATAATTCATACATGGAGAGACTGAAAGAAGTGATTATATATAAATAATTCCAGCATCTAGCAAGCTTCAGGTGCCATAAAATAACATTTTCATAGCCTGCACAGCTCAAGGACAAGAGGTCATCATATGAAGCTTGGATGGACCAAATGGTCCTTTACTCTATTTCTGTGTTTCACAGTTCAAACCGAGAATCTGTTCTCCACAGGTGCAAAGTCCATCAAAGCAACTCAATAACTCAATCCAAACAAGAGGCAGCACTCTGAGACAATCAATAAAAGGCTTTTAAAGACTCTTCTGTGCAAACAATTATGCAGAGAACAGTGCAATGCAATGCAAAATATCACAATCAACTTTTCACAGATGCAAAGTGTAAAACTGAGCTCATATCTTTAACTATCAGTGCTGCTGTTTCTTGTTTGTCTCAAAATTAAGGAGAGTTTGAACAAATGAAAAAATGTAAGAGATTCATACTTATAATATCCGTATAAATAGTTCAAAAAAATGGAATATCAGACAACAGAATATGGCCAAATAAATGTCTATTAATCCATGTTTTGCTAATTCCAATTTTGGACCTGAGGAAGGAATGTTTAGACAAAAAAATGTATTAATTTAGTCAAATAAAAAGCTATCACCTTATTTTTTTTTTTTCTGGTTGAAAAAGAATATCTATAGGCAGCTGGGATATATTCTTGGCATATTTCATACATATTACAAATGCAACAAATGTCACATATTTTGGTTTCAAATAGAGTGCAACCATCCATTTTATATTTTCTTGAGTAAGTCCATCATCTTTCTGAGTATATGAGCTTATGAATGCTGAAGCTGCACTCAGCATCACCAAAGTCTGTCATGCTGTTAATTGAAATTAATGCCATCTCTGCCAGCTGTGGGACAGGAACAGCTCCAGACCTCCAAAATACTCCTAGATGTTTGCAAACCGGTGAATGTTGGCACATATGCAGGTGGCTATTGAAAGTCTACACTCCCTTGAACATTTTTCACGGTTTCCTATGTAAGTGTGTCAAACTTGCATGCATTTAAATGACTTTTTTTTTTACCTCAACATACCACCCCTTCAGGTCCAAAAATGTTTTATTGGGGGACACAGCAAATATCTATCCAAAAATGCAAAACTGAAATCCAACAATTATACAAGTCTCCAGCCTCTGAGCCACTGCTTCCACCTAGAACCTTTGGCAGCAACTACAGCTGAGAGTCTGTTAGGATAGGTCTCCACCAAATTTGCACACCTACATTCCTCCGTATTAGAACATTCTTTACAGAACTGCTCAAGCTGTGTCAAGTTCCATTGGGAACATTGATGGGCATCAGTCTTCAAGTTATGCTACAGATTTTTGATTGGATCAAGGTCAATGATCCAACTGGGCCATGTAGCTTTAGCTGTGTAATTTGGGTTCCCATGGGTGAAAGGTTAACTTCCATCCCAGTTTCAGCTTTCCTGCAAAGGGCAGTGGGTTTTCCTCAAGGACCTTTCTGTACACTCCTCTAATCACTTTCCTTTCTATCCTGACACTCTTCCCAGTCCCTCCTGATGAGAAATATCCCCATAATATGATGTCACCACCACCACCATGCTTCACAGTAGGGATGGCGTTCTCTAGGTGATATGCTGTGTTGAGTTTGCACAAATCCTAATACTTTGCATTCAGTCCAAAAAGTTTTATTTTACTTTCATCAGATCACAAAACGTTTTGCCACATGGCTGCAGGAACTCCCAAGTGCTCCTTTGAATATCTCCTTGAGTAATGGCTTCTTTCTTAATATCCGAAGGACTCCACAAACCTGACTTGTATGGCAGGATAGTGTTGCCGCATGCACAATTTGACTATTCTTAGTCATGGAAGCTTGTAGCTCTTTCAGAACTGCAAGCAGAATCAATAGGAACTGCTGAACTCATCCAGACATCATATTAATCAGTACAATTTAACACAGGCGAGGCCAATTCATTTGGTGTGTACTTTTGAAGACAATTGCTTACACCCAGTTGGATCACTGACCTTAATCCAATCAAAAATCTGTAGCATAAAGCTCTGGCGTAATCGAAAGTACACACCAAATTAATTAGCCCCACCTGTACTGAATTGTACTAATTAATATGATGACTGGATGAGTTTAGCAGTTCCTATTTATAGCGGCAGAAATACAATGTGAGTGGACACATCCAAAAAAGCAATTCCATGTTTTTAATTTCTGCTACATTTTTAAGAAACTCTAGAATATATTTTTCAGTTGGCAGCTTTAGAATAGATATGTAAATATATAGAACAATTTAATGCATTTTACTTCCAATCAATAAGGTAACAAAAGTTGAACATTTTAGAAGGGGGTGTAGACTTTCTAAAGCCACTGTATATAGATGAAATTCCTTAAAAAGGTGAACCACTGTCACAGGAATTATATCAATGTCTTCTTTGGTTTGACTGAAAATAAGATATTTGATGGCTCAAACTGACTGCTTGCTCTTTCCACTCCAACATCCTTTCAGGACAGGATGAGGGGCCAACAGGAGGGTAAGGACTGGATTAGGGGGCATAGTGACTTTGCTGTAGCTTCAGCCTCATGCCTCTCCTTTTTTTTTTTTTTTTTGCATGCTGCCAGGGAGGGGAGATGGTGGAGCATAAGATAGA
This sequence comes from Rhinatrema bivittatum, assembly GCF_901001135.1. NCBI lineage: Eukaryota > Metazoa > Chordata > Amphibia > Gymnophiona > Rhinatrematidae > Rhinatrema > Rhinatrema bivittatum. The sequence goes on along the minus strand of NC_042629.1, from coordinate 52,463,823 downwards.
GAAAATAGTTGTAGGGGGCTGAGACAGAAGGCTGTTGAATCAGCCCTGCAGGCACTATATAGCTTCTTTCAGATAACTGATTTACAGGAGGGGAAGTTTCAGATTTGTTGATTGTGTAGCTGGTTGTAAATTATGCGGTAACAGGTTAATTATTTCTCCAGTGGTCGCAGAAGCACAAGACCCTGGGGGCACCAATTATATTCTTATTGTCCCATCCCAATGACAATTCAAGAGGATATTAGCTCCCTATTGCCCCAGGCCAATGCCAGCATTCTGCTGCCCATCTTCCCAGCACAAAGCCCCTACCTGGCTTCCCCATTCTGCCAGCATCATCTTCATGCACTACTTGGCCCTAGTGCTTTAAACCGTGAAGGCAAAAAAAATGGCAACAAGGGAAGATGTGTTCTAGAATAAAATAAGTGGCAAACTGTTATTCCACAAAGTAGAAGCAACCATAACTGTGTGCATTATATACTGTTCTTGATCATTATTGTTTGATAGAATAATGCATTCACCTTAATAACCATCAGTTTGACTAATCAATTTGACTGCGTATACTCCTTTTATGCATCAAGATTTTTCAGAATCGGAAGTTAAATTATGAGAGGATCAGAGACTTGCGGAAGACAAGAAAATTCTTTCAAAAAAAAAAAAAACATTGTCTGACAAAACAGAAATGGAAACAGCAACAATGAGTAGGCTGAGACTGAAGGAAAACCAGAAATCATACATAGCAGATTTGACGACAAAATTCCCATGAAACAAAACTGTAAACATTATAAGCTCACTCCTCTCTCTCATTATAATGATGAGTTACTCATTGAAAAAACAAATTCACAATGCTTTATTCATGCAAAACATTAAAAAAAAACCCAAACTCAAGAACATAATTTAAAATAGACAATTTTATATTCAAACCCATTCAGGTCTAGATGATATCAAATAAGAAAACAAAACTAAGTTGATTTTATCATGGGGAGGGGTTCCATCCCCTCCACCACCCAACAAATCAATAAAGCTTATATGGTTAAAATTTATGGCTTGGTAACAAAAAAAAACACATTTTATTTCTCATATTAGCTGCAGCCAATGGTTTATTGCCAAACCTATGGAATAATTATGACCGCACAGGACAGATTATCAGTAGCATTTTAAGTAGCAAAGCAGATGAGTGAAAACAATGCCAGAAGAGAAACAGGTCTAATAAAATGTTAGCGAGCATATTTAGCAGAAAAATGTGGGAAAAAAACCCCTGCATCGTAACTAAAGAATAGAGCAACTTATTGAGCTGCAAGGTTTGCAAAGAGAGCTTTCAACATCACACACTCTGCACTACTTAACTGGCAGACCAAATAAGGCCGTTTAATTGAAAGGTGGTCATTGCCCTCTATTTTATTTGGGACACCTACAATTTTATAAACCTACAACCTGTAGTCTTCAGTTTGAGGGATCTTACTAAATATTTTAGAAAGAAAAAAATGAAATCAAGTGTGAGAACATTAGCGTATGAGAAACCATATTTCTCAGAGCTACAGCAAATCAGCGAGCAATAGAAAAAAAAAAATCCCCTTAGGGATTTTCTACAAATGCAGCAGATAAAAATTTAAGTGACCTACATGGAGTATCAGTTTTCCAGCTAAAGTGCCTCCACTAATCGGAAACAAGACATCATGCAGTGTCAGAGCTGAACAGGTGGCCATTACAATTATGCTAAGATTTAGGAGAATAATACTTGCATTAAAATTTAAAACAAAAGTAATTTCTTCAAGAAAAACATATACCAAAGGAAGACGAAGGTCAAACATAATACTATGCTAAAGTCTCTTTAATATAGTTTATTTTCCACTAAACTATTTACAAACTATATTATGTTGACTAGATGCAATTTTTTTTTTAATTCATTTTTATTTTCAATATAATCAAGACCACTTGATATTGAAATTTGCATCATTATAACAAGGAAAAAGTAAAAATAGCCATAAGAAACAAATTTAATTTATCTAGACCTCAATTTGGGGGAGATTCAGAGGGAATTAAAAAAAAAAAGAAAATACAAGGTGAAATTGATAACAATTGCCAGTATCCCATAACCTACTGACTAGTGAACAGAAAGAGGGAGGAGCTCTATTCTGCAAGAAACAAACAAACAAACAAAAAAAAACAGTTCTACAGGATCATTGAATATATTACTTCCCAATTCAACTAAGCATTTGCAAAGGAACTTCAGCATAAAGGCAGCACCCAACATAAGTAACCTTTCCACCTCAACTGTGTAGCCCTAGCTGCATCAGGGAAAACAGTAATCCTTTGGCCCATAAGTGTTTTCTTTTTACTATGGGAACATTGTCTGGCTCTAAAGTAAATATCACCAATAATGTAGCTTTAAAGGTAGTTTTCACCTTAGAATCTTGCAAATAACCACTCATATCTAAACTCTTTGACCCCCAAAGGCTTTGCTGCTTTACTAGCCTCAGAATCCCGCTGCCCATAAGTAGGAAGGTAAAGAACCTTGGATACAGGAAGAATAAATTTAGCAAGTATATGTAAAACCTCAATATAAAACTTTAGAAGCCCGACCACACACATAACCGCCGGTATTTGCATGTGCGAGCCTTTTAAAATTTACTTATAGGGTTATAGGATCTTAAAGAATCCACCAGAACAACAATTCTTGAAGGATTCAGAATTTCTAATGGTCTCAACTGCACAGAAATCGTCTCATCAACTAGAGGACAACTTTGGACACTGCAAACCCTCTGCCCTCCCTCCAAGGATCCTATCAGTCTCTCTAGTACCAACTGTGGTGGCGTACAAGTTTCAAGGCTCAAGGAGCTAGAAGTCACATCAAGAGCAGCAGCATTAAAGTCAGGAGACCCTGAATTATCTCAAACACCTTGAAGATTAGAAGCCATGAAGGTATCAAAGGAGGGCCGAGAAGTGGAATGAACTGTACCAGAACCAGATGGGAAGATTCTTCTCATTCCCTTTCTTCTTCTTGCCCATTACTGTGTATATAGCAGAAACCACCAAAGAAAAATCTTACAAAATCTCTTTGGCAAATCACTGCACGCTGCAAAGATCTTCTTTAAATAGTATTGAGGCACTTCCCAATGATGTTCGATGCCGGACCAGGAAACTGAGTGTTAGATGGAATCTTACTGAATCTGCCACAAAGGTAAAACCTGACGACGCGCTCCTCCCTCTTTGCTCTCCCTCTGAAGCAGTTATATTATAATTTCTCTTTTGAAAAGTTGTATGCTTTATCATGCATACAAATTATATATTCATTTCCCTAAAATACACAAACTATCACTTATAAAGAAAATACAAAGAAAGATGGCATAAAAGTGAAACTTTAGTTTACAGAATGGTATTATATCTGATTATTAGGAATATTTACTTCCTAAATATATTAGAAGGACTCTAGTGAAATTTATAGTTTGTGTACTTGCTTATGATGAAAGGTAAGCTTACAGGTCTCAATCAATAACATGTCGAATGTGGTAATGCAAAAAACGACTACTAAGTCAATCACTCAATATGTGATGACAGGCAATCAATTCTCATGTCTGCTGTCTGAGAAATTAGAGGCCTTCATTACTTTTGCCAGCCTAAACCTTTAGGGAAAAAACCCAAAAAAGCCCTATGCCATACAAATGGGGCAGTCTGTCCAATTTTGTAAGGCTGGACACAATAGAGACAGAGATTACAGCCTTCTGGTTATTCTGCTGCATCATATACAGGAATATTTGAACTATAGTACCTCTTTAAAAACTACCTTACTTATTATAGTTATAATACCTGTTGCCCTCATCCCTACTGGAGTGGAGGTGCCTAGTGGCTAGAGCAGCGGGCTACGAACCACGGGAACCAAAATCCAAATCCCACTGCCACTCCTTGTGACTTTGGGCAAGTCACTTTACCCTCTGTTGCCTCAGGCCAGGTGGGGCAAAGAAGGAGGTGGTTGGGCAATAGCCTGCAGCTGGCCGCACCATGGTGGTGCAGTTTCGCCTGCCACGGTGTGGCCATGCTGCACACTATCGTGGGCACAGCGCCACCGTAAAAGGTGCCACCGGCCCATTTCCCTAATCCCCTCCCTAACTCCTCCCTTCCACCCTATTTGAATGCTACCACGAGTTGGAAAATAACCCAGTTAGATCATGAGCCCTCTGGGGACAGGGAAATACCTACAGTATCTGAAGCAGTGGGACAGTAGGACTAGAATTCTGGTCTACTGGTTCATAGCCCACTGCTCTAACCACTAGGCTACTGCTCCATGCCACTTAGTTACACTGGGCTGCCCGTCATTAGCATGCAAATATTTAAAATCCAACTAAGAGTGTCGATCACTATTAGAGACCATGTGCAGTAGGTTTTTTTCAATTCTAAGGCCACATGTGAAAGTGAGTGATTCTAGAGCTCTGCATGTCAAAACATTTAATATGATATCTCAATTGTCTAGACAAGTTTTTGTTCAACAAGTTAGAAGGTGAAAATGTCACATCAATTCACAATCATAGATCTAGATACACAAGTGTTAGATTCAATGGAACATTCAATAAACATTTCTTTCTATAAAAATAGAATATGAATACGTTTTTTCAACTATACCTGTGGGAAGTTCCATCAGTGCCCTGACTGTACTCGCACCATGTCCATAACAGACCCCCATAAGGTCTGTGTAACGTGCCTCGGGTGCGAGCATGATGTCCTGACTTGCACCAAATGTGTCTTAATGACACCAAAAGGTCGCAAAGCCAGAATGGAGAAAATGGAACTTCTCTTCCATTTTCAAATTCCGACGCCATCTATTGCTTCGACATCGTCCGAACCAGCGCTGTCCACTTCGCGCCAGCATCGGGTACTGGCCGGTGACCGTCCGGTGTCAATGACTTCCCGGCCATCGACTACCTCTACTCCCCCTCAGGATCGAGGGGATCATTGAGAGAATCATCGGCATCGACACCGAAAGCCTCGGACCATCGATGAAGGAAAATCATCGACTTCACCATTGTCTGAGCCGCCATCGAAGAAACCCTGTCCAGAAAAGGCATCGACCCTTTCTGGGACTGGGTCACCGAGGCAACCCTCACCCGGACGGGGATTGGGAGCCGCGATTCTGCCTTTAATGGTGGTCCCTTCGGCTATGCCTCTGCCTCCTTCTCCCCTTCCGGAGCCGGGGCTGCTTGCTCCAGGTCTCCGTGAAGAGCTGGACCGGATGGTTCAGGAGGCCATCGATAAGGCGATGCACAGGTTCCAAGTTCCTCCAACGCTGACACTGGTGCTGATTGTGGAACCGACCACCGATCCATTTACTGAGATATAGGCTTGTAGATTGTTATATAATAATTCTAAGGCTTGCACAAAATAACCATGTATTCCAAAAAGAAAAGGACAATGCTTGAAACATGAAGCCCCACTCAAGACAATTAAATGCCTTCTCTGCATCCAGGCTTAACACTAACAATGGGATCTGCCCATACTTACTGCTTTCCAGGGATGCAATTATCCTATGCATGTTCTTAATAGGATAACGACCCTTCACAAACTCAACTTTCTCATCCCTAATAATACTAGGTAGTATGTTAGCCAAACAGTTGGCCAGTATTTTCACCAAGTGCTTAATATCAAAGTCCAACAAGGAAATCAGATAATAAGATGCAGGTAAGGCCAAATCTCTCTCCCCCCCCCCCCCCCCCCCCCCCCACTTTGGTAAAACTATGATAGTGGCGCAATTAGGAAGCAGGAGAGAATGTCCCAGGTCAACTAAGTCCTTGAACATTTTACGCAGAGGAAGCAATAACTGCTAAGAGAGAAGTTTGTAAAATTCCACAGAAAACCCATCTGGGCCAGGAGCTTTCTATAACCTTGCTTCTTTAATACCTTGCAATATCTTCTGCAAATGTATGGGCTGGTTCAAAGACTGTAATTGCACTGGAGTCACTTGCGTTAATGGAGTGGACTGCAAAAAAGCTCACCAGGAGATGCCGTATATAAGGCTTGATAATAAGCTTTAAAAACTGCACTAATATCTTTCCCTGAGTTGACCACCTCACCCAACTCATTCTGCAACTGAGTGACATGCCTGGTCTGCATCCAATTTTTGGTTAAGTTAGCCAAAGGATTTCCTACCTTGTTGCCATGTTGTAAAATTTATACTTATAACACATAGAAACATAGAAATGACGGCAGAAGATGACCAAACGGTCCATCCAGTCTGCCCAGCAAGCTCCGCACTTTTTTTTTTTTCCTCATACTTATGTTACTCTTGGCTCTTAGTAACCTTTTGGTTCTATTTCCCTTCTACCCCCACCATTAATGAGAGAGCAGTGTTGGAACTGCATCTAAGTGAAATATCTAGCCCAATTAGTTAGGGTAGCAACTTCCGCAATAAGCAAGCCACACCCACGCCCACCTGCCCACCCAGACTAAATAATTCAGTCCTTGTTGGTTGTTGTCTGTATATAGATCCACCTTTCTTCATTCCCCCTGCCATTGAAGCAGAGAGCTATGCTGGATATGCGTGAAATATCAGTCTTTCTGCCCTGCCGTTGAAGCAGAGAGCTGTGCTGGATATGCATTGAAAGTGAGGTATCAGACTTTTTCCTCTGCTGTTGAAGCAGAGAGCTATGCTGGATATGCTTCAAGTATCAGTCTTTCTCCCCTGCCGTTGAAGCAGAGAGCTATGCTGGATATGCTTCAAGTATCAGTCTTTCTCCCCTGCCATTGAAGCAGAGAGCTATGCTGGATATGCAATGAAAGTGAAATATCAGGCTTATTTGATTTGGGGTAGTAGCTGCCGAAACCAGCAAGCTACTCCCCGCTTTTTTGTGAATGCAAATCCTTTTTTCCACATTTCCTCTTGCCGTTGAAGCTTAGAGCAATGTTGGAGTCACATTAACCGTGTGTATGTTTATTGAATAAGGGTATTATCTCCAGGTAGTAGCAGTCATTCCCGCAAGCCACCCATTCTTCATTCACGTCCTCTAGACTTTATGGATCCACAGTGTTTATCCCACGCCCCTTTGAAGTCCTTCACAGTTCTGGTCTTCACCACTTCCTCCAGAAGGGCATTCCAGGCATCCACCACCCTCTCCGTGAAGAAATACTTCCTGACATTGGTTCTGAGTCTTCCTCCAACATAATACCGCTCTCAGCTTTCTGATGCAGCAATGTATTCAAGGCAGATTGGGTAGCCAGAAAGCTCTCTCTGTGGGCTGCAATTGGAACTTGGTCATATCTATGTTTGTCTGACTGCAATTGCTTTTCTAGGGCTAAGACCTTTGCTGCCTTGGCCTTTCTCTGCATTGCCATATAAGGGATATCGCCCTGCAGCACCGCTTTAGCGGTATTCCAAAATAATATTGGTGAACCTGGTGTCTCCTTTTATTGGCCAAAACAAATTCCTACCTTTTCACTAAATAATCCCAAAAAGTCACATCTTTATAAAGATAGCGGGGGAATCTCCACATCAAAGAACCACCCTTGGGACAAAACCTCTCCATATCCACCCATACAGGCACATGATTGGAAATAATGAGCAGACCAATTTTTGAATCCACAACCCCTGAAAAGGCTCCATGGGTCAGAAGCATATAATCTATGCAAGACTGGGTGTTATGAGCACGAGAAATGTATATTCTTTGTCTAAGGGGTAGAATGTCTGCCAGACATCGATTAGATCAAGATTAGAACAAAGATAGTTTACCCCCTTACCCTTCATTGATTCTGGATTTTCTCTTGTTGTGAAATGATCTAAACTGTTATTAGCAACATAATTAAAATCCCCCCTAGCAAGATAGGCACAGGCCCATAGGGTTGTAATAATGTTGCCATATTTATGAAAAAGGAGTATCATAAGCATTTGGGGCATATATATTACATAACATTACAAGTTTCCCATGAAGAAGACCTTCCACTATCAGGTACCGCCCCTCATGTCTGATAAGTCTTGGTATCCTGAAATGAAACAGTTTTGGCTATCAAGATTGCCACCTTTGCTTTCCAGGAATTGGATTGAGCGGAATATACTTTCCCTACCCACTGCCTTTGCAACTTCCCATGTTCTATGGCATCTAAATGTATTTCCTGAAGCATTGCAATTTGTGTCTTCCATCTCTTTAATGCTTGCAATATTTTGTACCATTTTGTTACACAATCAATAACCCCACATTCCAAGTGAGGCAATGTAAGCTACTAGAGGTCATCTACCTGGGGAAAGACATGGTTTGCCTGTGGATAAATACATAAACCAGTCAGAGCCCCCCAGGCTAGGCCCTAACTTCCTTTATGTACAATCAAATCCCCATCCAGAGCCAGCGTTGGCATAACACAAATATAGAACAGCATAGCTACCTCTTACTTAACCCTTAACCCTTTTATTCCCAACCCCCCCCCTTTTCCCTACTGCTCCTAACCCCCCTCCCCCCAATACAAACACCTTTGGTGATACCGTAAGGTGTTAATCTTGACACCCAAAAATTGCTCGAAACTGAGCTGGAGATAATGTGATATACATATGAACAATAAGATCAAGCACAATAAAGGTGAACCAACTTAGAATTGTATAACATTGAAGAGAAACAATAAAAGCATACACCTTGAGAAATATAATAAAACTGACTAGTCACCCATGAGAAAAAAATAAAACTCAAGTTCTAAAAACTCAAGTTCTTCCACAGCAGGTGGCTATAGTTTAAGCCAAACATGAGCCGCGAAGCAGCCTTTCAACTGCCATCCGAAGACACCGGTGGACTCAAGTGTGAGCGAAAGAAGTCTTCTGCCTCTTGCGCTGATTCAAAGAGGTGGTTTACATTATTACAAGTAACTCACAGCCGTGCAGAAAACTGCAGCACAAAGCATACCTGGTGCTGCACCAGTTGAGAACAAATAGAGGCAAAAGCTTTTCTCTTAGCCAAAACTGCTGCTGAGTAATCTGCAAAAATTAGCACAGAGTGACTGTCATAAGCCAGTTCTCTTTCCTGACGATACTGCCTTAGCATTTCCTCTTTATGCTTAAAATTTAAGTCGCATGCGATGACAGGTCTGGGCCTTCCCTGGGCTCTACCGCGCAACCCCATGCGGTGTGCCTGCTCTATCGTGAGTTTTTCGGGGATCGTGGTGAAATTGAGCTCTGCTTGCAACCATGTTTCCAATGTGCCCCACAGGCCACGACTGCCCACTGCTTCAGGAATGCCAATAAATCGCAGGTTATTCCTGCACGAGAGATTCTCAAGGTCTTCCATTTTCAGGTCTGTTTTCATCGCATCTGACTTTAAAGCCTCTACCTCCTGCTCTAAGGCCTGCATTCGTTCGTCTACTCTGGTGAGGTGAGTCTCCACATCGGCCAGGTGGAAAGAATTATCAGTCAACAATAATGCTTGTAAATCATCAAAGCAAGCACATATTTTATCTAATTTTTGTGTCCATAGCATTTAATAATGGTGGGTTGGTCTCGCATGCATTCCCCCCATCCGACACGGGAGACGGCAGATTGCTCGGACCGCCCACCATCTTGTTTACCCCAGGTTTAAGCTCGTCTTTCCTGAGAATTTTCGCCGCCATCGATGCCCGAATCCGCAAAAAAGAGCTCTGGCCTACAACTCGCCGAGTTAGTGCTGAATCGCTGAGATTATTTTCAGTAACAATTGTAATCAAAGAGAGCAGATGTGGCTCGATACGGGGAGTGGGGCCTAGGAGCTAAAAAGGCTTGTGTCCTCGTGCTCTCACCACATCACGTGAGCTCCTTCTTTCTTTAATTTTAAACCATTTTGAGTCATCTGAGAAACTAGAATGTTCTAGGCCTTATTAATTAGGATCTTCTATTTGGTGTCATCAATAGTAAAGCTGCTTAAATGTGATGTTCTTTATTCCCCTGATATTTTATCTGCCTGGAAAACGTGGCCCATGGTAACAATGAAAGTACATTATCCATATTATTGTTCAATTTGTCTGCGAATACACCATAAGTTTCAGGCATTTACAGCAGGCACAGTAATATCAATTAACTTAGGGGTAATAAAGATTTTATAGCACCACAATGTGCTCACATATTAATTACCAATTTAGTGTGTTACTTCTTGGCAATTTGGATTATTATTTTTATAAAATGAATGATGAATGCTTGGTGACTAAATCACAATTCACCAACATATATATGAAGGACTTTGTCATGAAATTAACTCAATTGTTTATTAAATCAAATAAGCTCTTATGAGAACCAGACTATGAATGTTCAACATGAACATTTATGAAATATAACTATATCTTTTAAAGATAATGATGTGAAAGATACACCTGAAGCTTTAGTTCTAGCCCAGTGAACAGTAATTGCTTTAGTCTTGCACAAACACTTACTGCAGTGATTACGGAGAAATAAAAATAATGATGAAGTATCAATCCTGTAAATATTTCACTTATTCTATGTTTACTATTAAAAGCAATAGTAAAATACATCTTTTTGGATTATACTCAATTGTAAAATAGAATGTTTGTTACTATCAAAAGAGGGGCTACCTAAGCATTTTGGCAATGTGTGTATTATTTTCATATTGTTGGTTATTTATGATCAACTACAGCTTATAAATTGATAGAATGCAAATGTTAGATTTAAATTGCCTAGGACTAGCTCAAAAATTGCCTTATTTTATATACTGTATACCTTATAATAAATAGTATTTTTGCTTTGTAGTTTCTTGAAATTGTTCCTAAGCCTCAGGACCAGCATATTTGCAGCCATCTTGCTGCCTTTTCTCTGCTGGTGACAATGTATCCCAAGATGCACCTCTCAGTGATGTCAGTGCGTGGTTTCCTTTGCAGTGTTCATCAGAAAGCATTGCTAGTACTAGAAACTGTGCATAAACACTTGGTGTCTAATTAAAAATAATTTCACTATTAGTTAATGTGTTCATTTTAAAGTAACAGTGTTTGCGATATCAACAATAATAATTTAATAGCACATTTTCAAAGTGACAGTGTCAGTATCTGTGTAAAATGCAAGTGCATGGAGGTGTCACTTTCACCCAAACGTCCTTGTAACAGGAAACACAAAAGATTAAAATAGCAAAATCACAGGAAACTAGTCCAGAAGCATTTCTGCCGCATATTTCATTAGAAATATAAAAGGTGGAACAACATTGCAGGTAAGTCAACAAGGTTCCTAGATCTTCCAAAACAAATTTTGACAGTTTCCCCTTTAAAACTAGTTTAATTATTCCTGATGTAGTAAGTTCACCCCATCCCACAGACACAAAATAGGGAAAAAAATCCTTTAGTATATTTGTTTGAAGAGAATAAAAGCTTTTTCTCTCTCTTTTTTTGCTTAAACAAAATCTATCATGAAGTAGAAGGCTGCTACTATAAAATCTGGCGTTCTATTTTGTTAAAATACAGGGATACCAATGAGCTCAGGTTAGAGAAGAGCATGTCCGCTAACTAAATATCATTTGCTGACTAATAGGGTTTCAGGGAAAAGCGCATTCATTTCTTTGTCTCCGTTTTTGCTGCCATCAGTGCTGACCACGTAGAAGAAAAGCAATAATCACCAGAAAGTTATGGAGCACAAATATAATGATAACCCCAAGTATTTCCTTTCCTAAAAGTGGCAGCAGACATAGCACCAAAAGCAAACTTTCATTAAACACAATGCATAAATGCGAACAGGATACCTATCCTGTTGTTTCTCAGCAGAGTTTCACTATTCAAATAAAGGGGACAACATCCTGTTTAAAGTAGATCTTAAAATGCACAGTGCATGTGGTAACTTATAGTGGCTATCAGAAATCTACGCCCCCTTCAACATATCTCACATTTTGTTGCATCAGACTTGTATGCATTTAAATAAGGAGCGTTTCCCCCCCCCCCCCCCCCCCCACACCATATTCCACATCTTTCAGGGCCAAAAAAATGCTTTATTGAATGAGAAAGCAGATATCGAAAAATAAAACCGAAATTCAACAACTGGTAAGTCTTCACTCCCCAAGTCAATACCTAATGGAAGCACTTTTGACAGCAATTAAAGCTACGAGTCTGTTAGGATAGATCTTCTTCTTTACAAAATTGATCAAGTTCCTTGGGGAGCACTGACGAACAGCAATCTTCAAGATTATGGGGGTAATTTTCAAAAGGATTGACAAGCTTAAAACTTGGTTTTACATGTGTAAATACACTTTACATGTGTTAAGTGGGCTTTTGAAAACTTTGATAATCTATGCCATAGAATTGTCAATAGTTTTTATGTGAGTGCACTTTAAAAGGTGAATTTAAAAGTGATATGTGGGCCGAGAAACGCAAGTGCATCTAGCACATGCGCGCCCACCCGATTTTATAAACTTGTCACATACGCGCGCATTATCTCACATCAGAGGGAAAAAAGGGGCTAAATGTGGGTGGGCCATAGGTGTTCCAGGGCGGGGCCAAAAGATATGCATGCATGTAGCTACGCATATGGGCACATGTCCAGATACATTTCAGAGCAAAGTTACTACTGCTACCGATGAGGTCTAAGTCTGAATAAAACTGGTTAAACTGGCATGTTATAAAATTCCCTCGCTTGCGTGGCTAACTGCCATTTCCCTGCTGTGCGCGTGCACACAAAATTAGAAGCACACATACACGCACCAGGCCTGTTTTATAACATCTTGCCGCACGTCCATATACACATATATATGGGCACCCGCGTGCTTCTTTTAAAATTACCGTCCTTGTGCATAAATGGTCTTTTGAAAATTGCTTCGATAGTATGTGTCATTTATGCTTGTAATTCCTTTGAAAATTACCTCCTATGTCACAGATTTTCCATTGGATTGAAGCTGAGGTTCTGACTGAGCCACTCCAAGACAGTTACCTTTTTGTACTTTAGGCAGCCATTGTAACTGCCGCTGTATACTTCAGGTCGTTGTTCATGCTGAAACGTGAACTTTCAGCTTTCTTGCAGAGAGCAGCAGGTTTTCCTCAAGGACTTGTCAGTACTTTTCTCTATTCATTCTCCCTTCTATCCCAACAAGGGCCTCAGTCCCTGCAAATGAGAAACACCCCCATGACATTTATCATGTCATCCCATGCTTCATAGTAGGGATGTTCTCTGGATTCTGTACTGTGTTGGGTTTTCACCAAACTTAATGCTTTGTATTCAGGCCAAAAAATTCTACTTTAGTTTTGTAGGACCACTAAACTCTTTGGCACATGGCTACAGTATCCCTGTGTGTTCCTTTGCAGACTTCAACCAGGGTCAAGGTAGGCTTCCTTCAGGTCACCTTACCACACAGGACAGATTTATAGAATGCTTTGGATGTTGTTGTCACATCCTTACTGATTAATCATGGCCATGAAGCCATTTAGCTCTTTCAAAGATGCCACTGGTCTCTTGGTTGCCACCCTGATGAGTATCCTTGCTTGGTCATCAAGTTTACAGAGAGCCTGGTCTAGGCAGGGTTTTTGTAATGCTATACACCTTTCATCTTGACCATGATTTGAGGGATATACAAAGATTTCACAATTCTTTTATGCCCATTCCCAGATCTATGCCGTTCCACAACTTTGTCCAGAACTCTTTTGATGGCTCCTTGGTGCTCATGGTCAGGTCTTTACTTTGAAATGCACTACCCAACAGAAAGAATCAACAGGAATTGCTGAATTTTTCCTCTCATCATGTAAATCAATGCACTTTAACCCAGATGGAGTCAATTCACTTGGCACATAGTTTTGAAGGCAATTGGTTCCACCAGAGTTTTAAGTATTTAGATGGCTACAGAATTATAGTGGAGTAGACACTTAACCAACCAAGCTATTCCATGTTTTTAATTTCTACTTTAAGGAATTCTGGAATATATTTTTCATTTGGCAAAATAGGATAGATATGTGGATACATGGAACAAACACGTTTAAAGTACATTTTACTTCCAGACTATTAAGGCCACAAAAGGTGAACATTTCAGGCGTGTAGACTTTCTGTAGCCACTATTTATATATCTGAACTTATCATGAATTGTCAAAATAAGGCTGTGGTATGCTCTTCTTATGCCAAGCTGAGACTCTAGCACCTAAAGCCTATGCCTGAACTCTGATTTTCAAATAGTTCTTCAGTCATTACTCCATCCCACTCTTGATTACTGCAATTCTCTTTACATTGGTCTTCTACAATACTTAAGATCATTACCACCGATTCAGAATTCCACGGCACAACTACTCATAGGCATGGCACAAAACGAACACATTACACTAATCTTGTAAAAACTACATTGGCTTCCAATTCAACAATGTATTCATTACAAAACAAGTGTGATTATTCACAATCTCCTAAATAACATCAGCTCTCTCTGGGTCAGTCCCATTAAAAAAAAAATGTATACACCTTCTAGAAGCCTCCAATTTCCTTCTCAATCACTATTCAATGTCTCATCTGCGCATTTTGCAAGTCTTGTGCTCACTTGAGAAAGAGCTTTCTCAATAGTAGACCCTGTAGTCTAGAATTTGTTACCCCCTGAATTATGACACATAATGGAACCTAATCAGTTTAAATCAACCTAAAAAACTCAAACACTCAAAAACTTGTTCCTGCTGATGTAAGAGATCATCTGGTTATACATGAATTTTCACGTGTTTGTTTTTATTTGTCTTTAAGATTTTTAATTTTGTATGTATGTTTGGAACCCAACCCAATCTGACCAAGGTGTGGGATATAAATATTTAAAAATATCTATTTAAATTTATTCACCTTATGTTTTTTAAAAACTATGCAATCTACAAAATAAAAATATAAAATACAATCATAAAACAGAAAACATATCACAATTACAATAAACTAAAATAGCATCAAAACTGACACAAACCATCATCTAAAATTGTGGATCCAAGAATAATAAACTCCTATAAAAAAAAGTGTCAAACACCATAGGGGAAAAAAAAACCTCATGCAAAGTTTATGGAAGGACAAGTATTCCTCCTACGGATCTCACCTCCTTAGGAAATGAGTTCTAGAGATTAGGACCTGCTGGTAAAGAAAAAAAAAAACACTTTTGAGTAACCACTAGTCACACATCTGTCAGAGGAGGAAATTCTAACCACATATCCTGTGAAAAGCATAATGTTCTCGCAGGGCGCTATACTGCCAGCTTCTCAAAGATATTGAGAAGCAGAATTTTATATTAGTTTTGTTAAATTTATCAAGCATAAAACTTCGAGCTCAGTATACAGTCATATCCTTTTATGACCTCAAAAGGATATCTCTGATTCTATGTCTTTTAGAAGATGATAATCTGAAATAAGAATCAAGTCTTCTAGCTGTCTTTCCTTTTCCCTCTCTCTCCATTCCCTATACCTCAGGCATTTTGAATTCTAATCAAAACCTAATTTATTCACAAAATGCCTGAAGTAAGAAATGGAGAGAGAGGGAAAAGAACAGTACAGAGAGGGTACAAAATGAAAAGAACTGAGAATATAGAAAAGAGTGGCATGCATCAGACTGGTGCTACCAAAAAGGAACAAGAGAGACCTGGGGGAGAAAGGTGACAATTCATTTCTTACTACACAAGCAACTTAAGCAAATAGCCTCTATTTTTTTTATTTAGATGTTTTTATATTCTGCTTTTTGGCACTTCAAAGTGTACATCAGAGCAGATTACATTCAGGTACTGTGGGTATCTCCCTTTCTCCACAGGGCTTACAATCTAATTCTGTACCTGAAGCAACAGAGAGTAAAGTGACTTGCCCAAGGTCACAAGGAGCAAGAGGAGGGATCTGGACCCTGGTTTCCCTGGGCCATAGCTTGCTGCTCTAACTACTAGGCTACTCCTCCACTCTAGATTTTGCTTTCTTGTTGAAACTGCAGCTGTAAGTATCTGAACTCATACTCTATTACATTTTCTATTTGGTATGCTATTAGATGTGCACCCCCCCCCCCCCACCTCATGGAAGATGGCTAACTCCATCCCTCTATCTGGACAAGAAATTTGTATGTGTCCAGTCAGGTAAAAGCACGATGACAATGACAAAAGAAATCAGTGTGGACAGATAGAGACATCACCCAGCTTGTTCAAGTTGGTTGTGAAGATTTAAGATTCTTTTTATTACCTTTGTCTGGTGTGGAATTCTCTGTGCTAGTTACATGGCAGACATGTCAGCATACAACTAAATAGTTCCCTAAGCTTTGGGGCCTGATCAATGTTCTGTACTATGGTTTTCATTAACAAAGTGCTCCACAAATTTCTCTTTATCCAACTCACATGACCAACAATAATCAATGCTATTCTATCAAAAAAGAAATGCCCCTAAGGAGTAGCCTTACATAAGAATACTGAATAATGCACAGTCTGAATACTAAATCAGTAGTTTAGATCATGTCCATGGTTATTGTATTTATAAGTTTTCCAATGATTAATGATAATTGCTAATATATTGGAGAAAAACTAAGGAAATACTTCTTCACAGAAAGGAAAGTGGATACCATGGAATAGCCTTGCAATAGAGATGATGGAAGTAAAGATAGTATGGAAGTCAGGAAAGCATGAAATAAGCAGATAAACTCTTATTTGTGAGGAAGCACAGAAAAAGCAACAAGGGTATGAAACCAGAGTTGGGGCTTCCATTAGGTAAACTAGATGGTCAGCTAGAGCGCCAAGATTTTAGGGGAAAAAAAATCCTACCAGTGTGAGGTCTAGAGTAGGGGTGGGCAAACCACAGTCCATGGGCCAAATCAGGCCCGCCATTGATTTTATCCAGCCTGCCAAACGTTTTAAAATTAACATTAGATGCGGCCCGCGATATCTGCTGAGTGCCGACATCATCAGCAAAGGCTCATGCAGTCCTCTTTGAATGATGCCGGGACCTGGCCTTTGCTGATGATGTCGGCCAAACACTTTTCTCTCCACAAGGACAAGCAGGCAGGTAAGCGCCTGCACCGCGCAGCATCCTGAATAAATTTGTGACTGGCTTGCTTTAAGACATACAGCTCATGTTCCTGCCCGCCTTTCCCCCGTAAAAATGTTCCGATTGGCTCTTACATTTGCTGTAACAGCCAATTGCAACACTTATGCGGGGAAAGGAAAGGAATGGAGCGGAAAGGTCTGGTGTGTTGGTGCTGGCGGGGTTACCAACCCCCACCAGCAAAGAGAGGGCTAGTTGTTAATACGCTGATGGGGTTCCCACCACTGCTAGCGAGGAGAGGCCTCATTGTTGGCCCTCTGGCGAGTTTCCCTGTTACCAGGCAGGAATAAATGTGAGAGGTCAGGTTGCATAAATTACCAGGGAGAAGAGGCCCCGCACTGCTGTGAGAAGTGATAATAGGGGAGGAAGGAAGAGATGAAGAGGGAGGCATTGGAAGGGACAGAGAAGAAAGGAAGGGAAAGTGGTGAGGATGGTGAATGAGTGAGATGGAAGGAACATGAATGAGTGGGAAGGAGAGGGAGAGTGACAGAGAGAGGTGGTGTCAGGGAAGGGAATGAGTGAGTGAGTGGGTGAGTGGGTTAGTGATTGAGTGGGAAGGGGTGAGAATGAGAAACAGAAGAGGATGAGAAGATGACTAAGAGTGGGAGAATGAGTGACAGAGGGAAGTGAATGGGAGTAATAGTGAGAGACAGAGAAGGGGAGGAATGGGAAGGAAATGGAGTGAATGGGGTGAGGAGTGATTGGGGTGAGTAACAAAGGGAAGGGTAATGAAGCAAGAAAATAGGTTGAGTGGACGTGAGGGGTGAGTGACAGAGGATAGAGAAGAGGGTGAGGGACTGAGTGACAGAAGAAAGGAATCTGAATGACTGAAGTGAGTGAGAGGGAGGAGTAAAGGGAGGGAGGAAGTAGACAAGGGGAGTGAGAAGAAGAGGGTAGAAAGGTACATGAATGTGAATGAACTTGTGTGGATATGAGAGAGAAAGGAGGCAGTTTGTGTGTACCATCCTCTCCTTTTCCCTACTAATCCAAGTTTACGATCTCAGGGTGCTTGGATTCCACACTGTTATGATTGATTTATATTTCTTGACTGTATTTTATGAGGAATGGTGATATTTCTATTTTGGATTTATTGCACTGTATATGAGTCTGGCTTTTAGTGGTTTCCAGTCCAGTTTCCTGCCTGCACCTTACTATTTATACGTTATGGCCTGCATTTGTGACTGAGGTGAGGTACTCTGCTAACTGGGAAAACACCTTGTACCTGTTGGGATGAAGGTTTTTCTGATTTTGGTAGAGGCTGGGATCCATGACTGAAGGGGCTCCTTGGGTGCCAAACATGATGGCACTTAGGCATGCTGGATACCGAAATGCCTGCAGCAAGTGGTGGAGATTTGATTGCTGTGTCGAGGACATGTCATGCCCCTCCCTACCACATCCCCCTACCCCACTCCACCCCCCAGCCCTCGTTGTGCTCGATAACTTGTAATGTGGTCCCCACACAAAAACGTTTGGTCACCCCTGGTCTAGAGGGGTGCTGTACCAGAGCCAATAATGCCAAAGAGGGGAGCATAGTCCTGGAGGAAGCGCTGTGCTGGAGCTGCCACCAATAGATAAGCTGGGGGGTGAATAACCAAAGATCCGCCTAGGCCACCAAATAGAATTGCACTGGCCCTGAATATAACAGGAAATAAAAACAGGCAGACTAGTCTGGCCTTGCGATCTTTACCTGCCATCATATTGTTTCGAAAAAAACCCCAAAAACTCCATTATAAAACGAAATATACCAAGAAAATCAAATACTTCCAATAGCTTATATAATACTTCCCCTTAACATGAAAAAGTAAGATCTGTAATAATTATATTAACGTACCAAGCAAAATTAGTGTCCAAGGGCTGAAATTTCAAAAGAATTTGTGCAAGTAAATTGCCCCGGGGAAGTGTACATAAAACTATAGACCCTGATTTTCAAAAGCATTTACATGCTTAAAACTGGATGTTACACGTGCAAATGCACTGTCCCCCATATAAGTGGGCTTCTGAAAATTACTGCAATATATGCCATTGAATTGTTCACAGGATTTACCCACACAAGTGCCCCTTACCCAGGTAAATGGCTGTTGCTACAATAGTATGTTACATTTACAAACGTAAATACCCCTTTTACGTTTAACTCAAAAGTGCATATTTTTATGCACACACACACACAAAAAAATAAACGTTCCAGGGGGCGGAGCTGGGGCAGGGAAACCATTGGCGCATGTAAATTTAGACTTTCTCTGTAAATGGCATAAATGTGTGCATATAAAATTTATGCACGTGCTTCTGAAAATCTGCCCTAATTTTCACACCCCTAATTTTCAAAGCAGAATTGCACATGTAATTCTGCTTTGAAATCTTGGGTTAAAGTGCCGTAAGTGCTCACTTACTTCAACCCTACGTGCAATTATAAAATTACCTTCCCTAGTATTTCTTCTACACTCCTCCTACTTAGGCACTTTCAACTAACATGTCAATCGACATTATTAAAATGCATCCAAGCACCGAAAAGACACAAAGAATGACCGAATCATGTATGGCTGATCAGCAACCTCTGGTGATTGGGGGGGGGAGGGCAGGGGATTTTTAACATGGAATTCAATTATAATAAATGCTGAATAGTATCTATATAAACAGCTAGATATGTAACCCCCTTTTCCTCGGGAGCCACCTTTGGAGAGAGGGTGAGTGACACTACTGCAGCTCCGGAATGGATTTAGTCCACCAGAATTCACAAATTGGGGACCAGAAACTTCTGGGATGCCCAAGGCGAAACTTACCAAAAACTCAATGGCCGTAACTTCAGATTGGTTCCAAAAAATGAAGAATTTATTGTAATGTCCACAAAGAACAGATGTAGGAAAAATGAGGTCTCAATAGTGAAAATTGAGGAGAAAAAAAGCAATTAAATGGAAGTAGAGTCAATTATAGTCTTTTTGCTCCAAACTCCCTCACTCCAAGAAGTTACAGATCAGTTATGAAATCCTTTCTGCAAGAGCCCCAAATGCATAGGGTCCCAGTATAAGGTTAACACAAAGTCTTCAAAAACTCCACTGTGGGCTACCCCAGGTAGGCCAGTTCCCCTTTTCCTTGAGGAAAGCTGAAGTTCTGGATGACACTAACAGTGTTCTGGAATGTCACTAATTTCAGATTCTTCTCTGAATTAGGGATCTCGTGCACGGAGCCCAACACCTCATCTCTTCAGCCACTGTCCAAATGCCTGTGAAAGCACCTTGTGTGTCCTTTTATCAAACCAATCCACTTTGGAGAAATGACACCTCCTACTTTCACCCAACACTAGCGGTACACTCCTGGGAACCCTTCCACACCCCTCCGATGCAGGAAAGATCTAATAACTTGCAGAGCACCGTGAAAACCGAGCTCTTTGTCCTCTTGTTGAACCCTTTAGAGAGCAGGAACTCTCCAGAACTCCTTTCTAGCGACCCTAGCCTGGATTTCAGATATTGTTTATAAAATAAAATATTTTGTCAAAGGAGGACCAAATTCAAAAAGTAAAATCGTAACAGTGACACCTAGCAGTCAGACTAGAGGTGCATGCAGATCCGGTTCTGGAAGAAGCCATGGTCTGTGGCCATTGTCCAAGAACTACTGATGCGCTAATTGGGCTTCATCGAGAGTAGCACTATTTATAAAAAGGAGAAAATCTTGAGTAATTGCAAATGACAGCACCATCACCCAGTAGAGGCTGCTTCCACCTGAGATAGAATCCCAAAAGAGCTGGATTTAAAAAAAAAATTGTTTTCAAAAAAGTACAAAAAGTCATAAACAAGCAATATTTATTTTATTTGCTTTTATATACCGAGATTCAGCTAATGCCATCACGTCGGTTTACATATAACAATTTGAAAAAAAATAAAGAGGATACAATGAAACAAAACGGACAGGGTGGTCCGCGACTCAGTCCCGTGGGTGGCCTGAGTAGGGCGCCCTGAGAGACAGTGCCAATGTCCATGCCTCGTGTTGCCTTTGTGGATGTCAAGAGTCTCGTCCCTGGATGCCATTGCATCAGCCATGTGTCTTCCTCCCTGGATGCCGTTGCATCAGCCATGTGTCTTCATCCCTGGATGCCTTTGCATCAGCCACATGTCTTCGTCTGGATGCCGTTGCATCAACCATGTGTCTTCGTCCCTGGATGCCATTGCATCAGCCACGTGTCTTCGTCTGGATGCCGTCGCATCAGTCATAGTCATGTCTTCATGTCAAGGCCCGTCTGCCCTCAACCTCAGGCCAGGCCTGCTGCTCCATGCTGCTCGCAGCAGGTCCGAAAGGGCCTGGAGTGGTCGGAGGACCATTCACCTTCCATCATCCTTGGATGTTGGCCATGGGAGCTTGCCGGCCTGGCCGAGGGCAGATTGTTCAGCCATGCGGGGCCACCGTCAACCCTTGGCTCGGTCCGGAAGGTCTGGGTCGGGCTGAGGCCCATGGGCACATGAAACCACCGTTCTCAACATCATATATGTTATAAATTGTTAATGAATGAAGGTGGGTTGAAACGGGGGAAAGTCATGAGAGGGATGGGTTAAAGAATGTAGTGAAGGAAAAAATAAAGGGAAAGGGGATAGGATAATTGGAAATAAGAAGATGTGAATGAAAGATGGTGATTGATCTTAAGTCATTATAAATGCTTTTCTGAATAGCCAAGTCTTTATTTTTTTTTTTAAATAGGTAAGATGCATACAACATGGTTCCTTCTGTTACTTCAAAATGGCACAGAAAATCTACTGCTCACTAAGCTAAGGTTGTTGTGAGATTAATAACCTTATAGCAGACATATATATTTTATGCTCCATGCCCTTGACTACTATTAATTTTTCACCTTGAAGAAAAAAAATCATTACACACAACCAGGAGTAAAATATGTTTATACTTTTATACTCTGCATGATCTAAAATGCAAGTTGAAAAAATCTGGCCATTATTCAGATTGCAAAGACATGAGCTAACCTAAAATATTTTATCCATACATCTGGTAAATGTTTTGTGAGGGCAACCATGTGAAGGAAGACAGCAAGTCAGCACACACTCTCTCTCTAGCCCCTGAAGCAGACGTCCTTCATCAAAATGCTGCCAGTGTCAGGCACTATACACCAAGCAGATTACCATGAATGAATAAGCGTAGGCATCACTATAAAGATAAGTGCAACACCATAAGCATATATGCAAAGTGTTCATGTGACATTTGAGAGTGTTTTAAATATATGACTGCAATCAATAATGAGACTTTTTTGTTCTAGCACAATTTTATTTGCATATAAAATTTATAAAAAAAACCAAGACGGTATAATGTTTGAAATCTGGTTGTAGCCAAAGTGTTGCTAAAGCCTCAACATACCAGACAAAGACCTAGATTCATCAAAATGCTATAAATATAGCGGAAATAGCGCCTGCGATAAAAAAGGGGACGTGGTTAGGCTAATTTCCCTGCTGCCACACAGCAATGAGCGATCCATTTATTGCACCCGCGTTGCTGTGCGATATCGTGTGCCCTAACGCGAAATAATAAATGACCCAGAAAGTTTGCTACCGAATTTCATTTTTCCCCCTTTTCTTGTGGTTAAAACGTTTTGTGATAAATCAGTCTATGAAGAATATCTTTAACATTAGTCCAGGAGAAAAAAGTTCTTAGAATATAATTTTCCCTCAAAGACTAACATGCCTCATCAGCACTACTATAGATACCAGTATAAAGTACTGTACTAGTATCAAAGCTTCGACCTTAGCTAACAGTCAGTCTCCACTTGCAGCCATTATTTAATTTACCTACTGGTACACTAAGCAATGAATTAATAAAACATCACTGCGATATGACTGGTTAGTTAAGATTAAATATAAAACAAGGAAGGTTCAATAAAACATTGATTTACATACCTCTCAAGAGGATTTCATTAGTAGCTATAGACAAAGTCTTATGAAAAGGTGCCTGCATAGACTGGATAATTTGCACAATGAAGAGTGCAATAGAGAATGACAAAATCTTTAGAACAAGGCAAACTAGCTATTATTTATTCAGCATCATCAATGTATATAGTCCTGCATAAAAGACAAGGGCTAAAGCAGACAAAATATAAAAGGAACACTAAACATAAATAGAGGGTGGAAGGTCCCTATCCTAATGGGCAACACATGATAGAGACAAACAATAAAAAAGCAATGAATAATCCCCTTTAAATATTTTACACTTAGAATAAAAAGCTCCTCACATTATTCACTGTGTGTTCCTCCTGTTGGTTGCCAGTATTAAAAGAAGGAACCGGTGCTATGCATTTGCCTGCATTCCACCCCCTTGGTGGGTCATGTCAGAGAGCAGTTCCAAACACACATGTCCTAATCAGGGCACATCTGTAACTCAGTGTACCACCCACCATAAGAGAATTAAAAAAAAAAAAAAAGGTATCTGGTGTGCTCTCATCCCAAAATGCAAATAAAATAACTTTTTAATAAGAATTCATTTCCTTAAATGTCAGTACTACACACTTTGGGGTAGATTTTAAAAAACTACACCCGCGCGAACAAAAGTACGCCGGATTTTAAAAGATACGCGCGTAGCCACACGTATCTTTTAAAATCCGGGGTCGGCGCACGCAAGGCTGCGCAAAATCGGCAGCCTGCGCGCGCCAAGCCGCACAGCCTGCCTCCGTTCCCTCCGAGGCCGCTCCGAAATCAGAGCGGCCTCGGAGGGAACTTTCCTTCCCCCCCCCCCCCCCCTGCACCTTCTCCTCTCTTCCCCTACCTAACCCACCCCCCCAACCCTATCTAAACCCCCCCTACCTTTGTTCGAAAAGTTACGCCTGCCTGAGGCAGGTGTAACTCGCGCGCGCCAGCCAGCGCGCAATTCCCCAGCCCAAGAGTGATTTCAGAGGCCTTGGCCACGCCCCTGAAATGCCCTCGGGCCAGAACCATGCCCATGGCCCTGCCCCCGGATGATGCACCGCCAGACACGCCCCCCCGACATGCCTCCCCCAGGAAAGCCCCGGGACTTACGCATGTCCTGGAGCTTGCAGGGGGAGCTTGGGGCAGGTTTTCGGGGGGTACGCACGTACCTCTTTGAAAATCTGCCCCTTTATGCTTGTCCGATTAAGGTGGTCTTTAGAAGAGGCACAAATGTCTTAGGGCAACTTTCTAACTGCATATCTTGGGTCAAAGTGTTCCAAATTTGAGATGCCACTACCAAAAGGCATTTCAATCTAGCTGCGCTTTGGGTTAGCTAAGTTAAATGAAAAGCGTAAAAAATGCTTACTATGGAAAAGATAAAATTTCATAATAAATAAATAAATCCGGGAGGGAAATGGGCAAGAAACACTTAGGGGTAGATTTTTAAAGTTATGCGCAGGCATAGATTTGTTCGCGCAAACCGATGCGAACAAATCTACGCCCGATTTTATAACGTGCGCGCCCTGCCACGCGCACGTTATAAAATCCAGGGTCGGTGCACGCAGGGGAGAACATGTTTTCCGGCCCCCCCCCTTCCCCTACCTAACCCACCCCCCAGCCCTAACTAAATCCCCGCCTACCTTTGTTAAGAAAGTTACGCCTGCCCAGAGGCAGGCGTAACTTCAATGATTACGGTAGGGGGAGGGGTTTAGATAGGGCTGGGGGGCGGGTTAGATAGGGGAAGGTGGGGGTGGGCGTAAGGAAAGTTCCCTCCGAGGCCGCTCCGATTTCGGAGCGGCCTCAGAGGGAACAGAGGAAGCCTGCAAGGCGCGCCGACCCTGGATTTTATAACATGCGCGCTGCAGTGCGCGCATGTTATAAAATCGGGCGTAGATTTGTAGATCTGCCCCTTAGATTTTATTTGTCATTTTAATGCTGTAAAAATAGATTTCCATGCTCCTCTACTTTGATTATGACAGCCTGTCTGCACAGAATTACTCCATGCATGTCCAGTTTCTATATATGTTGTGCAACAGAACAATTTGCCTAGTTGATTGAAGGTTTCCATGACAATATTTTAATTGTATTTTCAGTTTATGACATTTGCATAGAAACAAAGTCAACAAAATATATTTAACCACGTAATTTACTTGATCAATTTATTATATGTAGAGAAGCCTATGGGCTCCTACTAAAAGGACTGTCCTACTTTCAGAAGGGGGAACAAAATTATTTAATTTTCATTTCATTTATAGCTCGCTTATGCAGTGGCACTAAGCGGGGATCATCAGACAAACAATTGTTAAAAAATAAACAAGCAATAAAACCGTGTTCTCAGCATACAAACAATACAAACAATAATGATCTAATACTTAAACTAATATAAATGAACATAAAACAGTAAATGAACTGTGCAAATTAAAAGTTAAAGCAAACAATTGTCTAGCAGAAAATCGTATATGATAAAATTCAATAGAAAGCTTGTCTGGATAAGGTGGTCTCTAAGAGCGTCACCAACGTCTTAGAGCATATCTTGGGTCAAAGTGTTCCAAAGTTGGGGTGCCACTACTGAAAATGCTTGCTCCCTCATAATACGCAAACAAGCATGTCTTACAAATGGCACTTCCAAAAGGCCACGATCCATAGATCGTAGAAGCCTATTTGGTTTATAAATTTTCAGAAGTGTGTCAATCCATGGATAAGAATTCATGGACAGCAATTTGTGCACAGTCGCTAAGATCTTGGATTCAATTCTCTGGTGAATGAGGAGCCAATGTAGTTACTGTTACCTGAGATTAATCTCATGGCTACATTCTGCAATAATTGTAAGACTTTGATTGCTATCTTCAGTAGACCCAAATAAATGGTATTACAGTAGCCCATAGTGGGGAGTACTACTGTATGGAAAACATCTGGATCCAATAATGATTTCAAATCCCAAAGTAGTCTGAGTTTATAGAAGCCAATCTTAACTGCCTTGATTTGAGAACTGAAGCTCTGGGTCAAGTAAATAATAACTTTTAAGCTCCTGGCTTGGTCCACAACTTGTAATTCATTACTATTAATCTTGACAGTTAGCAGTGACGAGTTCAGAGTAGTTTGTTGAATAAGCACTCTCTCAAGTCTTAGTAATATTTAATGCTAGCTTATTGTATGTAAGCCAGGATTTGTTCATAGTAAAACATAATGAGATCATAGCTGATATTTCTTCCCAAGAGTTTTCCAAGGGAATATAAAACTGGAGGTCATTGGCGAAAATGTGGAAGCCTGCACAAATATCTTCAAGCAATGTACAAATTGGGGCAATATAAAGATTAAACAATAAAGAAGATAGGACTGAACCCTGCGGTATGCCTGTCGTCACAGTGCATCAGTTCGAATGTGCTTTGCCAATCGCTGTCTGTGCTTGATTATTTATCAAATTCAAGTGTAGTATTATTGTGGGTTTTAGTTCTCCCCATGGGAGCCTGGAAATGATGGAGTCTCAGACTATAAAAACACAGTGCCACCATTTAAGGGTGTGAACTCTTTAGTTATCTCTGTTAGGGGCAGCATGTCCTTATGATGGCTTCTCTGTTTCCTAGGGAAGGACTCTTGGGCTTCTATGAGGCCTGGGTATAGTAAAGTATAGTAAGATGCCTTTTTGGAACCCTTTTGGTTTTAGAGAAGGAAGTTGTTCCATCTTTTCTCCCTCCAGTTCCATTTTTCCATGTTTAGCTTTACAACATGCCTGAGTACCCTAGGGCTCAGGGGCCAACTATGATTCATACAAAAGAAGTGGTCTCTCTCATCCAGAGAGAACCAATGGACTACTGGAAGTACTGGTGAAGGAATGGATCTGGGTTCATTCCTAGGGAGAAGACGACAGTGAAGACAACCTGTGGCATCCATCCAGTGCTAACCATGTTTACATCAGGATGTTGAAGAAAGAAGTGTGACAATACCCTTCAGTTATCAACAGGGAAGCAAGGAGAAAGGAGAAGAACTTTGTGTTAAACAACTGGACTAAAGGTATGAGATGAGACATTATTGTAGTACATCTAAATTGGAAGTAATCATCCTAGGCACCAAATTCTGGCAGAAAGCTCCAAAACTACCCCATTAATTGTAAAGGATTAGGAATGAAATAAATTAATGGATTTCAGTAACAAGATAAATTGGAAGCCTAAAGTAACAGATTTATTAGAAGATCTGAAGCTGTAAAATGGATTGTAAATACCAAGAACTTGTAATTGAACGCTTACATCAATTTTCCATCATTAATAAGTAAAGTTAAATTGAAGACCATTAATAGCTTCCAGCGTGATTACTAGTGCTGTATACAAGAGACTTTAATACTGAATTAAATGTAAAAAAATGCTCAGGGCCTAGAAGATGATCTTCCCCCACAATAGGAAATCTTGGACTTTTCAGAGTGGCTTAATATCAGGAAAGGTGGGATCTTCAGGGTCCTGTAATGGCCTGCTAGCCAAAAGGATTGCATGTTTGAATTAACATCACATCTCATGATTACCAACATTATGTAAAAGCTTTCATAAAGACTTTCTAACCAAAAAGTAGTACTGACGAGAGGAAAAAGAACCAGAACTTAAGGTTACTAAATATTTAGTTAATAGTTTAATAGTAGTAAAACCAAAGGATAATGGGGAGAAACAGACAGCAGCACTGTGGACTAAGAAATTATTATGGTCACCACAAATTCATTTTCACTGAAATCATCGTCAGCATCTCTCTACCGCACGGGGAATGAAATTGTTGATTATGTAATCAATGAGGCCTCCGAAGCAGACTTGACAGCAGATTTTTCTTGAGTTTTAGGTGCACATGAAAGGAAACGTCCCAATATATTTCTATTACAACAATATGTCATAAGATGAGCTGTATATTTTCTTTTTAAGGAAAACGTTCATTTTTGTTGATTGTGCGCTTTCTTCAGCATAATCTTGCTTTATCCTTATGTTGCAGCTTAGTACAATTTTGTTGAAAGGACTTTTTGACTGATGGAAATGGCATACATTTGATGACACAATAGAACAATTAGAATAGGAGGAAAACCTATGTCTATGGGGGAGGGGGAGCTAAACCCGAGGGTCTCCAGTGTTCTTATTCTATACCACCCTCAGCAATATGCTGTGTGATAACACCTGCAATGTATCAAGGGTGTTTTGACAATGACTGATAATATTAAACATTTTATTTCCTAAACTTTTTTTCCCCCTGTAGACACAGAATAGGGAAAAAAGCCTCAGTAAATCAATTTAAGAAGCAATAGTACAGAAGTATTTTCCTACCTCTATAACTATTGTTCCTTAAATTGATTTTTTGTTTTAGACAAAGCATGAGAAAACTATTAAAAACTCATCAGAGACTTATTGTACAGTGTAATTCTTTTCTTTTTATGTGTTGCAGCTTGTGAGACGTCCCTTAAGAAGTGGTCATAAAGTAATTAGTGCTATCACAATTATAAATACAGACAGCAAAAACAATGAATGCAGTAACAACTGCACCAAAGATGATTCTCATCACCCCATTCTGTTCTAGGTATGTAGGAAAATGCATTTTGTAACCAGGAAGATTTAAATGGTTAAATCTTACCTCAAATTAACTATCATACAAGAACAATAAATTAACGAGTTTGCTCAACATAGATAGAATTTAAAGAAAAAAACGCTGAGAAGCAAAGAGAATTCCTTATTTTAAACTTAGGAATGTGGCTGGCTAGAACAGACTGGTACAGCTATGCGCGTGTATACGAAATAAAAATCTAGTAATGATATGTAGGAGAAGCATGTCTAAACTTTAACACTAACAATAAAGTAAGAATTTATGTGCATACCAATAATTTCTTTTTATCCAGCAGTTACTGCCTGCTCTTTGGGTTCTCAAGCTCATTTGCAATCAGGGCTGAGGGAACGCTGGCACCATACGTCTTCATCTGCAACTACCCGGGGCTTTGTCCCCCATTATCCCTTCCTCTCATTCCTTCCCCGAAACATACTGTGGCAGAGCGCACTGTAAAAACCCTCAGAACACCTTAACAGACTGGTCCCAGTAGTCTGGGCCCGATCCATCTTAACATAGGGCATTCTGGGTGCAGGGTGTCTCCTCTGAGCAGGAATAAAGCATAGGCTCAGAGGAGAGTAAGAGAGGCCCCGGGAAGACGAGAAGATGGCAGCTGCATTTAAATACCACTTGGTCGATGTGTTTGGTAAGAAGTATTGCTGTAAAGCTGCTTCTACGTACCATCTGAGAGTCTATAATAAGTGTGCAAGAGAAAAGTGGACTCCAGACTGTAATCCGTCCGCTCGCGCTCTGCGACACATACATAGTCTAGCCCAGTACTTCCACCTTCGGATCTGTTCAAGTGTGCCTCAGAAAACAAAAGTAAAATCACCACTGCTTAATGCTCAGATCCAAGCCAGCACCTGGGCTCTGCTCTCAGAACCTCATGGCAAAAAAGAAACACTAACAGTGGCTCTTAACTTGTGTAGGAGCAACTTTCTGAGAATGTGTGTGTAATCATCCATGCCTCTTCTTCCTAGCTACACAGCATGAGCCCCATAGGTGGTAATTCAAGGGTGGCATAGATAGCTGGGCCCCCATTCGTGCTGCACACAGCACCTCCCTTTCCTTTCCCCCTCCTGAATCTTCCCCTCCGAGTTCTTCCAGCCTCTGTCCTATCCCCAGGCTGAGTGAGATGGGGAGAGTGTGCACACTAAACACTGCATGGGACTCACTCCGAGTGTTGGGAACAGCAGCAGCGGAGGAGCACCGGCACCCACGTGTGGCAGCCAAGGCAACTAAAGGCCCTATTTACTAATAGGCAGATACAGTAAAGTGCGCACTGTTAGCCCGCGTTTGGCCGTGAGTTTTTGACGCACTATTTTTACCCCTTATACCATAAGTTGCAGTAGTGTATAGTGGTCATAATAAATGCCTGGACAACTGCCCTAATGTCCACAACTGGTAGAAGATGCTTTAAATGACACATCAGTCTGAGTTTATTAAAGGCAGATTTTATGACCGTGCATATTTTGAGGTTTCAAACAAAAACTAGGTTCTACTACAAATCCTAAATCTCTAATAAATTTGGAAGAGACTAATGGTTCTCCTTCAATGACAAGATTATGTAACTGTGGCGGAATTGGGGGATTTACTTATCCATAAAGCCCCAGGTTTTTTTTTTAAGAATCAAATGTAAACTATTTTACCCCAATCACAATATTAATAGCCTGTAGACAATTTATTACTAATCCAGTAACAGTAGGCAGGTATGAATCGACTGAAAAAAAAATAATTGTATGTTGTCAGCATAAATTTTAAACTCATCTGCAAAAGAAGAAAAAATTGAGCAAAGAGGCAACCTATAAAGATTGAATAGCATTGAAGAAAGGGCAGATCCCTGGGGAACACCCTTAACTATAGGTTTCCATGATTATCTGTCTTGGCCAACCTTAACTTGAAATTGATGCAGAGGTTAGATAAGACTGAAACCAACAGAGAACTCCATTGCCCAATCCAAGTGAGGATCTTAAATAATTTGAAGTGATGCACACAATCAAAGTATCAGAGATGTCCAATGAAATCATAATTAATGACTTGCCCCGATTCAACTGTAACAAAATATAGTTGGCTACGAATAATAATAATAATAATAATAATAATAATATGGTTTCTGTGCTATTATTAGCATGGAAACTGCATTGACTTGGATGCAAAATGTCATGTTCCGTAAATTGCAATAAAGCTAACTCTTCTAGGATTTTAGCTAGTGCAAGTAAATTAGAAATAGGCCTATAACTGGATGCAGCCTCCATAGGCAGATCACCCTTTTTCAGGACTGGTTTAACTAAAGCTCTTTTGCAGAATGTGGGAATGATACCTTCAGTAAACGAAAGGTTTACCATGGTAGTAATGATGTCCAGAAAGTGTATTTTCATACCTTTCATGTTGCTGACAAGGCATGGGCTAAAAGATAGTAAGATGCTCTTAATAATTCAGTACCTTTTCAACCTCAATATTGGCCATGATTTCAAACTGGGACCAGCGAATGGTTTCTTCAGAAGACAATTTGAAAGAGGTCTCAAATATCTCCTAAGGTGAAGCTTCAAGTGAGGAAGCCTTTTCCACTCAATAAGTTGAAAATTGCTCACATTGGAGATCAATATTATATGGACCATTGGTTACCAGATTTATGAGATATTGACTATTTCAAAGAGTTCCCATGGAGAATTAGAAGATGAGTGTAGACAGTATATGTAGTAAGATTTTTTTTTTTTTTTTAATAAGTGGCAAGGCAGTTTTATAGCAAAAATAAATTCCATTTTAGCATCTTGGTTTTGCAGGTGCACCAGTATTGCTCTACCCTTTTCATGACCCTTTCACTGAGAATCAATTCATGAGAAAACCAGGGTACTCGTCTTCTCATTGCAAGCGACCTCCTTTCCTTCAGGGGAGCTATAGTATCCATGACCTTGGAAATTGTCTCAGTAAATTAATTTATCAATGAATTAGTGTAATTAAATTTGATGTCAGTAGAAATAGAGGTTCAGTCTGTGGTAAACCTACCATGTCAATGGTTCCCCAGAAAGATTTTATAGGAATCCTCTATGTTTATCCCATGCCCTTTTGAATTCTATTACCGTTTCTCTCTTCACCACCTCTTCCGGGAGGGCATTCCATGCATCCACCACCCTTTCCATGAAGAAATATTTCCTGACCTTTCCCCTTGGATTTTCAAATCAAGGCCCCTAGTTCTACAGCTTCCTTTCCATCAGAAAAGATTTGATTCTTTTGCATCATTTACACCTTTTATCATATTTCCCCTGTGTCTCCTCTCCTCCAGGGTATACAGATGTAGGTTTTCCAGTCTCATTTCAAATGGCTCCAAGTGCAGACCCCACACCATTTTGGTCATCTTTCTCTGGACTGCTTCCATCCTGTCTCTACCTTCTTTGCGTTATGGTCTAAATCATTAAAACGAAAAAACATATTTTGGTGATGGGGAACACAATAAAGAGTTAAACAATGGGGATAATTAGAAAGGTAGAGGGAAATGGTGAAAGAAATAGTGGTACCATTAGAATGGATATACAAAGACACCTTCACCATATCAAAGTAAAAAAAAAAGAAGTGCAGAGAAGCTTGACAAAAATGATAAGAGGCATGGAACAGCTCCTCTATGAGGAAAGGCTAAAGAGGTTAGGGCTGTTCAGCTTGGAGAAGAGAAGGCTGAGGGGGCAAAAGATAGAGGTCTACAAAATAATGAAAGGACTTGAATAAGTTAATGTAAATCAGTTATTTACTCTCTCAGATAATAGAAGGACTAGGGGGCATTCCATGAAGTTAGCAAGCAACTCATTTAAAACAAATCAGAGAATATTCTTTCACTCCATGCAGTTAAGCTCTGGAATTCATTGCCAGAGGATGTGGTTATGGTAGTTAGTGTAACTGGGTTTAAAAAGGGTTTAGATAAGTTCCTAAAGAACTCCATAAAACAGTAAGAGCAGTAGATTAAATAGATCCCAATGTCTGGGTACTTGCCAGGTACTTGAGACTTGGATTGGCCACTGTTAAACACAAGATGCTGGACTTGATGGACCCTTAGTCTGACCCAGTATGACATCTCATGTTTTTAGGGCCTTCTTTACTAGGCATTTTTTCCATAGACACATAATAGGGAAAAAGCCTTTAGCTCAAATTTTCAAAGAACCGAGCATGTAAAAAACAGGGGTTACATGCAGAAGTGCCGGGCCTCTCCAAAGGGGTAGGTCAGCTGGGACAGTGGCCATTAGCTGCTGTCCCGGATAAACGCGCACTGCTCTGGAGGAACAGTAAGTAGAAAAATAAAAAAATTTGGGGTAGATAGGAGTTAGGAGTTGGGGAGAAAAGGGGAAAGGGAAGGAAGGTTGGGGGGGGGGGGTCCCTCCCAGTCCGCTCCTTAATTGGAGTGGATTGGGAGGGAACTGGGGGAGGCCCGATTGCGACGCCGTGTGTATTAATGGAAAATTCAGCTCCCCAGCGCACGCGGATTTTAAAATCCAGCACGCATGTCCGTGCGGTCATCAGATTTTATAACATGCCAGTGCACGCATGCTCTAAAATCGTCACGTCCATGTGCACGCGCAGGGAACCACGTGCACATGGACAGCCGCACGCTGCTTTGAAAGTCGACCTCTTAGTAAATGAGGCCCTTAATTTAGTATTTGCTGATCTTTTAATGCAAATTTACCTTAATTCACAGTACTTAGAAATAGAAAAGAAAAATATATCTCAGCTACCTGCAGTCTGCATTTTCTACATATTTTATCTATAACTTTTCACAATAGGTCTAAATAAATATCTGCTATTTTTATGACATTTTCTGCAATTTAAGTCATGTGGTATCCTCCCTAAATTTAGAGACGCTTCTTTACCCATTCCCCCACCCCCATTTGCATTAAAAAAATGTATATGCATCTAGGTGAAAGCAAAGTGGTTTAGTTATAGTCTACATAAACTGTAGACGAGTTACTGTGTTTGTTGTGTATTCTATTTTTACAAATAATTACAGCAGACTTATTTTAATACACTAAAAGCAACACTTCAAGGAAGATGTTTTATCAATAAGGTACACTAATTAAACTTCCATACAGAGGGATGCTCAGATTGGCCTCTATCTGCTGTCATGTACAATGTTACTTTGAATAGACAGACAATAGGAGGTGCCTCTAGAGAACAATTACCAATAATCTGCTGCTGCTGTTGCCTCTTTTAGAAGAAAGTCATTCACTGATGATGAAAGCACTCCCACTTTAAGATTTGAATGTCACCCTGCAAGCTGACAAGTTAATCGTGTAAAGGTATCACTAACGTGGGTGTAATTTAAACTTTGATATGATTATGTCAAAAACAAAACACTTGACTGATTGATCGATACTGCCGATCTAGATGCTATCGAGACTAAAAGTACTTTAAAAAAATGATGAGATGTTTTCACATACATTGAAATGCACATAGCATTTCTATGCGATCTTTTCTATGCTAGCAATTTGGCTAGCTGTTCAGAGATTATATACTTAAATAAAGGTCTGACATGGGGGAAAGTGCAAACAGGGGTAGATTTTCAGAGGGTTACGCGCGTAACCCCCGAAAAACCTACCCTAACCTCCCCCCCCCCCGCGCGCGCCGAGCCTATCTTGCATGGGTTTCCGGTGCGCGCAAGGCCCCGGGACGCGCGTAAGTCCCGGGGCTTTCCTGGGGGAGCGTGTCGGGGGGCGTGTCGCGACCCGCGTGTCAATCGGGGGCGTGTCGGGGGCCTGACGCGGCCGGCGCGTCATCCGGGGGTTGGGGCCGCGGGCGGGTTTCCGGCCTGGGGGCGTTCCAGGAGCGTGGCCGCAGCCTCCGGACCAGCCCCCGAACCGGAACATGGCACGCCGGCAGCCGGCCCGCCGCGCGCAAATTACGCCTGCCTCGAGCAGGCGTAACTTTTGCGACAAAGGTGGGGGGGCGGTGTAGATAGGGCTGGGGGGGGTGGGAGACCGAAGGAAAGTTCCCTCCGAGGCCGCTCCGATTTTGGAGTGGCCTCGGAGGGAACGGAGGCAGGCTGCACGGCTCGGCGCACGCAGGCTGCCGATTTTGGGCAGCCTTGTGCGCGCCGACCCCGGATTTTAATGGATATGCACGGCTACGCGTGTATCTATTGAAATCCCACGTACTCTTGTTCGTGCCTAGTGCACGAACAAAAGTACGCGTGTGCACAACTTTTTAAAATCTACCCCACAACGCGTTCAGTCACACAATGTGCTTAATACTTTTGAAGATATGATGCCCATTCTAACACAAGGAATCTTTTTTTTTGTGCCCAAATACAAGTGCACAGCGCTATTTTTTTATTTTGAGGCAAATGAATTACATAATGGATTCTTAGCACACTGGGTACACCTTATTTTCATTTTAATTTAACTGTTGTAAAGCAGAAAGCTTATGGAGCTACAGAATCTTCCCAGAAAGAGAGACTCTGGCGTCGTCCTCCTCCCAGCAGAAGGCTGCAAAACTAAGAGCCACCACTCTGAAGCACATCAGATTTGGAAAATTAAAAAAAGGTGCAGCGCTGTCTTCTTTTACCCCTCTTCCTTTTCTTGAAAAAGTAGACAGCACCCAAAGGATCATAATCCAACTTTAAAAAAATGGAAGCCAAATGGAAAACAACAAGGATGCACCACGGCTGAAATCACTCACACATCAAATAAGTAAATATATCAGCAAGCCTACAGTCATGATTTTTTTTTTTTTTGCCTTTAAGTACCAGAGTCATATCTTGCAACCACTGCACCACATAAAAAAGGACAGATACCATGAATTAGAACTGATGAGTCAAGCTTCCTGATGTACAAAACTGACTGTGACAGAGTGACCCTGTTTTCCCCTTTAAACTTGTGCAGGACCAGGCATGAGATTTGAGCCACCTTAGCTCCCACAGAGAGAGAGAGCGAGCTCGGCGGGCGAGAGCCTGCTGGGGCAGGAAGAGGCCCGGGGGTGGGGCCAGCTGGCGGGCATGAGAGAGTGTAAGCCTACTGCTGGGCTGAGGGAGCCCCTAGGTCTCCAGGAGAGGCAGCTCCTGTAAATCTACGCTGACCCAAAGCCCAGGGAGTGGGAAGTGTACTGCAGAGGTAGGTGGCCATTCTATTGTGCTGAAGGGCTGTAACCTGAATAAAGTTTTATCTACATTAGAAAAGGCTGCAGTCTGTGTGGCTTTGTCCCTCCGGCCTGGCAAACAGCACTCGGTTTCCCACACAGTCAAAAAGACTGAGTGAGAAATATCATAAAAGTAATAAATGAATCTACAATCACTGGAGCGGATGAGTGGTTACAGCACTGGGCTACAAACTAGGGAAGCCAGATTCAAAACCCACTGCCACTCCTTGTGACCTTGGGCAAGTCACTTCAGCCTCTATTATCTCAGGTACACACTTAGGGCCTGATTTTCAGAAGTATTTACTCAAGTGGGCTTTTGAAAATTGCTACGAAAGTATCTTACATTTATGTGCTCAACTCCTTTGAAAATTACCCCCCCCCCCCCTCCAGATTGTGAACCCTCTGAGGACAGGGAAATACCCACAGTAGCTGAATATAATCCACTTTGAAGTATCTGAAAGGTGGAATATAAATAAACAATGGCATTTATAAGACATTTACCTGGCTGGTTTATCAATCATGCAAAACTAATGAAGCGTTTTCCTTCTAAAAATAGATATTCTCAAATATGAACAGCAGTTTAGATAACAGTAACTGACTAAATATTTTCATCCAGGAAGTACATGAAGATGGAAACATTCTCTATTTTTAATCGTGAGGCCAACGCTTCCTTAGTTACATCAGTATATAAACATACCTGAAAATGAAACACACCATACAACACCAATGTCTACTCAGCATTTTTATCACCCCCTTTAAAAAAAAAAAAGCATGCAGCTTGTTAAAAGCAAAGGGCCTACGCGCACCTATGCCAGGATATATGCGCTTGGCTGGGCCGCTCGCGTTTTTAAAGGCCTGCGGGCACGCGCGTATCTCCTGGTACGCGCAGAAGAAAGACAGGCCGAAAAATGGGTGGGCCGGAGGCGGCGTCTGGGCGGGCCGGGAACACTGGACCCGCGCAACTTCCTGCTGCTCCGGACCGTAAGTAACAAAACAAAAAAAAAAAAGTTGGGTAGATAGCGGGGTTTTAGGGGTCGGAACAGACAGGGAAAAAGGGAGGCAGGTTAGTTAGGGGGTTTAGGAAGCGGACTGGGAGGGAACAGGGATTAGGGCCTATCGCGTCGCCGCGTGCACCTTGTAAAATCTCCGCCCCCCCCCCCCCACCCTTACGCACGCGAGTTGGCATTCGCACGCACATGCGTGCGCAGATATAAAAAATCGGGCGTGCACATGGACGCCCGTGCACGGGTCTTAAAATTTCCCTTCAAGGAACTATTACTGACAGAGCTTACTTTCTCAAACCAAGTAATGCTTTGCAGTTCTGCATATTGTAAGCAATTTCATTTCAAAATATAGAGATGCTCTTTAAAGAATTACATTAGAGCACTAAACTAGCATCTGGTTTGGCTTAGATAAGAGACTGCTCCATAAAATTAAAAAAATATATATATTGTTTCTTGTGCATAAGAAAACCGATCGAATATTCTCAACATACAAATTCATTTTCTTAATTCCTTCATTTGAAAATTGGGAACTTGTTTACAAAAAAATAATGTTTGAACTGCTTTCTCCCTCAAACATGTAGAATAGCCTTAAACTATCTTTTCACACCTGAAAATTAAACTAAATTCGGAAGGCACCTGAACATTAAACATAAAAGTGTGAAAGGGCATGCAAATTACGTTTTGACACTCTAATCACAGAAGCAAAATTTACAAAGGTCACTGGGTCCCAGTGACTTTAACACCACTTCAGGGTAAGTGCTAAATGTTGGCATGCCAACAGTACCAGCACGCTAACGTTTAACACAGGGGAAGCGGTGTCCCCACACACAGCCTGGACACACCCACTAGGCAGCGCCATTCAGGCTGCAGCAGCAGTGGCACAGGAGGACTCTCCAAGCCCGCCCACCCGCCAGTGAAGTCCGGATAGGCCACCAGAATAGTAGGCAGCTATCCTGGAGAGGTGGGAGAGAGCGTTTGGTTGGCGATCGGGGAGTGTGGGGGGCGGGGGGCATGGAAGACATGGAAGAGTTCCCCTGTGCTTAGTGGTCTTTGGGTCAGTTAGAATGGAGGATTTTGGCATGCGCATGCTTAAGTGGACCTTGCTCCACTTAAGCATGGGTCTTTTGGCATGCACATGCTGTATTTATTTATTTATTGTTTCTTATATACCGCATAACAGATACCAGTTCTGGCCAGAGTGGTTCACAAATACAAATAAAAATTACAATCAATGTAACAATCATTCCCACAAAACAATAAAACCCCCTGGTAAAACACAACCCCACTACAATATATCTAAGAAAGAGACCACCTTCTGCCCATCCCCGGCCTGTTCCATCCGAAAGTAGCAAGACAATGCAGGGACTAGGATAGTAACAGCAATTTTAACACCATGCTAAAAATTTTTAACATCAGGTTAATGAGACTTGATCCTAAAATGCAATCGTTTTTTCAAACACAATCACTTTTTTATACTGCATATCGTATATTAATTCTATTTCATCAACCATTAAACATTTCAGCAGCATGTGAACTGAGAACGTGAAATACTGCTCTCAAGTTTTTTTATTTTGGAATTTGTACAGTTCAGATCACAAGGATAATATAAATAAATTACAAGACAGACAAGCGTGCCAATTTGCATCAGTTGTAATATTATAGGGATTTTTATTATAGTGGTATGGACACCTGAACTAAGAGTACCTTGTTTTTAGATACAGCTTTCAGATGGCAGTGGCTTTTGCCACTATTGGCTCAAGTCAGATCTAAACCAGCAACCAGATGAAGACCCAGTATTCCTGTGTCAATTCCCTGAGCCATCATGTCCGCCTCCTCCTCTTCCCCATTTTGACTTGAAATGAATGGATGCAACAGACCATCTCTCAGCAGTTGCAACGGATATAACACAGCTGCCTTTACTGTGCTCAGTGACATCACAGAAACCCAAGTTTTGTACTTATATAAAAAACAATCAAACAGCAACATGAGGCGTTGGGTTAACTTCTATTGGAAAATATATAATGGTTGTCCATTAGTTTTAGGGTTTCTTCTTAATAACTAGCTCACGATATATCCACAAGAGATGCACAGACCCAACCTGAATGCAAACAAGTTGAAAGATTTTTTTATTATAGGAACTCTCTCGGCTATGCTGCTCCTCCTTCTGCATACAATGCATCCACCGTAGTGCTGGCTTAGGAAGAAAAACAATTTTTTAATTAGCTTACCCTACCTGCTCGTGCAGCAGAAACTAGAAACATCAATGCCTTTATCAAATTCATCAATTGTGAACATTTACCCTGTATTTAAAAAAAATGTTCCTTTGATGAAAATCTGCCAAAGTATGCAATAAAATTATTTCCCATCCAAAAACAGATTATGGAACTTCACATTTACAGTTTATGCATATGTTCTTTACCATAGAAAAAATAAAAATAAATACAAATGTAAACTTTACAGTCTTGTGCTAATAACTATCCTTGCACTACTGTAATTACATTTAACTTATACAGAACTACAGACATGCACTACAATATACAAAATAAGATATTTTAAATCTATGCCTGCATTCCAATTAAATGATTTTTGAAGACAACTTGAGATCAAAAGGGCAAACTCCATTCAGGAGGAAGCAGTCAATCTTCACACCTTAATTCATCTTGATATGAATGCAGCACCTTGAATTTTAAGTGAAGCCATGTCTTAAATGCTTCTGTACTTCTGTACTTGCAAAATACACTGAATGTAATTCAGTTATTATGTAAATCCATCCCTACCAGAGACCTTTCTTTGTCTACTTCAAGTCCCAAGGGGCAGTGTTTAAAATTCTTGAAAGCTCCGCCTATTTATCAAGACTATTACAGTTACAGCTACCGTGCTCCTCTTTGTGAGGACCCTACCCAGACATCACAGTAATAAAGCATGGACACAAACAGGTGAAGAATGCATTTGGGAGTAGGACCAAGATAAAAAAATTAACATTTTTTGTTGTTGGTTTAGTTTACCTGACTTTTCTCATATTAAAATGTTTATCGAAATTATGTGCAATTCTCATATTAAAACATTTATCAAAATTAAATGTTTAATCCTTGAATATTTATAAATTTCACATCACAAATCAAAATCCACCACTACACAAAAAAAAAATGACATCTGCAAAGACCGCATCATGTGTTATTAGTGTAGACCAGAAATATTATGAATTCCAACTTTTATAAGTAAACAAATCTATTTTGCTCTGTACGTTATTTACACTGTCACTAATAAACTTCTAGTTCGGAGTTCAGTGTTCTTAAGACCCAGACACTGCTGGGCCACCCACACAAAAAGTAATTGTACTAGGGTTGAGAGAGGTGTGGGAAGGGAAGTGTTTATAGTAATAGTGCAAAGTAGTTTTGAAAACAACAAACTAAAAACAAAAACCAGCTACCCTGATGCCAAATTAATTGGTATAAAAATCCTTGCACGTGTTCACTGAATACAACCTTGTAACACAACCTTCAAAACTACAAATTATTTGCTGTACAAAACGACACATTATTTGCTGTACAATTATTTATAACTTATTACTTGGGGCTGGATTACTAAGTATTTTCCCCATAGTCACTATGGGAAGAACCCGCTAGTGCATCTGCTCCTTTATTAGTTACATACTACAAAGTAGAGAGATCACATACAATTGAAGACCTAGCCAGGAAAGATTCCTGTCCCCTGTTAACTGGTTTCCATGTCAACATTTACACTATTTCTTTTTGAACCACAGACTGCAACTTTAGGACTGTATTCGATAACTGCCCAGACAGAAAAGTGTTAAACAGCATGTGATATTTTGCTTCTTTTTAACCAGTCATGCAAATATCGTTCAAAGTGAAATATAAAGCATAATCCTGGAGAAAAAAAAAAATTTGACCCCCATGTACTAGGAGTTACTGTATTAGAAGAGCAGAAATCATGCAAGCAAAATCATCAGTCTATGGAAATTTAATCTACTTGTATTACTATAGATGAATACTAACATGGTTTAAAAGAAAATCATATATTATGATAAGAATTAAAAAAGAAATATAAAGAAACATTAAATCCCTTTTACTATCAACAGTTATAATAAATAATGAAATCATAGCAAAGATATATTTTTAAAAGCAATCTGATATGTCACCACAGGCTGACGCTGTTACTGCAAGAATAGTCATCAACACACTGAATACAGAATACAAGGAGCAAAAACCACAGATTCTATCTTGACCCCAGTTTTTAGGACAGAATACTTCAAAAAGTGTATCGCCAGCTACTAAGGCATTTTCATAATTTTTTCAGGAACAACGTGTTTCGTAAATCCTAACACCTATTTAGGAAGTCTGGCTTTTTATGTCGCACAAACCAAAGCTAAAAGCAACACACTTATATGGAATTATTTTTCTAACCCTAAATAATTTGAACAGAGCCAAAAGGAAGACTTAACTTTCTTTCTTTCCTGCCAATCTTGATCATTATCCCTCCTGAAAGAGGGCTTTAAAACGGATGGGATCCGTTCAACTGCATGCCATCCCGCCCTGAGCTATTGGGAAGAGCTTAGCTTATGACTTTGCAAAAAGGGACGGACTGCCGTACATTTAAATCCCCCAAAAAAGCATTCGACTCTTTGAATGATGAATTTGTGACACCAATAGTTTACAGAATTCCATAACGCGAAAAAAAAACCCAAAAACGAGATGAGTCCTGCGGTAGAACAGCTCATCCGAGCCATAACACTCCCCGCTACAGACGGTGGCATCTAACAGTGAAAACTGCCGCTGGACAACCACGATCGTGTCAGAGAAAATAAAAGTTTAGAGAGCCAGGTGAAATTGCTTTCATATTCGAAGCCAGCCCTCTCGGGTTTACACGCGGAGAGAGCCGTCCTGCTGTACAAGGGCTGCGTCGGGGTATAATTATAGCTGGGGGGGGGGGGGGACAGCAGCGATTCAATTCGGTTTTGGTTTTGTTTTTTTTTTTGGTTTTTTGTTTTGGAAGGTGGGGGGGGGGGGAGGATTCTTTCATGTTTACTGTAAGAGAATCTCAACACATGAAAAGCTCCGCAGCACTGACAGAGGAGAGGACGGTCTTTCCACGGAAAAACCAAGGTTGCGCTTCTCCACCGGGGCATTTTATTCCTGCCAAGCCTCGTCTTAAACTGCATGCGCTTCTGGTAAAACCTGAATAGCAACTTGGGGGGGGGGGGGGGGGGGAACACAACTTCTTCATCGCCTTTACAATGCAGGGAAGGAAGTGCGAGGCTTTTCATTCTGCCAAGAGGAGTTGCTAATAAAACTTAAAACCTGAGAGAGAGAGAGATCGACGGGCGCAAGCTATTCCCTTGCCCATTTCAGCCCAGAAGAGAAAACATAAGGTTTCATTCCATGACCCTCGCTCATTGTCAATTTCATAATGAACCATGTCCCCCCCCCCCCCCCCCCCATCCTAAGCAAACAGAAAATGTTCCCTTCCCTGTGATTCATTAACAGAGAGCTGGAGACTCTCCCAGCGCTGTTAGGGGAGAAAGGGAGGCAAAAGAAAACAAACAAAAATCAGAAAGAGAGGTGCAAATAAAACCAAATCAAAGAGAAGGGAGAGGAGGAGGAAGGGAAGGGGCTGCGGCAGGTGACAGCAGCCGCTTCCCCCCCCCCCCCTCCCGTGTCAGTGCAGGCATCCCGGGAGGGACGGGAGGGGGGTGTAACCACCCCAAACCAGAGAGCAAACCCCCTCCCCACAACGATCTGGAAGGCGATCAGTGCGCTCGAGGTTTGTTTGTTTTTTTTTGGGGTCGTGGGTCGTTTGTTTGGTTTTCATGTCGGAACCGCTTACCTCTCCTCACCGCCGCGGCGCACACCAGGCACAGCGCCACGACCCGCCAGGCTGTCGCCGGTGCCATCTTCCCCCGGCGGCAGCGACCACCAGGTGCCAACCCCCAAACAGCAGCAACAGCAACAAAAAAAAAATAATTAAATAAATAAAAAATTACAATGAAAAAATCAAGACCCAAAGAGTTTCCCGCAAGGCTTCGGCGCTCCTCCGGAGCAGTCTTCCCACCGTTTTCCTGGCCGCCGCGTTACTTTTCTTCCTCTCACAGACGCTCGCACCTGTCGGGGGCGAGTGGGGAGGCGGCGGAGAGCAAAGTGCGAGAACTTCCAACCGCCGCCGCTCCCGTTCCCAAACTTGCGCCGCTCCGAGCACTCCCCCCCCCGGGATGACAAGCGGCTTGCTCCTCGGCCACGTCCCGTCCCTTTTCCGTACTTCCCTTCTTTACACAATTTCTTTTTATTTTTCTCGTAAGAAATGAATTAAAAAACGCAGGGGGAATTAGCCTCCCAACGGCATTGGCAGCAGGAAAGCAAAAAAAACAAAAACAAAACAAAAAAAAAAAACCCCCACAGAAAACAAAAGAGGAGCTGAAGTGCAGACAGCGCGCACTGGGGACGGGACCGAATCTGTTCTCCTG
This sequence comes from Rhinatrema bivittatum, assembly GCF_901001135.1. Lineage (NCBI taxonomy): Eukaryota > Metazoa > Chordata > Amphibia > Gymnophiona > Rhinatrematidae > Rhinatrema > Rhinatrema bivittatum. The sequence continues at coordinate 52,420,858 of NC_042629.1, read as the reverse complement.
CAGCGGCGGCTGCTGCCCCCTTCCCCTCCTCTCGCGCTCCGTCTCTGCGTCTAGCTCGCGCACCCTCCCTCCTCCATCCCCGCGCGCCACCTCGCGCCTGTCGCCGGCTAGCTGCAGAGGAGGTGGAAGGCGGTGTGCATGCGCGCGCGTGCACGCCGGGCTCGGGCTCCTTCCTCCTTCTGCCCCGCCCCCGCCCCCGTCACCAGCACCAGCCCCAGCCCACACCGGTCTCGCGCGCTGCTGCTGCTGCTGCTGCTTCTCCTGCTGCACCAAGTGGCTGCTCCGGTCCGGTGGCGGTAGAGGCGCTGCAGGACTGTGCAAGCCACAGGCTGTGGACAGAGGCCTGGGCAGACCTCCACCGAAGGAAATTATTTATCAGTTTAAGTGAGCAGCGGCACGGGCTTGTCCCTTGCCGCTAGCCCTAACAAAGGGAAAGGCAAGCGAAGGTACAGTTTGAGTGGGGAGGGGGGGGGGGGGAGGGAGGGAGGGAGGAGTGAGCTGCAAGGCATTGGCCAATGGCAAGTTGCCAGCGATTTGAAATCCTGGCGTTTCCATTGGTGGCTGCTGCTAACGGTTCTAAGTTCAGTCAGAGCAGGCACAGAGCCGGGCTTTTCGGTTCTGTTTTCCCAGTGACAAATTCTGTCTTTTCTCAAGGTGTACGTTCAGTTTAAATATCTATTTCATGAATAAGAACTCTTTATATCCATTCGGCGATAATTAATAAATAGCTCACCCTTCGGTTGCGCCTGGTGGCAGTTCCTTTCCAGATCATCGGCTGCACCCTCCCCCCACCCCCCCAGGCTGCTCCATGCAGCGCAGGAGCCGTGTGTCCAGAGTGCGGGGCTGGCAGCAGTAGCCAGGACGGGGAGTGATTTGCATCGGAGGTTTCCCTTGGCTGAGGACCCGGTGGTTTCAGGCATGTCTCAGCAGGCAAGTTTGGAGGAGACAGCAGAAGTTTCTCCCTCCCATTCCCCTTCCACCCCCCCCCCCTCTCTGCGTCTGGTGAGAGCGGGCCCAGGCTGGGCTCTCCCCCCCCCCCCAGCCCTGTTTGTCCTGCCCCCCCCCCTGAGATTTCCCTCAATGTGTGTGTGTGGGGGGGGGGATTTGTTGTCTGACCCCCCCCCCCTTCTAATTCAGGATGGCTGCCTTCAAAAAAGAAAAAAGCCGTTCTCAAAGGGCAGCCCAGGCCAGCTGCAGGTAGGGGGAGGGTTCATCAGGTCTTCAGCCGTTCCCGCAGCCCCCCTCCTGCTGTGAGTCCCTCCGCTAGCAGTAGGTGGGTTCATTTCCTTGAGCCTGCTCTGGGAGAGACAACGATATCTCTGCTGCTTTTCAGCTCAGCGTGCAGAGCGGCCAGCACAGACCTGTGACTGCAAAAGCTAGGTTGGGGACAGAAGGGGTAGCTTTGCAGAGGGCAAGGGAGGTGGATCCTCGGTTGCATGGAGCTTTTCCCAGGTCTGCAGAATTTCACGATCAAAGTGATCTGCAGGAGCAGGAGTTATTCTTGGCCCCTGGCAGGTCGTGCTTGCAGGTTCATAGGAGCAGTTCTTCAGGCTGACTGCCTGAGGAGCCTTGGGGTAGGTCTTAGGAGGAGAGGATCAAGTCTCCTGGTAGAATGGGGATTAGAATGAATATGGATGGGGGGCACTCGTGAGAAGTGGGAGGGAGTGCAAGGACAGAGGTCTCACTATATTCCCAGGGAAATTCAATGGGAGGGGGATGGGCTAAGCAGGTTTGTGGGCAGTTCTCCTGGCTTTTCTGTTTCTCATGCAGAGGTTGAGAGTGAAGAATATCCAGGCACTTCTAAGCAGGAAGCATGGAGGGACAGAGCTTTTGAAGTCTCGGAAGTTCGTCATGAGGCTGGACGAAGGAGGACCGGAGTTCAGGATTTGGAGGAGCCAGGATTGACTTCGTGCACTGGTGCAGCTGGTGAGTTGCATAAGAGCATGCAGGTTAAAAAGGAAAAGGAGGGACAGGAGGTCCAGCTCTGATTCGGATAGTAGTTCGGATGAATCTTCAAGTTCTTCCTCAAGCGAGTCAGAAAGGGAGAGGAGGTCCAGTTTTAGGTCAGGCCCTATGCAGGATATGGGCCGTCCTGCTTTAGCATCTCTAACCGAGCTGTGGGAGGAAGTGCCAAGGCGGTTGAGGCGGAGGATTAGGAAACGCAAATATGTTAATATATCCAAATTATTAGGGGGTAGAAGAGGGGGGAGAAAGGAAAAAAGGAGGGAGAGGCCGGACCTAAAGTGTCCAAAAATATATTGAACTGGATGAGAGGTTTATTTTGGCTGGCTAGCGTTGTGGGTCATTTCCAACCGCAGTACTATGGGTCTCTGTTGGCATATGCTGACAGTATTCTGGGGGGCGTTTAAGGATTATGAAGGCTCGGCCTGGCTCAATTATGATGAGCGTTTCCGGGATAAAATGGAGGGTAACCGGCATATGTCTTGGGGCACACAGGATATTAACCTGTGGCTCACACAAATGACAAACAAGTGCGCCGGTGGGCAAAAAGGTCTAGGGAGTGGAAGCGGTTTTAGTAACTTGGGGGGGGGCAATAGCGGTTCCTTTCGAGGCCAAGGAAGTGTGGTTAAGGGAGGGGGGACAGGTAAGACAGCAGGGGGGTGGAGGGGACGTTTGCTGGAGGTTGAATAAAACCACCTGTTTATTCCCTGAATGTAAGTTCAGGCATGTTTGCGCAGTTTGCAGCGGTGCGCACCCATCTTCCAAGTGCTCTGCAAGCACCAGTGCCTCCTCGCGCAGAGGCGGGAAACAATGAGGCTCATTTAGGTAAGGCTTTTTCGCCCATAATATTAGAGGAACTTATTAAAAGTTTAAGTGTTTACCCAGTTAAAAAAATCAGCAGGGTTACTAAGAAGGGGTTTTAAGTTTGGTTTTCGCATCCCTTACACAGGGCTGGGGGAGGGGGGCAATACAAAGAATGCTAAGTCAGTGGTGAGTTTAAGAGACATTGCGGGCAGATAAAAGAAGAAATAGCTTTAGGGCGCATAGTCGGGCCATTCAGGGACCCACCTTTTAAAAAAAAATGCATTTATCCCCTCTAGCTGTAATTCCAAAAAAGATTCCAGGGAAATTTAGGCTTATTTTGAACCTGTCTTACCCAAAAGGCAAGTCCGTTAACGATTTTATCCCTAGGAGCAATTGTTCGGTAAAGTATACTTCGTTTGATGTGGCATTACAGTTGGTCCAATCCGCAGGTAGAGGAGCGCTGTTAGCAAAGGCAGACATCGAATCTGCTTTTAGATTACTGCCAATTCATCCTAGTAGTTTGTCGTTATTGGGATTTACCTTTGAAGGTGGGTACTTTATCGACAAATGTTTGCCTCTGGGTTGCGCAATATCGTGCGCATACTTTGAGCTGTTTAGTTCCTTCTTGCAATGGTAGACGGAACAAGAGACCGGGGAGAGAAGCATGCTACACTATCTAGATGACTTCTTATTTGTCGGGAAAGGGAACTCTGCACAGTGCATTAAACAGCTGGAAGGTTTTTTAAAGGTGGCGGATAGATTCGGAGTACCAATAGCGAATGATAAGACAGAAGGGCCTACCACGAAGTTAACTTTTCTTGGGATTGAGCTAGACACAGTGGCACTTGAGTGCAGGCTGCCATTAGACAAGGTGAACAGGTTGAGAGACCTAGTGCGAGAAGTAAGTCGAGCACACAAGATTACCTTGAGAACAATGCAATCCCTGATTGGGGCCTTAAATTTTGCAGGAAGGGTAATTCCAGTGGGCGGGCTTTCATCAGGAGGCTGTCGTCAGCCACGGCAGGGATTCGAGCTCCGCATCATTTTATCAGAATAACGCGGGCTATTAGGGAGGAATTAAAAGTGTGGGAGGTATTTTTGGAGGGTTTTAATGGGGTGTGTATTATGCAAGATAAGGAGGTTACAAATAAAGAGCTCGAACTGTTCTCAGATGCTGCAGGAGCTTCAGGTTTTGGGGTGTTTTTTCAAGGCAAATGGTGTGCCGAGCCATGGCCCGAGGATTGGGTAGCTGCAGGTACCACAAAGAACATAACTTTTTTGGAGTTGTTTCCCATTGTGGTAGCGTTGGCTATTTGGGGTAATGAATTGGCTAACAAGCATGTGGTTTTCCGATACGATAACTTGGGCGTTGTACAGGTTATTAATCGATTTGTCCGCCAAATGCCTTATGGTATCTTCATTATTAAGAGAGCTGGTGAGTCTTTGTTTAAGAAGGAATGTTAGGCTGACAGCTAAGTACGTCCCAGGAGTCGAAAATGTTATAGTGGATGCTCTTTCTCGGTTTAAGTGGAAAGTCTTCCGTTCATTGGCTCCTGGTGCGGAGTTGAGACCAGAGGCGTGTCCAGATTATCTATGGGCCCTAGGATTCAAGAAGAGTGGCGGCTCATAAAGAAGTCGGTGGCCCCTACTACGTGGGTGGCGTATACGCCTGGAAATCAGGAGGTCTCACGATTTCTGCTGGGGAGGGGTTGGGACGGGGGGCCAGTTGGGGATCATTTGGTGGTGCAATATATCTGTTGGGCCAAGTGTAATCAATATTCCTTGTCTACTGTAAAAGCGCACCTTGCAGGTTTCGCATTCTTTCAGAAGCTGAGGGGTTGGCGGAATCCTGCTTTAAGTTTTCAAGTGAAGCAAGTTTTATCAGGGTGGCGCAGAGAACGCGGGTGGCGGGGAGATAGGAGGAGGCCCATTAGATATGAGGATTTAGCGGAAATGGTGTTGTTTCTGGAGCATGTTTGCTGGTCTGATTACGAAATTTTATTGTTCAGAGCAGCTTTTTCGTTGGAGTTCTTTGGAGCTTTGCGTGTCAGCGAATTAGTAGCTAGTTCAAAAATAATCCACGGGGGGGGTCGGGTTGATGGTTGAGCAGGTTTTGATGTCAAATGACAGCGTTTGTTTGTTTTTAAAAAAAATCCAAGACAGATCAATATGGAAGAGGGTGTTGAGTAAGGATGGGTAGGGCAGCTCATGCAGTAGTATGCCCATTGAGACTCTTGCAGGAGTTCATGCGTATTTATTTAATTCACGAGAATGGTTTGCCGCTCTCGAGTTTTCAATTTTCAAAAGTTTTAAAAAAGGTAGTTGAAGGGATAGGAGGTGATGCGAGATGTTACAGTTCGCATTCTTTCCGTATCGATGCAGCTACTACAGCGGCTAAATTGGGAATGGCGGATGGCGCGATCAAAGTCATAGGCAGGTGGAAATCCAATGCGTTTCAAGGTTACATACGGAAATAAATTTGTGAGTTGGTTTTCGCGATAGTAACCAATGTTTCTTCTATTGCAGAAACAGTACGGGTTAACAGTGAATTTGAGTGGCCTGGGTCGTGGGTCACTCGTTCGTGCATTGGGCTCAGCATCGGGCGCAACAAAGACCATATGGGGCTGATCTGCAATTGGAGAAGCTGCAATGGAAATTGTGTTGGATGGGAAAAAGGGGTATGAAATGGTCCGATCTGTTATCCTTCTTACAGGGACAAATTGACATTCTGGGGGTTCCGAAGATTTTATTGATACATCTAGGAGGTAACGATATTGGGAAGGAATCCTGCAGAGCTTTCCTTTCCAGCATGCGTAAAGACATGGTGTCAATAATGACAAGGTGGCCCAGTATAAAATTGGGATGGTCTGACATCATCATTCGTTGCATATTTAAAGATACACTAATCTGGAAAAATGGGGTGAAAAAATTAAATCGGCAGCTGGGAAGATGGGTAGTTCAGCAAGGAGGGTTCTGGGTGCGTCATCAGTGGGCTTGGGAAATGTTAGCTGGGTTTTTCAGGAATGATGGTGTACATTTGTCTGAGGTAGGGTTGGATTTATTCAATAATACCCTGCAGGAAGGATTAGAGGCGGCTATTCAGGATGTTGTTGGGGCCGCAGTGGGGGAACAAGGAAGCTAAGCTTCCTTGTCTGTGGCGGAAACCCGAGCCCAAGCTTAATGTGTATATAAATTGTTTGTTAATTGGCATGGGGGGGCGAGTCTCGTGCAGTCGGGGGGGCTGCTGCACGAGACGGTCAAACGAGCTAGGGGGCTAAAGCTCACTGACCACGGCTTACCATTGTTGGGACGAGGTGGGGTAAGAAAAGGGGTGAATTGCTTACCACTGGGACGTGGTGGTAAGTAGCAAAAATGGAACTGAGAAAAGGGCGGGGGGGGGGGGGGGCAAGTTGGGCCGACATGTTGTCGGTCACATGTTTACTGTACGGGCTCGGGCTGTTGAAATAAACTGCGGCTTTTTATAATGCAACACTTGTCTGTATTTATTGAGGGGAGGAGGGGAGCCTATTAGCGAAGCACAGATCTGGATTCCTTTTACTGCCAGCAGCACCCTCCCCCCCCCCCCCCATCATAAAGCCCCTCTCAGTACATCGCTGCTGGGAAGGGAAGAGCAGGGTGCACCTCTCAGTGCACGCAAGGTACACATCTGACTGATAATTCTCCCAACCTCGGATATTATGATGTCCCCTTAACTAGCTATACTGGCAGGGAATGCTAACCCCACCATCCCACCCCCGTAAAAATCTGTCAACGCTGGGAAATCCCGGGCTGGGCCCTGGGCAGGTCAGAGCACTGTGTGCTCAGGTGTCTGCAAGGACACAGACACTTAAGAAAGCGAATGCAAAGAAACGAAAGTAAACAGGCAGGAATTCCTCTCTTGCCTTTACAGAATTGTAAATTGTTTCGTATGTAGGAGGGGGCGAGGGAGAGTAAACTTTCGGAAAACTTTCTCCCTTGTTATAGAGAATTTTATGAGCCCAGTTTTTAGAAACGGAGGTTAAAGAGCTGCTGATTGTGATCGAGGGTTGGGGAAAATATGCCATCAAATAGAAATGATGATTTTGCAATTTTTAGCCCTCCTTAGCGATAGCTGCTCGGGGAGACTTACAGCGTTATTAGAATTCAAGTACAATAAGCACCTGTCCCAGAGAGCTTACAATCTAAAAGGTAAATTTTAAAAGCCCAGTGCTTGCCAAAACTGGGAGATACACAACTATGCCAGGCCAGCACTTGCTGAGCGGATTTTAAAAGCTGCCCGTGTACGCTTGTATCTGCCACTATGCGCACAAATGTAAAAGTCCGAAAAATGGAAATCTGTAATGTTCCCACAAGCACCTACTGCGGTCCCCTGCCACGTAACTTCGCTTCTGCTATGGATGGCGTGTATGTAATAACAACATATTTTTTAAAAACTAGGCATGTCAGTGAGGTTTTAAGGGTCAGGGCTAACAGCAGAGAAGGGAAACTAGCGGGATAAGGAAGTTTTATCCCTTACCTGGGAGAACTGGGAACGAACTGAGAAAATGGAAAATTGTGTCTGTGCACCTGGCTTTTAAAATCCCTCCACTTATGGGGCAGAAGCAACGTTTGCTGCACGCACACATGCACACTCTTAGCCAGTTTTATACCATGTGCACATATACGCGCGTGTGTGCTATAAAATGGCCACATCCCTGGGCGCGAGGTAGCAAACACGCACACGTACGCCTGCACGGCTGTTTCAAAGTTACCGTCCCTGTGGGAACCCTAAGCAATGGGTGATAAAGTGACTTCCCTAAAGCCACAAGAAGTGTCAGTTGGAGGATGAGGGATTTGAACCCTAGTTTCTCATTGTTCTCTAATCACTAGGCCACGTCTTCAATTATTTGCATTTAAGTGATGTGTGGGAGTAAGCCAAAGATATTGGCTCCCCCCCCCAACACACAGAATTTCTGACCTGTAGCACTGGGATTTTTGTTTTTGCATAGGAGAGCTTCTTGCTATCAGGGTTATTGCTTTAGTGCTAATTTGGTTTCTTATGAAAGAAATGATCAGGGGTTTTTTTTTTTCACTTCCCTTGAATTGCAAGTCAGGGGATTTTGTTGATTGGGTTGACTTTTTTTTTTTTTTTAAATCACAAGTGGTTTTACTATGCAAAATTATTTATTTTTGCATTACTCATGGAGAATTAAAACTAGAGATTCAAAACTTTTAATTATACAGTAACATTTTTTTTCAAAAAAGCCCATAGCACTGAGCACTGCAGTATTATAATGACTTGCCCTTAAACATCTCCAGCCAGAAAGGCAGTTATTATTACTAATATGACAAGATGTGATGCCTGTGCCATGTCATGCCACTAGAAATGAAACAAATTGGAGATTTTTTAAAATTTAAAATACTATTTTGGGAGCTAGATCTATTTGGCTTTTAGTATTTGTTACTGGCTACTGAATCTAGGATTTGGGATCCTACCAGGTACTTGTAACCTGGATTGGCTACGGTTGAAAACAGGATACTGGGCTTAATGGACCTTGGTCTGATCCAGTATGGCAACTTCTTATGTTCTTAATCTGGAATCTCAAGTATAGTGAAAGCTAGAAGTCCTTACGGAATCACAGGTGCTCCTCATGATGGCCAGCTCGGTGCAATGAGTTGGTGTGGTAGGGGGCCGGGGAGATCTGTTCAGTAGCAGCCATGCCTGTTTTAGTGCTTGTTTGGATTATTGTAGAACCTTGTGGTTGGAACGGAGATGGGAGGGGTGCTAGGTGTAAAATAAAAAGGGGATTTTGCATGCTTAGCTATCCAGGAGGGTAGAGTGCAGTGGATGAACATGACAAAAACTATCTTGGGTAAGGTTTGATATCCTATAGGCTACCGGGTTCTATGACTGGTGGATCCGATTTATCCTTGGCAGTGTGGACAGGAATAACTAATGGACCAGTTGCTTTTTTTTTTCTGCTATGTTATTATGATTAGCTGTTTGTAATGTTCCCTTTTATTTATTTATAAACATTTTAGCACGACGATCCACAAATCGCAGCAGGTAATAGAAAATACACGCATAAAATATTTATTTATTTATTTTTAACTTTTTTTATACCGACGTTCCTGTAAAAAATACAGATCACACCGGTTTACACTGAACTGAGATGTCGCAATGGAGCGATTACAAGAAACAGGAGATATAAATAACTGGGAGCAGGAAACGAACATATCTTCCCCTATATACGACCCCAAATACAGCCATTAATTACAAATTGAATTAAAAACAATTTTGGGCAAGACAACCCATGTAACAACCGTACCTACAAATTACATAGAATATATCTTGTATACACCTTTCATGCAAATTAAAAGCTACTCCAAATATAACTAGATACAATTTGATTCTAAGTCAAAAACGAAATGAGCTGAGCACTCTTGTGGGCAGGTAGTCTTAAAGGATGGGTACAGATAAATGTAAGCATTCTGGGTCAACTCGATGAAGGGGACTGAAACTAAGACAGATAGAGGAAATGGACTTGACCTTCTAGACATAAGTGAGTGTTATGTTTTGGGAAAGGCTTGGCTGAAGAGCCACGTTTTGAGGTTTTTTTTGAAAGCCAATGGGCAAGGTTCTTGTCAGAGGTCCGGGGGGAGGGCATTCCATTGTGTAGGACCAGCTGTAGATAAGGCGCACTTCCTTAAGGATATTTTTGCAGGAGGGGTGTACAATGTGCCTTTATAGGCTCTTCTGACAGGTCTGGACGATGAGTGAGGACGCAGATTGATGCTTAGATCAAGGGGGGTGAGGTTGTGAATGACTTTATGAATTATCGTGAGGACTTTAAAGAGAATTCTGGATTTGATGGGCAGCCAATGGAGATTCTGAAGGATGGGAGTGATGTGTTCTCTTTTGTTGGTGTTGGTTAGAATCCTGGCGGCTGAGTTCTGAACCATCTGTAGAGGTTTGATGGTGTTAGCTGGGAGACCGAGAAGAGAATTACAATATTCGATTTTTGACAGGATGATGGATTGCAGCACCATGCGGAAGTCGTGGAAGTGAAGGAGAGGTTTCAGCTTTTTTAGGACTTGCAATTTGAAAAAGCATTCCTTAGTGATGGTGTTTACACATTTTTTTAGATTGAGATGGTAGTCGAGAAGAACGCCTAGATCTCTCACATGAGGGGAGTGGGTTAAATTTATATTAGTGAGTTGCGAAGAGATTGGTGATTTGAGAAGAACGTTATTGTCATCCTGCGTGATGATGAGGATCTCCGTCTTGTTGGTGTTGAGGACTAGGTTAAGGCTGGTGAGGAGGAGGTTAATTGATTGGAGGCAGCTGTCCAGTGGTTCAGGGTTTTGTGTAGAGATTCCGTAATCGGGATGAGTATTTGTACTCATATAAACAAATATGTTTAGTTGTTTGTTGCTGTTTGTTTATATCAGCATACAATATAGTAAAACAAAGCCCAAATGAAACATAAAGTGGCTACGTAACCAAACTTAGAGGATCTGATAGATTTTAATTCAGCGTACAAAAAAACACTTAAGGTTTATCAATCCAAAATAAATCAAAGGAAGAGACCTTATTAGTCCTGGTCTCCTTTTTATACCCAAATCACTGAATTCCCCTGCAGCTCTGGAAGTGCACATATTATCGTAGAAACATAGAAATGGCAGCAGAAAAGGACCAAATGTGGTTCATCCAACCTGCCCAGCAAGCTTCTTAAGGTAGCAATTGCCTCTCTGCAAGTTACTCCTATGTTTCTCTTAAGGATAGTAACTGCTCTGTACAGTTATCGCCAAGTTTTATGATAACCTATAAAAATTGCAGCTAGTAACATTTTTTTTACTGCGTGATGAGCTTTCTTGAAAATTCAGACAGTGCTGCATGACGTGCTTTGCTTATGGACTTGGCCATAGAAGCAATCGTGCTTTTTCCCTATGTCTGCATATCAGTACCCCAGACCATAGAAGTTGGGTCCCCTGTTGGTTATTGTCTGAATCCAATTCCCCTTTTCCCCTGCTGTTGAAGTGGGGAGCAATGTTGCAGTTGCATTAAAAGCATCAAGGCTTATTGGTTAAGGTTAGTAACCTCCATTCCTCCAGCAAGTTACCCCCATGCACGCTTTCTTCATTTCCTTTAGATTGAATAGGTGCTTGTAGGCTTTCAGTCCCTGCTCCTATTTTTGAAGAAATATTGTGATAAGTACAAAAGGGAGCAGTTACTGCAAAAATAGTCACTGTAAGAATTAGAATAATTTCAAGATGTGTCCATGTGCGCACTCATGATTTAACTTCCTATGCCTTGCTCAAGCTCCGATTTATAGGCTCTGTCTGCTGCACCATAATTCTCTCACTTGGAGCACGGAGCCTGGGGGCAGCTGCTTAAGTCTGAGGAAGAAGAGCACTCTGTGGAAATGCCAAGTCTGGCTGAGCACCTGAATCTAAACACCAGCCAGGCCAGGTCCTGGCTTGCAAAAAAAAGCACCATCTGCCTGCTGCACCATACATGATAATATGCATGACAAGCAGCCATAACCAGTGTCTGCTATAAACACTTTTGTAGATAAAACATTAATTTGATGCTTCTTGAAGCTGTACCCTGTGAGTCGTTCAATTGGCTCATGATGTGTTTGCAGTGTCACCGGTGATATGACAACCGATATGCACTGGTCCGACCCATCCTGCATAAAGCAACTTGTGACCAGGTTGTGATCATGGTAGCTTCCAAGGGTGTGTGGACATTCATGATAGAAGCTCGAAATTGACCACAGCGATGAATATTTCAACATGCTGTGTTTACTTTGACCTACTGTACTGTGGAACATGGAAGATGCAGCTTTCACTTAATAGATAAGAACTGTGTGTCATCCTGTAACATCAGCTGCATTGCTGGATGATGAGGCATTCATTCTGAGAGAGGGAAGCACCAACATTCCCTGTTGAATCATCTGGTAAACAACAGATAACCACCACAGACTGTTAAGAGGTCAAAGCTTCCTCGACTGTAGCTTGACAAGAGCACTTTTCCTAACTACTCTTCTTCAGGTAGGGGAATTTTCTTTAAAAAGAAAAAAAAACAAAAAAAATTGTAAGCACTGCACAGTTTTAGCTCAGTAGTGGACAGAACTCTGCACTTTAATGGGGGTTGCTAATTAAAAACCTGTATTACATAAACATTTCATTACAAAGCAAACTGTGTGGCAATTCTTCCTTGAGGAGCTGGAGAAACTGGTTTTAAAAGTGTGAAGGTATTTTCTGGGCGACAGATGTAAAGGTGAAAGGGGGCGGGGCAGTGGTTGAGGCAGACGGGCAAAGCAGAACAATGCGCTGATAAGAGTGAAGCACAGTAACAAGGGAGGACAGAGAGCTACTTCCTTTGATTATCTATCTATCTGTTTATCTATAGTGATTTCTATTCCTCCCAGTTACCAGGACTTCTGCTGGCTGGTGATGACTGCAGCTTGTGCTCTCGGAAAAGATCTGTGCAATATTCACATGATGCTATTGCCTTTTTACTCTACTGTTAGTGCTCAGAAATGTTAACCGGTGCTCGAGCTACAAAAGTTAAAATTTCTTGCAAGTAACAGTTTAGAAATGCTCAGGATTGAATATGGAAGCATGGTCTGTTCTGACTCTTCCCATTCACTCTTGGGCTTTTTTTTTTTGTCTTTTTGGAAATTAGTCAATGGCTTAAACTTTCTGCCAAAGCAGGTCGACTTGTTTTGTTCTGAGTAAACAGAAAGTGACTCAGTATGAGAATGCTTAGACGTCTGATGAGACCATAGAAATGTAACTTCCCAGTGGTTTCATATTTGCCTTGTGAAAAAAAAAAAAAAAAAACAAAAAAAAACAGATTTAAAAGACGTTCACTTGATGTTTGGTTTACACTAAATTCTTGCAAAGTTATGGAAAGGCAGAGGTTAGATATGTGGGAATCTTAAGAGGAAAAGCAAGTTTCACTTTGGAAAGCAGAAAGTGCATTGGGTTCTAAAGATAGCTATGACAAATAAACCTGTGTTCTTTCACAACTAAATGATTACTAATGAGAATTTTCTAATATGGAAAACGAGGGTATGTACTTAAGATAAAATGATGAGGTGCGTTTTTTCAATAGGCACATAGAGACCTAAAGCCAAGCTTAGCAGGCACGCTATGGCCATTTAGCGTGCCTTGCTCCAAGGGCCTAGTGTATAGGCTAAACTCGCCCCAGAAGATGTAAGCAAGGACATGCGTGTTGATGAAGGGATATTAGATGCAAATAGGCATTAGTGAGCACACACTAAATAGTGTGGTATGCCCTTCTCCACCCGCTCTTTAGCACACTCTTTCTAAGGCTGAAAATTTAACACCTGCCTTGAACCAGTTTAGCTCACATCTTATTTCAAGGGCTCAGCTAACAGGATACATTGTGGGTCTCAGGATGCAAAGATGAGGCCGCTGGAGCAGGGGGACTTGGTGGTGGAATAGAGGATGGGGAGAGAGACAGAGGAGTAGGAGAAAGTAAACTGAGGATGGGATAGAAGGAACAAGAGACAGAGAGAAGAGATGGTTGTGGAAAGGAGAAGCCCTTGGGAAAGAAGAGGGGAGAGGAAAATGCAAAGGCGAGCAAGAAGGCAACCACAGCCACATCTCTTTGCTCTTTTGTTGAAGACCCTTTTTAATGTCCTGCATTGATGCTCAATGTGTTTTATTTTCTTGGGGTGACCCCCAAAGCTACAGATTTCTGATGCTATTCTTCAAATGAGCTCCTTTGTTGCCAGGGATTTTCTTGTGGTCTCTCTCCCACAGTGGCGTTTTCCAGTATCAGCTGCAGAATGTGGTTGTTTTCTTCTTGAGGGAAGAGAAATATCGATTGGTGTGGCCATGCAACTGTCCACATATTGCTTAGTATAGCTTCCATTTCCTGATTTTCTGTATTTTCCTCACCCTCCATCCTCTCCTCCTCCAGTCCTCTACCTCCTTGACAGACAAAGAAACCACCTCCGGCACATGCTTTTTGGAATCCTTTTCTCCTTGATGTTACCTTCCTTTCCCTGTGAAGTAAGGAGATGGGTGTCTTTTCCTTGTGGCTCCAAGTATGATTAGTTTAACATGTACAAGCTATTTAGCAAGCTGCCATGAGTGGGCAACTGGGGCTCCTGCCCAGAGTTTTGGAGGATAAAAGAAAGACAGCATCTTCCTGGATGGTGCAAGCCATAGGTTGACCAACAACCATCCAGCCTACCCACTGTAGGGGTGGGAGCTACACAGTCAGCCGGTAGGGGCTGGGGAAGCACCAGTGTTAGCCCTTGCCTGGATCATCATATTCCCCAGCAATCGCCATGGCATGTAGATGGATATAGAATGTAGATTTATACTATTTTGTGTTAGCATGCAAGGGCTGTTGAGGCTAATTTTTAGCACATACATATTTACATTTTTAGGTCAAGTGTTACTGCAGAAGCCCCTTAATCTCATTAGATAATGATGAAATGTTTCTTTACAAAGTTATATTGAATTATGATATATATAGAGTCCTTCATTTTCAGTTTATATTTAAATCATTTTTATTGATTTTCCAACACAACTTCTGATCAGTGGAGGGGTCACTGGTGTGGTCTTTCCAATGGCTCCATATATAACAAAGAATTATATATCCCTACCCTGCTTTTCCCCTCCCTCCTCACACACTCTTAAGAAAACAAAATTCACATTTAGACAGTATGTATCTATTTCCCAAATTCTTTTGTAGGCTTATTGACCCAGCCTTCTAATAGTTATTGAATACTTGGCTCAGAGTTGAATGAGGCAGAACTTGTAAATATTGGTCCCATATACGTAGAAATGTTCTGTTCTTTTTTTGTCATATCCAACTTCGCAGCATACTTTTTGTAAACACATATACTATGCAGCAAAACAAATTGCGAAGTTGTGTTAAAGTAGGGACATCATCCCTACCCAACATTATAAAATTCACCTTTTTTGCCACTAGAAGAGTTTTATGTATCCATCTAGTAAATTTCTGACCCAAAGTCATCCTTTGCAATAGATCAAACAGCAAGACATTTAGTTCAAGTGGTACATTTAGTTCAAGATGAATATACTGAATTACCAACTTCCAGTATAATTCTCTTTTGGGACATTCCCAAAATTGGAGGCTTAAAGTCCCTACCCCTACTTTACATTTAACACAAATCTCAGTTGTCACTATTTTCATTACATGTTTGGTCTTTTGAGAATAATAGTAATTTATCAGGAATTTATACTGCATTTCCTGCAGCCCCATACTGCTTATTATTGAGTGTATGCCCTTAAAAGAAGACATATATTGATCCCCTGTTAATGTTAGATTCATCTCTGAATTCCAGCTTCTCAGAAGATGCCCCACATTCATGTGCAGCTTATTCATTAACAATCTCCGGTAAAAATATGAGATGGAATGGTGAGTTGGGTCCTCCACATCAAAAGATCTCCCACAGCAAGTCCCCGTTCTTGCTATCCCAATCAGACAAATAATAAAGGAGACAAGGGGCATCCCTTCCTATTACCATGATGAATTGTAACCTCCTCTGACATATATAATTGAAATACATGCCCATAGATAATTATATAATGCCCTTACCACTTGAACAAAATATCCTGTAATCCCAAAAGCAGTCAACATTGGAAACATGAAATCTCATTCTAATCTGTCAAATGCTTTTTCAGCATCTAGACTCAACAGCAGTTATGGAATTTGCCATCTCTTACTACTTTCTAAAGAAGTCCGAATTTTACGGAGATTCATAATGGCACGCCGGCTAGGTACAAAACCCATTTGTTCCTCACTTATATGCAGCAGGATTTTTGCCAACCTTTTTGCCATAATTTTGGTCAAAAGTTTAGTATCGAAATTAAGTAGTGAAATCGATATGATGTAGGGGAAGTTGGATCCCGCCCTTTCTTTGGCAAAACCAGAATAGTTGCGTTGTTGGGTGTTAAACTCTATCTAGGACAGACTACCTCCTTAAGGATTGGGAAACCTGATCCCGATTTTAGAGATACAAATTGGTCCACTCATCATCTCTAACCAAGCGCCAGTGTGGATAGACGTGATTGGATTTCACTCAACTGATATGAGTCCTCGTTGGTGCTTGCCACACTATTTATATACAGATTAACCATTCCAAAAATATATGATAAAAAGATGGGAGGAATATCTGTTCTCTAATGAGGGACATCAAGACACCCCAATTTTGTTTTAGGAAACAGCCAAGGTGGTCCTGAGGGGAGATATAGCTTATGTAGCAGCTAGAAGTAAACGATTGGCTTTTGCAATCTTACAAGTAGAAAAACAACTGCAAATTGATAAGAAAAATTACAAGAAGGACCCAACTCGGGAAAAGAGAGACCGATTTATTGCTTCACAGGTGGCGATGAACACACTGTTACATCAGTATGCAAAAAAAAGTATTATGTATGGTGATCATTTTCAGTTTAAACTGATTTTTACCCATAAATTCCAGGATTTTTCCAAAGATGACAATTGGTTTAAACTGATTTTCTCCCTAAGTTTAGGCTGATTAAAGAGCAGCTCCAAAAGCTACAGATGCAGCATTTCAAGGCCGCCTGCCACTGCTGGAAGCTGGTGTGGGCCACTGCATGTGCTGAGTGTCAAGTCCTCCAACCCTACACCTGTGAAAGTGCTCACTCAGACAAATTATTAAAACCCGGAGCACGGAAATCCCAGGAGATACGCGTGTGGCCGGGCCAAGCGTATTTTCAAAATGGCCCGGCCACACGCGTATCTCCTGATATGCGCGGAAGAGCTGGGATTTTGAAAAGGGGCGGGCCAGGGGCAGGGAATGGGCAGGGCGGGGGCTGATTTAAAAACGTACTCCTGCTCCGTCGAGCGGGTAAGTTCAGAAACAAAAAAAAAATAGGATAGTTAGGGTAGGTTTAGGGTTGGGGAGGAGAGGAGAGGGGAAAAGGGAGGAAGGATAGGTAGGGGGATAGGGAACTTGGCAAAGGCCTGATCGTGTCATCGCATGTGTGTTAAAAAATTCCTCCCCCCCACTGTGCACGCCAATACAAAATCGGGCATACATATGCACAAAGGTATCGGATTTTATAACATGTGTACGGTGACGCGTGCACATGTTATAAGAAAATAAGAAAAAAAAAGGTAGGGGAAAGGTTTTAGGGGGTGGTGATGAGAGGGGAAGGGGAAAGGAGGTTAGGGTAGGGGACTGTGAAGGAACTGGGGAAGGCCGCAATGTGTCACTGTGTGAAACTTGCATAATTCCCCCCCCCCCCCTTGCGTGTGCAGATTACAAAATCCAGCATGCATTTTCACGCGGCCCAACGATTATATAACATGCACGTGCCAGCATGCACATGTTATAAAGTCAGCACATCCATGCATGGGTGGAGGGAAGCGCGCACACATGGACACGCACACGCATGTATTAAAATCTACCCCTAAATGAACAGACGTATTTTGTACCAGTTGGAGTGGTTAAATAGATGATTGGAGTAATCCAATATAAAGGGAATTACAATAGTCAATTCCAGTAAGTATTAATGATTGAAGCATCGTTCTGAAGGCATTCAGATCGAGAAGTGGCCTGATGTGTTTGAGGAGAAGTAGTTTATAAAACAAGGATTTGACTACAGATTTGATTATGAGTTTGCATGTCTACTTTAGGATCAAGAATAATGCCAAGGTTCTGGACATGTTTTGATATGTTAATGGTTGTATTATCAAATGAGATGGTTTTGGGGATGTTATCGAAGGAGGGGTTTCCAAGGATCATAATTTCAGTTTTTGATAGATTTAAGCAAATTTTGTTATGAAACAACCAGGCTTTAACTGAGGATAGGCATACGGAAATACAATTAGGATGTAGAATGCCAATTGTGCCATGATGGGAAATAAAACTGAATGTCGTCAGCATAAAGGCAATAGGAGACGCCTAAGGTGGAGAGCAGCTGACAAATGGAGGAATGATATATGTTGAATAAAGCAGCAGAGAGAGATGAGCTTTGTGGAACTCCAGTACTTAAGTAGGAGTTAAATCAGGGAAAAGACTGTGCCAGTGAGACCAGACCAATGCTAGAAAGACGAGACATTAATATATCATGATTGATAGTATCAAAAGCAGTTGAAAGATCTAAGAAGATAGAAACATAAGAGGTACCAGAATCAAATCATTGATGAATAATGTCAGTATTGGACAGTAAGAGTATTTCTGTGCTATGATGAGGTCTAAATCCAAATTGATACTGATCAAGTAGAGAATGTTCATCTAAATAGTGAGTTGTCCCCTGGTCTGTATCCCTCACTTGGCCCTATTAACAATAAGACAGTCCATGCAGAAATGATGGCATCTACTTTCAAGAATTGCACATGCATGTATACATGGATTAAAAAAAAATATCCATCAGGATCCTCTTGGACTCCTTCTGACGTACTGAAATATTGGTGTGGATAGGACACTAAACAGGAAAGTTATTAGAGGTGGATACACACGGCAATTACATAACCCTTTGGCTAGTAAGCTCAAAAGGGAACAAGACAAATACATGCACACTTGATTGATTTGCCCATTTATCTCAAGGACCTATCCACTATTTTCTGGACCATCAGTCTTCTGCACTGTTGGGTTTCAAACTCAGTCGTAACTAGCCTCTATTGAGCTTTGATGCAGTGAGCTTCCATTTGCAACTACCCAGCATTTCCCCTCTATTTTTATATTCCCCTGTCCTGTTTCGCTCAACGAGATGTTGCAGCGACAATCCTCAGCCAGGGGCTACAAACTGTGATTCGCTCTGGAACCAGGCGAATGTGGACCATAGGTCTGGCCACTAGGTCATATGGTGGTCTAGACTAAACCTTCCCATAGAGCAATGGCTGAGACTTCCCTCCCTCACCTAGCTCCAGCCTGTCCAGGAAGCAGAGCCCAGGCTCAGGAATCAAACCCAGGTCTTCTGCATGGCATTCAGCAATACTTGCTACTGAGTCACCGGGCTTTGCTTCTGCACTTATATTTTTGTTGGTAGGTACTCAGTATTTTTAGGGCTTGGGTCTACAAGTGCTTACCATAACAAGGAAGGAAGTGAACATTTTGCTTATGCAAGGCTTTTTCTAGCACTTCTCAACTCTGACCTTGTGGAAAATTACCTCATTCTTATCGGACTGCGGGCATTTTCAATAGGGTAAGTGCCAAGGACCATGCTCCACCTTCTCGCCCCACCCCCAAGTTTAGATCTGAGCAGTCAATTTTCATGGAAGTTACCAGATATTTATTTATTTATTTATTTTTAACTTTTATATACCGACATTCTTGCATTAAATGCAAATCATGCCGGTTTACAGTGAAACAGAAAAAGCAGGAAAAAATTCCTTAGTCGAATACAATGAAACAGCTTAGTTAACAAAGGAAACATAAAAATAAATTTTTACATATACACAAAGGTTTGCACGAAGGGGTGCATAAAGGGGAGAGCTATGAGTTGACAACTGCCAGAAGTGTATAACTTTGATCAGTTGCTGCAGAATTTATTTTGCTTCCTTCTAAAATCAGATTCCACGTATGGGATATAAGTGCCAGAAAGGACTGGATCACTTGATTTTTGTCTTTTAAGATGCATAGGTCATGTGAGAGATGTGTGTTCAAATGTGACCCTCTCTGTCATTAACTAGACACGGGATCAGATTTTTAATTTAAAGCTCACCATTTTAGTGGGACATTCTTACATTCTCCCGTTCAAAATGTTTATCATTTTGGTCTAATCTTGCTGGAAGCTGAATAATAAAAAATCCTGGTCTCAGTATTTCTGTTTTAATTTAAAAAAATCCAACTCAAATGCAAGTAGAACAGCAATTTTTCTTTAATAAGAAGAATTTATTCTGAAGCAAGCTTTAAAATGTATTAAAAACTCTGTAATACTTTTCATTTGTGATCTATTCTACTGGTTTCTCCAAAACAAAATATATGGTCAAAAAATTAATGTAGGAAATATATTGGCACTATCTTAATTTACATACAAACACATATATATGTATAAGGTATATATCATCGTTCACATAAAATTTTCTTAAAATGCATCAAGTCGTGATGAAAGATATAGTACAGAACAAAAAAAAAATGAGGCAAAAGAGTTATACAGAAGCCAGAATCTGGATGAAATTTATGTCTGCAGGAGAGAAAGTGAGAGAGAATGTGGCACAATCGGGATGATTAAAAGTGACTGCAGAAACATATTCATGGCAATCATACAAACTTAATGCCAAAACTTTGTATTCTATAATGCATAGCAGAATCCGTGGAATTTGTCCCCAAGGTGGACAGTCTGATAAAATGCCTATAAAGGTAGGCTCAAAGCAGGACTGTGAGGAGAAATGAAGAAAAAAAAAAAAAAAAAGTCATTAGACAAGGAAGGGAAGGATACAAAATGCCTTGCTATAGCCCTGGTGGTCCTTATCCCAATGCTTTTCCTGCCAGCAGTAAGGAAGGGTTTCTCTTAAATACCAGGTACTGGAGAGAGCTGGATCGCCTCTCAGCACATGAAAAATAATTTCTTCTAAGTCTGTCTCAATAGCAGATTCCCTGGAATTCTTTCCAAGTTTTCCCAATCATAAGGGGACTTCAAGGACCCGCCAGATCTGTAGTTAGACAGGCAGCCAAAATGCAAACTTGCTAATTCTTTAAAGGGGATTAAATCATTGAGGTTAGCAGGAGGAATTTTAGACCCTTGGAAAACCTTGTATCTTCTGATAGGAAAAAAAAATAACAAACACAGGGGTGGATTACAGGAAAATATCAGTCCGGATATTTTTTCAAAACCGGCCCACGGGGTATCTGACTCCCGTATGCACCTTCTCTGCAGCACGTGTGTCAACAGCTCCCGAAAGCACGCCAAGTTGACTCTGGGCCCTGGCAGAATTAAGCCTAAATATCTCCAAAATAAATTTCACATTTTTCCTAAATAACTAAGAAATAGAGCATACTCTTTGTAAGTAAACAAAGCTGTAGACCCCCAAACATCCAAACACAAATATCCTGGTCTGGCCAACCAAGCAGCTCTTGAACTAGTGAAAGTAATGAGACAACTACACTACCAGCCAGTGTCAGAGCTCAGTCACACAAACAGATTTATAGATTGCAGAAACTTTATATACACTGACACATACACTCTTTCTCAGAGGCACACAGATAAACCCTCACACTGAGAGTGAGTGTATGTGTCAGAAAGAGGCACCCACATACACACATTCTCCCTCTGACACAAAGAGGTAGATCTTAAATAAGTACGCCGGATTTTATAAGATACGCGCGTATTTTATAAAATCCGGGGTCGGTGCGCGCAAGGCTGCGCAAAATCAGCAGCCTGCACACGCCGAGCCACGCAGCCTGCCTCCATTCCCTCTGAGTCCCCCCGCCTTCCCCTCCCTTCCCCTATCTAACCCACCCCCCAGCCCTACCTAAATCCCCCCCTACCTTTGTTGTGCAAGTTACGCCTGCTTGAAGCAGGCGTAACTTGCGCGCACCACCTCGGCATCCCCCGGCACAGGCCGCAGTGCTGGGGGACTCGGGACCGCCCTCCCGGCCTGCCCCCGAACTGTCGCCACGCCCCCAGACCCGCCCCTGGACACACCCCCGGCCTGCCGACATGCCCCCGGACACGCCCCTCCCGCCCCTTTTATGATGCCCCAGGACGTACGCGCATCCCGGGGCTTTGCGAGCGCCTGCGGCCTATGCAAAATAGGCGTGCCCTGCGCACGTAAATCCAGCAGGATTTACGCTCGCAGGGCTTTTAAAATCTAGCCCAAAGTGTTTATATAGGTATGTGTCACTCTCTGTGTGACACAGACACACACTCTCTCTAAAACACTACTGTTGTGCTGTGTGCTCATATAGTGCATGCCCCCACCCCAGCACTACTGCATCATAGTTTAAAGTTCTTGCTCGTGCCAGCCTTTCCTTATTCTGCAGCAACCTCTTCCTTTTCCAATCCCACTCTGAGACTTGCTGGTTCCAGAGCTAACTGCTCCCTCTCACAGCTCAGTCCAGTCCCCTCAGACAGAAGCCTCCCCAACACCTCACAGCTACTTCCATCTGGCTCACTCTCTCCCTTCCTGTGCCTGTCGCTTGCCTCCACTTCTCCGCCACCCTCCCACCACTCCAGTGCAGGCTACACATTCTACTGCTTTTATGGTTCCCCAGGTTTGGCTCTGCCTACCTACTCCAGAGGATAGGGGACCAGAAGTGATTCATACTTTTTCCTGGGCTTATAAAAAGAAAAACATGCCCTGGCGAGACAAGGGAGAGCCACTAACTCAGCTCCAGATGGGAATCCTGCTTTCTCTTGTGGAACCAGTGCAGCCAGGGCTGATGCAAGGGTAATTTATAATAACAGATTTTACATGAAAAAGATCATTCAAAATACAGTCTTCTAAGGTAAAAATATCACATACAACATGTGTATTATTTACATGCACTACTATGGACCAGAAAACTGAAAAAAGCTACCTGCAGCCATATGGTATTACAGCTTTGAGTAAAGTGATTTGCAATAGAGTAAATGTCCTATAAAAAAACAGCACAACTACCAGCACTTAAACAGTAGTAACCCTACCTATGAAAAGGCAACACTGAAAATATTACATCAAACCCTATAACACCAATACACCTGCTATTAAGAAAACAGAACAAGCCAAGCTGATATAGATCCCTGCACAGAAACCTCATGCCAAAGTTCTCTTTAAGCAGAGGGCATGAGTGATTGCTCATACATTTTAGAGCAGGGGTCAGGAACCTTTTTGGCTGAGAGAGCCATGAACGCCACATATTTTAAAATTAATTCCATGAGAGCCATACTAACTACAACCCCCCACCCTCCTGACTCCAAGACCTACCAAATTCATTTACTACAACCCCCTACTCTCCTGACGCCCCCAAGACCTCCAAAATTAATTTACTACAACCCCCACCCTCTTGACCCCCCCCCCCCCCAAGACCTGCCAAAAGTCCCTGGTGGTCCAGCGGGGGTCCGGGAGTGATCTCCTGGACTTGGGCTGTCGGCTGCCAGTAGTCAAAATGGCGCAGACGGCCCTTTGCCCTCACTATGTCACTGGGGTCGACCAATGGCGGCGGTAGCCCCTGTGACATAGTAAGGGCAAAGGGCCGTCGATGCCATTTTGATTATTGGCAGCCGACGGCCCTTTGCCCTTACTATGTCACAGGGGCTACTGCCGCCATTGGTCAACCCCAGTGACATTGTGAGGGCAAAGGGCCGTCGGCGCCATTTTGACTACTGGCAGCCGACAGCCCAAGTCCAGGAGATTGCTCCCGGACCGCTCCTGGACCCCCGCTGGACCACCAGGGACTTTTGGCAGGTCTTGGGGGGGGTCAGGAGGGTGGGGGTTGTAGTAAATTAATTTTGGAGGTCTTGGGGGGCTTCAGGAGGGTGGGGGATTTTGTTAGATTTTTACTTTTTTATTAAAGATTTGTCTGCGAGCCAGATGCAACCATCAAAAGAGCCATATATGGCTCCCGAGCCATAGGTTCCTGACCCCTGTTTTAGAGTATTGCTCACAGGTTTTACATGATCGCTCACATAAATTATTCTTTGTGATTATACACAGAAATGGAACATTAATGTTGGTGCTCAAAACTTGTTGGTTGAAAAAACATGCTCACCCGGAAAAAAAAAAATGTGTACATATCTAGTCACTCCTTGAAGCATTGCTTCATGCTAGCAGAATATCTCACCTCAGCCACACATGTAGAACACAGACAGACCCTCACCAAATACAAAATGAAGATATGATAAAGTATAAATAGAAACATGAAGACAAAAACTGAACTTGAAACCACAACAATCCAGACTGTATGGAATGGAAAAACAAATATTATTCCTCACTGAACAAATAATAATATGAAGAAATATAAAGCGTCAATCGTAACAGTAAAACCAATCTCATAAAAAGAATAAATATTTTAAAACAACTGATGAAAAGAAAGTTGAATGATTACAAACATATAACATTTTTGAAAAATTTCCCAAACATTAATAAAATATTTCAAACTAACAGACACAGCAAACAACATCCAATAGTTGAAATGAAAGCTCAAATAAATCCCCTCCCCTCCAGACTTGGGAACATTAGATTGCAGTCACCCTGAGATTGTCATGGATTAGTAAAGGGTGCGGGATATGCACAAACTTTATTCTCCGTCTAACACAATGTTTATTCTCATACAAACTCCTTCATATTCTCTCTCACACACACATGCTCACTAGATCACATGTGCTCTCTTGCACATGCTCACTGGCTCACAAGCTCTCTCTCACAGACATGCTCACTGTGTAACACACTGACACTCTTGTTCATACATATGCTCATTGCTCACTGGGTCATTCATGCTGGAAAGAATAAGGCAAAGAAGCAGGAACTCCACAATTTGGAAAGAAACAACACATCAACAGGGAAGATGACACTTTTACTATTGCCACTCGAGGTGCTGAAATACAAACATAATTTAAAACGTTACCTATATTTGAAAGTGCAATCCACATGTATTTTCTTCTCTGCCCCCACCAAATCATGCCCCTCGGAGGCTAAAAGTAGAATAATAGGCTCCGAATGCTACAAGACACAGCTGCTCATTTAAAGATGAATTTTAAAAGCTGGGCACATGCCAGAATCAGGAGATGTGCAGACAAGTCGGGCTCGTGTGCACCCACCGAATTATTAGAAGCTGCCCAGATGCGCGCATATCCCCCACTGCGCACACACCTCACTCGATTTCAGAAAGGAGGGTGATCTGTGCAGAGTGTCGGCATTTTTTGAGGCGTGGATAAGAGATGCGCCACTGCTGCGGAGGTTTACTTCTGCTATGGAGGAGGAGTAAGCTGAAAACTACCAGCCTTATATAGGAAAGTTATTAGTGTAATAAAGAAATAATTATTTGCACACCAAACTCATTCATATAAATAGAATACATAGAATTGCAAAGCACAACAGTAAATGTGTAAGAATGTACTCAGGCAGCCACACAGCTGGATCTGGAGCAACTGGGGGGAATGGCCTGAGGGAGGGAAAGAGAGAGAGAGAGAGATGGACTGGTGAAGGGAGAGAGAGAGACTGACCAGGATGGACTGATGGAGAGAAAGTGACTGGCAAGAAAGATTGTTGGAGGGAAAGAGTGAGAGACTGGTGGGGATGGACTGATGGAAGAAGAGAGACAGGTTGAGGGAGAGAAAGATAGACTGGTAGAAATGGACTGGTGGTGAGAGAGAGACTGGTAGAAATGTACTGAGAGAGACAAACTTGGGGGTGGGTGGGCTGGTAGAGTGGGATAGAGAGGGGCTGGTGGAGGGGGAGGGATATTGATGGGGATGGACTGGTAGAAAGGGAGAGAGGCTGGTAGAGGGGGCTAGAGAGACTGGTAGGGATGGACTGGTGGAGGGAGATAGTGAGACTGGTGGGGAATGACAGGCGGAAGGAGAGAGACTGTGGAGGGAGAGAAATATAGACTGGTGGAAATTATCTGATGGTGAGAGAGAGACTGGTAGAAATGTACTGAGAGAGTGAGAGAAACTTGGTGGGGCTGGATTGCTGGAGGGGGACTAGTGGAAGGGGATAGAGAGACTGTTGAGGATGGACTGGTGGAGGGGAAGAGAGAGAGAGAGAGACTGTTGGGGATGGACTGGTGGAGGGGAAGAGAGAGAGAGACTGTTGGGGATGGACTGGTGGAGGGGATAGAGAGACTTGTGGGGATGGACTGGTAGAGAGGGAGAGAGACTGATGGAGGGGGATAGAGAGACTGATGGCAATGGACTGGTGGAGGGGAGAGAGAAATACTGGTGGGAATGGACCGATGGAGAGAGACAGAGATACTTGCAAGATGGACAGGTAGAGGGAGAGAAGGATTCTGGTTGGGTTGGACTGTGAAGCAGAGACAGAAAGTGAGAGACTGCTGGGGAAGGGGAAGAAGGGATGTTTGAGACAGGGCCACATCACTAAAAGGGAGATGTGGAGAGAGGTTGGGTGCACATTTCCCTCCCTACCCTACCTCACCAACATGGTATTTTATTATTATTATTATTATTATTTAAAGAAGATCATCTGTGACAGGGAAACCACCCTGTTAGTTCGATCTTGGCGGGGGTCCAATGGCTCTCTCCACAACTGCCTGTTAACAAATTCCATATATGCAGAGACAGGACACCCCCACTCCTAAAGAAAGAGGCACCGCTACAAATATTTTGCACCATTGTCACAAAGTGCTAGGCGTGTATGTCAGTGGCATCTCTATGACAGAAGAACCTTCTATGTATCAAAGAAACTCCAGTTTCAACCATCTAAGACAACTACCACCAAAATTATTTAAGGGCATTAACCACTAACAATTCTTCTATATATGAGAGGGACAGAATCCTAATATAAAACCTGCACTTTAAGTTCTACAATACCCTATATTCATAGAAACTCCCCCAACAAAGGATGATACAAAATTGTTCAGAGCAGTTTAATCACAAGCGGATTGTGATAAATTGCAGGAAGACCTTGTAAGACTGGAAAATTGGGCATCAAAATGGCAGATGAAATTTAATGTGGACAAGTGCAAAGTGATGCACATAGGCAAAAATAACCCACGCTATACTTACACAATGTTAGGTTCCATATTAGGTGCTACAACCCAAGAAAGAGATCTAGGTGTCATAGTGGATAACACATTGAAATCGTCAGTTCAGTGTGCTGCGGCAGTCAAAAAAGCAAACAGAATGTTGGGAATTATTAGAAAGGGAATGGTGAATAAAACGGAAAATGTCATAATGCCTCTGTATCGCTCCATGGTGAGACCGCACCTTGAATACTGTGTACAATTCTGGTCGCCGCATCTCAAAAAAGATATAATTGCGATGGAAAAGGTACAGAGAAGGGCTACCAAAATGATAAGAGGAATGGAACACTCTCCTATGAGGAAAGACTAAAGAGGTTAGGACTTTTCAGCTTGGAGAAGAGACGGCTGAGGGGGGATATGATAGAGGTGTTTAAAATCATGAAACGTCTAGAACGGGTAGATGTGAATCAGTTATTTACTCTTTTGAATAACAGAAAGACTAGGGGACACTCCATGAAGATAGCATGTGGCACATTTAAAACTAATCGGAGAAAGTTCTTTTTTACTCAATGCACAATTAAACTCTGGAATTTGTTGCCAGAGGATGTGGTTAGTGCAGTTAGTATAGCTGTGTTTAAAAAAGGATTGGATAAGTTCTTGGAGGAGAAGTCCATTACCTGCTATTAATTAAGTTGACTTAGAAAATAGCCACTGCTATTACTAGCAACGGTAGCATGGGATAGACTTAGTTTTTGGGTACTTGCCAGGTTCTTATGGCCTGGATTGGCCACTGTTGGAAACAGGATGCTGGGCTTGATGGACCCTTGGTCTGACGCAGAATGGCATGTTCTTATGTTCTTAAACCAGTGCACTCAGCCGAGCGCACTGTTTAACCAGTGGTTGGATGCGCATCCACAGCCCCTTATGCTATAAGGGGATTAGCGTGTCCAACCCCTGGCGAAACTAATAGCGCCTATCACATGCAAATGTAGGTTGATGAGCCTATTAGTTATTCACCCCAGATCTAAAAAAAAAAAAAATGTGTGTGCCCGGCCCAAAAGTTGTACAGAAAAGCTTTTCTGTACATCCTCTGACTTAATTTCATGGCAGTATTAAGTCAGAGGAACTGAAAGGGTTTAAAAAGACATTTTTCTTTAAAAAGTGCCAGCGGTCAGGATAGGAAAACGGATAATCAATTAACGAGCGTTCATTTTCCTAACCTGTGGCTGTGCACCCGTTAGGAAATTGGATGCTCGTAAAATTGAGCGTCCGTTTTCCCAACCCGCTGACAGCCACATCTCCTGGGTGCCCAATGCCGAGGAGGCACTAGGGGCGCACAATTGTCCCTGGTTCCTCCTTGGCAGCACGTCCTCTCTTTTAAATATTGAATCGAGCACCCAGGAGAGGTGCTTGGGCGTGTGTTAGGAAAGCGAGTGCTCAACACTGAGCACCCGTTTTCCACTCTCATTGATTGCATTGGCCCCAAAAAAGTGCAGAGCAGAACAAGGGCACCTCCCCTTACCACGCACCATAAAAAATAATACTCAAATTCCGATATCACTTCATTAACAGCAACACAAACTCCCTCCACTACCAGGAACATTGTATAAAACAAAATCCTGCAAAAAATGTACTTGGGACCACCCTAACTGCAAGACTCAAACAGTAACAATCCTGCCTAAGAAAAGGCAATATTGCAAATATTACAACAGGCCCTAAAACACCAAATCACCTCTTGTTAAGAAAACTGAGCAAGTCCAGCTGCTGTAGGTCTTTTTACAGAAACTATATGCTAGCAGAATACCTCACCGAAGTCACACATTCAAAACACAGACAGACGCTTGCCAAATACAAAATTAAGAAACATAAAGTATAAATACAAATGCGCAGACAAAAACAGAATTGGTAACCGCAATGCAACTTCGGAAAAAACAAAAACATTGCATTCCTCATAAATCATCAAATAATACAATCAAGAAATATAATATATCAATAATAGTAAAACCATACTAATAAAAAGAATATTTCCAAACAACTAATATATAGAACATCCAATAATTAAAAACAAATTATTTTTAAATTTCCCAAACACCAATAAAATATTTCAGAACATCAGACACATCAAATTATAGCCAACAATTAAAACTAAACAGGATTAAAAAATTCCCCACTCTCCATACCTGGGAATTTTTGATTTCCAGTCTCCCTGAGATTGCTGTGGGGGTGTACACAATCTTTTTCCTCTCTCTCATACACACACATAACAAATGTTCATTCTCACTCCCACACACATGCTCATGTTCATTCTCACTCTCACACACTCACACACATGGTCCTCTCTTCACTCACATAGGGGTCAATGCAATACAGTGTGCTCTGTTGAGCAGTTGGACACGGGTTAAATAGGCGCTAATCCACCCCCTAATGCAATAGGGGGATTAGCGCCTAGGTGGATTAGCGCCTATTTAACGTGTGTCCGACGCGGAATGAATGCGATAGCGCTCATCACATGTAGGCTATTACTCATTCACTCCACATTAAAAAAAAAAGTGTGTGTCTCAGACGCACATTTAGCTCTCAGGTATTAACGCCTGCCTGGAGCAGGCGTTAATAGCTGAGCGCATGTAAAAGAAGTACAGAAGAGCAGAAAAAACTGCTTTTCTGTACTTCTTAAGTAAAAAAAAAAAAACCTCGGCAGACCACCAAGTTAGGAAGACCCGACGCCAGTATACTCGGCATTGGTTTTCATAACCAGCTGTCTGCCAGTAACAAATGGCCGGTTATGAAAACCGATGCCAAGTTTACCGGCGTTGGTTTTCGTAACTGGCAGCCACCGCGGGTTTGTGTTAGCAAGGAGGCGCTAGGGGCGCCCTAGTGACCCTAGAACCTCTTTGCTAGCTCGACCCCCTAATTTCCATATAGCATGGCACCCCCCCATGAGGAGACCATGCGGACGTTAAGAAAGCAGGCGCTGACTTTTCAGCGCCTGCTTTCCGTGTATTTTTTTGTATCGGCCCCATAGTGTTGGAGTCATTTTTTGTTGCTTTTGCTGAGGATGTATAGAGAGATTAGGCCGTATGGATTCAGAGTTTTCACCCAGACACAGTCTAGTTTAAAGGCCTCAGGCCAACCTCCCGAGTGAACTCCTGTTTACTGTCTTGCACTGTGAAATGTTTACAAACAGGCAAGAGTCTGCTTATTTAGTTATACACTAAGTCTATGATGAGAAAGCTAGCAATTAACTTATACTAAAGCCTGAGAGAGAAAATGAAGGCCACACACCTGTGTCTGAAATTTGATAAGAACTCAGAGGGAGGGAACATTGCTTTTTCCACAAGTGTTTGTGGTGTATAAGGAGAGACAGCGAGAAAGAGAGAGGAGAGAGAGCCGATCCTTTGGAAATGTAAGTTTTTTATATCTATGTGGCAATTGTTATTATCTACCATTACTTTTTCTATATGATCTGATTTTATTTGTTCTATCCTCCTACTGCTCAAATAAACTTACTTTCATACCTGAAACCGTGATGTACTGAATCAAAGTTTGTGTGTGGCTCTTTGTGTTGGGGATAAGCTCCTGGGTTCAAGCCCCCAGGTATAATCCCAGTAATTATGTGTGTTTATATGAGATTAGCTCCCCAGGTCAGAGCCCCTGGGCAGGATACCAGTGTGCAAGTTCTGAACCCGTAACACATGGCCCTCTCTCTCTCACACACGCTCACTCGTGCATACATATTACATATTTATGCTTCCTCTCTCACAGACTCATATGCTCTCTCTCTCATACACACAATATGCTCTTGTGCATTATCACTCACACACATGCTCCTTTTCTCTCAAACACACAGGCTTTCAAAACCTCACTCTCACCCAGGCCTCTTCCTCTTTATTTCCTGGAGTATGTGTGTGTGTGTGTGGGGGGGGGGTCCCATGGCCACCTCCTCTCTCAGGCAGCCAGCATGTTGGGATGCGGTGGTGGGGCCCCTCGGCATTTTTCAGTCTTCTGCCACCAGCGAGATGGATGTGCCGGTGGCCTGTCAGGCCTTATCCAATCTTCAGCCGCTGGCAGGATGAGTGAACCAGTGGCCTGTCGGGCCTCCAATCTTAGGCCACTGGTTCACTCATCCTGCCGATGGCTGAAGATTGGAGGCCCGACAGGCCACTGGTTCATTCATCCTGCCGATGGCTGGTCGGGCCTCCAATCTTCAGCCACCGGCAGGATGGGTGTGCTGGCGGCCTTTTGGACCTTCTTCAGTCTTCTCTGGCTGGGATGCGCTGGCAGCCTATCGGGCCTCTTCTTTTGCGGTGCGGGCTTTCTTCTATCCCTGCTCACTTCCTGCAGACCCTTAGGGGGTCCACAGCCCACAGGTTGGAAAACAAAGATCTAAAGCAATCTGGTCCTTGGAAGGGTGGGGTTGGAACCACCTGGTCAGTCTGGTATTTCAGGATATCCACAATGAATATACATGAGACACGCTTGCATACTATAGAGGCAGTGCATGCAAATATACCTCATGCATATTTTGCTGCGCATAGCCCAAAAATGACTAGCAAATCCAGTCCTGAGAACCACTGTTCTGAAGGATCTGAGACACTTAGGTGAGAGTCGTGGCGATGATCTGACAGCAGGTATGTTTACACCATTAACATAAAAGCTTAACACATAAAACTTTTAAAACATCTATATAAGATAATACCTTTTTATTGGACTAATGATAGGATGGGGAAGGGAAGGGGTGAGGAGAGTTTGATGAGTGATCAGGTGGTGACAGGCAGTACGAGCCATAAAATTATACTGCCTGCCACCTTCTGATCACCCATCAAACCCTCCTCACCCCTTCCCCCACCCAACTCCTTCCCTTTTCGCCCTTTCACTAAAGCATCTTTTATGATTCACGTATTACAGCCACACTACTTTATATTTCCTGGTAAATGTCATCTTATGCCCGTTTGAATTTTGACCTGAAGAAGAATTGGCTCTTGACAGCCAGTCAAGACATGTACTAATTTAGTCCAATAAAGAGGTTTCATTTTACATATATTTTTTTGTTTTTATTTATTAACCTTTATTCAAGTGGTCCTAACATGGCAGCCAAATTACTTTAACATAAAAAAAAGTGTGAGGCAATATGGAACAGGTACGGATGAGAAACTCTACCTTATTGTTTATTTGCTGGATCGGTGCAGCCCATCCCGCAATTTATTTATTTATTTATTTTAATTTTTTATATACCGGCATTCGCGATGGGAGTCGCATCATGTCGGTTTACAATTAACAGGGTGTGACAAGAGGAGAAAAACTTAGAACATTAACATGTGATATAAGAAGAAATAGCAGTTACAATAAAACAGGGACATAAAGTAACTTGGAAAGTAAGGAAAGCGATAGAAAATTAACAATGTGATAAAAAAGAGTAACAAGGTAATATACCGTATATGATAAATTTATATAATATAATAAAATATAATATATAATATATAACATACCGTATATATAATATACCGTATATAATATACCGTATATAATAAAAGCAACATAAAAAACCTCATTTAATGAGAAATAACATTATGGAATTGTTAGAGTTTATGTTTACCCTGAGGGGAGGTCTTAGTTGATTTGGTTGAGATAAAGTTCAATTTGTGTCTGGAAAGGCTTTCATAAATAACCAGGTTTTGAGTCTTTTTCTGAATGTAGGAAGGCAGGGTTCCTGTCTCAGTTCTGGTGGGATGGAGTTCCACAAGGTAGGTCCTGCTGCAGAGAAAGCCCTGTCTCTGAGCGTTGTATGGTGAAAGGTTTTGGCAGGTGGAACCTGTAGTGAATCTCTGTATGACTCTCTGATAGGTCTGGTAGAGGTATGTTTTTTAAATGGTATTTGGAGGTTAAGCGGAGAGAGTTGATGGAATGCTTTGTAGATGATGGTGATGGACTTGTATAAGATTCTATAGTGCACTGGCAGCCAATGTAGGTCTTTGAGAATCGGAGATATGTGTTCTCTTCTTCTTGTGTTTGTCAAAATTCTGGCCGCCGTGTTCTGAACCATCTGGAGAGGTTTAGTATGAGAAGATGGGAGACCTAAAAGAATGGAATTACAATAATCTAACTTAGAGAAGATTATTGATTGCAGAACTGTTCTGTAGTCGTGGAAATGGAAAAGTGGTTTAATTCTTTTTAAGACGTGCAGTTTATGAAAGCAGTCTTTAGTGGTTTGATTAATGAAAGATTTAAGATTTAGCCGATTATCAATGATGGCTCCTAGGTCTCTTACGTGTGATGTTTGAAAGCCGGATGGAGGATTTGCGGTGAGATAACTGTTTTCGGGGGAAATTATGATGAGTTCAGTTTTTGCAGAATTTAAGATTAGATTTAGACTGGAGAGGAGGTTGTCAATATTTTGAAGGCAATTTTCCCAGATTTTAATAGTTTTAATAAGGGATTCTTTGATAGGGATGACAATCTGGATGTCATCTGCGTATAGAAAGTATTTGAGGTTCAGATTGGTTAATAGTTGACATAGGGGTAAGAGGTAAATATTGAAGAGCGTGGGGGAAAGAGAGGAGCCCTGAGGAACTCCCATAGTGGAAGGATAGAACTGTGATTCTTTGTTATGTATTTTGACTTTATATCCTCTGTTTCCCAGGAATGATTTGAACCAGTCTAGTGCAGAGCCTGTTATTCCGATGTTCGCTAGTTGATTTATGAGATGGGAGTGATTCACGGTATCAAAGGCTGCCGATAGGTCAAGGAGTATCAGCAGGTAGGCGTGACCTTTGTCGAGGCCCATGATGAGGTAATCTGTCAGAGATATGAGAAGTGATTCTGTACTTAAGGATTTCCGGAAGCCGTATTGAGTGGGGAATAAAATCTTGTGATCATCGAGGTATTCAGATAATCTGGTGTTGACTAATTTTTCCGTAACCTTAGCTATAAAAGGGAGGTTGGAGATTGGGC
Source organism: Rhinatrema bivittatum (assembly GCF_901001135.1). Classification (NCBI taxonomy): domain Eukaryota; kingdom Metazoa; phylum Chordata; class Amphibia; order Gymnophiona; family Rhinatrematidae; genus Rhinatrema; species Rhinatrema bivittatum. The sequence goes on along the minus strand of NC_042629.1, from coordinate 52,387,559 downwards.
GGAAGTTGGAGGGCTCTTTAGGATTTAGATTAGGTTTTTTTAGTAGAGGTTTGATAGAGGCAATTTTCAGGTCATCTGGATAAACTCCTTGGGCTAAGGAACAATTGATGATGTCAGTCAAGGTTTTGGCGATGGTATCAGGTATTAGCAGCAGAAGTTTGGAAGGGATATGGTCAAATGGGTGAGATGAGGGTTTCATTTTCTTCAATATTAGCATGGTCTCAGATGTTGCAATGGGTTCGAAGGCTTGTATAGCAGTGTCTTTGCAGTGATGGTGGTATGTGTTGAATGGAGCTAGGGTATTCGGTTTTAGTAGAGATTGCAGGTTGGAGATTTTGTTACTGAAGTAGATGGCTAGCTCCTCAGCTTTTTTGTGCGCTTGGTTGAGAGGAATGTCGAAGGAGTTGACTTGTGTTAAGTTCGAGACGTAAGTGAAGAGGGCTTTTGAATCGAAGATGAGGTGGTGTATCTTGAGAGCATAGTAGTCCCTTTTTGTTTTTAACGTGGTGCTCTTGTATGTATGAAGCGCGAGTTTGTAGGCTGATAGGGAGGTCGGAGATGGTACTTTGCGCCATTTATTTTCTTTTTGTCTAAGGGAATGTTTGAGTTTTTGCAATTGATAGCAATCTTATTGGCTATCATCTTTCATGTTTTGGTTAGATTGTAGATGCATTAAACCTAACTTTCTGCTTGCTGTCTGCTAGCCTCTATGCAACCATCCAGAAGGGAAAGAAGATATGCTGTTTGCACAATGCTTGGCTGTGGGTGATTTATACTTTAGGGTATAAATCAAATGTATAGAAAAGGATTCCTCTCACTGCCACCAGCTGAGCATTTCATGTCTCTTTAGAGTGGTAATTGTAGGGTTCAAAAAGAGGATTGGACAGGTTCCTGAAGGAAAAGTCCATAAATGGTTATTAGTTGGGTAGATATGGGAAAGCCAGCGAGTATGCTTAGTTCTGGGAGTGAGATACAAGAAATAGATCCACTTCTGGGGATCAGACGGGTACGTGTGACCCGGACTGGCCAAAGCCAGAGATAGAATCCTGGGGCTCAATGGACCTTTATTTGACACAGTATCATTCTTCTTATGTTCTTAACTCAGGAAGCTACACCCTTGGGAGTGCATTTTCAAAGGAATTCAACATATAAAAATACCATATATTGTAGCAATTTTCCAAAGTCCATTTATGTGCGTAAAAATCCTTTGAAAATTCGTTGAAATTTCAAAGCAGCCATGCATATAAAAGTAACAATTTTAAAAGGTCCATTTACGCATGTAAATCCTTTTGAAAAGTACCTCCGCAGTGTATGTAAAACATAACCTGGCAAATTTCCTGCCACTAGTTTGCGTTTGTGGACTCATTTTTATGTTTCTTTTCCCAAAGGGTGCAGATGTAGTAGTGCATCCCACTGCAAAATGGCTAGGGAGTACGCTACAGCTGTGGGGACGTGATAAGGCTGTAATGCAAAATGCATGCAGCACTGGTTTAGAAAGCCCCTGGATCTCTGAATCTCTCCCGAGAAACGAACTGGAGCAGCCAGCGGTACATTAGTCTTTAAAGTTACTTCAGTTAACTGACCTTCATTTCTGGAAGTAGCGCCTTCCATCCTTTGTGATGGAGCAAAAAAACAGAGTTTAAAATAAAATCAGGGAGTTTTATGGCTCGGTATACCTTACTTCATTTAACTAATGCATAAACAGCTGTCGCAGCACCACATAACATAAAGACCCTGTTCCAAGCTGGTGATCACAGTAGGCCTGCACTTTCGATACACGCAGATTGGAAAATAAAAAAGGGCAAATGATCCAATTTCGCTGTTCCTGTCTACTTCTTCTTTTCAAGAGGCTCCTGCTTATTATAGATTTTGTTTTTTGCCGTTAGACTATGTAAAGACTTCCCCTTCCAAAGTTTTCATTTCTCATATGAATAGTAACAGAGATCTGAAACTGGTCTTGCAAACAGTCTGCAGCCTCGCATAGAGAAATGTCACCAGCTGGTTTGCATCACGTTTTTATGTTGTCTTTTTTCCAAAAAAACTTAATACATAAAGTAAATAAATTTATTATGAACTACTGCCATACCATCATGAGTATGACTGATCTAGGAAGCCAAGTAAGGCTGGGCAAGCTGGGAGACTGCCTGGAACTAGCAGATGCTATAATACATGTTTTGCTAGCTATGGCAGCCCCTGCATCTTAAGATACATGACTATGCTTATAATAGATTTTATTTTTGCTGTTAGATTATGTAGAGTTGCTCCCTCCAAAGTTTTTTTCCTTCGTATTTGAGTACATTTTCAAATCAGTTATGCCTGGAAAATTTGCATACATGCAAGTAAGCAGACTGCATTCACATATATTCTATTTTATAAACATCAGAAATATGCACCTATCTTCAGTTTCACCCACACATTTACCTATGCAAAAAAGGGGCGGTCCAGGGCCATTCCGGGGTGAGTCCAAGACATCCGCATCCAAGTTGCTATTTTATAAGAGATTTACACAAATACATTAGGCAACTTATTAGCACAATTTTACACTAAGAACATAAGAAATTGCCATGCTGGGTCAGACCAAGGGTCCATCAAGCCCAGCATCCTGTTTCCAACAGAGGCCAAACCAGGCCACAAGAACCTGGCAATTATCCAAACACTAAGAAGATCCCTTGCTACTGATGCAATTAATAGCAGTGGCTATTCCCTAAGTAAACTTGATTAATAGCAGTTAATGGACTTCTCCTCCAAGAACTTATCCAAACCTTTTTTGAACCCAGCTACACTAACTGCACTAACCATATCCTCTGGCAACAAATTCCAGAGCTTAATTGTGCGTTGAGTGAAAAAGGATTTTCTCCAATTAGTCTTAAATGTGCTACTTGCTAACTTCATGGAATGCCCCCTAGTCCTTCTATTATCCGAAAGTGTAAATAACTAATTCACATCTACTCGTTCAAGACCTTTCATGATTTTAAAGACCTCTATCATATCCCCCCTCAGCAATCTCTTCTCCAAGCTGAACAGCCCTAACCTCTTCAGCCTTTCCTCATAGGGGAGCTGATAATTAACTAACATAATTAATATCAAACTCATCTGTCTGCTATTTTTGGATAGAATGTCTGGATGAACCGTTTTTGCTGAATTTGAAAATTTCAACGAAATTGTCCAATTCGGCATGTTTCGGGGAGCCCAAAAAACGATTGGGATTTTTCACGAAAATTCATTTTTTGGATTAGTGCGCACTAACAAAAAGAAATAAAATCTAACGGTTTTTGTTTGTGCGCACTAACTCCTGTTAGTGCGCACTAACCCAAAAAACAATTTTTTGCAAAAAAAACCCCCCGAACCACAAAAAAACATTTCCCGCAGCAACCGAAAAACGAAGAACGACATGAACACAAAAAACGATTCATATCTCTAATATGCATGCATGTTTGTAAAATAGGTAGAGAAAGTAAGTGCTTTCAATGCATTGAAAATATTTGTGCATGCTGAAACATACACGCCTACTTTCAGAACCGAACTGTGTGGTATTTTATAAAACCGTGCAGTTTATATAATACCAAGATAAATCTCCATGCATCCACTTAAACACACAAATCCAATACCATGAACAGGTTTGAAAGTTATCCTCATTAATAGTAAGCAATCGGTGTCTGATTGATTTCCTCCACTTTTCATTTGAAGCAGGCTGCTTGTTTTCTCTGATGTGTTATGATATGAGTTGTTTTATGCTTTTTATGTTTTTTAATTGATACCGTTTGTGAGTTTTCATATTTTTATTTATGTATGTGTCTTTGGAACCCGCTTTGACCTACCCCCACTGGAGAATGCAGTATTCAAAAACATTTTTTTTCAAATAAATAAATAAAGATGGATCCAAAACCATTCTTGCAAACCAGCTGAGAATGAAGCACCTTAACCCAATCTGAGCATTCTAGCAAGTTTGCATTTGTGAGGCCTGCCAATCTTTTGGGTGTCAAGTTAAATACAGATTAGGTAGATCAAGTGGGGAAAATGAAGTGCGTTTAGAAAATTGCAAGCATATTTTAGAAATTTATTTTGGACATGTTAGCAGAATATTCAAAGGGGTGCAGATGCTAGCAGAGAGTTCTTAACAGTACTGCAGCCTAGTGTGGAGGGTTAGTAGAAAGCTAGTTACCAAAGGGGATCAGCTCACTATATGATAGCATTATTGAATGTTTGGCAGTTTCAGAAATTACTAACCTATACTGGGTGCAAGGCCCAGATATTCCTTTACCTGTAAAAACAGATAAGTACTCCCCAATGGAGTCAATTTGCAACCATCTGGGGGCAGGGGAGGGGGGAGGGGGTTTTAAACATGGCTGCCATTTTTTTACGCCGCCAAGGCAGCTGCCAGTCACTGTAAAGTGATCAATTTACTAGCTATCTAAAAAGTGAATGGAAGAGAAAGGATGAATATATTTAGACTCAGCTCATGCCTTTTTATTCAAGGTGAGTTAAAATCAGATCCAGGAGGGATTTTCCTGCACCAGAGGACTTACAATCTAAGGGCCTTAGGGGGAAAAACCTTAATAAATCATGCCCTAAATTTGTACCTGAGGCAGTGGAGGATCAAGTGACTTGCCCACAGTCATAAGGAGCTTCAGCCAGATTTGAGCCTTGGCTTCCCGTGCTCTTAGCCTGCTGCTCTAAACACCAGTGCTACTCCTACCAGAACACATCCCATGGATGTGTCGTATAACAGCAATGACATAAAGGTGATCACCAAACCACACCCAGTCTTAAAAACAGCATGCAGTTGTCAACTATAGACAAGAATACGAAACTATGTTTCAGTATTCTTGTCTACAGGGATCTGTACTTGGACCAGTGCTTTTCAATATATATATAAATGATCTGGAAAGGAATACGATGAGTGAGATTCTCAAATTTACGGACGATACAAAATTATTCAGAGTAGTTAAATCACAAGCGGACTGTGATATATTACAGGAGGACCTTGCAAGACTGGAAGATTGGGCATCCAAATGGCAAATGAAATTTAATGTGGACAAGTGCAAGGTGTTGCATAATAGGGAAAAATAACCCTTGCTGTAGTTACACGATGTTAGGTTGCATATTAGGAGCTACCACCCAGGAAAAAGATCTAGGCATCATAGTGGATAATAATTCTCAGGAATCTACATTGGTTACCAGTAAATTACAGAATTCTATACAAATCAATCACCTTAATCCATAAAACTATCCATCATCAACTTCAACTTGACCTGGAAATACCTCTCAAACTCTACTCTTCTATCAGACCAACTAGAGACATGTACAAAGGCACTCTGAATGTTCCCCCCACTAAAGCCTCACGCCTCGTTACGACCAAAGACAGAGCCTTTTCAATAGCAGGCCCATCGATCTGGAACAGTATCCCATCAAACCTCAGACTGGAGCCATGCCTTTTAACTTTCAGAAAAGGACTTAAGACCTGGCTCTTTCAACAAGCCTTCCCTGAACCAGACAATCAATAGTTGGCCTTCATTGCTACTCGGTCTGGCACTCCATTTTTCAATGAAGGAATAAATGGACTCTGAGACATTAAGGTTAAAACACTGTCTTTAAGTTTTTAACTTGTACTTTCTATGGTAAAATTTCTTTTACCGGCCTATCTTCCTTCCAGCTTGTTGCAAGCTTCCAAGTTCTCTCCCCTTGTTGATTGTAATTTTTGACTTATTCCTACTTATTGTTATCTTTCATTTACGTGAATTTGTTACTCTTGTTGTTTTTCCCTTTGTTAAACTGTAAACCGATCCGATATGGTAATTTACTATGAAGGTCGGTATAAAAAACTGTTAAATAAAAAATAAAAAAAAATACTTTAAAATCGTCGGCTCAGTGTGCTGCAGCAGTCAAAAAAGCAAACAGAATGTTAGGAATTATTAGGAAGGGAATGGTTAATAAAACGGAAAATGTCATTATGCCTCTGTATTGCTCCATGGTGAGACCACACCTTGACTACTGTGTACAATTCTGGTCGTTGCATCTCAAAAAAGATATAGTTGCGATGGAGAAGGGCAACCAAAATGATAAAGGGGATGGAACAGCTCCCCTATGAGGAAAGGCTGAAGAGGTTAAGGCTGTACAGTTTGGAGAAGAGACGGCTGAGGGGGGATAAGATAGAGGTCTTTAAGATCATGCGAGGTCATGAATGAGTAGATGTGAATCGGTTATTTACACTTTCAGATAATAGAAGGACTAGGGGGCATTCCATGAAGTTAGAAAGTAGCACATTTAAGACTAATCGGAGAAAATTCTTTTTCACTCAACGCACAATTAAGCTCTGGAATTTGTTGCCAGAGGATGTGATTAGTGCAGTTAGTGTAGCTGGGTTCAAAAAAGGTTTGGATAAGTTCTTGGAGAAGTCCATTAACTGCTATTAATCAAGTTTACTTACAGGCTGATACAGCACAGTGTGCTCCGGCGATTGGACGCACGTTTACAACGCGCTAGCTTTACCCCTTATTCAGTAAGGGGTAATAGCTTGTCGAAAACGCACGTCCAACCCCCCCAAACCTAATAGCGCCCACAACATGCAAATGCATGTTGATGGCCCTATTAGGTATTCCCGGAGGATATTCCCTATTAGGTATTCTCGGAGGATGCACAGAAAAGCAGTAAAAACTGCTTTTCTGTGCAGCCTCCGACTTAATATCATGGCGATATTAAGTCTGAGGTCCCAAAAGTTAAAAAAAGTAAAAAAATTTGAAGTCGGCCCGCAGCTCGTAGGTCGAAAACCGGACACTCAATTTTGCCGGTGTCTGGTTTCCGAACCCGTGGCTGTCAACAGGCTCGAGAACGGATGCCGGCAAAATTGAACGTCGGCTATCAAACCGGTTGACAGCCGCCGCTCCGGTCCAAAAGGAGGCGCTAGAGACGTGCTAGTGTCCCTAGCACCTCCTTTTACCTGTTTTTACCACTGGGCCTAATTTGCATACTGAATTGCGCACAAAGGAGAGTGGCCTATGCGCGCGCCGGGAGAGTGGGCATTCGCCCACTCTCCCGTGGACTTTACTGAATCGGCCCGATAGATAGGCTCTGGCTTTCACATTCGCACCCACTTTTGTCCAGCAAGTTTTTAAGAACCTTGTATAGCAGTACTTTGGTATCACAGTATTTCATCATTTGTTTCTTGAATCGGGTAACTAATGTCAGGATGCTTCCAGGAATTCTAAATCTTAATGTTAATCTGCTATTATAACTCCTTTTCTCCAAATAAAATCTAGGGTAGTGCATTCCCTGCTTCTGCTGGGAAAAAGCAAAACCATTCTACTACATCTGTGTTGATGTGTGAGGTGCTTGACATTTGACTTCTATGCAGACAGCTTGAAAATTGCCCCCATATCTCATGCATATATTCAAACACTGATCTAAGGCACATTGCTCCTTCCACCTCCTAGCTGGGAAGACTCAGTCGCATTAAAGGGATGAAGCATACTGGGGCAGATTCTAAAAAAATACACGAGCGCGTACTTTTGTTTGCGCACCTGGCGCAAACAAAAGATTTTAGTAGATACGCGCGTAGCCGCACGTATCTTTTAAAATCCGGGATCAGCGTGCTCAAGGGGATGAACATTTGTGCACCTTGCGTGCGCCGAGCCCTGCGTGCGCTGCCCGTTCCCTCCGCCTCCCCCCACCTTCCCCTCCCTTCCCCTACCTAACCCACCCCACAGCCCTATCTAAACCCCCCCCCCACCTTTATTATAAAAGTTACACCTGCCAGCCAGCTGCCGGTGCGCGATTCCCTGGCCCAGGAGCAGTTTCGGAGGTCCCGAAAAACCCCTGGGCCAGAACCACGCCCGCAGCCCCGCCCCCGGATGATGTGCCGCCGCGACTCGCCCCCAACACACCCCGACATGCCCCCCCGCCAGGAAAGCCCCAGGACTTACGCGCATCCTGGGGCTTGTGCGCGCCGCCGAGCCTATGCAACTTAGGCTCGGCGCGGGCAAGAGGTGGAAGGGGCAGCTTTTCAAGGGTTACGTGCGTATCCCTCGCACGTACCCCTTTGAAAATCTGCTCCACTGTGCAGTACCCTACATCTCTGGCATTCCCAAAAGTGATATTCATTCAACTGTGCATGTCAACTGTGCATGTCAAGCTTTCCTTAGGATCCACAGTAAAAAGTGAGGCTATTGACTTGCCTCACTTTTGGATATGTTCTACATTTGTGTGCCAGTCAAACTAGTGGAAAAAGCTACAAGTTAGAATCATTTCCTTATGCCCTCAGGACTACTGTCTATTTTACTTAATATTCTTTTGTCCAGGATGAACCATGCCAAACGATCAAAGAGGAGCAGAACAGTGAGAAGTTCAAACTAGCTTTTCTACCCCCACAACACTTTTCACTGCACTGACAACCTTACAGTCAAGAGAGTACCGTGAAACTTAAAAACTGCTCAGTATAAGAGAAAATGTGAATGACAGTTTTCAAAGGGATTTAGCTGGGCAATTAAATCGTTCCCTGACTGGATTCCCTATTTAGATTGCCCTGGATTATTCTCCTCACCCCTTACCCCTGGTAAATTCTCCTGTCTGTTTCCCCTCAGCTTTCACATGTCTCTGCAACCATGTTAAAAGGGGATAAGGTGTGCGGGGGTTTATTTTCCAACACTTTGCAGCTCTGAAAACGACCACCACCTTCATGCATCGTCCAAGCCTCGTTCTGCACAAAGCGGGTGACGAGGCAAGTCCGTCTCTCCAATGTATTAAGTTAGTTCAATGTAAAGGTATCTCCTACGGCTTGTTTGTTTGGCCTTTGTTTCTACCAGTTAAGAAAAGGGGGAAGGGGGAACTCTTTGAACTTTCCATTATCTCTAAATCCATGGCTGCCAAAGTCTTAACTATAACATGGGAGTGAAAAGAATAACGATGTTTTCGAGATATTTCTTATAATGACTGGTTGAGAGTATTAGCAACGGCAATGAGAAGATTTATAGTTGTTTGCTGGTGCATGGAAACCTAACTACAGATCACCGAGAAGTCTCTGTTCTGAGGTTTCTGAATTAATACTCTCATCCATAATTCATTGCTCTTCCTACTCCGCTTTGTCACACACTCGGTTGATGAAACGTTGAGAGGTATATGGGATTGCGGAGACAGAACAGTAACTTTCAAATCAGATAAAATGACTTCACATAATTAAGATCCTTTTCTTTTCCTTCCATTCAGAAAGCAAAATGTGTTATGGAATTAATTTTTTAAATGTTAGCAATAATTTATACTTTCCATTCCAAGAGACTTGAAACCATGGCCAACACACCTATTGGCTGTCCGTTTTTGGACCCAAGTTTTGTGTTAGTTTGCTGCATTTAGAATTATTCTGGAATGCTAAAGGTAGTCTTCAGGTATTTGTGTTGTCATTTTTTGAAAATGCTCTGCTTCTAACTTTTATTTTATTGTCTCTTGGCTGACACTTTGCTTTAAACTCAGCTTTCCTTTCAGATGAGATCACAGAATGGGAAGACCACTTTTTATTTTCTTGCCTGTCAAAAATGTCCTTCGGTGTGTGCTCAGTTGAATTATGCTCAAGCTTATTAATATGTCTGTGTTCTTTACTCTGTTTGGATGCATGAAAATGTTAAAATAAAAAAAACAAAACGTCCATCAGTTTTTTGGGACTTCCAGTTCAATGTCTAACAGTCTTTACTGGGTCTTCAGCGCCGTGAGACTTCTCCCTTAGCTATCTGAGTTTACCGCCTCCCTCCATGTTTATCCCTCTATTTACCATATAAGCATGCCCACGGGAATGACTCCTTTGGGCTGAGGTAAAGAAGGTCACTTCTGTGGAAGCCCTGCATGCCTGAAGCTGCAATTGAAAAGGGCATTTTACCCAGGAAATGCCATCTGAAAATTCCCTCTCTTTGAAACTACTGCATTTATTACTAGTGATAAATGATTATTATTATTATAGTCAGATGTCCCATTATTCTTCACATTTCTTATTATGAAAACAAGTAGACGTCTTTATCAAGCAGTTAAGTGATTGGGCCAAGAAAGGCACCTCATGGGTGCATAAATCCCAGAGCCACCACTTGAGTTTGCCAGTTCAAAGCAGGATGAGGCCAAGATGACTGCTCAGTTTGCAGTGACTGTGCTTAGCTGGCTTTGAAAGCACAGCAGTAACAAGGAGGTACAAAAATACTCTTTTATAATAAGCTGTTTTTCATGGAGGTGCTGATTCTCTCTTTCCTTCTAGCAGCTTCTTAAAAACATTTTCGGAAATTTAAAAAACTCAGCTCAGAAAACAAAAATAATCCATGTGGAGTTGATCGTCTCCATTGCCTATAAAGCAGACACACACACAAAAAAAATATATTGCTTAAAAAATAAATCCAAAAGGAAAGATGTAGACAAAGGCTTTGAAGCTGCTCATGAAATGCTTCACGTAGGATCTGTGCTGCAGAGGACACTAGTAAATTATTCTGTGTGTTCTTTTCTCCAGAGAAACACCCAGTTTTGAGGTATTCTATTTGTTATTTAAAGTTTTATCTTTATTTTTAGAACTTTGAAAGTCGTGCACTCAATGAATCAAATATGATTTATATAGCACTGCCACAAGGAGATCAAAATACTGTATAGGTAGGTAATAAGAGAAATAATCCCTTCTGAGAGTCAATCACACTGGGGACAGTGAAGCGTCACGTTGCAAGTTTGTTCTGTGCAGACTAGACATTATCCTGCAATAGCTGGTCTGGGCAAAGAAGAGTCATCAACAGCAGCTTTCATCTCATCCACCAGATGGTCAGTAACAGCTGCCCTTGAGGAAACCATCCACAGGCCACAGAATTGCAGCTATCAGAGCTGCTGCTGGAGTGGTGAAAGCAGGAGGGGAGGATATCCAGGCAGGAGGAACACAGTCCTATCACCTATAATCAGCCTGGGGAAATGCTCTTCCTGCCCTGCCGCTGTATTCAGGGCAGAACTGTAGCTATAAAGACCCATCATTGGGTCTTTATAGCTACAGTTATTTCTGCTTTGCCTCCAGGTCACAGGACTGTGATTGTGTGTGGCAAGTGGACTTAGGACAAGAGCAGCTGGTACCAGCAAAAAGAGGGGAAAAGGAGGGCTTGGAGGGGTGGGACAAAATTTAATTTTTCTTCAACTTGTAGAAAGAGTTGGAGTTACCTAGATGGCTAGCTCCATACCCTTCAAAATGTCTAACAAAATGTTAATAGAACATAGCATACAGAGTAATGATCGCCCATCCAGTCTGTCCAGCAAGACAGTAGTATCTGCTGCTCCATGCAGGATACCTCCATGCTTCTCTCAAGTGTAGTAACTGCCGCTTCGTGCAGTTACATTTGGCAGTCTGTGGACTGCCCCGTGGACTGCTGCCCTCACCTCTGGGCCTGGCCTGGCCTGGCCAAATTGTCCCAGGAAGCCAGCGGAACACTGCTCACACATCGCGGAAAGATGCCACCAAATGCCGGTAGCCGAGGGTGTGAGTGCAGGAGATGGCTCCCCGACCAACCACTGGACCACCAGGGAGATTTGGTAAGTCTTGGGGGCATCAGGAGGGTGGAGGGGTTTGTTTAAATTGGCTCCTTTAGACGGCCGAATAATTCGGCGAAGATTCATTGTATTTGTGGGGAATCGCGATACGTTTCGCTTCCCCACGAATACAATGAATATGTCCCTATAAGTTGCGGATTGCCAATTCGTAGGGAACGAATGCACACCCCTAGTTTCCAGTCGTGCCCTGCCTATTCTTGTCCTTCCCTTCCTGTCCTGCCTATCCGTCTCTTGTCTCCTCCCTTAGATGGACTTTCAGCTTGACCATTGCCTGGACCTCAGATACACCTGACTGCTTCCAGCTCTGACCACTGCCTGCACCTTGGATATGCCTGACTGCTGCCAGCCTCTGACCATTGTCTGGGTCTCAGACACACTTGACCACCGCCTGCCTACGACCCTAGCTAATATCAGACCTACGCTTCTGCCACCAGCAAAGAGCTCACCTAAGTCCTGCAGGCCCTGGCACCCAAAGGCTCAACCCAAGGGGAACATGGGCTGGTATAAGCCAAGGTCCAGATTGATCTTCGCTTCGCCTGGGTTTGTCTGCCAATAGTGGGAACCTGCAGGATTCCTCTCTACAGATAGAGCCAATCCTGTCTCGACCCAAGGGTCCACATATACAACAACAGTTACCCCCAAGCCTTATAAGGGTGGTAATATTTACCATGAAAATCAAGCAACTGTCAAACCTATAAATTAATGCTAGCAACATTCTTACTGGGTGAGGAAACTTCTTGATAATTCAGAAAATGCTGCTTGATGTTGTTTGCTTTGGTACTTGGACGTAGAAGCCATCCTGTGATTTTTCCCTTAAAATATGACTTTTTTGTGCCATACAGGATCAACATATGTTAAAAAATTAGTGATGCCTTTGACTAGAAATCAAAAGTCATATTGCTAACACTGATGAACTGTATTTTGAAGGTCTTGTGTTGTTTGCATTTTAATTATCAATGTGATTATTGTAATCTGCCCAGAACAATATTGGATTAGGGTGGCATATAAGAATTTTAAAGTAAGTAAATAAATAAATAGTGCATCCAAGAAAGCAAAAATAAAATTACTTTTACAGAGAAAAATGCACAACGGCACACTTGTTTCAGCTTTCAATAGTTTGTTTCGCCTTTCTTCCCCCAATTTTACTGAACAAAAAAGAGTAACATGTCAACAGCACTGAATCCAGCACTTCTAACATTACAGCAAAATGCATCGTAGGATAAGGGTACCATGATGAGATTTTAGTATCATATTACATTCTGCTCAAGTAATTACATTTTGCCTTAAATTATTCTAATGAGGAAAGTAAGAATCTGGTTATGGCTTCCCCGAAAATATGTACTGTGTCCTCTTGACCTGGAGTCATAGGTCATTTTCACGAAAGATTTTTGTCCTAGGTGCAATCCGAGAGCAAAGCTATTGAGGCAAGAGTCTAATAATATTATCTCTTCAAAATCACATTGGCAAATTAACTTGACAGCATAACATGATTTTGTCATGGTCACAGGAGATAAAATGACCCCAGTGGTACTTGTCCTGATTAAATTATGAAGATATTTTATTCAGCAGGAAGAAAAAAAATAATAATTCTGTGATGAGGGAAAAGAGAACATATAGTTTGTTAGGACAAGCTCACCAGTCCTGGATAAGTCTCTTATGGTAATTGTTCAGACTATTGCATAGCTTGGTGGTTAGGCATATGGGGGTGGGAAGTCATGGATGTTGGATTAAGCATGAGACCTTGGATACTCATCTATGCAAGATGGGAAGGCAACAATTACTGACCTGGATAAGAAGCAATATCCTACCAGTAGTTATGTGCAGACAAAATATTTTTGGTTTTGTTTGTTTCTTTTGTTTTTTCAGATCTTTTTGGGCCAAATTTTGTTTTGAGTGGGGAGTAGTTGCTTTTATTTAACTTTTTTTTATTTCGGCAAATAGCACACACTTTTTGCAAATTGTTCGCACTATTTGCCAAAACAACCGCCCCCCCCCCCCCCCCCACAAAAAAAAAAATAATAGAAGACTTTTGGAGGTACTGTCAATTCATTTTGGATTTAACGAAGCAAAATAAAAAATGGACTCATTTGGTTCAAAATGCATGATTTTTTTAAAACTAATGGATATCTCTACTTTGGAAGTGGTTCAACTTCTAAGACTGACAGCTGGGATATATCCTCAGCAATGTAGGCCGAACTGGGCAGGGTGCATTGGCTGATTTGGTTTTTAGCTGCCATCATCATCATCATCATGGAAGCAGGAAACTGAAATATGCTACAGGTTTCTGCTCTCTATGGATTCACAGTCATCTCTGCTAGGGAGGGCATCAACTTTGAAAGGATAACAAAAAGAAAAATCCAACACAGTCTTTTTACTATGCTAACCGACCTATACCATGAAGAGGAACACTGCCGGACTTGCTTACAACTGGATATACAACCACTTTTGAAATCATAAATTGTTAGCAGAATATATAAAATAAGTGTATTTAAGGTTCTCTCATTCTTTTAATTTTTTTTTCTTTTTTGAGGTCTTTTTTTTTTTTTTAATAGGTTTCTTATTGATTGTATATATAGTTTTCATTGTTTGGACAAATTAATCATGAAGAGACCTGAACATTATATAGGGCCCCATTGTGATCCTACTAAGGAGTGTGACTCAGTAGGAAGTAATGTGCCTTTTTTTGCCACAGCACTATTATTGGAGGCTGCTGCAATGGCCAGTCCAGATTTGATATCATTTTATTTATTTTAAAAACGTATATCCCACTACCTCCTTTACATCGTTTGGCGAGGGTTACAAAATATAACATTCACAATCGTAATCATAAACATACAGGATTCATTAAAATACATAACAAAATCATATATTAGAATTATCAAACCTAAATCAGTACCTAAAAGCATTTTTAAATAACAATGGCTTTCAAACTTTTCCGAATCATTTTTTACATCCGTCTCCTGTCTCAACTCACTTGGGAGGGAATTCCATAACATAGGCATTGCATATGTGAAAGATTTTCTCCAAATCATCTCTGATCTATAATCCTGAAGAGGCGGAATTTTTAACAATCCAGTTCCTTGTGATCGTAACATGCATACTGACTCATGCCTCTCTTATTTTTTTTAACCACTACACAAGGATTATCTGAATGTAGTAGCTTATGCGTTAAAACAAGTAGTTAAAATGTGAATGCCCTTTCATTGGCAACCAATGTAATTCCTTTAAAATTGGTGTAATATGCTCAAATCTACTCGCCCCACTAATCACGTTAGCTGCCACATGTTGTACCAATTGAAGGGACTGAAAGATTTCTCTGTCAAACCCACCCATGTGTGTAACAATAATCTAGCTGACCCAACACAAGGCTCTGTAACTCTGACCTAAACAGCTCCTGGGGTAATATAGCCTTTAATGGTCTAAGAGTTTTTAATTTAAAACATGCTGATTTTGCAATCTGTCTCATATGCGATTGAAGTGTGAGTTTAAAATCTAATATTAGTCCCAAACTTCTTGCTCGCATAAAAACCTTTAATCTACAATCCTGCAAATTAGCTTGCATATCACCCTGCAGTAAAGTTTTTCCAATCCACAACAGTTTAGTTTTCCGTAAATTCAATAAGCCTTGCAATCCCAACCAATTAGTAATGCCATTTAAACAATGTGACAAAAAAAAAAAGATACATGGATGGAACCATCAAACTCGTTGGGAATAAATATTTGTAAATTGTCTGCATAAATATAATACTCAACTCCCAAGCCTCTCAAAAATTTCCAGTGGGTGCTAAATAAATTGAAGAGGACAGAAGAAAAGGCTGAGTCCTGAGGTACCCTAGAAGTCAAGGCTTTCCATTGGGAACAGCTTTCCCCTAATTGAACCTTCTGTTTTCTGCCCACCAGAAAAGACTCTAACCATTTGAGAACCTAGTCCAGCTTCCTGCAACCCTTACCAACAATTTGTTACAATCCACAGTGTCAAAGGCTGCAGAAACAACTAGTTGAATTAATAACCCCACCCGCCTTCTCAATATGGCTATAAAGTGCATCCTTAAGAGATAATAGCTTGATCCCTAGTGTCCATGCAGATTTCTGAGTTAAAGTTTGAGAGAACAGGAGCTTTTTATGTCTTGTGCCTCATTATTTGATTTTGTAGCCCGGGCATTAGGAGAGAAATTAGCTGTTAATACCCAGTGGCTTCTTAGCTGTTTCTCTATTTTGTGATTTTGATTTGAAAAGAAGGTCTTGTCCACTCTTCCTGTCCTCAGAGAGAGGATACGGGTTGCCAAAGATCTAGCTTGGAGCCTTCTTTCCTCTAGGGCCTTGAGTCTTGCAAGGCAGACTCTGGTAGTATTTAAATTGTAGAAGTAAAGAGTTGTATTTATTTATTTATTTAGATTAGAGATTTCTCTGAGATTTTTGGAGGCTTTATAGTCGCCTCTGTGTCGCTCAGCCAGACACACTTAGTTGCCCATTCAGCATGTCTTGGAAGAACCAGTAGATACCCATTCGGACCACAGCAGAGTAGAGAACTAAAGGAGAAGGGCTACCAGTCTGGCGGTCACGCAACGGAGACAGACAGGAGATGGTAATCTGATAAGAGGAGAACAAGAGAGGAAATAAAGTAAGATCAAACAGTTGATCCCAGAAATGGAAGGGGAATTCTTCGATAATTAAGAGGAACCCGTTCACAGTACACAGAGCCAGCGCTAATGGTCCTGGAAGAAGAGAGGAGACAGTGGGGAGGAACTGTATTTCTGTAAATTAAATGTGACAAGAAGGAACTGTACAACATGCCAAATAGTTATTATTTAATAAGTGATTCAGTAAAGTTATATTGGAACACCATCCTGGAGTCCTGATTGTTTATTGGTTCTTAGAAGACTGGACTATACATAATGCACTGGGCCTTGGAAGTTTATCCTTCCCCCTACCTAAAGGAGGACCTGCATTCAGGGCAGATAGAGAGAAAGACAAGGACTTATTCCTAATACAGACCATGAGCTCATTTCACTGAAAGGATAACTCGATTCACGGGTGCAATTATAATTAGACGTACTCTGATACTGTCAAATCTCGTCTGCTATTTATTGCATTGCTAAATTAGTCAATCTATGGATGAGCCAGGTAACTGTATAGGCACTGTATAATAAAACAATGTAATAAAATTATCTGACACAATTGTGCCTCTTCTGGTGGAAATGAATTTAATGCTGTTTGGTTACTGGGCAGCTGATTCCTCTGCTCTCTGAAATTCAGACTTATGTAAAAATTACACAGGGGAGCAAATCTCCATGAAACAGAGTAAAATAACCATTGGACCAGTTGGAAGATATTTTTCACAACATGAGAAAAAAAATATGCATGACAAATATCTCATCATATGGATATACTGCATCTGTGTGGTTCCAAATTTCATGGAGGTCTAAGTGACTGATATGCAATATCACTTCTGTTTAAATGGTTAGTGCATTAACATTAGCCATTAATGCAGGTTTAACACATGTCAATGGCCGATATTAATGAGATGCAAATAAGGTGCACATTAATGCATGTTGTGGAAACGAGAAGTGATTCTCACAGGCCTGGAGGCAGAAATTTAGTTTGACTCTAGCTTTTCTTAAAACATTAACTTTATTCACAGCTTTCATCATATACACAGCAGTAGACTGAATTTTCCTTCAGAAAGTGTACTCTCTCTACACTCACAGTTGTGCTGCTTCGTCTCAGCTCAGTGTTTGGACAGAGTTATGTACAGGAGCTACCTTCCTCCTGGAGACCTGGCCTGGTCTGCTTATCTCCACCTGGATCCCAGCTCTTATTCCACAGTCTCTGGTTATATCCTCTGAGTCCCACCTGCTCCACAGGATCCCGCCCATAGAGCATTTTCTCCTTAGTGGATTTAAGATGGACCAGGCTGGTCCTGCATTGATAAATAGGGGAACACTAGGGGTACTGCCTCACACACATGTTAATTTATGCACATTAATGCAGCTATTAATGCAAAAGTTAACTACATTTTAGTGAGGTGTAGTTATGATTTTTGCATTATGAGGTATGCATTTAATTTTGTACACTCTAATGCATGTTTTTTGCTGCGCTAACATGTAATGCAAAATGTAGCATAATTTTGCATAGATTTTTGTGTTAATGTTACCACATTAGTAAATGCACATTAACAGTGCAGTTTGCAAGTTAAATGCCTGTATTAGATAATGTAAATGTTTAATGCATGTTAATGCATGTGTTACCATTAATGCACGTTAGTGCATTGGCCCCCCCCAAGTATTAGCTAAGTAAGATCCTCTTTGGCACTTAGAGATACAGAGATCCACAATAATAGTGCTCTTAAACATCTTGATGTGCATATTCTAGAAATTTCACATTTACAAGGAACTAAAACCAGAAATTAATGAAACCATTTGCAGTAACCACGGGATCTTACACTGCATCGTGAAACAATTCAGTAGTATAAATAATGCACAAGAAACAAACATATTTTTCAGTGGAAAGGATGTTGTAGAACAAGGTCATGATATGAGGCTCAGAAAGGTAATATTAGAAAATATTTCTTCATAGAAATTGGAGAGTACATAGAAACTTGCCTACAATGGAAGTGGTGGAGAGAAGAACAGTAACAGGAATCAAGAAAGCCTGAAATAAAAACAGACCAGCTGGGGCCCCTGGCAATACAGTATATTGGGCAGACTAGATGGGCCTTATAGTCCTTGAGACTGATGTGCTAACCTACGGTGAGATTTGCAAGAATGGCCCAGCAACGTGAGATATTTTTCTCCAGATACCAGGCCATTTGCGCAATATGGAAAGCCCGTTTTGTGCTGAAAAGTTTTCATCAAATCATGGACTTTATCATAATGAAAAACTTAAGTACCCCTCCAGTTCCCATGCATCACACAGGAAGTACTGTACTTCACTCTAGTGTACATCTTAAATCATGAAACTAATTGTTCCAGGAAATACCCCCTCACACTGATCATCACGATGCATCATTGGTGCTTATTGTCACCCTGGCCAGTCAGCATGACTCTGAGCCTTCGACTGTTGCTGAAGAAAGAGCTAATGAAAAGAATGATGAATGTCTGCACATTACAGAATTTATAAGCTGGTGCACATATTAATTTCTTAAAAACTAGCAATTATCTTGACATCATCTGGTAGTCCAGACATTACTTACGATATGAAGGTGGCTTGAACTCTTTTATGCATTTTACTGCTTTCCAATCCTGCAATTCCATGGATCATTCTTTGACTGTAATGGACACCATCTCCTCATCGGCAGCCTTCAGTGTATCACAGAAAATGTGGGGCTATTTTAGTAAATTGAGCCGCATCTCTATTGCCTCTTCTCAAGGTCTCAGATGATAGACTAATTGGCATTTTGAAATTCCTAGGGGAACTTCAAAGAGAATTAATTGTGTTATTGGAATTCCATGAAAGTTTTTTTTTCTTTTAGCTACTATGGAAGTGTAAAAACATCACACGCACATATACATATACACACACAGCACATATATATTTTATGAATGTTGTTGGATTTGCTTACTTTGCCCCCAGGGTTCTTCTGAAAATGAAATACTGTGTACTGAGCTCATGTCTCTTATTGTTATTAAAAAGGAATAATGAATATAAAATATATACATTGTAGACTCCAAGCTGGAAACAAACAATGCAACATAACCTTGAAATTTATTAGATTGAGGATCATCTTCAAAGCCATATAACGTGTATAAATTGTCAATCCCTTAGTGCAGATAAAAAGTATGCGTATACTTTTAGCCACATTTGGGAGGGGGTGCAATCCCGGGGGCATGTTTTCGGCAGAGTCGGGAAATAATGTGTGTAGATTGTAGTCTGTTTTATTTGCCGAAGAAAGTCTGCCCACACCAAAAATGCAGGTGAAAAAAAAAAAAGAGACCACAGGTACTTTGCACCTGCAACAAGTTTGGAAGGGAAGAGTGCATGTGAACGTCCTCTTTGAAAGGTGGTGAAAGTACGTGGGTAAAATGCAGTCACAAACTTTGTCCCAGAACCCAGGTGGTCTTAACATTTCCCCCTCTGTTAGTGCACGGAAGAAAAAGCCTCTGTATCAGCCTCGGCCACCCTCCAGTTATCCACGTTTGAGCAAATTCTGGTGATACAGAAGGCAGAGCCCCCCACCCCCCATAAACAGCTTTGTGGAACCTCAACCTGTTATATCCATCCCTGATCAAAAGCCCCTCCTGTCCCCCACCACCAACTTCAAAGCCTCTTCCTGGTTCCAACAAGATAATCCCTAGATCAGCTCCTATCAACTAAAAGTCTTAATGAGAATGAATACTTAGTAATCCCATTAACCTCTAGGGAGTCATTAAACTCATATTAAAAATGTCTACTGAAGTGGCTAGGATTGCCTCATTTAGCAGCACATTCTCTAGCTTAATTACTCTTCACCTAAAAAGCACTCTACCTCTTAATGAACTTTGACTGCCTACCTGCAAATCGTAGCCTGCAAACCCTGGTGCTAGATGTGAAAGGGTCTGCAGTGCTGACGGCTCCGGGATGTTCCACTGTGTGTGTAACACGAGGTGGGGGTTGGCCAGCTCTCCCCTCCGTTCCCATCTTCACCATACCTTCCCATCTCTTTTCTTTCAAGGAGTAGCTTCTAATTGTGACAGCCTCTCATTTTGGGTTAAACCCTCTATCAATTCTGTTTGCCCTTTTTGTTTTTTTGTACTTTGTACCTTTCCTCTAATGCCTGTTTTGAAACAGCAACCAAATGACCAGGTTATATTGTCAGTGTCTTAGGAGTAATCAAGCAAATACTTAAATACTGAAGTATTTTTAAATCTGTTTTGTACACTCCACGTTTAGAGATCAGTGAACCAGGAATTCAAGTAGATGTTAATGAGGAATGCAAATGCTAATGAAACACATACCAATGGTTGTGCTTTCCACAATAAAAGTATTTTCAACATACTACATAGGGAGGGTAATTTCAGTTGCAGCAACCTGCGTAGGGCTGAAGTCTATGGGCCTGATTTTCAAAAGCATTTGCATGCTTAAAACCTACCCGTGTAAGTGGGCTTTTTGAAAATTGCTACAATACATGCAGTTGAATTGTCCATAGGATTTACACATGTATGTGCATTATACGTGTGTAAATGGTTTTGAAAATTGCTACGATAGAATCTTACATTTACATGCATAACTCCTTGGAAAATACATCTGTGTATGTAGAAAGTATGCACAGACTTCAGCCTGACTTTGCAAAGCTGAGTTAAATGCATAAGTGTGTGTTGTGTGGGGAATCAAGTGGCAATACACACACACACACACACATTTACCCCTGCTTGGGAGCAGGTGTGTTTGTAGATTTACGTGCATATTTCTGAAAATCAACAAAGTGTTCATGTAAAAACGTTTCCCGGACTGCTCCAAACCCCCGCTTCGTTCCCCGGAACAGCTCTTTGCAGTGGATATAAAAGTGCACACAAAATTGCTTTTGCATATACTTTTACACACACAAGTCCTTGCACAATTTTCAAAAGGCCATTTGCGTGACTACCAAGTATTATGTGTGCAAAGAGCTTCACAAATTTTCACCATTTAATACATAGCAATTTTGAAAACTTCCAGAGTAGCATGTTAGTCCATAGTAGCAAAAATGACAGAGGCTTATAGCACCTTATAGACTAAGGGGCAGATTTTTAAAGGAGCGCGCGTAGGGTACATTTGTGTGTGCCACCCGGCGCACACAAATGTACACCTGATTTTAAAACATGCACGTGCTGCCGTGCGCATGTTATAAAATCCAGGGTCGGCGCGCACAAGGGGGTGCACACTATTGCACCTTGCGCGCACCGAGCCCTAGGGGAGGCCCGATGGCTTTCCCCGTTCCCTCCAAGGCCGCTCCGAAATCAGAGCAGCCTCGGAGGGAACTTTCCTTTCGCTCCCCCCTACCTTCCCCTCCCTTCCCCTATCTAACCCTTCCCCCAGCCCTACCTAATTCCCCCCACCCCTACCTTTGTTCTCTAAGTTATGCCTGCCCGAGGCAGGTTGGAATGGCTTGTACTGCAGGTATCTGCCATTGGAAGGAGGGTTTACATCAAATTCCTTGGGGAAACTCTGGATATAGTCTTCAAAAATGCAACTGCTCCCTATTCAGAAACATCCTAGATGTCCAAGTCTTGATGTCCAGAATTCAGATCTCCTGAGTTTCTTGGTGTCTTCCTTCCAAGATGGCAGATTATTTAAGCCTGGGATGCTTTGTAATATTAAGGAAAATGCTAAGGTTGGACCCAGAGTCTTCCTGAATAACTGGTAGGTCGAGGCTCTCTGAAGCCTAAATGGCAGTCACAAGTGGGCATTCTTTGCTAAAGGTTTCTGCCAATTTTTGTGTTGGGGGCAAAAATTCATAGCCCCTATGACCTCTGGAAGAGAAAAAAAAAATCCACAGAAAAAATAATTCTGCTAAAAATTAAAAATGCTGTGGATCTCTGGGTCAAAATGAGTACATTTAGGAAATCAGAGCAAAGTTCCACAGTAGCTTTTGACTTGCCGGGGTAGATGCTGATGCCTAAGGCAGGTCCACTACAGATCACAAGCAAAAGAAAAGTATGCTTCAGATATGCTTTTTTTCAAAAGCATGAATCAACATTGCAGGGAACAGACAGAAAACCCAGAATCTAACATTTTCTTTTAAATTCTGCAGTTGCAGCATTTCAAATTAGAGATTTAAAAAACCCCAGCTATAACTGTGTGGTTTGCATAAATGGAATAGACAGCTTGAGAGTGGTTGAACATGAGATCGCTTTCCATCAGAGGCATACTGTATGTCTGACGTAGCCCGAGCTTTGATGAGATTTCTCAAGTCCCCAGAGAAAATTCTCATAATAAATCATTTATTATGTATGTCTCTAAACTCAGCAAGGTCTGGGGAACATTAAATGTACAGACAGTAATACAAAACACACATAGATAGG
Organism: Rhinatrema bivittatum; assembly: GCF_901001135.1. Classification (NCBI taxonomy): domain Eukaryota; kingdom Metazoa; phylum Chordata; class Amphibia; order Gymnophiona; family Rhinatrematidae; genus Rhinatrema; species Rhinatrema bivittatum. Next base: position 52,365,039 of record NC_042629.1, on the reverse strand, counting down.
TACACTTTTGTATCGCCAGCACTGTTCATGCATCTGTAGCAATTATCAAAAGAACAGGCTCCAAGGATGCAGATTGCTTCTCTTTAGGTACGTGCGAATATGTTAGCACAGTGGGTTTCAGGGCTTTCGACATGCAACACAATAAATTCAGAGGCAGTGCAGCAAGGACATTAAGCTATACAAATGCAAAAAATAAAAATAAAAATCGTAGCATATGCTTAAAACCTTGAACTGCGACATCCTGTCTGTAAACCCTTTGCAAGTTTCCTGGGATAAGCAGCCTATCTCCCATAAAAATGGAATTGGTTTTACTTTCTGAGCAAGGAGGACAGCTGGAAAGTGGTTCCATTTGTGTGCGTATGTTTGCAGGTCCTTGTGGAGCAGTAAACAGCGACAGGACTGTTTTATGTGATGGCATTCCTATGAGTTCCTGTAGAATCTCCAGGGCTTTGGTCTGCAGGGGCTGGGGGGGGAAGGATGGCCACTCTCCAACAGTACCGGTTGATGCTAAGAGGATGGGGATGGGAAGAGAGAAGGAACCCAAGGAGCTGATTCAGAAGCAGATTTCAATTTCTTAGTATACAGGAACATAGAACCAACAATTATACAGTAATGGTTGTAAATCAGGACTGGATTTAAGATTCTGGCACTCATAGGCACTACCCGAGAGAGCTAAGATTGAAGGGGTGGCCAGAATGCCACGGTGGCATCCCTTTGATGTGTCATCTACCCCTAAAACAATGGGGGTGGGAGAGGAGGAAAACAGGATCCTCTTCAGCCCAGATATTTTGCACCTACAAAATTTGGCATCCTAGCCACTTGGCTACGTTGCCCTTTCCTAAACCTGAGCCTGCTTTAAATCACCCCCACTGCCTCAAAGAGATGTATGTCTGGGTGTCATCTTTTATGCAACCTTGTGATTTCTATTTGTCACCAAAGTTACCAACTCACTATCCTGTAGCATTTCATGCCCTCAAACAAACACAACACCATTGGCGAGTTACATTTCTCGTTCTCTCTATTAACCTGCTACTTATCTTAAAAAATATTTTCTGCCTCTATGGCAATTATTTTTGTGGTACCTTTGGTTTATATCTTGCCCTTTATCAAAATAAGGCTTTAAACAAGTGTCAGGCCTTTGAGTAGAACCTCGATTTTTCTTTTCTCATTGCTGGATTGTGGTTTTGTTTGGCATTTATGATTACACAGTGCTGCACTATGGACAGGACACTGGATGAAGTGAAATATAAACACCTTTCAAATAAATAAATAAATGTTACCCTATAGAATACCTGTAAATATTAATAGCTACTGGGTAGATGAAAGACCAGATATAGGAATTTTGTGGACACCGAGAAAGGGGAAAATATTAGCTAAGAGAAGCAGATAATCTTGAGTGGTGGAAATCCTCTCCCCACACACACACTTAGCACAGCCACTAAGCCATAGTGCCAAAAGATTTTTAGTTATTGAGAGTTTTCCAGCAATGTGAGAACTGACAAACTTGGTCCACGATTTTTAGATAGAGTGCTGCCATCCTTTGGATTCAGTCCAATTCTAGTGGCTTTATCCTTTGTTAGCCATTAGGTTCATGGGATTATTTAATGTACATCTTACAGATATCCAGTTATGCTACAACTGCATCACATAGAGCATTAACACATTAATAAGATATTGCAAATCAGCTGTCAACAGTAACACCATATATGCGCCTCCTTCAGACCTGAAAAGCTCTATGTGGTGCTGAAAAAACTCAAGATACAAAATGAACTTGTGGATTTTGGTCTATGTGAAGGTATCACAACCTGCCCTGAATCCAGCTCTCTCCAAGGCAAGCATGGTTGCTAAACCTCTGTACTTCATTACAAAGAGAGGACTTTGTAGCCTCAGTTCTCCACAAAAAGAGGCTTGGTAGATTTTATTGAGTGTATGTAAATATGCTGGTTTGTGAGTCTGTGTGTTCCCCTAATAACTTTGAAATAGCTGGATCTAGGGCTGGGGGAGGGGGCCAGCAGCATTTTGGAGTTTTTATTCCCAAATTATTCAAATACACTTCAGGCCTAACATCTCGAGAACATAAAGTCAAGCCATAAACGAGAACAATACATGTAATAAACATAAAATAAAATGAACAGTTTGCCAAATGCCATGGGTCGCCAGACCCCAGATCAGATCTGTCTCAACCCAAGGAAAACCCTAACTATACAATATATTACAAGAAATAAGGAAGCACAAGGGGCATACAAAGCAATAGGATCCAAATTATATGGGAGCCACAGGGAAGTCATCCTTCATGGGCGACCTTAATCATTCAAGAGCAAAGGTAACGGAGAAGACTTTGGCAGATTTTTAAAGTTGGCAGGTGATGAGGGGGAGGGAGCAGGAAAGGGGCAGAGTTGGCAGTTGTTCATGGGGGGGGGGAGTGTTCTCTCTTCTAATTCTGAAATTGGGAGGAGTGGAGGTGGGGGGGATGTAACTGCAGCAAACTTTGTAGAGCTAGGTCCTTGCTGGGGGGGGGGGGGGGGGGGAGTATGATACTTGACTACTTTGGAAAGTTGCTGAGTAATTTCAGGAGGAGAGGTGGAGTGGGGAAGGGGGTGGACGTGGCAAATTGGGCAACATGAGTATGAGACATGAATGGCTGAGGATTGAACCAAGGGTATCTAGAAGGTTATAATTTTCTACTGGTACTGCTTAGATATAGATATTACACACACACACACACACACACACACACACACACAGGTGAAAACATTCAGGAGAAAAAGGACAGGGCTTGTTAGGACTGAGGCCTGGCCAGGCATAATAAATATGAGCGTTCCAGAAGATTTTTCCGTAGTCTCTACGACAGTTTCATCTGGTAAACCACTTCATAAGACAAGCAGATTAGCCACAGACCGCAAAGACTGGGAAGGCCTGACAGAGGATACTGAGTTAAGTGTAGTGTAAGACACTCGGGCTGCCACCAACAGCCTTGCGTGCTTATGGCCGAGACAAAAAAAAAAAAAAATTGCAAGTGTTCTGCATGTCAACCCCGTTTGTGAGACGCTGAATTTAAGACCGTGCTATGAATGTTTTGTATTCCAAGCTGCATAAAATAATACCACAAAATGTCAAGTCCAGGCCTCATGGCATAACCCCAGCAATCTAACTGAAGTACTTGACTAAATTATTAATTTGCTAATGTAAAAACGGTATAAGAAATGAATCATCGGAAAAGTGAAACTGTACCTTGGAAAGAAAAGGAGAAGAAAGAGAGAGAAAGGCCAAGATAGTGAGATAGGTTGTACCACCAATTAGGAAGAAGGTAGAAAGAGAGCATGAGGGGAAGATGTCAATGTGGGCCAAAAACCAATTATTAGTGATGAATGTATTTTTCCAGCTTATTGTTAATATTTAGTATATCTGGAAACACTAATTTGATTAGGCAGGTACACATCTCTAGGGTGATCTAAGTTGGCATTAAGTTGAAATTTATTGTTATCTGATAATTTTCTTTCCTTGAGTCCTGCTAGACCAGTCATCATGCATGGAATTTCTCTTCCCCTCAGATGAACACAAGGAAGAATATCTGGAGAAGCTGAAAGAGACATGGAAAGAAACCAGGATAGCAAAATCTCAACTGGAAGAGAGGATTGCCAATGAGGTAAAGCAAGGTGACAAAATATTTTTCAGATATATCAGAGAAAGGAGAAAGGCCAGAGGTAGTACTATAAGATTAAAAGGAGATAGATGAAGAAAAAGCAAAAAAATTAAACAAATACCTCAGCTCAGTGTTCACTAAAGAAGACCTTTGAGAAGAACCATTGCTGGTTGACAAGAGTACCGATGGGAGTGGGGTAAATATCACCCCATTTACAAAGGAGAAAATTTGGGTGGAACTAGTGAAACTGAACATGGACAAGGCCATGGGCCAGATGAGTTGCATCCTAGGATACTAAGGGAGCTCAGAGATATCCTGGCTGGACTCCTGAAGAACCTGTTTAACAGATCTTTGGAGACGGGAGAGGTGCTACAAGATTGTAGAAGGGTAGTTGTGTCCTGCTTCACAAAAGTGGTAGCAGGGAAGAGGCTGGAAACTATAGGCCAATTAGCCTTTTATTGGTGGTGGGAAAATTAATGGAGACTCTGCTGAAGGATCGTATGGTCAACTATCTAAAATCTGATGGGTTGCTGGATCCAAGGCAACATGGTTGTACCAAAGGAAAGTCCTGCAGTTTGTAGAAAAAGTCTACTTTAAAATAGAGTCTATTTTCCTATGCTGAGGATCCTTTAGGGCTATTCTTCCCTCAGAGATTGTTGCTCTGCATGTTATTGCTGACACCAAGACCTCCACCCAGGGTATCTCCAGGGGTAGCGGGTATAACCCTACCCCCTCTAAGTCCCCTTGAAGGTTGTCCCATTCAGTCAGTACCATACACCTTAAGGCACTATAGCTAGCAGGAATGCCTTCAGAGGCTTCTTTATTCCCTGAAGACTGGGGGTCTCCTTCTGTTGTACTCTTTGGGGCAGTGAATGCTACTCCTGCTGCGTCCCCCAGCCCCAGTTGATCAAGGCAGTGGAAGATCTGATTCAGGGATTGGACCAAGAACCTTCCTCATGATCAACCAGGTCAGCTCTAGAATTATAGCACTTATCTCATGATCAACCAAGTCGTTCTAGAATTATAGCACTTATCACATGAGTAACCAGGTCAGATCTAGAACTATATCATTTATCACATGATCAACCTGGCCAGCTCTAGAATTATAGAAAATTCTGAAACATTCAAATTCATTCATATGTTAAGAAATAATATTTTGTTTTTACATAGTGCTTGTTTTCCATTTGCTGCGTGTATACAGTATATAGATACACAGTATATACACACATGCATATCATACAGCCTATAAAGGATTACAAAAGAAGCTTATAAACAGGCCGATTCAGTAAAAATGCTGGAGAGCGGACGAATGCTCGCTCTCCCGGCGCGCGCATCGGCCACTCGTCGGTGTGCGCGATACAGTATTCAAATGAGGTGGTGCGGTAGAATCGGGCAAAAGGAGGCGCTAGAGACACTAGCGCGTCCATAGCACCTCCTTTTAGCCTGGAGCGGCGGCTGTCAGCGGGTTTGACAGCCGATGGTCAATTTTGCTGGCGTCGGTTCTCGAGCCCGCTGACAGCCACGGGCTCGGAAACCAGACGCCGGCAAAATTGAGCGTCCGGTTTTCAAATTTTTTTTACTTTTCGGGACCTCCAACTTAATATCGCCATGATATTAAGTCGGAGGGTACACAGAAAAGCTGTTTTTACTGCTTTTCTGTGCACTTTCCCGGTGCTGGAAGAAATTAGCACCTACCTTTGGGTCGGCGCTAATTTCTGAAAGTAAAATGTGCGGCTTGGCTGCACATTTTACTTTCTGTATCCCGCGCGCATACCTAATAGGGCCATCAACATGCATTTGCATGTTGAGGGCGCTATTAGGTGCCGCGGGTTGGATGCACGTTTTCCTCCCCTTACTGAATAAGGGGTAAGGGAAAACGCACGTCCAAGAGCAGGCTAACAGTGCGCTCCATCGGAGCGCACTGTACTGTATCGGCCTGAAACTTATTAGTGCAAGGGTAAGGGAAGGTTCCTGCCCAACTGTGCTTAAAATCTATTAAACACACTAAAAATCTTCCTTTTTATAAATTAATTTAGCCCACTGTGGATCAATCTGTCTCAGAGCAAAGACTTTGATCATTAAAACCACCAGGATCACCAGTGATAACAAATTCACTGATTAGGACTCTGGCAAAGACAATTAGACAAATCCCAAGCTTAGTCCCTGGAGAGAAAATTGTAAAATAAGACATCAATCGGTGTGCAAGTCTTATTAAAACTCAGAGGAATCATAATTTAAAGCCAGACAGCAGAAGTTCATGTGTTGCACATTGCAGGGCAGAAGAACAGTTTGTGTGGTTTTTTTGTTGTTTTTTTTATTTGATAATGCTCAGCCGTGGGTTTTTCATGTTGAAAGCAATCTAGAGGTTTTGATATTCTTAGTTCCCCCTCTTCATGGTTGCATTGTTTTGTTATGGGATTGCTATGAGTTTTTGCCAACGGTTTTGGTTTGAACAAGAAAAACTCCTGATCACAAGCAAACAGCCTGAGGCATTGCCAGGTACTTAAAAAAAGACTCTGGGGTCAGGCCCACACCATCTCCCCCCCCCCCCCCCCCCTCCTTGAAATATTGATAATTAATCATGATCAGCCGCCTCCTTGAACAATCCTGTAAAAAATACAGGGCACTAACATCACCGAGGTTCTGCTGGTCTTTATGAGTAAAGTTTTAAAAATCAGCTCTGGAAGAGCCGCAGCTGATACCTGGGACTGGTTGATGCTTACACAATTAACGAGCTGCTTGCCAGTTTCTTAACGAGGGGCTCTCACCAACTCATTTCCACTTTGTGCAGCCCTCCACCACCTCTCTCCATAGAACAAGGATGAATTGTACATAAGAACATACAATAACGGAAAACTGAAAAGTACATTCCAATCAGGGAATTCTTGGCAGATCCTAGAACCTTTCACTGGATCAGTGCAACACAGCGTGAGTGGTCCTTGGCTTGCAGGAGGACAGAACAGTCTGGACTCTGGCCATTTTTCTACAAAGTTTTATTATTTACAAGCAAATTAACAACAAAAGCCTGCTGCTTACCTCAGCTGGAAACAGAAATGCAACAGTTAACAGATAAGTCGTTTTAGCATAATTCTTGCTTTCTTCTACTACTGTCTGAGGCCTGCTTGTGTATGAGTTAAGGAGGACCGGACCAGTCAGCTGGAGTCAGTCCCTAAAGGTGTTTTGTAGGCCTCTTGTATACAGGCCTTCACAATCAGCATCTGAATTATCTAAAAAAAAAAATTGTATATGAGCTTTTGAAACCACAAAGGCCTCTTCTTCAGATGTCACAGAGAATATATTCAGATCTGAAGAAGGGACCTATGTGATCGAAATAGATCATCCATAACATTTTGGGAAGCACATTGATCCAATAAAATCCGTCGCAGCATGCAGATACTTCAGTATCCTCCAGAAGCCATGCAGCTACTGGATTGCTGCGTTACATTCTCCACTCTCTAGAGTTTCTTATCTGTGTGGGGTTTTCTTTTTGCTTCATTCTTTGTCTCTCTTCCCTGATTTCCTCTTGCTTGCCTTCTCCTACCTCCTTTCCATTTTGTGTTTTTGTCTTACTTCTGTCTTCACTCAATGCCTTTCTTGACATCGATCTCTCCCTGTCATCGTTTTTCTTCATTTCTATTTTCTCTGCCTCTAAATCTTTCCTTTACATCACCATCACTTTACTCTCTACTTTCTCACAATTGGATTTCATCTTTCCTTCTCCCTGCTTTCTCTTCTATCCATCTCTTATGCTCCAGTTCTCCCTGTCCCAACTTTTTATTTACCCAGCTCTCACTTACATTGCCTTTCTCACCTTCGACGGTTTGTTCCCCTCTATCTGCTATCTGACTCCTTTCTCCCCCAACAGCCCCCCCCCCCCATCACTTCCCATCATCCCCACACTGACTATATCACCCCCCTGTCAACCATTTCATTCCTTTCACATTCTCTCATCCTCTCCAGTTTGTCTCACTCATTCCATCATCCTCGCTTTGACTTTGTCAGCCCTCAATTATCCCCTCATACTTCTCCCCATCACCCTCTCTCTTATTCACACTCACCCCTAGTTGCCTCCCTACATATTCTCTCCTCCCTTTCCTCCAGTATTCAGTTTGGCTATCATACACATTCCCCCCATCACCCCTTAAAGCTCTTGCACACCAACCCCATGTCACCCCTCTCTCGCAAATCCTTTCTCCCACCATTCACTACCTAATCACCACTTCTTTCTGTCACCATTCCCCACTTCACCACCTCTGGTTCTGTCACCCTCCCACTCCCTTCATGATCTTGGACTCATGCACTCTCCATCACCACTTATGTCTTGCCCCATCCTATCTCTAACTCTCTAACCCCATCACCTTCACACAGACTCTCTCCCTCCAGCAAGTTTGCACCTTCTCCCCCAGGTATTGTGCCCCTGCATCCCCCCCCCCCCCATATCCCCTCCTACCACATGGTTTTCATGGATTTGCATACCCTAGCTCCCTCTAATCACCACCGACAGCCCAAAGTTGCACTGCTGATTTCAGGGAGATGGGGGAGGGGGGGGGGGAAGAGAGAAACCGTCAACTCCTCCTGCTCCCCATTAGCTCTTCTCATCCTCCCTCCAGCATTCAATCACCTCCTCACCTTCCCAATATTCACCCCTTTTGAGCCACCCTTCACATTCATTTCCTCACACTACAAGGATTCAGCTCTTCTCCCTTCACATCAAATCACTTACAGCTCTCTGATTGTGGTCTAGGATGCCTGCTTCCTCCTTTCCCATTGTGCCCTCAGCTGAGTCCAGAGTCCTGGGATCAGAAGCTTTGTCCGATCCAGCCCCTTTCCTCCATTAAAATGAGGGGATGGGGTGGGAGGGGATGAGCCTAACGGGTCACAGCAGAACCAAAAACAATTGCTCTGCTCACTTTAACAGAGTCTCCCCTGTTTCTCCCCACATGCCTACAATGGCTGCTCCAGGCTCACCCCTTCTTTAGCCAAAGTGTGAGTTCGAGAGAGGCGCCTGTCAGTTCAAGGAAGGAGTAGGGGAGCAGTCAGAGGGGAAAGAAATGTATTGTGGTGCTTTCCTTACCCAGCATGAGAAATGCTACCCTTGCCTCTGTGCCAGGTCCATTACACCGTCTTCTTGAGAATTTGTGTATTATACTATTTTTGTGAATCCACGAGACACTAGTACTTAGCTCTGAAACAGGCATCAGACGCGCTTTCATTTTGTGTGTCTTGACAAGGGGGTTATATATCATAAATATAAGAAGTTTTCAGAAGTCGTCAGTTATGTTTCAACATCGCAGACAAACGGCAAAACAGAAATGGGTCCCATCCCGGGGGGGACGACGACATGATGCCCGCTGACTGAGAAGCACGCTAAGAGCCTCTTCTCTCCGATTACCTGTTTCTGGATTACCTTTTTCTTTCAATGTCTCATACCAAGCGAAAGCTAAGCTGTGGGAAAATATCGCCAGTTCTCCCTCGCTGGACTCACACAAACCTCGGATTGAAGGGTTCTTCACAGCTGTGCCAGGAGTAAGCCTGATTGCGATGGCCGTTGCGGGGGTTGATGGTGAGTGAAAGCTGCCCCTGCCAGCTGAAGAGATCTCCCTCAGCCTGGATGCGCCGAATACACCATCTCCCCCTCACCATGTAATGCTGCTGCCATCGGACATTTCATTGGTTTCCCTTGAGGTGAGTTGGGGAGCCTTGAAATTGTTGCTCCCATCCACGGAAGAGGCTGGGAGCCCTATACTGCCGAAGAGAATAGCCCTGTTTTGGGGGCTTCTGGAGTGGTTGCTCCTGTGCCTTTGGCCCTGACACCGGCCTTTCCAGATGATTTGGGTGAAGGTATTTCTCGGAGTGGAGGTGATGTGGTGACCGTTCCAGTTGGTAAACTCGGTTTGAGTAAACCCCCTGTGATTACTCTAGAAATTGAATGGAATGCCTTAGTGACGCTTGAAGCCTCTATTTCATCTTTAACTAAGGCTATTTTGGACACCAATAATCGAGTTCTTGTTAACTCTAATTTGGTTTCATTTCAAGCAACTAAGCTGGAAGCATTGAATATCCAGGTTACTTCTCTAGAAAAAGTTTAGCAAGTTTTGGCTCAGTCAGACCAGATATATTCTACGAAGCTTGAGAATATAGAAAATTTCCCTCAAAAGCCTTAACTTAAGGATATTAAATTTTCCTGTTATTACATTGATTTCTCCTGTAGATTTGTTCAGAAATTATGTCTCTCAAATTTTGAAAACTCCTAATGCTGCAATGCCTGTAATAACCAAGGCATATTACTTGCCTCAAGCAGAAGATGACCCAGGTGGGAATTTGCCTCAGGAAACTGCCTTAGACCTTACGAATATTCTCAAAACTTCGCATACCACAGAGATTTCGCAAAGAGAAACTTTGCTAGTGTCTTTTGCTTTTTCCTCTGACAGAAATAATGTTCTCAGATTTTTCTTTCGTAATTGTTCTCTCTTGTATTATGGGCAAAAGTTATGGGTATACCCCGATGTCACTAGAGTTACTCAACTTTGCAGGAAAAAAATTCTTTTTATGCGTTCTGAGATATTATCCAAGGGGAGTCAATATATCTTGTGATATCCTTGTAAGTGTTTTATTAGATATCTTAATGTTAATAATAATTTAATTATGAATATATAATATATTAATATACTGTGTAATATATATATAATGTTAATTATATTTTCTTTGAACCGTCTCAACTCTGGTTGTTCTTAGATTCGCACACTTAATAGCAACTCCTTTAGATCGGCAGATAAAGTGATACTGGGTGTTTGTTTTCTCATTATGCTTTTTTTCTCAATTTCATGGTGTTATATATTCGCTTCTTTTTCTCTTGTTTCCCCTCCATTTTCCTTTTCTTATATGAGGATGCTTGACTTTTTGCCTATTATTTGATGACATTATTCTTAATTTCTGTTGTATACCTCATGTTTCTGTAACAAGCTGTTCTTGTGTTTATTTGAAATGCATAATAAAAAAAAGTGTAAAAAAAAAAATGAAATGGGTCCCATCCCAGAAATAATTTATCTACCTGTACTGAAATACACCAGGTTTTTTAACTAAGTTATTATCATCGTCATGATTTGTGTAGCACATTCCAGATTTACACAGCTAGTAATGGATAGTTCCTAGTCCTCGTGGCGTACATTCTAGTCAAAACAGAGTAAAATAAATAGGATTGAGAAAAATTAAACTGAGTGGCTACAGGTTCCCCTGAACAACCTAAGCTACAGGTGAGATTACTTGAGAAAGGGATAACCTTTTGACTGCGCCTGCAAGGAATGAGGCCTTTTTGGATTATTTATAAGCAGACAGTCAGTGGGGTAGGCGACTGAGTAGCTGGGATTCGCTGGAAGATGGGGTTCATTTAATGAAATTGGGGGGGAAGCTGCAAGAAATCAGGACTCTGGCCCACAAACAAAGAAAACCAGGAACTAGCCAGATCAGATTTCTTTACAAAGACCACCTCCAAAGAGTTTTGTAACAATTGAGATGAGCTACATATCAAAAAAGAGCGCTGCCAAAAAAAAAAAGATCAGAGCACCATCATTGCTTAGAGACAAATAACCTTTTTTTCTTCTTAGCTGAAAGGCAGTCAGCTTCAAGATCCACAAAAGGTTTATCCTAAAATGGCCCCAGTTAGTTTAAACTAGGGATGTGAATCGTTTTTTGACGATTTAAAACAATCGTCAGATATATTTTAAATTGTCAAAAATCGTTAGAGCCGCGATACAATAACAATTCCCCCGATTTATCATCAAAAAATCATAAATCGGGGGAGGGCGGGAAAACCGGCACACCAAAACAACCCTAAAACCCACCCCGACCCTTTAAAACAAATCCCCCACCCTCCCGAACTCCTCCAAAATGTTTTAAATTACCTGGGGTCCAGTGGGGGGGGGGGTCCCAGCGCGATCTCCCGCGATCTCTCGCTCTCGGGCCATGGCTACGTTAATAGAAATGGCGCCGGTGGCCCTTTGCCCTTACCATATGACAGGGCAAAGGTAGCGCCCGCGCCATTTTGGTTCCTGTCACCCGACGTCACGAGTGCAGGAGATCGCTCCTGGACCCCCGCTGGACCCCCAGGGACTTTTGGCAAGCTTGGGGGGGCCTTCTGACGACCTTGTACGACCCGTATGACTCATATGGCCTCGTATGACATGGTGAGGGCAAAAGTAGCGCTGGCCCCATTTTGAATATTTGCAATTCGGCGCGAGTGCAGGAGGTCGCTCCCGGACCCCCGCTGGACTTTTGGCAAGTCTTGTGGGGGTCAGGAGGCCCCCCCAAGCTGGCCAAAAGTCCCTGGGGGTCCAGCGGGGGTCCGGGAGCGATCTCCTGCACTCGTGACGTCGGGTGACTGGAACCAAAATGGCGCCGGCGCTACCTTTGCCCTGTCATATGGTAAGGGCAAAGGGCCACCGGCGCCATTTCTATTAACACAGCCGTGGCCCAAGAGCGGGAGATCGCGGGAGATCGCGCCGGGACCCCCCCACTGGACCCCAGGTAATTTAAAACATTTTGGGGGGGGTTCGGGAGGGTGGGGGATTTGTTTTAAAGGGTCGGGGTGGGTTTTAGGGTTGTTTTGGTGTGCCGGTTTTCCCGCCCTCCCCCGATTCACGATTTTTTACGATTTTTAAAAAAAACAAAAACATGACGATCAGATTTCCCTCCCCCCCCCCAGCCAAAATCGATCGTTAAGGCGATCGATCACACGAGTCACATCCCTAGTTTAAACCTTTTCACTTCTAACCAGGACCTCAGCTCCCAAACATGCATTACACACACCTCGCACAGATTACTCTTCATACACGACCAGATCTTGAAAGCTCCAAAAACACTTCATGTTCACAAGACTAGAAAGAATAAATGCACTGCATAGAGTCAAGCCTGAGAGAGGGGAGCATTAGACCATGGGGGAAAAAAATCACCCTTACCTCCTCTTCTCCTGATCTCCCCAACCCCCAGCTTTTAGCTCTCCCCAGGCTCCCCCAGCATTCAACCTCCTCCTTACCTCCCCAATATTCACTCCCTTTTGGGTTACCTCCTGCTCACACCACCACCCCAAGCTGCTACCCCTCCTCATCTCTCCCATTATTCATCCCCTCTCACACCACCCCTGCCCCCGTGCACACAAGCATTCACCCCCTTTTTCTAGGTTTTTCTGGTACCAGCTGGCCCAATCTTATTGCTCAGGGTCAGAACCAGGAGTATGCGGTAGGGAACCCCCATATTTCCAGGAGAAAAGCTTAGGGGCAGATTTTCAAAGGGGTACACGCGTAAGATACGCACGTAACCCCTGAAAAGTTGCCCCTTCCACCCCCTGCGTGCACCGAGCCTATGTTGCATAGGCTCAGCGGCGTGCGCAAGCCCCGGGACACGCGTAAGTCCCGGGGTTTCCTGGGGGGGGCATGTCAGGGGCATGTCGCGGTCGGCGGATCATCGGGGGGGGGGGGGCGTTCTGGGGGCGTGGCCGTGGCCTCCCTCCCCTGAATTGACTTCTAAACTCTCTGTATTATCTGAGAACAATTTTGAAAACCTGTACCCAGGTAAACAGTTGAAAAATTGCCCTCTTTTGGCCAGCTTGAAGCACGTTGGAGGTTTCCAGATTATGCACTGTTTGAAACAGAGGGCCTTCCTGTGGGCATGGGAGAGTATAACAGCATGCTCAGTCCTGAAAACACCGTCTGCATGCTCTTTCAGTCCCCTCTTGGCCCGCCAGTGCAAGCAGCGGGTGAAAAGCATCATGCGGGTTGCTTTCTGTGCGCATACTTTACAGCTTCTTAATCTTCAAAGGGAGACTGACTGTAGCACATGCCCCCATCACTGGAAACCACGGGGGCCACGGGAAATAGTCTCTCATTGTTCCTGCTTTGAATTAGATCACCAGGCAGCTTCCTGATAATGAGATCAATGACCCCCATGATTTACCTAGTCCTAGACTCATAGTAGAGGAGAAGCCAAGTAGATTTCAGAATATTTTTCTCTCTTCAGAATTAAAATAGCCAGAAGGAAAAAAAAAACCATGAAGTCTTTGTGTTATCAGAGTAATTGTAACTTTTTTTTTTTTTAAATAATTTTTAGAGATATTTTCATATAAGAATTAAAGAGAGAATACAAACATAATGTCTATTTGTGTGTGTGTGTGTGTGTGTATATATTGTGCATTTTGTTGATGATAAATAAAGTCATTTGTTACCCTACAACTGATATTGCATAGAAACAGAAACATAGAAATGACGGCAGAAAAGGACCAAACGGCCCATCCAGTCTGCCCAGCAAGCTCTCATACTTATCAGTTTGTCATTCTTATCAATCTCCCAGACTGCCAAGGGCAGGGCTCTTGTTGGTTACTGTTTGAGACCAATTTTCCCTCCACCCCTGGAGTTGCATCAGAAGTGTCGTATAGGTTAAGGGTAGTAAGCGCCGCATCAATGTTGTGGCTAGGCAGGTGAACCCCTTGCCCGAGGTTGAGTTGACGCTACCTGTGGAGGAAACCCCCACAGGTCCCCACTGTCAGAAGGCGAGTCTGAGATGGAGCAGAGACCCCGCTGGAGCTTCACCACTACCAGCTCTCGTTCCCCTCAGGTTGAGCCCGTGGGTACCGGGCCAGCTGGACTTACGTGGGGTCTCTGAAGGCTGTGGAGACAAGGCTGGAAGGAATCCAGGAGCTGTCATGAAGGCAAAGCAAAAGACGGCTGGAACCAGAACAGGCAGCAGTACTCATTGTAGTATACCAGGTTTGGGTTGGGTCCGACGACAATTCTCGTAGTTGATGTTCCAGGCATTGGTCGGGGCAGGCGGCAGCTCTCATAGTCGTGGTTCCAGGCGCAAGTTGGGGCAGGCAGCAGTTTTCGTAGTCGTGATGCGAAGCAAGGGTCGAAATCCGGAAGGTAGACAATCAGGAACACAGGCGAGGGTGCGATCCTCCATGGAGGAACAGGATACTGGACATTAGAAGCCAGAAGCCAAGGCAAGGTCTGAGAGCCAGACCTTGCCTTAAGTAGGAAAAGGCTGGGCAGGGCAAAGAGGAGGGGCCGCGGCAATTTCCTGCCGCGGTCCCTTTAAATCCTGGGCAGGAACGCGTGCGTGGGCCTAGGAAGGCCCAGAGGAGGTGGAGCCCGGGCAGAGGACAGCAGCGCATCGGAGAATAATAACTAGCAAATTCCCACTGAAAGCAGAAAACAGAAATTAGAATAAAAACTAGCAAATATCATTCAACCTTCCCCCCCCTCCCCCCTTAGCTTACCAACCTCACACCAGTCAGTTAGTAAGAGCAGCTGCTGGGATCTTTTGTGAGGATCTGATCACTGATAGCAGGGCAGAAAGAATTTGGTTTCATCCCAATCATACTGGAAGAACTTTGGACTGTTATAGTGGTGTTTGATATATATATGTATGTATGTATATTAAATATTGATTCTTCCTCATGGTTGAGGTTTGGAGCAATGCCAGACTGTTGGGTTGAACTGCCTGAAAATCTTTTTTTTTTTTTCTGTAGACAGCATGTGAGGGTATCTCAATTTGTGAATTTTTTAATGGGTTTTTATGCAGGGGCATTTTTGTGCCTTGCTTCCATGCAATGTGGAAAATGATGATTGCACGTCAGTCATCTGAGTTTATTTACTATGCCCTTCCCAGTTGTGCACGTGCGCGCATGTGTGTGTGTGTGTGTGAGAGAGAGATATTAATCTGAAGTTTTGCTCTTATATCAATTTTCAGCAGCTTTCGCCTTTCAGCTCCCTGGAGATCCACACTAGCACATCCTCTTTTCAAGGTCATCCGTTTCCCAGCACTGCTGGAAATGAAATGGGACGTAGGATTCTTTTTAATCAAATTTCACGCTCTGTTGCCTGCTTCTTATGGCCCTCTCTGTTAATTGATCAAGTTTTCAATTAAAGTCTTCTGTCTTTGTTATAATCCTCCACGAGACTTTTTGTTCCATTTCAGGGTGACATAAGTACTGTGCTCTTTCTGTAAGCACTTGCACATGGGTTTGATCTGCAGAAGTTGCACGGGTGATGCAGTCCAGCAAACCTTTGTCTTTTTTCATGGTGCTCACTTTGTCCATAGCTGGGATTTTACAAGAAGCAATGTCTTTCTGCCCGCTCTGTTTCCCTGTTTAAAACTGCCTGCTGCCTGCCAAAGCTTCTCTTCCATCCTCCCAGCCCTTTCTTTCTTCATCTGGATCTACCAGGCGACGATGGTGAAGGGAGGCGGTTGTGGGGGATTCCAACTCGCTCATGACAAGACCCATTTCTTCTCCTGCCATGCTACTGCAAGCTACTCCTTTATTAAATTATGTTCACTTCAGATAGTGCTGCCAGCTTCTGCCAGGGGAACCATCCATGCTTTCTCTATTTCTTTCTGCTTCTAATAACCAGTCAGAGGTTCCCATTACAGCCCAAGTCTACACAATTTGAAATAAAGTATTTCCATTTGCTGTTGTATTGTCATAAGAACTTCATTTTTAATAAAAGTTTACTTCTCTGTAACATTATTGTTATCTTTATGGCCTTCCAAGGGCTAAGCTTGCTCTAGGAAACTGTTATCAGTTCCCTGGTTCCTCCTCCACCATTGCTCTATCAGTTGCCACTTACAGAAGATTTGAAAAGCAATTAGGGGAACAACAGGAGGATCAAAGGTAGCTCCCAGAGGAATGTGCTCAGAGCCTGTTATAGAAAGTCAAAGGCATAAAGCAACCTAGCTCACCCTCAAAAGTTGTGAACACATCCAAAAAAAGGACTAAACTGCATTCCAAAAGAGATCAAATCAACAGGATGCGGCACACCTAACATTTATATAGTCAGCTGGATGGAAGACGTTTCCTAAGAACCCAATAGGCCTAACATTTTGTCTGGTAAGACCTGCATTTCTATGCTACACCTGTGGATGTATAATCTGGACCATATGGTACCTTGGAAAGACTGTATTACCAACTCAATATCTACTTAATCTCCCTCGCTGTGTTTTTGCCACCTGCAAATTTATTTATTTATTTATTTGATAGCCTTTCTGAATTGCTTAACAGATAAAACTGTCACCCAACGTGATGTACAAAGATCACAGTTTAAACAAGATACAAAAGTCACATATCTAAAACAAAATCATTAAAAAATATAACAAAACAGAGATAATTCCAGCCCCCCCCCTACATGTTTCTCATCCTCCCAGTATAAACTGTGCAAATTATCAATACACAGATAGGGTACTCTGCAATTAGCATGAAATGAAATGTCCTGCATAGTGATGGCCCTCCTGAATGTCTTTCTCACATGAGAAGCTACAAGGAAAGTAGAAGACCACAGCAGTGCTGTACTTATACCATTCCCCTTTTTCCATTCAAACCCACCACTGACAGAAAGGAAACATTTCAGCGATGAACGGCAAAACCCAAGTGTAAATCAATGGAACCTACGAGTCAAGCATCAATTAACCACCGACCTTTGATGGTACAGAACAGGATTGGAGTCCGGGCTGGAGAATACAGGCTGTTCTATGATGCAAAAGTTAATTTTATGCTGGGGATGCCTCTTTAGGAGGTCTCACTGGTGAGCTACCCCATTGCTTGGCTACAAGGAACAAGCATGTGGCTTGGTGCTAAGACAAGTTTTTGACTCCCTAACCTCATGTTCCATTCCAATAGCTAATTTATTTTTTATTTTTTATTTAATTTCTTTTCCTATACCGATGCTCAAGACTAGGTCTTATCGTACCGGTTTACAATGTAACTGAGGGGAAACCAATTAACATCAAGGTAGAAAGTAAAGTTACATTAAACAGGGAGCATAAAACCTGGGCAATGGAAGACAGTACAGAGTTTAAACTAAGAAACAATTAGAGAGAAAATATATAATGCTAATGTAGATGATATTTGCTTTGCAATCCAACATTGTGTTACTTTATTAAAATCAAATTGTAATTAAAATCATTTTTTTTTATACAAGCTAAAGAAGACAATTTGAAAAGATCAATATAAATAGGTTTTATTTAGGGATGCCTTAATCATTCCAGGGGAATTCTTCCTTTTTAAAACAGAATTTTTCTCGACCTCCTATAACAAGGGAACAAAAAGAAATAAGATCAAATTAACTTTGTAATGAGTGTCACAAGATCTTACAGATTTTTATGGCTTTCAATATGTAAAATGCCTGCTTTAGTGCGATCTTCAGATGTAACCAGAAAAGACATTGCAAATTTTCCCACCTGATTAATACATGGACAGTTGCACCCCAGTTTTGATCGCAGCAGCAGGTTATAATGTACTTAGCCCTACAGAACCTTGTGGTTCAGGTCATAGTGCAGCACCGGAAATACAGATGCTAATCATGCTGTTCGTCGGGAGCCAGTTGACCCTGGGCATGCCAAGGAAGTAGTTTGCTGAAGCCTGGGGAAGGAGGAAAGATGTTGTGGCAGCCCCTGATGACCAATGCATGGTGCTCAGTATGAGGAGGAGTTGTTTGGACCAGGAGCAGGCCCTTGAGCCAAATGTGCATGATGGCTGGGAAGGAAGGAGAAGGCAAAACTATTATCTACATCTAATAAGATTGGTCACAGAGCTGGTAGCATTAAAAAATAAACTCTACAGTTTAAATAATTCATTTTGATATAGTGATATGCTGTAAAAAATATTGTCCAATGCTATACTTTTTAATGCTAAAATTCCCCTACTAATTGCAAGCAATGTTATAATCATGTTTTTGCTTGGAATGGTCAAAAAGATGAATCTTTATATTCATTTTCGGAGCTGACATCTTGCTATGGATTTACAATGTGGATTCATAATACCATGCGCACCAGCTCTGGAAAACACACCAACTTCAGTCTTCTGCCCAATGTTTGTGTCATTTTGAATCATCTTGTAAGTCCCCTGCAGAAAAACCACAGAAAACCTGAAGCATCAGAAGAGTTGCCTCAAAAAGTAGCAAGAATGGATAGAAATTCTGGGTAATTTTCCATCATTCAGTACGATGTTATCAGAACGACAGATTATTATTATTTTTAGCAGGAGGTTTATTGGTCTTTCTTTGGCAGTGGCTGTAATGTTTTCATGTCCCTGCTGAGGGGGGAGGGGGTCAGGTGGCAGGGTATTAACCATCTCATATTCAGCCAAGCCGACGCCATCCTTGGCTCAGGTTTTATATTTGACCGAGAAATGATTTGAGTGAAAGGCCAAAACATCTTTTTCCCTCCTTATCAAATGTTTCTGTAGGCTCCAGGTGAGTCCGTGTTCATGCTTTACTTCTGCCCCATCTCATCCAGGATTGCCTAGTTTTACTTAGCATGATCAATAGTTCTTTGCTATTATTGCAAGTGTAGTGCAGGATCCCCGTTTTATCATGTTCTCCTTTACCAAAGCACAAATTTCCAAATGGCAGAAAATGACACATTCTATTTAAAAAACAAACTAAATTTATATATATATATATATATATATGTTTTTTGTTATTGAAACACATGAAAATGTTCTATGGCATCAGTCATAGGGAACATTTACAGTTATGTGACTTTTTTAGGCCGGAGCGATAGCACCTATTGTCAAGAGTGCATCTATCTGTCTGTAGGCATGGTGGAAGTTGGACAGTGCTAAACAAATATTGCTGAAATTCAGCATGGGGGATTGGAAGGAGAAGTTGTTAGAGAAGTGTGTTTTAGTTCGAACCAATGCCAAATTACAAATGCCCTGATGACTTTTCCTGTTGATCCCCCTTGCCAGCTTTCACGTGGGCTGAGGAAAGAAAAAGCAAGTAGCATGCATGTTCCAACTTGTCCCTTTAACTGATGCTCAGCTAGGAGGAAGGCCTTGCATTGGTTCATAGTAAAGCAATCATTTAAAGACCTTTTTTTGAAAGGGTCATTGGGCCCTGTCATATGGAATGCCTCAGTAACCTGTGCACTATAACTGTGCTGTGTTCAGAAACATAATTGCATATTCATGAACATATTTTGCTTACAGAATTGTATTCCTTTTCTACTGTATTCTGATACCAATGGACTGATTCTTTTATGAACTGTTAATTAAAGATGTTTCCTTTTATGTTTCATTTTCATTCGATGGAATCTTTTTTTTTAACATGCAGACTGTAATAATGTGTTATTTTGCATCTGGAAGCAAGTGTTGTTTCCACTGAGTTCATTTTGGCTTTCTCTGTTTGAGATCTACGTACATGATTGCCAATAAGAGTGAAATACTCAACTCTCGACCACAGTGAATATTTGCTTCCTTTTCATCTAAGAATCCATTTAATCTGCATATTAGAGTTATCCTAAAATCCAGACTGATTTATGGACCTCATGAGCCAGAGTGGCGTATCCTTTGCCTATAGTAAGGCATCCGTTGGTTAGCCTTGAGTTCCTATAAAAACTCATTTCTAATTACCCTCCCAAACTAGATAGTTTGTTAAGTTCCCTGAATCAATACTAACTTATCTGTAAAATATCATTTTGGTCAAAACTCAGTACTAATTAATAAATTATCCATCTGGCCTCTTCTTAGGGAAGATTCATAATTATGTTTTCTATAAGAAATTTTCCAGTACTTGACCCCTCCTGTAGTTGTACAATCAAACCCAGAATAAGAGCACATTAGCGTACTCGGAGGATGAGCTAGATATTGTGAACGTAGAAAATATACAAAAGAGGTGTATGATGTCATAAGTTAAGTAACAAAAGCACCCTTTGAAAGGTCTACATTGGGATGTGTTTATTATGACTCTCCATCAACAGTTTGCGAGGGTGGCCAACTCCAGCTCCTCAAGAACCACAATCAGGCCTGATTTTCAGGATATCCACAATGAATACGCATGAGATAAAATTGCAGGTGCAGCCTCAGTTGTAGGCAAATTGGTCTCATGCATATTCATTGTAGATATCCAGTCAACTTGGTCTGTCTGCGGCTCTTGAGCACTGGCTACCCCTTGCTATTGCTTGATTACTAGCCTACCTCCTCTTCTTTTCTTATCTTCTCCTTATATTTTTCAGATTACAAATTCTTCAACAATGAGCTCATCCCATACACGACTGTTCCAGTAATGTCTCTTCCTAGTACTCTAATCAGAGAATTATATAGGGAATTACAGGAATTTATGGAGTTCATTCGCTCACTTTTGAGAGGACACGGTAATCTTACAGTCTGAATCATCAGAATTTTTAGTTCTTCTGTGTGGCATGGTCCTGCTTTACTCCACTCTATCATTTATAAAATCAGATAAAATGTATTTATTATTATCTATAAAATGTATAAAATATAATTTAAAGATATAGCTTGATTTTAAATAATATTACTGCCCTTAATATTACTGCTTGGGGAAACCTGCACGGAGCGGCAGTTACTACCATAAGAAACTTGCTGGGCAGACTGGATGGACCATTTGGTCTTTTTCTGCCGTCATTACTAGGTTACTAGGTAAGCAACTCTGGTCCTAAAGTGCTACAAATAGGTCTAGTTTTCAGGATATCCGCAATGAATATGCATGAGATAGATTTGTATGCACTGCCTCCATTGTTTGCAAATCTATCTTATGCATATTCATTGCGGATATCCTGAAAACCTGGCCTGTTTGGGGCTCTTGAGGACTGGAGTTAGCCACCCCTGGTTTACTGCAATGCAAGTCTGGAGATGCAAGGATATCAGAGTGACTGGACCAGGCCCAAAGTCTGGGGGGTGGGGGGAAGTGGGGGGAAAGAAAGGGGAATTAAGCAGGAACTGGAAACCAAGAAACAAGCAGGAACCAAAAATGATCAGCTGAATGTAAACGTGATGCATAGTAAAGGTGATTGTAATCACATACATTCTCAAAAAGTCCTAGATTTGCTGGGTGCTCATGAAACATTACTTTAAAACGTTACTGATTACCTGGATTTCTACAGAAATATGCTCATAAAGTTGAAGAATCAGTACAGTGAAATATATGTCTCAGGAATACTAGTGGGTCGCACATTCTAACCTTCATGAATATGTTCACTTATTAGACAGATTTCACACATTGCACATGTGAGATTGTGAATAATTTGGCACATCCAACAGTCTGAGAGGCCAACTGACATTATTTGCTGGCTTTAAGTACCTTATTTTGCTCCATCAGCTTTACAATTTCCTTTTCATTTGATCATATCCCTTTCCTTTTACAATCTAGAAAGATGTATTTCCATCTTAGAACTTGGTTAGGAGTACAAGAGGTAGTTTGAAAGTCAAGTAACCAAGATTAATTAGAAAGCTAAAAAAAAAAAAATGGTTTCCAACATAATTTGGAATAACTGGGCAGATTCAATGACCACTTGGGTTTTTATTTACTGTCAACTTTGCTGAAACATTTTAGAGACAAACTCATGTTTTATTTCTCTTAATTGACTATGAATCTGTTCCCCATGCAGTTGTAAAATCCTATTTTAATTTTGCAAATAATAATTAATTGTACCACCAAATCCTACTGTGACAATAAGAGGCAAAAATATCACATACTGGTGGCACATAAACTGACATAGTCAATTTGAAAATTAATATAGGGAAAATAAGCTTTGATATGATACAGTTTGCACCATGCATGACACTTCAGTTACAAAGATACATTTAGATTAGTATAATTGTTAGGGCTGATCCAGTCCTGGCCTTACCCTCACTGTATCCATGGAGTTGTTCAGATTTCCCTAGGAAAAGTAGTACTGCATTTCCTTGCATTCAATGTGGCAAAAGTCAAGAATGGGATTAATCTGGATGAGGAAGACATTCTGTTGTTAAAGCTCATATCTCTGAATTTGGAAACCCTTTGGTAGATCCCTGCATTCAAAGCTCAATGCCTGACTTTGAACGGGTCCCATGAGCTCACTATCCTGTAACTTGCAGTTGAGTAATCAAATAACTTTCACTACAATGTACCTGATACCGGTTTCATGCCAGATGCATGCGGAGTGAAGACAGTTCTTGTCCCAGTTGATCAACATGGCGTTGGCTACTAGGATTCAACATTCCAGCAATTTATTTTTGAATTTTTTTTTTCAAAAATGTTTTTCTAGCATATTTGTGACTCTGCTGAAATATTTTACTGTAGTGATCACTTGGGTATTCACGTGCAAAGATTTAATTTCAGTTAGTGTAAACCTAAGCTGTTTTGGTAAGGCATGAGACTACTGTGTAGTAGTGGTGACATCAGCTTTGCTCATGGACAAATTGGATAAATGGATCTTTCAAGCAACATTAGGGAATGAAGCAAATGAAGTGTACAAATGGGCATTTTTCCTAAAATGCCGTATAGCTCAGGATAAAGTATTACAGTAAACCCCGGAATTGTTTTATGTTACAGCATGCATCTGGCCCTCATAAAAAGGACCATGTTGCCAACAAACTGCTGCAATAAGGCAGCTAGTAATGTTCGGGCCTCTGTAGTCATGGATGTCACCCCGTTAGAACACCGTGTAGTACATTCTTGATTTCATTAACTGATGTAGTTAGAAATCTAATAACGCTTAAAAATAAAATCACAGGATTTGTGATGTGCAGAGAATGGGTGAATGCAATGCATTTTCTTCCAATAAGGAATGGTGGAAGGGTTTGCTTTGCAGAGCGGAAGTCAATGAAATTTATTTGCATGGTTAGGCTATGCCATGGTCTGTCCACATTTTTGCTGTACTCATGAGTCACATTCTGCAATAAAAAAGAAACCTGGTGGTGTTGATATGGGAATATGGGCATGCACTTCATGTAGATTGAGGTTAGCCAAGTGTGAACTGTGTCCATACATGGACAACAGGTGGGGAGATCACATGGAGCTCTCTGTGAAGATGCTATCCAATCCCAGAGTGACACACAGGCAAGAACTGGCAAAATAATTTATAATCCAGTTTGGCTTGTTGATACAGGAAACAAAGTCACAGCCTAAATGCCCATTGTACATACCGTTCAGGGGAGGCATGCAAACTCTAGTACATGTAAATCAATTGCACTGAGTGACGAGAGGTGATGGAGGAAAGAGGAAGAGGAGATGTAAAACTGTACAGTACATAAAAGCTGACACCCTCCCCTTCCCCCCACTTCCATTGCAAAATTGATGACTGTGTTCCATATTATGCCTAACCCTCCAACCTGCTATTGTGTAAAATCTTTCCGAAAATATGAGGGAATCATCAGTATCCCCTTCAAATGCAAAAAACCTCCCAAAACTGGTTTATTGCGTTTGCCCAGTAGTAGCATTAAAGTGACAGAAGTGTTGATGTAAAAGAAAACTGTACTGTGTAATCTTTCCGACATCTAGATTTCATTAATATTGATCTAGTAAAAAAATATTAAAAAAAAGGAAGCTGGATAAAGAAAAAATGAAAAAAGCATTGGGAAGAATTTTCTATATCCCCACAAGGATTTTTCATAGGTCATTTTAGGACTGTGACTGGAGACTCAGGCATTTGCTTCCAGCCCAAGCAGCAGAGACTTGGAAAGGCTGGTTGTAGATCTTCAATGATCTAAACATACACTATAGACATGCAATAACGCAAGATCGCTCATAGTGCAGTTAAAGGTTGGCTCCCAATTTCACATCTTTCAAATTTGAATAGATATTCAGCACCACTTAGCCTGCACTATATCAGGTGATGGAGTCCTGGAATGGAAGGGATGTGCTCTGGAATGCTCAGGTACATCATTCTCTTTGGATAATTCGACTTGGTCCAGTAAAAGGCCTAACAATCTCCAGAAAATTCATTTTTTTTCTCCATGTTGAATAATGCAACTAGAATTCTGTTCTACAGGTAAAATAAGCCAGTGATGAGCACATAGCATATGTGCCTGGCTAGTAAAAAAAAAAAAAAGGTTCTCAAGTTACTGCTGCCCTACTTCCAGACTGACATATGGGGCCTGATTTTCAAAAGCATTTAGACACTTAAAATTGGGGTTTACATGTGTACATGCACTTTATTCATATGAGTGGGCTTTTGAAAATTGCTATAATATATGCCATTGCATTGTCAATAGGATTTACCTGCATTATGTGCACCTTACCCAGGTAAATGGGTAAGGTGCACATAATGCAGGTAAATGGCTTTTGAAAATTGCTATATTACATTTACACACGTTATCTCCTTTGAAAATTTGCCTGTACGTGCGGTATGTCACCTGGATATGAGCTTGCTGCATTAAGTATACATTTTGATGGAGTACCACAATGATGAGAGGCTTTTTACTTCACTTAATGTGTTGGCAAGTGGGAGAATTGCTGCTCTGAGGTTATAACAATTCACATTCCTTCTTTATTTTCCCATTTCCCAAAATATACATATTCTATTACAGAGGGGCACACACTGTAACTGTTTCAAACCTTTAGGGATTTTCTTACTAGGAAGAGGTGAGGGTGGGAGAGGAGGGAAGCGCACACATGACACATGGGCAAAACTCCCTTCTCGCTTCCCCCTCTACATTTTTTTTCCCGCACGATAAGTAAGTTGTGACTGCTAAATTCTAACAGTGAATGGTACACTACTGTTAATGGGTGCAGGATATTGAATCTTTATACTTCAGTCTTCTTCCCTCCCCTAATTAGTGAGGTCTGAAGAGGTCTGGGAGCTGAACCGATCTGTGCTGAGTAGTAAAAGTCAAGAGTGAGAAGAGAAAATATTGCTCTGCCCGCTCTGTATTAACCTGCCTGGGTAAAGGATCCTGCCAGACCTCATCAGAGCATTATGCATCGGGTGCAATAAAACTGGATGAAATAAAAGTTGAAGTAAATCAATAAGAGTGCGTGGCCATAAATAACGTGGTATTTTTATTGATAAGTCTTAGGAGGACTTAAAAAGGGAAATTGCCCAATTCTGCACTAGTGGACTGAAGCGGAGTCTGTTTTGGAAAGCTGACCGTCATGGCAGGACTAGGCAGAGCAATTCATTAAGCAAAGTAGGGACACGTCACGGGCTTGTTTGGCTATTGGTGCCTGGAGTGCTTGCAGCCTCGAGCGTGCATTGTGACTTCCACGAGTCAATGTTCTGGACTGGGAAGCAGGAAGGTGCACAGTTTTGCAATCGGTAACCTAGAGCAGTGGTTCTCAACAGGTGTGTCAGGACACAGTAGTGTGTCCGAGGTCCCGGGAGATGTGTCCCAGAGCCAGCAGAAGACTGATCTTTCCTTATCAGTCTGGGCAGGAGCTGGCTGATTTCTCTTTTATTGGGCATGACAGGAAGCTGCTTTTGTTTCATTCTCCTCTTCCTGGCCAGTAGGAGGTTGTTCCCTCCTCCTTCACCCAGATCAGAGTGCGATATCACCAACTCCTATTCATGTGGGCCCGGCAGGACACCAACTTTATCTTCCTCTGCCTGGCCTGGCATGAGGCTGCTGATGCCCATGGGGCCTGGATGTGAAAGCAGGAGCATAAGGGAGAAAGCTGTGTGCTCTGTATATCCACAGCTGCGGCCTCCTCATCTTCTGCGCCTCAGTGCTTCTTGCCCTCATCTGCTGCTGATAAAAGAGGAAGGGAGACTCTGGATTGGACTGAAGACTTTTCTGCTGGCTGGGAGCCAGGAGAAGGGGGAAATGTACTGGGCAGGAAGGTGTGGGAAGACAGGAGTTCAAGAGTCTGCTGGGCAGGAAAGCATGGGGAGAAAGGGAGTTAGGATAGGAAGGGGTGGGGGGAAAGTAGGTTGGGGTTGCTGGGTAGGGATAGGTGGAGAAGGGAGGGGTTGGGGGCCGCTGGACAGGGAAGAGAGATGGAATTGGAGAGAGAGATGGAGGTGTGGGGCGGCTGGTTTGGGGGAGAGGACAACGGGGAGTAGGGGATGCTGAGCAGGAAGGGGTAGGAAAGAGGTGGTGGGAGGTGGTGGGAGGTATTTTGGGTAGGGAAGGAGAGAGGCAGAAAGAGTTGAGCAGGGGAGAGAGGGAGCACGGGGACGAGGATGTGGGGGTGTTGGGAGCATGTGGAGGGACGATTGAGCAGTGGGGAGAAGTGAGGGGTGATGGGGGCATGGAGGGCAGTGACTGGGCACAAGGGCCATACTATGTCAGTTTGGAGAATATGCATTTCCTCTCTCTTTGACCTTTGCTTAGTGTAGGAGGAAATTTATTTTTTGTTTCTAATCCAGAGTTTTGCACTGCATGCAGAAGGAGGTCTTGGGGTTTCCATTCCGGGTTTTGTTTCCACATTTGTAGTTTGTGATCTTTTAGTCTATATTTGCTGAAGGCAGGTCTGTCTGTGTTCTGTGTGTGTTACTAAGATGAGCTACCTTACTAGAGGGGGTATTTTCTCAATATTATATTGCACTGGTGGTGAACTGCTGCCTTTTCATGGGTAGGGCTATTGCTCTTTCATTTCTTGGAGTTAGTGCTGCTGAGGGTAAGGCAGGTTTGATAGACGTGTACAGAGTGGGGCTCGTTTGTATTATTTTACAGTGCACCTGGTAGTAGAAGGAGTTTATGACACCAGAATCAGAATATCTTTTTTGTATGGTGAATTGTACAGGGAATTGTCTTAGTTCTGCTCTGCACCCATTGTTAGGCAGCGGGGGTCTCCTGTAGATAGGGATGTGAATCGTTTTTGAACGATTAAAATTATCGTCAGATAATTTTAAAATCGTCCAAAATCGTTAGAGTGCACAATACAATACAAATGCCCACGATTTATCGTCAGGGGCATTTGTATTGTATCGTTAAATAGGGGGTGGGAAAACCGGCACACCAAAAAAACCCTAACACCCACCCCGAACCTTTAAAACAAACCCCCACCCTCCCGAACCCCCCCCCAAATGTTTTAAATGACCTGGGGTCCCGGCGCGATGATCCCGGTGCGATGTCCCGCTCTCTGCCCACGGCTGCTGTGAAGAGAAATGGCGCCGGTGGCCCATTGCCCTTATCATGTGACAGGGCAAAGGTAGCGCCGGCGCCATTTTGATTCCTAGCTCCCGACGTCACGCGTCCAGGAGATCGCTCCCGGACCCCCGCTGGACCCCCAGGGACTTTTGGCCAGCTTGGGGGGGCCTCCTGACCCCCACAAGACTTGCCAAAAGTCCAGCGGGGGTCCGGGAACGACCTCCTAAACTCGAATCGTTTTGCCGTACAGCAAAATGGCGCCGACCATGCCGTACGGTCGGCGCCATTTTGCTGTACGGCAAAATGATTCGAGTTTAGGAGGTCGTTTCCGGACCCCCGCTGGACTTTTGGCAAGTCTTGTGGGGGTCAGGAGGCCCCCCCAAGCTGGCCAAAAGTCCCTGGGGGTCCAGCGGGGGTCCGGGAGCGATCTCCTACGCTCCTGACGTCGGGGAACAAAAAAACAAAATGGCGCCGGCGCTACCTTTGCCCTGTCATATGACAGCAGGGCAAAGGTAGCGCCGGCGCCATTTCTACAACGCACCGGAGGTCCGAGAGTAAAAGATCACACCGGGACCCTCCCTCTGGACCCCAGGTAATTTAAGGCATTTTGGGGGGGTTCGGGAGGGTGGGGGATTTATTTTAAAGGGTCGGGGTGGGTTTTAGGGATGTTTTAGTGTGCCGGTTTTCCCGCCCTCCCCCGATTTACGATTTACACGATATTTTAAAAAACAAAACCGCGACAATAAGATTCCCTCCCCCCCCAGCCGAAATCGATCGTTAAGACGATCGATCACACGATTCACATCTCTACCTGTAGATGCAGAGCACATGCTTACATTTATTCCCATGATGGTCATGTGCTCAGTGTGTCACACATGTGAGCATCATCTCTCAGGTGTGTCCTGATAGAAAAAAGGTTGAGAACCACTGACCTAGGGAGCAATTTTCAAAAGCTATTTACCCATGTGCAAGCTATTTACCACGCTGTATGCAGGTACAAACATGGGCGTCATTTTACAACGTGTGCACTTTCACCCACATTTTCACGGAGGTGCTGGTTGGGCTTGCAGATGGTACAGACATCAGTTCTTATATTTCCTTCTGCCACCGTTGACATAGCCATCATGAAATGTCCACAAAACTAATCAAAAACAGTTTGAAATAATTAAAAAAAAAGTCTTTACCAGCTTTCTAAAAACTTATCTAGCTTTTAGAAAGCTGGTAAAGACTTTTTTTAATTTCAAGCTGTTTTTGATTAGTTTTGTGGAAGTTTCATGATGGCTATGACAACGGTGGCAGAAGGAAATATAAGCATCGATGTCTGTATTGAATGTGTGATATGCTGGTTAGGATTTAATGTTTTATTTTGTTAAATGAGATTGATGATGTTATTGCATGAACTTGATGATATTATTATTATTATTATTTGTATTATAATTTTAATGCCTCAGTTATTATTGCTTGTTTGAGCACTTGTTTGATAGGTTAAAAAAATGTAAATAAATAATGAGAATAATAAAAAGAAAGGCTTTTCAAAGATTACTTTGTTGACAAGTCACACCGACTAGTGACTGTACATTCATGGGACCCGAATTTACTAAAGCTTCTTTTTCCAATTCTGTGTCTATGGGGAAATAACAAAACATAGTGAAATCAGGCTCTTTGTCTCCCATGGTGCACTAATACACACTGTTTGTTTCAGGGCCTGGTCTCTTTCCTCCAGGGTGACACTAAAGTGCTGTCATTGTGCCCTCCCATAGTCATCAGTTAAAGCAAAACTACAGCACAGTGCACGAGTGGCAGTGAAACCTTCCTGAATCAAATGGCCCCTCCCTCCAAATTCCCATTCAGCGCAGAGAGTCAATGTGAAAAGGGGAAATAAGCACTTCCTACCAGGAACTGAAACGAGCAATGAGACTGCAAAACCCCCAGCAGCACATGCTGAGGTAATGTTCCACGTAGCCCGGGAGCTGGGAAATTCAGGCATGTGCCGTCCAATGATGCAGTGCGGGCGATTCCATCACCCCTCTCGCCGACTGGTGAACAGGTGCCGCCATGGCGCTGGTTTTCCATCATGCCTGAGCAACAATGTGTAAAAAAAAAAAAAAAAATCTTTCTCGCTTACAAATCCCTGGTTTGATTTGCTGTCAGCTCCTGCGACGTGAACAGTGACAGGAGTGTGGCTACAGCCGGACTACAGAACTTACATTCTGTCGCTGCCTGTCACCAGGTGCTGACAAACGGCTGGGTTATCGTGGCTGCACTGCTTAAATTCTATTGTTGTAACATCTGTCCCATGTCACCTTGGTCCTTTTGGTACTGACCTAGGAGTGGTCTAGTGGTTACAGCAGTGTGTGGGAAACCAGGGTTCAAATTCCACTTTGACCCTTCCCTCCCCCCCCACTGACACTTCCTATGACCCTGGGCAAGTCACTTTATCTCTCAGGTACCCACTTAGATTGCTCTATGAGGAAAGGATCTATTATACCTAAATACTAAAAATGCTGTAAGTCACCTTGGGCATTATGTGGAAAGATGGGCTAAGAAACTATCAAGGGCAGCAGATTCAAAGCGTGTTCAGTGCTCGATGGCCGGAGAAGTAGGACTATCTAGGGTGTATCTGAGTATATTCAGCAGCCGCTAGATAGCCAGATAAGTCACTTATCTGACTATCTTTTACCCACATAAAAAGTGGGTGGATCGAGGTGGCGTTTCTGATCTGATTAAAATAACTGGATAAGTTAGACCAACTATAGAACTGGTGTAACTTAGCTGGATATAACATATCCAGCTGAGTAGCAATTTGTGCGTGGATATGCAATGGCATGGCCATACCACTGAATATGCCTTGTAACTTAGCCAGATACGGCTGTTTTTCCATTAAAAAAAAAAAAAATCAAACCTCTTTTGGGATGAGATGAAAAAAAAAGCAGATGTGAGAGCACTGAGGTGCGTGACCACAGCAGCTTCACCTTCACCGTTCTCTCCTTTATTTATTTATATTCTGCTTTTCACACTTTTTTCAGCGCTTCAAAATGGATTACATTCAGGTACTGTAGGTATTTCCCTATCCCCAGAGGGCTTAAGTTTGTATCTGAGGCAATGGAGAGTAAAGTGACTTGTCCAGGGTCACCAAGGAGCGACAGCAGGACTCAAACCCTAGTTCGTAGCCCACTGCTCTAACCACTAGGCTACTTCTCCACTCCACTCGGCAGTTTCTCAGGGTGGCAGACCTCATCCGTGGAATGTTTCATGGTCTGCGTGAGCTGCTGCTCTGTATTGGTCCTTCCAGGTAGCCCCTCCTCCTCCATACAATTTGAATATTCATCATGCCCCTCCCCCAGCAATATTCTGCACACTCCTATTGTATTGATTTTTGACCATCGGGATGCTTGCTCTCTCACCTACTATGGGGGACATATTGTAAGCTTGCAAAAAACAAAACAGGGTGAAAGATTTAACTGCAATGCCACAATTTGTTCCAAAGGGAAGCATTCATGAATAATTTGTGGAATTAGTACTAAATTCATTTTCCAGGAGAAAACTTTGCCTTTCTACTTAAAAAAAAAAAAGAAACCTTGCATTGTTTATATGAATCTGAATAGATGGGAGTTGCAACAATTCCTATTTTTTTGACTTAAAATTGCAGAATTTGGAAAATGGGATGCTGTCCAAATATTTTTAAAAGGGCGGTTTTTCAAACCTGGGTAGAAATGACTTGACCGAAGCCACCCTCAAACGCGGCCAGAATTATGCACGGCTGCTCTAGCTTGTACGCTTTTAGGCACATTAAAAGGAGGCATTCCTGCGAGCGAGTTTAGATCCGGAAAGAAAAACAGCATGTGGACTGCAAGAAGTGGGCGCACTATTTTGCTCCCCCGTCCGCCCCTTTCCTCCTCTGCCATCCGAACATCTAGAAACATGGGCAGAGCAAAATGGAAAGCTGAGCTTAGAGAGAAGAGGGGCAACGTAGTGGCCAACCTTCATACTAAAGATGGCACTTGAGGAAATAGAGTTTCCATGATATTTTCCTTCTAGGCTTACACTTTTGCCTTTTTTCTTTTTTGGATTTCACTGTATATAAGGACACTGCCGGGGGTCAGGAACACTTATTGAAAGGTTTCCTTGGCAGGGGAAATGGCTCTTCAGGAAGAAGTGGGCTAAAATCCGGAAGGAAAATAGATATTAGTGCAAGCAGCCTGCCCTGATAAAACACTGCTCCCTCCACCTCCATATAAGTTAGTCACCTTTCTACATCAAGTGCAGAGTGGTCAGGAGGAAATGGCTTACAAGGCCTATTCCATTTCAGCTGGCTCTGCCGAGAAGAGTTAGAACCTTTCACCCCAGTCACAGAGGGGCTCCAGGTGCCACCAGCGCCTTCAGTCCACACCAGAGGAAAGCCGGGGGCCCAAAGCAGTGGCAGCAGAGAGGATACAACTATTAGATTTATTCTGTTCCAGACGGCGGATAAAATACGGAGCAGATGTAATCCAACCCCCCCCCCCCCCAACCCTTAAGAAAGGGAGTTTCAGCATCCGTGCTGCTGCATGAATTGACAGTCCAGCACACAGAAAGGACTGAGGGAGCAGAGCCGACTGGGACTTGATTGTTTTGGCTGGATATGTGGCTTCCATTGTAATGGCTCTGGAGCAAGGAAAGTCTATTTATTCTCCACTCTTCTGTAACACCAGCTTCTTTTAGCCCTGGTTTTTGCCTCATGCACCCTCTTAGAAAATGTGTCAGTAGTTTTTTTTCTCTTTAATTTTCAGTGGAAATATTGTGGTTATTTTATGACTTCAGATGTTTTTTATTTTTACTGATGGAATAGCATTCCTAAATCCTCCTAATTTGAGCAGGGGGATGGGTTCTCCTGCTTAGCGAAGATCCAGAGTTTGTGCTCTGAATGGCCACAGATTGGAAGTTTTTCCATTGAGATTACATTCTCCCCCCCCCCCCCCCCATTTCTAACTGGGCATCCTGACTACAGAAAGAGATATAACCAGAGGGATGCGCAGCTTTAGGTGTTTGTCCATTGGCTATTTCATTCTCTGAGACTACTGAACAGCAGGGCCAGTGCCAAGAATTTTGCTGCCCTACGCACTTTCAAAATGTGGTGGTCTCCTATCCAAGTCCCCACTGCTGCCACCACTTCCCCAACCCCCACCTGCTTCAAGTTTGTCTACCACTCCAGGTCAGGGCCGGCTTTTGAGAAGGGCAAGCTGAGGGATGTTGGGGCACCAGGAGCAAAAGGCACCATAGAGGACTCGACGGATGAACTTCAGCTGCTGGAGAGAGAGAGAGAGAGAGAGAGAGAGAGAGAGAGAGAGAGAGGCCTAGCCAGGCCAACTCAGACCCCATCTCACGGTGGACAATGAGAGAGGCCTGCAGGCCGCCATGGATCCCATCCCATGGTAGTTGAAGAGAAGGACCCGTAGGCCACCATGGACCCCCATCCCATGGTGGCTGAAGAAGAGACACAATAAGCAGGGGCTTGGCCCAAAGAGAGAGGGAGATCCTGAGAGTTTGTGTGTGTGTGTGTGAGAAAGCCTGTGTGCCTTGGTGTATGCATGTGAGAGCCTGTGTGCCTGATTGTATGTGAGAGAAAGAAAGAAAGAAAGAAAGGAGTATGAGGGAGACCCAGTGTGTGTGAGGGAGATGCCTGGGTGTGTATTTGTGTGTGTGGGGTGAGGGCCTGTGTGTGTATGTATGAGGGGGTGTGTGTGAGAGCTTGTGTTTGTGTGTGAAAGAGAGAAAAGGAGTATGTGTGTGTGAGACAGCATGTGTGTGCGAGGTATAGAGAGCTAATGTGTGTGTGAGAGAGAGAGCCTGTGTGTGGGGGGATGAGAGAGAGAGAGAAAAAGGGTGTGTGAGTGAGTATGTTTGTGTATGAGGGAGGGAGAGAGATCCACTGTGAGAAGCAATGGATCAGCTGGGCCTGGGCAAGCAGGATGGAGGGGGAGGGAATACCTTGAGGGAGAGGGAATGCCAGAAAGGAGAGGATGGAAGGAATAAGAGAACAGTTGGAGGGTGTCAGAGATGGAGGAAGGGGAGAAGAGTGAAAAAAGTTTGAGAGAGGGGAGCAAATGGATGAAAGGAGGGAAAAAAGAGAACACCAGAGTGAGGGAGAAGTGGGAGAGAATGCATACGGGGGGGGGGGGGGGGGGGGGGGAATGCCTGAAGGAAGTGGGGAGAGAATGGATGGAGGAAGAAGGGGGAATAATGCCAAGAGGGGGGAAAGAGAATGTCAGGAGAGAGGGGGAAGAAGGGGGGGGGGGGAATGCCGGAAGGAAGTGGGGAGAGAATGGATGGAGGAAGAGGGGGGAATAATGCCAAGAGGGGGGAAAGAGAATGTCAGGAGAGAGGGGGAAGAAGGGGGGGGGGGGGGACACACGCCATTAACGATTTTTGCCCGGGGCGCCATTCGCCCTAGAGCAGGCTCTGATCCAGGTCTCCCCGGGCTCAACTCTAGTCAGCAACTGTGCCTGTGAATGCGGGAACTGTGCCCTCTCTCAGTCCCCTCCCAGGAGGGCTTCCTGTTGGTAAAGAGAGTGCGTGTGTGCTGAGGGAAGGAGGCAGGATTGCCCTGGGGACTGAGAGCATGCAGTAAGCTCACAGACACTGCCGCTGACTCTAACTGGGCCAAGGGAGGCTCAGAAGGGTAAGCGTGGAGGGAGGGGCTGAGGAGGCCCATGATTGGGGTAGAAGGAGTAGGTGGTGGAGGGTGATTTCTACTATCGCCTGCAGTTTGCTGCCTGATAGGTCACACTGGCCCTGCTGGAAAGTAGGAAATGGGGCAGGCACTTTGTTTCAGTAATCATGTCTTTACGTAGAAAAATGCAGCATGTAAGTACTAGATTTATATGTATTGTCCGCTGCCCTCCTACGATACGTTGGCACATGACTATTGATATATGGTGATATATGTACAAAATGTTCATATAATTGGAATTACTGTGCCGCCATCAGCCCCACCCTCCCCAGGATGTATCATTTACCCCATGTGGCTGACTATCATTCAGAGAGTCAAGTATACCTACGTTTCTCGTCATATAATGCAAGCGCCTAGCTCATTTTGCACAAGTAACCTACATAGTAGATCAGGAGTAGGCAACACCAATCCTGGAGTGCCGCAAACAGGTCTGGTTTTCAGGATATCCACAATGAATATGCATGAGGTATTTTTTGCATGGACTGCCTCCACTGTATGCAGATATACCTCATGCATATTCATTGTGGATATCCTGAAAACCAGACCTGTTTGTGGTACTGCAGAACCAGACTTGGCCACCCCTTGTAGTAGAAGACCTGAAGGAGGCATGGCCCTAGCATGCAGGTCACCTATGTACTGAGACCAATAGAAAGGTACCACCTACAACTTGTTTGTTGACCTTCTCTTAAGGCCCCTGGGTACATCTGATCTAAAGAGACAGGTAACGGGATACCGTTTAGATATCCTTTTTGTTATCCCCAAGGAGCATACATAAGAGGCCTTTATGAGTCATGTGCCAGGGACTGACAAGTGGATAACCAGGCCTCTGTGGAGTAATAACATCACTTGTGAGAGAAGCGTTCAGGAGTTTTACATTGGACTGATATGGCTGAAACAAAATTTGCCAGTTCCTCCGCAGATTTCCCTTCTGTGAGCTTTCTGCTCTGAGCCAACATTTTATCATTAACCGCAGTACATAAAGACAACAGCATGGGGCGAAAGGAGTATTTTTTTGTAATGTTTTGTCTCATTAAATGTTTACACAGTAACAGCATATTCTCTATGCTCCTACTGTGGTGATATTACCTTGAACAATGTAAAAAAAAAAAAAAAAAGTACCTTTCCTTCATTTACAATATAAATCTCCCTTATATCCCTGGCTCCAAGTAACCTTCCATTGTCAACTGAAACAGTTGTACACTAAGCTAATTGCTGGCATTCCTTAGGAGACTGATAAACCTGTTTAGACCATCAGCCTTACCTTTTTCTAACTCAGCCAGCAGAGAAGATTTAAACAAGTGAACTCTTTAGCACCCCTAGGGGTTGGAGGCGGGAGCAGGCGCGTCCTCCCTCCTCCAGGGATGCAGCAAGCGGTGCAGTGAAAAGGATTGACTCCTCCATAGGATCTCCAGATCCTCTCTCTCAACCCCCGAAGAACAGCGTCCTCTTGGATGTGACCCATCAAAGCCACAGAGACGGGCCGGCGAGTTCTGCAGTGCTCTGAGTGCTGCCGGCCTGCTCCTGCGCCTTTAAGAGGGGGGCCATGTCTGATGAGACGCTGCCACTCAGAGGCTAAACACTGCAGCCTGGCAGGACTCTTTGGAGAGGGTGTAAGGCCATATTCATGAAGTGAGTGCCATCGCACGATTTCTGTCACTAAAGCCAACGCAAACTGGTAGATTTCAACCCTCTGCAGACATCTGGCAGCAGGACAAAGAGTTAGGCAGTGTCTGAAAGGCCCTCGTTGCAAATGTGTTACATACTAAATATTTTAACAGATTTACAAAATAAATAAAGTCTGCTACAAAACTTAAACTAAGGCTCGTTTTAGGGCTGGTGGGTTGTTTTAATTTATGGTAATTATCTATTCTGTGTCAGGGTAATATAGCAAATGTTTGGGATTGTTTGTTTTTTGTTTTTTTTTTCAGGAATGAGATTTTGGTTAGGCGATAATCCAGACTAAAAAGCCATTTTTTGAAAAATGAAAAAAATAAAATAAAACAGCACGGGGGGACCTGAATAGGAAATTTACTGTGAAAATGCTGTATTAATATACAAAATAGTCTTCTGACAGTGCTCATAAGTTTAAATTACGCTTATTTTCAAAAGACTTATTAAAGAAGGCAATTTTGATGCCCTGAGGGTAGCTGGCAGTTGCCCTTGGACCTGCAAGCTAATTTTGAAAGGGAAACTTCCTCACCCATGGAGAATTAAATACCCCTGTGTACCTTGCTTCTCCCAACTCCCTGCTCCGCTCCCCGGCCACGTCCCCTTTTCCCCATGGACACATCTACTCGCCATCTCAAATTTGGCAGCTAGATTTACCTGCTGAGAGGAGGAGCAGGTTTCAGCTGGGGAGAATTTGCCCCAGCAACTGCTTAGTCACCCAGGGGAAATTCTTTTGAAGATGATCTTCTAAGTGTGAAGGGGGGACGCTAAGATGGTGAAACAGATCCGGACGTTAAGGGAGAAAAGATGAGCCTTCACTGGCGCATGATAACCCATTGCAGGGAAGAGCAAGGGGACAGTTCTATGGGGGGGGGGGGGACACGACATTTTTCCAGGCCAGAGAATGACTTCAATGACCTTCTGAACAGGATTCTACAGGGGAACTTAAAGACTACCCAAGAACTTAGAACATTTGCCATTGAAGGGATCAAATACTGCAGAAGACACGAATGGATTTAACTGGGGCCTTGATTTCCTCACTATTACCAAAGGTAGGGCTTGAGCTGATTCACTAAGGCCTTTTCCCACTTCTGCGTCTCTAGGACCTCCTAAAGCCAGGGGTCACTGGTCTCCCGTGATAAAATTCAGCCCCTGCCAGTGGAATTATTGGCCCCCCCCCACACAGAATTGGGGGAGCCAGGATCTTCTCTAACTCTCTCCTGAGCCACAGTGCGTTCACAGGCCCCCGCCTTCCCCCTCAACATGGGCTTCCTCCTTCGGTTTGAAGAATGGCGAGATGAGAAGAGGTGACTTGGAAGGCGCTGGAGGAGAGGGGATCGGCTTGTGGATGCAGGAGGGCATGGAAAGGTGAGAGTGGCATGGCAGAGGCCAATGTCAGAATGGCTTTGGAAAAGGGAAGAGTAGAAGGAAATTACCCTTTTGTGGATTTAACCCCAACCTATTATCCCACATCTAGTATTTATGGATGCTCAGGGAACAACTCAAATGCTTATGGCTGGCTCATGTGTTTGATGTGGGCAAAAGAGACAAAAACTGGACTCTGCATGGGAGCAGTTTTTCTTTGCAAATTTCTTTCCACTGAGGCTTTATTTTCTACCCGTAATAGGAGAGCCATCTTGTCTTGTCTAGGGATAGTTATGTAGATAACTTTCTAGGTTATTTACACCCCTGCAAATGAAATTACAATTAAGTGATGGTTGTATAATTATGCTGAAAACCTGGGCGTATAATTGCATGTAATGCTGTTAACCAGATTTATCACGTTTTAAAGTGAGAGACGGTACATTAGCCAGAAGCAACCTCAAGGCCAGAAATTACTGACAAGAAAGCTGTAATTCTAATAAAGGGCATGCTGAAACACCAGGCCTAACCATTTATAACTGCAAAGTTGGTACCTGTTTACTTTTTCTAAATAAAGCTTTATCATGTTTGATGAGATAAAATTAAATTTGTTCAACAAAATTGTAGTACTACCTGGCACACGGGACTATATCTACAGCATAAGAAAAGATTTTCACCTAACCTTAGAACCTGCTAAAATGTCCTCAGTTCTACATTGGCAAATGTATTTTTCAGGCCAAGTTTGACTTTGTGTTCAACGGCAAAGCTCAGTCTCTGACTTCAATGTCCTGTAGAGCTTTTGTTCCAAGCTCACCTGAACTTCTTCATCAATCTCTTCATATATTTCCCTGGACTTTGTATAAGTCGCCTAATTAAAGGTAATAGTTTACTGTAGTGCTCAAATGTGCTTGGCTTTTGAGAGCAGATTTTTGGAACTTCTTGAAGGTCATATGTCCACACCACTATGGATGCTCCTCTTGGGTAAACATTTAGGTATCCTTGAATCTCATTCCATAGGGCTACTGCTAGAGACTATAATATTTTGGAAGCCTTTCTCTGGACTGCCATCACCCTATATCTTTTTGGTGATATGATCGGTACTCCAGGAGATGTCTCACCAATGACTTGCTTGTACAGAAGAATTATTGTTTAATTTTTCTGCTGGCTACACCTTTCACTATGTACCCTGGTCTTTCTCTGTTGCGACCACGACCTTTAGATCCTGTTGCAGGTGCCGCCTTTGGCCGGTGATGAGGGCACGGAGGCACGGTCGCTAGCTCATGGGAGAGCGTGAGCCCCTGAACGATGACACGACTCAGAGAGGAGCCTCAAGGCACACCGTGGGAGGTGAGAGCATGCAAGCACGGGCAGAGAAGGAACAAAGCAGGTCTGGAACTAAGGCAAGGAACTCGGAACAGGAACAAGGAAGGATCAGCCCTCCGCTGGACCTACACATACCAATGAGACCCAGAAACGTAATACTGGTCTCAGGAGTAGCCCTCTGGCCACACAGAAGCCCTTCTGGACCAGCCGCTTGGGAACGATGAGTACATGAGGCCAGACGGAGACTGAGGACGTGGAACTTGGAAGGACTCAGACAAGGGCTTGGAACTTGGAAGGACTTAGATGAGGACTTGGAACTTGGAAGATACAGGTGGGTACTGTCCCTCAGGGCGCCCTACACAGCCCCCCATGGGCTGGTCATGAACCACCCTGTCCACTTGCGCGCCCTACATAACCTGGGAAGGCTGGTTGCGGACCACGTGGGAGCGAGACAAGCGCCAGAAGGGGATCCAACCAAACGAGGTTCCAATGACCGGAAACAGGAACTGAATCTATACGGATTTACCCTCGGGATGGCCATCTGGAGGACTCAAAGAGCTGAAAGACTCAGAACGGAAGACTCGGAACTTGGAAGATTCGGAACAGGACGAGTTCAGGAACATCAGGACTTCAGGAAACGGAACAGAACTTGTGGAACATCAGGACTTCAGAACATCAGGACCAAGGAACATCTGGAACATCAGGACATCTGGAACAAAGACAAGGCAATGAAGGAGCTCTGACGAGAAACGAGATCAGGAACATCAAAACATGGAACAAAGAACCATCTTAGACACATGACGACCACTGAGGACCTGGACCGGCAAGGAAGAACATGGACAACCATGGATTCCAATCTGAAGGCCCTGAGGAACTGGAAGTGAGCCCTTTTATAGGGCTCAAGCAGGAAGTGAGCAAAGGCTGGCTTCCGGTGGGACCGCGGGCTTTTCCCGCCGCTGGCACTTTAAATACAGAGAAGAGGCACGCACCAGCGTCTAGAGGGCTTGGGGGCAGGATCAAGGACAGCCGTATGGTCCTTGGTCGAAGAAAAGCAGGTCCCGACGGCGGCACTAGGCCGCGAAGAGAGGAAAGACCGTGGCTTCCCCACCACCCAGGAGGAGTCCTTGACGAGGGCTTCTCCTGCCACGAAGGCAGGGGGTCCCGGTGGTGGCTCTCCTGCCGCGGATGATGGACAGTCGGCAGCAGCAGCCCCAGGCCGCAAAGGTGAAGACTTCCGGGTGGCGGTGTCTTCCCCGCCACGAGGGCGGTGGCAAGGACAGCTCCTTGCTGCGAAGGAGGCAGCGATGGCGGCCGGGCCTCAGAGCGAGGTCCAGCAGTGTCGGCAATAGTGGCGGTAAGTGGAGAGGTCTGCTCGCGGGATGAGCTCTGTGAGCAGGATTGTAACATTCTCTGGCTTTGGCCACCAGCTGGTTACACTTAAAAATTTTATGGTAAAAAAAAATATTATTATAATTGCTGTTTTTAAAAAGGAACATCTTTGCAGCAAGAGTTTAGCATTTCTGCCTCTCAGATGCAAAGTAGAAGGCATTTTTCAGTTCAGCCTGTCAGATAGAACAGGGGGTGGCCAACTCCGATCCTTGAGAGCCATAAACTGGCCTGGTTTTCAGGATATCCACCATGAATATGCAGGAGGTAGAATTGCATGCACTGTCTCCACTGACTGCAAATCTCTCTCATGCAATGCCATGGTGGATATCCCGGCCTGTTTGTGGCTCTTGAGGCCCAGAGTTGGCCGCTCCTAGGATAGAACCACCTGTACCAAGTTCTCAGAGGGTTAAGTAAGGGCGGGGGTCTCCTTGGCACAGTACTATAGTATAGATATGCCTCAAAGGCACTGTGCAAAGACAGAGCTGGCCTGTGAGAGGGATTTGGAGCTCACAGCAAGTCTCACTGCCTCAGTCTCATTAGTTGCTGTTGCACGCTGGCTCCAGTTCTTGCATATTTTACTGTTGCAAGCTGGATAACAGCAGCTGCCAAAACTTCCTGCTAATGATTTTACTGACACTAATTTGCAAGTTTTTATTGACTACACTTCTTTTGTGTGTGTGTGTGTGTGTGTGAGTGCAAGATTCATCTAGGCCAGTACAAGAAAGGTACATTACTACTGAAACGGTCCAACTTTTGAAAAAAAATTGATTTTAAGATTTATTTAACAACATTAAATATGGTTATTAGATAATAAATAATGCCATCTTATTTTTTTTAATGTTGAAAAGAATATATAGATAGACCTTTTACTATGCAGAATATTTTCCAAGCAAGGCCAGGAGAAGGCAGTACCTGTCATTATTTATATTTTGCTGGCTAGTATTTCATTTAGGCATCTGGCAACTCAGAACTGGTAGCCTCTGTTGATTTATCTCAAGCAATTAAATAAGAAAATGCATGTAACACACTGAATTATTCAGGATGTCCTCTTTCTGGAACATTCTTGTTCTTGGTGGATAATCATGTACAACTTTAGAATAATATATTTCCTACAGCCTGGAATAGCCTACTTGCGCTAGCAGCGAGTCTTGGCACGGATCCCACCTTTACCACTCACTGTGTGACTTTACATTCATCACTTAGACTGTCTTAGAAGACACTTTTCACAGGTAAATAGTGGTTTCTGTGCCTAAATTGCCAGTTTCAAAAACTGCCCTCCTTCAAAACGACTAATAGTATTTACCGGACAATGGGAGATAAAGGGACTTGCCCAAGGTTAGTCAGTGGGATGTGAAGGCTGGTTTTCCTAGTGCTCAGCCCTTTGCTTTAACCTCTAGGCCATGCCTTCTGATAGACGCAAACCAAGACTCTTCAGCACCTATGAATACTTATTGGACACTCAATAGATAAACATTTCCAACTCACTAAGCATTCACTGGCCATTCGAGAAACAGCTTTGTAAGATAAGTAATTCCGACTATATATTAGAACATTGTACATCCTCTGAGGAAAGACCGTGCCACGTCAGAAACAAGGCCTTGTCGGGTGGATAACTAACGGATGGTTTATAAGTCGGTATTAATTTAGAATATGGACTGTAAACAGTAAATGACCTCAGATTAATAGATTTGTCTAACACTCTTGAAAAATTTATATAAATGATTTTAATATCCACAGCGTACATTTCATAAAAAAAGATATTCAAGGACAGAGGTGGATTGTTCATGATTAAAAACATCTGATACATTACAAGGTAGTAATGTCATGAGAAAATTTATGAAACGTTCCACCTTCTCCTTTAAAAATTTATTTCGCGAAAAAATTATCTTCAAGATATTTTTACAGTATAGTTCACAACATTAATAAACAAATCAAAAAAATAATAATGTAAATTATATCTAGACTGGACATTGTTCTGATAGATGCAAGCAAATATCTGAAAGGTATGTTGGCTATTTGTTTAAGAATATTTGCATGGGTATTAATAATTCACAAGTAGTAAATCTTTTGCAGTGGAAAGGAGATTCTAGAACAATGGATCATATTAATGTCTGCAGTGACACTGTGAGCAGGGGCAACTAGATACACTGGATGGCCAAGAAGTCCTTATCTAACAACAACTACTAGATCACTGTTATATAATCATATGGTCTTATGCAAACTTTTTTTTTCTATAGGCTCAGAATAGGAAAATGTTTCTTTTGAATAAGGAATATTCACCAAATAAAAAATGAAATCTTTAATATTTTCAAAAATATAGAAACAATTTTTTTCAGCAATTATTACCTATTTTTTTTACCAGTCCCAAATTGCTTGGTTTTAAGTGTATATATAAGACTGAAAAAGACCCAATCATTCAAAAAATGTGTTCTGATTGTAAGTGACAAGAAGTAATAATTTGAGGTCATAAAACACTATATAACAATGTATATATATTCCAGTGCCAGAGATATATTTTTTCTATAACAGACCTCTATAGGAGATATCTTGAATTATTATGAAAATAAAGACCCAATACACCTATTTTATGTGGCAGATTCCTATAGAAGGTAGCTTAAATTATTTTGAAAGTCAAAGTCCCAACAAAAGTCCTTTGTTTCACCAAAAATGTTGGGGTTTTTTTCACGGGAACAGTTGTATTGCTTAGACCATCTGGTATAATCCTTTCAATACGGTTTTCAAATCCAATATCCCTGTTGTACTGCAAACTTTCACAAAATGGAGAAAATAAAGCTGTTAACTTCTCTGGCACAATGACATATTTCTCTCAGCTTAATATCACAAAATTTGCTCCTTCCACGAGATCTTTTTTGAAGCACTTGTATGTTCTGTGTAAATTAGCAAATACAATATACAATATTATACACGTTTAACTTTATATTTATGACTTTTAAATTGCAAGTAAATTTAAATTCACAAGCCATGGGAATAGTGTTAAAGAAAAAACTTCCTTCCTTGTTATATTATATTCCTTGTTATATTCCTTGTTTCACCTACACCCCCTCATCATTGTACAGATTACGTTATTGAGTTAATTGTTTTGGCTTGTTTTCTGGACCAATCCTTATCCTAGCTAAAATTGTTTCCCCTCCCAGTTTCTTGTACCCCTTGTTCTATGTACCTTGTTCCATGTACCGCCCCCAGGCGATTTCTTGGTTCACTGTTTTAATGTTTCAATGCAAACTGATGTGATTTGTATGTAATACAGGAACACCGGTATATAAAAATCAAAAATAAATACAATAAATTAATATACATTTTAAATTTGTAGACTGTGGCAAAATTACCGAACTTGCTTCCTAGTATTCAAAGATAGTTCTCTGACACCAAACCTGTTATACAGCTGAACTAGCTATCACAAATTCCTCCCACCAGTTCAAATAAGCCAATCAACTCTGTAAGCAAGACTCAATCACAAGACATGACGATTACATTATAAAAAAAAGGCTGCCATTCAATGTCATATTTGAACCCCTTCGAGAAAGGGTTTGCCACTGTTATATATAGCGTTGCTCTCACCGTCGTAGATATTGGGAGATATTTTACCACCTCTTTCAAGACAAACACTTTGGAGCACAAAAAAACTTGAAATCATCAATCAAATGAGTCTCCTTAAGCCAAAGAGCTACCAAAGGTGCTTCATCTTTCTTATTGTTAATGTAACTTCTATGCTCAA
This sequence comes from Rhinatrema bivittatum, assembly GCF_901001135.1. NCBI lineage: Eukaryota > Metazoa > Chordata > Amphibia > Gymnophiona > Rhinatrematidae > Rhinatrema > Rhinatrema bivittatum. Next base: position 52,321,415 of record NC_042629.1, on the reverse strand, counting down.
CAATCCTCATTCTTATCCGTCTTTTAGTATGTCCAATGTAAACTTTTTTCATATGTCACTTATATAATATTGCAATCAAAATAACATATTAGCTTATGCTGAAAATGTAATTGAGGATGGTTAAAAACAGATATTTGAATTGTATGTTTGCATACTGAGCATGACCCTAATTGATGTTGCCTCTTTTGATTGTCATATATAATGTTGATTTATGCAGTAGAAATGCTGAATGTATTAACTGATCTCTTAAATTTCTGCCTTTTTTAAAGGCAAAAATTGGAGGGTCTTTAAAAATATGGTGCATTGTTAATATGTTCCGGTAATGGACCATAATACTTTTCACAGCATTTGCTTGAGAAGAGCAAGGGAAATGACAAACTAAACGTTGTGCTGCTGATTTCTGACCCTTTTGAAATAAATATTTCCGATATCAATCACTGGTCTTGGGTATCCTCACTGAACAAAACGTTGGAACATATCTGCAGCCTGAATCTTATATTTATCCCTTGTAGAACACAAGCGCTAAACTGCAAAAATTGTCCAGTTGGAATATCATCTTTTAGTTTCTTTGGATGTTGACTGTTATATTGCAACAACATATTTCTGTCTGTAGGTTTTCTATATACAGTAGTACTTAATCCTAAAGAAGTAGGATTTCATAATATCTAAAAAAAAACATTTTCATAACTACCTTGAAAAGTAAACTTGAAAGATGGATTCTGTTTATTAAGCCAGTGGTTCTCAACCTTTTTTCTGTCGGGACACACCTGACAGATGGTTCTCACATGCATGACACACTGAACCCATGATCGTCACGGGGCTAGATGTAAAAGTTTGCATCCACGGGAACCCCCCCTGACCCACAATAATGGATGTAAAGCAGAATGACGACATTCCCCATACAACTCACCCTACAAAAAAGATATTCTGGTTCTGGTGTCATCTCAGTAACAGCAACTCAAACTCCTTCTACTACCAGGCTCAATAGCCCTACTTATGAAAAGATAGCAGTTTACCACCAATGCATGTCCTCTTGAGAAAACACAACAAATAAGACTGATACAAACACTTACATGCTAGTAAAATATCTCATCTCGGTAACAGACACAGAACTGACCTAACATACTCCCAGGATCTGCAGTTATGTACATAAACTAATCCGCTCACAGTTACACCTGTATTATGGAATGCACTCAACCAGTAACAACCCTATCTATGAAAAGGCGACACTACAAATATTAAATCAGGTCCTAAAAACCAATACACCTCTTATTAGGAAAACAGAACTAGCAAGCAGCTATAGATCCCCACACAGAAATAATTGTAAAACTATACTATACTAATAAGCAGAATAAATGTTTCAAAACAGCTATGAACAGAATAACATCCAACAATTAAAAACTCATAAAAACTATTAAACATTCTCCAAACACCAATAAAATATTTCAAAAAAGCAGACACATCACAAATGGCAGTCAATCAAGAAAGATAAACTTAAAAAGCCACCATTACTTACCCCCTTCAGCAGCTTTCCTACTCCTGTCCTCTTCCATGCAGGCCGTAGCACACACCAGGAGCAGCAGTAGTGGCTAACTCTATACTCATGGTCCTCTTCCTTAGGGCCCATGACCAGTCTTCTCTGTCTCTCACACACACACCATACCAGTCACACCCCCATGGCCAGTTTCTGTCTCTCACACACCAATCATCTCCCAACCTGTCTTTGACATACACACCAGTCTCCTTCCTGAACAGTTTCTCTCATGCCATACACACACATAGGCTTCCCGCTCCTGTGTTCTATCTTACATATATTGGCTTCTCACTCCCATACTGTGTATCACACAAACCCACACACCTAGGTTTCTCACTCCCATGCTCACTCTCTCCACATGCTCAGGCTTCTCATTCCCATAATCACTTTCTCTCTCTTACACACACACGCACCAGTCTCTCTCTCATTCTCATGCTCGCTCTCTCCACATGCACAGGCTTCTCATTCCCTTAATCACTTTCTTTCACATACATACACCCCAGTCACTCTCTCTCACACACCGTCACCTTACCAACTAGTCTCTCTCTCATGCATGCACACACATACAGGCTTCCCACTCCCATGCTCTCTCTCACATATACAGGCTTCTCAGTCTCATGCTTTCTTTCACACACATCCCCACAACACCAGGCTTCTTACTCCCATGCTTTCTCACATACCCAGATTTCTCACTTCCATGCTTTTTTTCTCTCTCTCTCTCTCACACACACACACTCGTCATCTGCCTGACCAGTCACTTTTATTGTCTCTCACATATACACACATCACCTCTCAGACCAGTTTCTCTCAATCACAAACATGCTCTCTCTCATACACTTACACACATGCTCTCAATCAAATACATGCTCTCAATCACACACATGCTCTCAATCACACACATGCTGCTCTCAATCACACACACATTCTCTCACTTACAGGCTGGCTGTCTTCTCTCTCTCTCACTCACTTCCTCCCCCCCCCCCCCCCCCCGAGCACAAATAGTAGCTGTAGCAGCCTCCTCCAGGCCATGAAAGAAGAATCCCATCGGCCGCAAGAGGCTTATACTGCTGACTCCTTTACCGATTGCCGGCTGCTTCGATTGCTCCGGACCACGCTACTGCTTGGGGACCGATACCGCTGCCACCACCGCTACTTTTCCACGCGGCATGGCTCTTTCTCCTTCCCACGCACTGCACTGCGTATCACTTCCTGTTCCGGGGCAGGCGCGGGAAGAAGAAAAGGCCAGTCGCGGGTGCCACAGCTTCCTCTAACAATGCTGCTGTTCCCATTGGGCTTGAATGTGCTGTTAGCCCGGCGGCAACGGCAGCAGGGAAGGAAGAGCAGCGGGAGAGACCGGGAGCACGCGACACACCTGCCGGTGCTTGGTGACACACTGGTGTGTCACGACACACCGGCTGAGAAGTGCTGTATTAAGCTATATGGAAAATTCAGAGAAAGATCTGCTGGTATCTGTGCAAATGAATCAGGTCCATAAAATTGGTTAGGTTGAATAAACTAGAGACCGTTTGAGTCCAGCTTTCTTTTGATTTCCTAACAACTTTCTGTACTCTAGTAATTCAGGCTTAGGCTTAATCACCCACCCCTACCAGCTCCCACTGTAAATCTGCAGTCAGTTTTGCGGCAGTGAAAACATTTCTTTCCTGACCCTTAATGTGGCTGTCCTCTCAAACTTGCTAGATTAACGCTTTTCCATAACATTGAAAACGTATCCAATTTACATCCTCAATAGCCAGGAATAATGAGAAAGCCACTGGATCTTGCATAGGGCGACGGGAAAAGCCGTATTTTCTAATGCTATAACGTATGGCAGTGGCCCTTCTAATCACCACTTTCTCCAAGATCCCTAGCACTGACCTTATTGCTCTGTCATTTAAAAAGGAAGCCTGGCAGCAGGCGCTGCAAATTATCAGCTGGGAACAATTATTATTTCATTATCAAAACTGAACATGATCAATTAAGCTTCCTCCCCTCCAGCCAATGCAATGCAACCAGACACAGAACTGGAGCACTGAAGGAGGGAGGGACATGAAATATTCAACATTTATGGTCGTAAACAAAAACAGAAAAGAAGCATTGCTCTCAACTGTAATTGAAATTAGTATCTCCTATTGCGAGCAGCTCCTCTTTCTAACGGGCTTTCGGTCCGCCTCTCCGGCCTAACACGCAGTAACGTTGCTATGCAAGGACCATGTTGCTAAGTACTGGCAGTAGCAGGGCCGCTGCTCTGCATGATCCCGCTAAACCCAAAGGTAATTCTTTTAGCTGAAATGCGATTAAGAAAATATTGCTCGCCTGCGTCAGGCTATAAGAGAATTTGTAATCGGTTCAGAGTACCAACTTTTGGAGGTCTAATTGTTGCTTTGTAATTTGCTGCGGGCGGGTGGGGGTGGGTAGGTGAGGAAGAGGAGAGGATATTTCCAATGCGCTTTCTTCTTTTTAGCTATGGGCGGCCACTGGAGTAAAGCAAGGAAAATAAATTAAAAAAATAAAAATAAAAACGACTACAGTTTTACGGTCATTAGACAAAGTGTCATCAAGTGCCTTATGTCTTCAGTCAGGAAATAAAATCTCTTGGCTTTCAGGGAGACACCCTGGGAAGATGAAATGCTGCTTTTGACCGCAGAACAGCTCTGATTGGTGGAGGTCTCCACAGAATGCTCCTCTAGTACGTGCTCGTTCTAGGAAGGGAGGGCAGCGCCTTGCCCTTTAACCTCTGAGCCATGGTAGTGAAAGGGGTGCAAACCAGTGCTAATTGTTGAGACGGTTTGTGTGTGACATGAACACTTGCTGAACAGAGGCTTGGGCAGATATTTGCGGCTCATTTCACAAGGGCGAACAAACTTCTTCTTGGAGCAGTGGCATTGTACTTGGACAGGCTTGAACTGTTAACCCCTCTGCTTATTCCTGTGTTAAAGCATGAAGGCCATAGCAAGAGGGACACCTTCCCTGCTCCTCCTAAGAAGAACCCCCTAGATACACGATTGCAGTTCAACTGTTTACAAGTAGCAAGATTTTCATGTGTAAAGTTTAGAAATAAAAAATGTATATGTATATAAAACATCCTTCGTGGTATAACAAGAAAGTGCATGAGTTTTTGTCCTAAAGTCTGCCTAAGGATCACCCCTGGGATAAACAAAGCCTAGCACTATGAAGTCATTGTTCCGATATTTACCTCACCCTGTGATCCAAGAGAGGCAGCTGAGGTCTTCCCCCTTCCCCACCTTGCAGATCTGTTTCTAGACTCCCAGTTGTTCGCCTTTCCCATAGTTGCTGCTGTTTCTTTGTGATTCTCAGGACAAGGGCAAAGAGAAGCTTTCCTGCCGGGCGGAGGGCGCTGCACTTTCCTTAGGGCAGTCAGGAGCTGTTTCACACCCAAATGTAACACGGTAACACAGTTTGGGGAGTCCGTTTTTTAAAAAATGCTCGGGGCTTCACTTAGGCCCCTAAGTTTTTGGATTACAATTTTCCCCAAAATTTAGGTACCTAAACCTTAGATTTCCTAAATATAGGCACTCAATTCCTTTGCCTACAGTTAAGCACCTAACTTTTTTTTCGCACCCTAACCCCCCCCCCCCCCCCCCGCCCTATTTTGTAGATGCCTAAATTTAGGTGCTCAGCTTGATCCCTAAGTTAGATGTCTAAACTGTTTGAAAATTGACACCCCCCGGTAGATGATGGCAGATAAGGAAAAATTGGCTCATCCAGTCTGTCCAGTTGTCTCCCTCTCTGGTTCACTTTGAGTAGTTGAGCAGATAAATTCCCGTATTTAGACCAGCACCAGCTCCTCTCCCTCGCTCTCCCACCCCAACCAGATCTTTTACCCAGCCTCTCAATCCTGTTCTTACTACTGCTCACATAAAAAGGCCCATAGAAGCGAATATGTAGGCTGAGCGCGCACAACTCTTATTTTAAAAGCTCATGTGCATATATGAGCAGGTGCGAGCAACAGAAGGCACATAAATAAGAGGCGGACCAGGGGCATTCCAGAGCGGGGCCAACATTTACACAACTAAATCCCGATTTTGAAACCAGTGAACACAGTGCCTTGCATGTGCGTGATGGCTGTATCTGCTTATAAATGCTGTCCTTGCAGCTCAGCAAAATTCATTTGCAGAGTTATAATTTTCAAGTTGCAATGCTTAATATTTTCCCACTTTGCATGCTTTTACCTCTGCTGGCAATTCGTATCACCTTTCGTTTCTTTGTCTGCAGTTTCTTTAAAATATATTTCTTCTACCTTTGATTGTCCTCACTTTTGTGAGTCCTTCTAGCCTTAGGTCCAGACTGTAGTTGTTTAAGCTCTGTTCAGACTTTGGGTTGACCAGGGCGATATCAGCAAGGTTGCCGGCTAGGCCCGGGTTTCTGACAACTATCAGCACGGCAGCACCCCTTGCTATTTAAACCTGTCACGGTGGGAGTGGTTCAATGGAAAAGAGCATTTATCGTCTTCTAAAAGCATTTATTTCTCTCTTGGGGAAAGGGAAAAAAAAGATCAGAACGAAGACGGGGAAATATTAATAAACCTATTTATTCTAATGGCAGCCTAAATCATCTAAACATTTTTGCACCATTCTAGCTTTAATTAAATATGCCTAATTTGACAGGCTTCACTAGGAGTATAGCACAGTATTTAAATCTACAGTGACAGAGATGGCCGGTAATGTGTGCGTTCTGACTGTACACCTCCTCCAGGCAAGCTTCTGCCAGACTCTTAGCATGCCTTTCAGATTAAGAGAAGGCATAAATCATCTTCTCTGTGTGTTGCACGCTTTTCTTTTGTTTTCGGTGCTTCAATTCACTTTATGTGTAAATCTCAAAAGAAACAAGCGGTTGACCACTGTTCAGAGTTAGATTAGAAGTTCCTGCCAATCAAACCCAAAAGCTAGAGATGGAGTGGGAGGGGCCTAAACATGCGGAAGGAGAGAGACAGGATACCGAGATCAAGCAGATGCCCGGGATTTCACAGCGCTTTTCAGCTTTACTCTTGCGTCTGTTACACAACACAGGGAAGGAAAGGCATAAACCGTGTGCTTTTGGCGAAGCTTTCTATATTTTGTGACCACCACTGACCAGGCCATGGTTGCATTCACTTGATGTTTGAACGTGATCGGTCTGCTTTAATGAAAGTCATCGGTGCTTTCAGATGGACACTATACAAATGCAAAATTACCTTACATTAAATTTAAAGCAGCAGAACTCAGCAGTAGATTCTGATGTTAAGAACGTAAGACGTGCCATGTTGGGTCAGAACAAGGGTTCCTCAAGCCTAGAATCCCCCAACAGCGGCCAAGCACGATCTCTAGGATAGATCCATTTCATGTTGCCCTCTTCCAGGGATAGGCAGTGACTTTCTCCAAGGCTAATAGTTGTGAATGGACCTTTTATCTGGGAAAGTGTCCAAACTCCTTTTAAAACTCAGTTATGCTAGATGTCTTGGACCTCATCCTCTAGCAACAAATGCCACAATTTAATTGTGCACTGAGTTAAAAAATACTTTCTAAAATTTGTTTTAAATCCGCTGCCTGCTAGTTTCATTAAGTGTCTCCTACTCCTCGCAATATTTATCTGTTACATTCCGTTCATGATTTTATAAACCTTGTTTTCATTTTTTGGTTTGTTTTCGGGAGGTTTTTTCCCCATGAATTTCATTTGTGGAAGTTTTTTGATTCCTTTGATGTGTGTGAAAAAAACAAATCAAACATAAGACCCCCCCCCCCCAAAAAAAAAATGCTCAAAAAAACTAAAATGGGGCCGGCTCCAACACCCATCCTTCCCACCCACCCAGAAAAAATACCTTGGCCAGGATCTCCCCCGGCCCCCACTTACCTGGTCCAGTGGGGATTCGCCGGCGAAGCCTAGGTCCAAACAAAAGTCTTGGCCTTGCGTAGGTCAAGTCTGCAGTAGGTTGCTACAACATCTGCTTTGGCCTAGGCCGGAGCACAGGTGCAGGCCTGACATCATGGCCTGGCCTGAAGGCTAAGTCCCGACGCCAGGGCCTCGGGACTTAGCCTTCAGGCTAAGTCCCGAGGCCCTGGCACTCGAGACCCAACACTGGAGCCTGAACTGGAGGCCGAGTCCTGATGTCAGGGCCGAGATCCGGACCTGGGCCCGATGCCAGGGCCGAGGCCCAGGGCTGATGCCGCGGCCTAGTCCGAAGATATGGTCCCAAAACCGGGGCCTCAGCCCAGACCCAAGCCTGAGGCAGGATTCTGGTGGTTGGGCCTCAGCCTAGGTCTGACACTACAACCCAGTCCACAGACTGTTTCCCAATGCCAGGGCCCCAATGCCTGGGCCTCGGTTCAGGTTCAGGCCCAGACCTTGAAGCCCAGGCCTCAGAGCACTCCTCTTCCATCTTCTTTCTTCGGCTCTTGAAGTTAACTAACGCCATCATATGGGGTTATGCTGGAGTTAATGAACTAGGGTGCATTCACCCCAGCAGAGGACGCCATTTTGATGTATGGCATTGCCGGAATTAATTAAGTCCAGTGTGCCCCAGAGGATGGCATTAGTTGGCTTCAAGAGCCGAAGAAAAATGATGGAAGAGGAGCGCTCTGAGTCCTCGGCCTGACCTTGGGCCAAGGCACAAGCTTTGGGACTCGGCCTTGGGGCTGGAACTGGGGCTCGGCATCAGGCCTGATGTCTGAACTGGGCTACAGAGTCAAGCCTGGGCCCTAGCCAAGGCCCTGGGATCAGGACCTGGTCTCTGGATCAATCTCCAGCGTTGGGCCTGGGTCTGAGTCGAGGCTCAGGCATCAGGACCTGGCCTCCAGGCAAGGCCATGGTGTCAGGCCTGGGCTCAGGCTCCAGCCTAAGCTGAGGCTGAGGTGGTGGTCTTGCGCTAAGCCAAGGCCGAGGTCGCAGTGATCTACCACAGCTTTGGCCTGCACAAAGCTGAGGGTTTGGCCTTGGCCTAGACCAAGACCCAGGTGTCGGGACCCAGCCTTTGTTGGATGCCTGACAGACCAGGTAAGTTTCGGCTTTTTTTTTTTTTTTTTAAATTTTCAGGGGTCTCTGCCGAGGCCCTGATGATGGCCAAGATCCCGGCATCGTGCTCAGGCCTGGGCTGTGGCCCTTGCTTTGGGCCTCAGCCTATGCCTGAGGCCCTGGCTTCGGACCTAGCCCTAGGCCCAATGCATTATTTTAAAATGAATGTTATGAATAGGGTTTGTTTCATTTGAGGGGCCCCTCAATTCATTTCAGGGCCCCCAAATAAAACGAATCAGCCCTATTTGTCATTTTTTGTGCATTTGTTTTAAACGAATGCACATCTCTATTTTCTACAATGACACCAAGTTCCTTTTCCCGGGTGGTGACTCCTAACAAGGACCCCAGCATTGTATACCTGTAGTTGGGATTATTTTTCCCTATGTGCATCACTTTGCGCTTGACACATTAAATTGCATCTCTGTCATTTAGATGCTCAGTTCCCCAGACTAATAAGGTTGTTCTGCAGTCTGCTTGTGTTTTAACTACTTGGAATATTTTTGTGGCATCTGCAGCCTTGATTACTTCACTCATTGTTCCCTTTTTCAGATCATGAATGAATACGTTCAAAGAACACTGGTCCCAGTACAAATCTCTGGAGCACTCTAATGGGAAAACTGACCATTGAGTCTGTGTTTCCTTTTAACCAGTTACCAATCAACATTTTCAGGGTACACCTTAGGTTGTAGTGTACAAATGACATGTTTTAAATTTGCCTGGGGTTTGTGCACATAAAAGTCTGCTTGCAACCTGATTTCATACATTCTTTTACGTGCACAATAAAGAGGCGTTCAGGGTCAGAGAAGAGGCAAAGTTTGGATTAATGGGCACAGTTTTGATTTCAAAACATTTGCACATGAATTCACATGCAAAAAGCAGGCATAACTTTGTGTGGGTGAGTCTGTGAATGCTATTTTGTGCAATTTTCAAAGCGACCCTCTGTGCATAAGTTCGATGCACGAGTTCAGTATGAAAAGCCGAAGAGCGGCTCTTCAGCAGAGCCCCTTGCAGGTGTCACACTGATACATGCAATTTATGAATATAGCATGGACAGACGAAGTCCTCATCAGAGTCCATGTAGACATCACCCCAATATATGTAAAGCAGAGGTAGGCAACTCCAGTCCTCGAGTGCTGTCAACAGGTCTCTTTTTGGGTTATTCACAAAGAATATGCATGAGGTATATTTACATGCATTGCATCCACAGAAGGCAAATATACCTCATGCATATTCATTGTGGATATCTTGAATACTAGACTGTGTGTGGCACTGGGAGTTACACTGTAAGACTGGGGTTGCCTAACCCTGAAGCATGATTACAGGCCCGTGTGACACTGATCCATAAGAACATAAGAACATAAGAAAATGCCATACTGGGTCAGACCAAGGGTCCATCAAGCCCAGCATCCTGTTTCCAACAGTGGCCAATCCAGGCCATAAGAACCTGGCAAGTACCCAAAAACTAAGTCTATTCCATGTAACCATTGCTAATGGCAGTGGCTATTCTCTAAGTGAACCTAATAGCAGGTAATGGACTTCTCCTCCAAGAACTTATCCAATCCTTTTTTAAACACAGCTATACTACCTGCACGAACCACATTCTCTGGCAACAAATTCCAGAGTTTAATTGTGCGTTGAGTAAAAAAGAACTTTCTCCGATTAGTTTTAAATGTGCCCCATGCTAACTTCATGGAGTGTCCCCTAGTCCTTCTACTATCTGAAAGAGTAAATAACCGATTCACATCTACCCGTTCTAGACCTCTCATGATTTTAAACACCTCTATCATATCCCCCCTCAGTCGTCTCTTCTCCAAGCTGAAAAGTCCTAATCTCTTTAGTCTTTCCTCATAGGGGAGTTGTTCCATTCCCCTTATCATTTTGGTAGCCCTTCTCTGTACCTTCTCCATCGCAATTATATCTTTTTTGAGATGCGGCGACCAGAATTGTACACAGTATTCAAGGTGCGGTCTCACCATGGAGCGATACAGAGGCATTATGACATTTTCCGTTTTATTCATCATTCCTTTTCTAATAATTCCCAACATTCTGTTTGCTTTTTTGACTGCTGCAGCACACTGAACCGACGATTTCAATGTGTTATCCACTATGACACCTAGATCTCTTTCTTGGGTTGTAGCACCTAATATAGAACCCAACATCGTGTAATTATAGCATGGGTTATTTTTCCCTATATGCATCACCTTGCACTTTTCCACATTAAATTTCATCTGCCATTTGGATGCCCAATTTTCCAGTCTCACAAGGTCTTCCTGCAATTTATCACAATCTGCTTGTGATTTAACTACTCTGCACAATTTTGTGTCATCTGCAAATTTGATTATCTCACTCGTCGTATTTCTTTCCAGATCATTTATAAATATATTGAACAGTAAGGGTCCCAATACAGATCCCTGAGGCACTCCACTGTCCACTCCCTTCCACTGAGAAAATTGCCCATTTAATCCTACTCTCTGTTTCCTGTCTTTTAGCCAGTTTGCAATCCACGAAAGGACATCGCCACCTATCCCATGACTTTTTACTTTTCCTAGAAGCCTCTCATGAGGAACTTTGTCAAACGCCTTCTGAAAATCCAAGTATACTATATCTACCGGTTCACCTTTATCCACATGTTTATTAACTCCTTCAAAAAAGTGAAGCAGATTTGTGAGGCAAGACTTGCCCTGGGTAAAGCCATGCTGACTTTGTTCCATTAAACCATGTTTTTCTATATGTTCTGTGATTTTGATGTTTAGAACACTTTCCACTATTTTTCCTGGCACTGAAGTCAGGCTAACCGGTCTGTAGTTTCCCGGATCGCCCCTGGAGCCCTTTTTAAATATTGGGGTTACATTTGCTATCCTCCAGTCTTCAGGTACAATGGATGATTTTAATGATAAGTTACAAATTTTTACTAATAGGTCTGAAATTTCATTTTTTAGTTCCTTCAGAACTCTGGGGTGTATACCATCCGGTCCAGGTGATTTACTACTCTTCAGTTTGTCAATCAGGCCTACCACATCTTCTAGGTTCACCGTGATTTGATTCAGTCCATCTGAATCATTACCCATGAAAACCTTCTCCATTACGGGTACCTCCCCAACATCCTCTTCAGTAAACACCGAAGCAAAGAAATCATTTAATCTTTCCGCGATGGCCTTATCTTCTCTAAGTGCCCCTTTAACCCCTCGATCATCTAACGGTCCAACTGACTCCCTCACAGGCTTTCTGCTTCGGATATATTTAAAAAAGTTTTTACTGTGAGTTTTTGCCTCTACAGCCAACTTCTTTTCAAATTCTCTCTTAGCCTGTCTTATCAATGTCTTACATTTAACTTGCCAATGTTTATGCTTTATCCTATTTTCTTCTGTTGGATCCTTCTTCCAATTTTTGAATGAAGATCTTTTGGCTAAAATAGCTTCTTTCACCTCCCCTTTTAACCATGCCGGTAATCGTTTTGCCTTCTTTCCACCTTTCTTAATGTGTGGAATACATCTGGACTGTGCTTCTAGAATGGTATTTTTTAACAATGACCACGCCTCTTGGACATTTTTTACTTTTGTAGCTGCTCCTTTCAGTTTTTTTCTAACAATTTTTCTCATTTTATCAAAGTTTCCCTTTTGAAAGTTTAGCACGAGAGCCTTGGATTTGCACACTGTTCCTTTTCCAGTCATTAAATCAAATCTGATCATATTATGATCACTATTGCCAAGCGGCCCCACCACCGTTACCTCTCTCACCAAGTCCTGTGCTCCACTGAGAATTAGATCTAAAATTGCTCCCTCTCTCGTCGGTTCCTGAACCATTTGCTCCATAAAGCTATCATTTATTCCATCCAGGAACGTTATCTCTCTAGCGTGACCCGATGATACATTTACCCATTTATCCAGTCCTGGGTTTGCCCTGCAGATTGGTATTTCTGAATCTTCCCATTCATTACCCTAAAAAGATCAAAACTACAAATCCATGCATGCAATAGGTCAAAACTAGGACTGGACTATCCTGTTTAGTTGACCCAATGTAAGGCAACAACCCAAAACTAGTTTTCAAAGGCTCTAGGGGCTTGAAAGCCCATTTCCTGCACTTGGGCACAAGAGTGCCACCTTTTTATGGGCAGGCTGTCTTCTGTAAAGGTGCACAGAGGTAACGAGCCACTCCGTTCTTCTCTTTGAGTAGTTCAGGCTTTTCCTCCTCCTCTACAGCCAAGGTCTGAGTCAGCCCCTTTGTCTCTTTCACTTAGAGCCTGATCTGCCGGGGGCTCTGTCCCATTCTTGTGACGAAGGGCAGCAGTGACCAATGAATCAGACCTTCCGACAGAAACCAAAATTGGATCAACCCAAGTGCTTTGTGCCCTCAGGAGCTGGGGCAGATTGGTTTAAGATGGCGGTGCCTTATAGATTCGTATATTTCAACTCTGACTAAACCATTTTTTAAAGTATCTACGGAGCAGACCTTAGATGTGGTTATTGAAATTCATTGCATGCGCTCTGTGATTTGGAGGAATTTGTGCTCATAGCTCGGAGGTCTGCTTCACCTTCTCAACTCTCTTTAAAGGCAGCATAATGTTGGCAGCTGGCTAGGCTGATCCAGTCCTGGCTTTACTCTCACTGCATGCATTGACTTGTAATCTTATTTTTCTTTTTTTTTGTGATGGGGGGAGGGACCAAACAGCTTCACCCTTCTCCTCCTTTGGGTTGAAAATGACCTCTGTTCAGCGCCATGAGACTTCATTCAGGACTACCCACTATTAATCCACTATTTCTATATCTCACACTCAACTCAGCCAAGCCACTGAAGTGATAAATCCTTGACTTAGGCCCTCAGACTGTAGCTCCGTCCATAAGCTGACTCATGTGGGCCCTAAGTATGACCCCTGGGTGCCAGCATTGGATGATGACAGACTCTCTCCCTCCAGAGAGCTGTGAAAGTCCTGCGGCTTGTCTTAGGGAAGTCAGAACTACAGCTCCATGCATGCAATGCGAGTAAAACTAGGCCTGTAGCTGCATTGCCAGCAGGAATGGAGTCTGTTGGCAGCCCTAGCATCACAGCAAGAATTAATAAGATGGCTGTTCATAGAGACTCGTAGCCTAATTTAACTTTCCCTGTAAAAGGAGCTTGCCGTTCACAATATTTGTGCCTAGTGGTTTAAGCAATGGGTCGATAACCAAGGAAGCCAGGGTTCAGATCCTGCTTCCCCCACTACTGCTCCTTGTGACCTCAGGCAGGTCACTTTCTATCCCATTGTCTCAGGTGCCCGCTTAGACTGTAAGCTCTTTGGGGCAGGGAATTATTGTTCTTGAATTCAAACAATGCTGCACACGTCCTTGAGGACCTGAGGAGCATTATTTGCTCAAGGTGGACTAAAAATCCAAAAGTTACTTTATGGATAATTCTTTTTAGAAAATTAGACAGGAAATTGGTTAAATAAAGAGTTTAAAAAAAATATAACACAGGAGCGGGTCAGTGCCACCCATTCAGTCCAGATTTTTGTTGGGCCTGTTATTCTTTCACACTTGAAAGTATTGGCGAATGTTCCTTCTGGATTTCTGGGGCACTATCTGACCCTAGACACCGGTATGTGTAATTTTAAATGTCTTGCTCCATGCTAGCAAAACTCTACTTACAGGTGCCTAGTGAGAGTTAGATGTGATGTGGCCACCGCTGCTGCTAATCTTCCATGTCTTCCTGTTTACAGACTTATTTACTGACGATTGACGTCCAACCAGGGAGCTCCGCTGCCATCCTCCCCTACCACGTTTTATTCTAACAGCAAAGAATTGACAGCAACCAGGCGTGAGGGCCCTGAGGACCTTCAGTTTCCTGCACCATAGTCTCTCCCAATCTGAGGTTTAATGGTGCAAGAAGCCAGTCGGATACCTTCTTTTCCTAATTCTTCCGTTTACTGTGAGAGGTGAAACCAATCCAAGGAACAAGCATCTTGTCAAGATCCATAAACTCGCAGTAACGACCCGTGACCTCATCCACAGAGCTGGGAATTCTCACACTGGTCCTGAATGCAGTGGTTACCTTTTGCATTAATCTTTCTTTTGTTCGAGTCCTGAGCGGCTACATTGATTTTACTTTTCGCAGTAAGTTTCTTGGCATTTTATTCTTACTTTTCTTTGCCTGTACAATACAGATCCCGTGGACTCAGTCTCTGCCTCCCAAACGGCTTTTCAATTTGTGCGTTTCTTGCTTTTGTTTCCAGCTCCCAGGATGAGGATGGAAGGTGGCATGGGGCTTTCTCAATTTCTCGTTGATAATGTGATTTCTTTTTACCATTGGCCTTCCTCAGATTCCACATTTCTCCCAGCCCCATCCACCCACCCCTCAGCTTTATCTCTCTGTGCTCACACTAGCAGTGGGTGTCAACAAATACCTTAAACCTTCTCCAGTCTACTGGAGCTCATATTCTATGTCCCCGCTACCTGCTCTTTGGAGTCTGCCAGTGCTTTTTATTGGCATGAATCAAAAAGGGGGAAGAGCGATCGTTCTACTAAAGAACATGGAACTTGACTTTAACCATCAGACGGATTGATTGGAAGCAGATGGTCTCAAATTTATTGGAGAACAAAAGCTGTAATAAGAACCCTGCAAACATCAACAGTTTTAACGAACTTATTATCAACTTTCCCACTGTAATCAGGAAAAGCTGGAGTTGGAACCCACATCAGCTTCTAGTATGATCATTAGT
The DNA here is from genome assembly GCF_901001135.1 of Rhinatrema bivittatum. NCBI lineage: Eukaryota > Metazoa > Chordata > Amphibia > Gymnophiona > Rhinatrematidae > Rhinatrema > Rhinatrema bivittatum. Next base: position 52,306,185 of record NC_042629.1, on the reverse strand, counting down.
GCTGTTTACAGTTGACTTTAATGCTTGACAACTTAAACATCGCATAGGGCCTAGAAGAGTAATCTTCCCTCTGTCAGGACACTCAAAATATGCTATTTATAATTATTTGCCTCCTGTCACTCCCACGATCATGACGGTTTACAAATTAAAACATGCCTAATGAACATTATATCAGGAAGGCCTCTGACAACTTAAAAGTGTGTTTGAGGAGTGGTTCTTGGGGGTCTCACAAGGGGACACCAGCCCGAGGGTTACAGTAACAAAATGTAACCTAGGAAGTGTCTTAGACTGGCTTTAAAATAAAAAGTACAGAATAAAAGAAAAAGCTAGCTGATTTAAGAGCACAGTAATGCTTTAATATGGCAGTGATAGAAAAGAGCCTGTTTAGATGTCACCACCAAAAAGCAAAGCTCTGGATCTGAGTCATTTCCTGAAGATGAAAGCTCGTGGTGACTTCTCCCATAAGCCAGTAATTCTTTTCTCTTGCACAGAGATATTGCATCGAACCTTTAGGGACGGCAAAGGCCACCAAGACAACTGGACTATTGTGAAATGCTTCAGCGGGCCAGTGAGGTTCAGGAACACATTTACCTGTCAGTTGCTTTCCTCTGGGGTTGCTTTCCTCTGGGGTTTTTTTGTTCATTTTAATCCTTTAAATTCCGTGGGCTCAGGGGCATTGCTAACCCCTACTGTCACGCACACTACCCTGCCATTCCTGCATTTGAAGGATGCAGTCAAGTCTAATAGCATAACTGGGTTTAAAATCAGGTTTGGACAGGTTTCTGGAGAACAGATCCATTAACAATTATTAGCCAATGGGCACGAACCCCAGCGAAGGGGTATCCCCATTAGGATCTGACAGGCACTTCCGAATGATTCAGATTAGCCTCTGACGGAGCAGGATACCTGGCCTGATGGGCCTAGCAGAGGACTTCTTATGTTCCCTTGGAGTCAAATGGAGCAGGCAACCTTTCCAGATTTGGAAAAAGAAAAAATGAAGCTGGCTATATGAGGTGTACGATAAAGAAAGGATAAGGGACTATGGGAAAGTCCAATGTTCTATCACCTACAACCCAATTCTAGAGTAAATTTATGGGTAATCCTCCATTCGTGTTAAATTGGACCTGGCATGGTGGCAACCAGTAAAGAAGATGCTATTTACTAATTCACACCAGCTTTAGGCAAGAAAGGACACCATTTCCTCCACCAGGATCAAACGATAATTAAAGGAGTGTTATGCTCAGCAGTCCGCAGGCTATTCACATGGACCGCTATTCTCACCTTGAGCCCGGCCCGATTAAAGGCACCACGTCCCGGAGCAAGGAGGGCCTTCTGCCTTACAACGCCACCATCCACGGCAGGAACGTGGTCTTCCAGCCCAGCCTCAGGCCCCCAGGACTCGTGGCCGAGGCATTGCCGACAGGCCCTGAGCCGGGGTGCCCTCCTTAGGCATGTTTGCACGCCTCTGGGCTGGATTTAAAGGGACTGCAGCAGGAGAAGCCCCATGGCCCCTTCTGATGAGGTCACTATCCTGGGCCCATAAAAAAAAGACCTCTTCAAACTTTCCACCAAAGCCTCGGCAATAGGTCGTCTCACCTGAGAAGTGCTTTGCCACCGCATTCCTGGCTCCAGCTCCTGTTGTTTGTTGCTCCTGTGTCTCCGTGCCCTGTTCCTAGGTTCTTGGCAGTCTGATTGTTCTGAGTCTGAGTCTTCGTCTTCGTGGTCAGTTCTCCCTTGTCTGTCTTCAGTGTCCAGTCTTGCCTCTGTGGCCCTCTACCCACTTTCCTCCCTGGATTGGACATCTCGCTTGACCTTGGATTGGACCTTGGTGCTGCCTGACTTCTGCCTATCCTGACTTCCTCTCTGTACTCCGACTCTGACTGAAGTCTGCCTGCCTTTCTGCCTGAACCTCATTACCAACCAGAGTCCACCTGCCTCTGACCTACGCCCGTTCCTAATTCTTTTGCCTGCTGCCTGCTCTATCTGACTCGCTCTTCATCGCGGGCCTGCCACATCCTCTCTTCTTCGGATCTTCATTTCCATAAGGGCCTGCGCTAAGTCCAGCTGGCTCCGGCACTCAAGGGCTCAACCTCAAGGGTCCATTTTCACTACAGACCGCTACAAGGAGGATCCAAAAGAGAAAGACAAAACTCATTTGGTTCCTTGTGTTGCTATCAATCTGCAATGCACTCAAACTATTTTCTTTTCATCACAAAGCTAGAGATATTGAGGTCAATATTCAAAGCGCGTTCAGCGCTATTTAGCCGGATAAGTGGGACTTTTGCAGCTAAGTAGCGGACGCTGAATATGCACATATGTTCAGCGGCTGCCATTTAGCCATACAAACCTCTTAAATGGCTAAAATGTATGCAAAAAGCAAGTGGACAACTGGACATGCATTGGGCGAATTGGGGGCCAAGCAAGTTAGACATATAACTTATACGTTTAACACCGATATTTGGAGTTAAGTGTATAAATGTTTGTCTAAGTTTAAGCATAAAGCAGGTTTAAGCTTAGACAGGTAGACTTATCCGGCAAAGTATGCACATATGCATGTATATTCAGTGACTTCGCTGTGCCGCTGAATATACATCGTAACTTAGTCGGATAAGTTATATACAGCTAAGTCACTTAAATGGCCAGCTTTGAATATTGACCTCATTATTTATTGTATTATTAAACTGCTTCCGGTTACACTCAGCGGTCCGCGGGCTACTCCCATGGACCACTGCTCTTACCTCTGCCCCGGCCCAACATGGCGACCCAGCATGTGTGGCAGGAACACCGCCAGCAGATGAGGATCCTCCTTGTAGCGGTCTGTAGTGAAAATGGACCCTTGAGGTTGAGCCCTTGAGTGCCGGAGCCAGCTGGACTTAGCGCAGACCCTTATGGAAATGAAGATCCGAAGAAGAGAGGATGTGGCAGGCCCGCGATGAAGAGCGAGTCAGATAGAGCAGGCAGCAGGCAAAAGAATTAGGAACGGGCGTAGGTCAGAGGCAGGTGGACTCTGGTTGGTAATGAGGTTCAGGCAGAAAGGCAAGCAGACTTCAGTCAGAGTCGGAGTACAGAGAGGAAGTCAGGATAGGCAGAAGTCAGGCAGCACCAAGGTCCAATCCGAGGTCAAGCGAGATGTCCAATCCAGGGAGGAAAGTGGGTAGAGGGCCACGCGGCAGGGACATTGCCGGCAGACCCCAGTGTGGCGTGTTCTCCCTAGGCATCTCCTCTCTCTATTTAAAGCAGTAGTTCCCAACCCTGTTCCTGCAAATTTTCTATCATGCATATTCATCGTGGATATCCTGAAAACCCGACTGGCTGGGGGGTCCCCAGGACAGGGTTGGGAACCACTGATTTAAAGGGACCGCAGTGGGAAAAGCCCCATAGCTCCTCTTGATGCCTCAGCAACAGGTTCCACTACCTAGAGTAGAGCATGTTGCCTCAGCGTCTGTCTCCAGTCAGCTTGTCTTCAGCATCTGTCGTCAGCCCAGTCTGTCTTCAGCGTTGTCTTCAGTGTTCCTTGCCTCCTGTGCTTTTCCTTGCCTGACCTCCCTGCCTATCCATCCCTTCTTCCCTTCGGAAAGATATCTGGATCGACCTTGGCCTGTTTTTGGATCACGTTTGACTGCCACCTGCTATAGACCTCGGTCTGCTTCCCGACACGCCAGATCACTGCCCATCACCAACCCTACCAGCCAAGGACCTCCCTTCCAGTTCACAGAAGAGACCCCACCTAAGACCTGCCAGCCTTGGCACACAAAGGCTCAGTCTGAGGAGGAATGAGGGCTGGTAAAGGTGAAGCTCCAGCTGGGTCTCTGCTTCGTCTGGGTCCACCTGCTTACTGTGGGAACCACAGTAAGCAGGTGGACCCAGACGAAGGTGGACCCAGGCTCCTCCTCGCAGGTTGTACCAATCCCACCCCAGCTTAAGGGTTCACAAACACAACATTTCCAAGCTAATGTGTACCCTGAACATACTTTTTGTTTAAATATTCTTTGTTTATTCCTGCTCGTTATCCTGTTCTGTACGTAGACAGACAGGTGGACCCAGACGAAGGTGGACCCAGGCTCCTCCTCGCAGGTTGTACCAATCCCACCCCAGCTTAAGGGTTCACAAACACAACATTTCCAAGCTAATGTGTACCCTGAACATACTTTTTGTTTAAATATTCTTTGTTTATTCCTGCTCGTTATCCTGTTCTGTACGTAGACAGACACTCAGGGTCAATCTTTCTGCAGGGTTGTTAGCATGATGACCACCAGCAGGGTCAGTAACCTGTACAGAACCATTAATTTGTCTTATTATTTGATCATACCCAACAAGATAAGATCATTAAGTATCAGACGTGCTAGAGATTTTCTTGCATTTTGTATCTCTGGCAAAAATGGTTAGTACTGATGGCCCTAAGCGTGCACCTTGTGTAAACACACCTATTATTGTCAGCGTGATGCATTTGCTCTAGATCTCAATATGCGAAGCAAGTATTTAATCTTTTCAAAAACCTTCCAGAAGGGATTTTCCCATCCTTTACTTTCTTACCTGATATTGTCCCCATGGCATTAACTAATTTAAATCATTGGGATAAATGCCAACATGTATAAAGGAAAAGGCTTTTTTACATACCCCTTAGTTGCTTTGTGGGGGAGCAGCCATCTCTTCTAAGTGGCAAGCAATTAAATAATGCCCCATCTAAATTAAGGTCCACTGATGTACACAGTAAAATTGGTTTCCCAAGAAATGTGGATTATTAATTAAAGGATTTACTCTTGCTAGTACTACAAAGCAGGAGTCTTCATTAACTGCTTACATTACTGGTGCAGCATACACCTGGTCAAGAGAAAACAGAGGCTTTAAAAAGTAGGGTAATCTATTCATTAGGTAGGTATTATCTTTTTCTTTCCTATAATTGATATCTGAGAAAGGGGAAAGGGAGGGGTCTGGATTTTCGTGCTCTGAATACAATTCGGTTCAGTCAGATTCAGGGAAAGGCAAACCATGCCTGCTTTCAGAGGACCGATGGGCATTTCCTGTGATCCATCAGATCTCTTCCCACATTTTCTAGAAAAGAGCCCTCTCTGGTTCTCTGGGGATTGTTTGTAGCCTTTGAGATAGGCCAAGGTGAATTCTTTGGATCAAAGTTTTGCAATCCATGGATCGCAATCAGTGCAATTTTTTTTTGTCAGCGAACACAATCAGGAAAATAATCCATGGTCCTATGGACCTGGCAGATTATGCAATGTGGATCACAAAGTTTTGTCCAGCCAGTTTGTAAAACAGGTAACTCATCTTGACACGGTTGCTGGGATCTGGGTAAATCACTCCAGGAGTGCTGAAGGACTGCAAGGCAGGACACTGGGCTAGACCACGACCGGTCTTCTTCCTAGCCAGCCCCCTCCCCTGCAGGTTGAGCCCTTGGGTTCTGGAAGCCAATAGGTTTTTGCTGCGGTGGCAGTACATCATGGTGAATCTGGACAGGCTGGAACAAGGCTGGGCAACCTGGAGCAGAGAGCAGGAACTGGGACTGGATACAAGCACAGATCGAGACAGGGATACTGGGCTAGAGCAGACAAGATTAGAGCAGGCCCAGAGACCATAAGACAAGGCAAGGCCTAGAGTAGGCCACAATGCAAGGAGCAAGGAATGACCTAGATAGGCTGCAAAGCAAGGTTCAGGAAAAGAGCAGGCCTAAAGACCTCAAGGCAAGGTATAAGACAAGAATGGCCAGGTCAGAGAGCCAATGTGGTTCTGGCAAGGCAGGGTTACATAGGGCTGAGACTTGGGCATGGCAAGAGCAACAAGGAGGAGCTTAGCAAGGCTGGTGGTGAGGTTCACTGAAGGCATCTTCAGGCGAGGAGAAGTCATAGCAGGCAGAACCAGGGCATAGATAGGCTGCATGGCAGGCGAATCCATGACACATCTCTTGTTATGAGAGTGGTGCCTTCTAAGGATTTGGACCCAAGAAGGACTGTGCAGTTTTACCACTGCTGAGAATGTTCTAGAATCCACCTGAGATGTAACTTTTTGGGGGAAAAAATGCACTTCCTCTTAGTTATTTCATTTTTAATTTTTTTTTTTTTTTGCTGATGTTTTCAGAGAGCAACTTGATTGCCTGTGGGAGAGACTGACATGTTAAAATGCACAGGTCAGACTAACCCTACTGCCCTTGTTGCTCGCTCCCCTGTCAGTCACGCAGAGGGCTCTAAGGTAGGAAAAAAGGAAGCACATGGAATGCACCAAGGGATATGAAGGGAAACTCAGATTAAACAGTGTGAGCCTGGTAGAGAGCCTGCCAAGTGGTTTACTTTGATGCTGAATGGCATTACGGATATAGGAGACTTAATTACTGCAGTGTCTCTCGACAGATTAAACCAGAGATGAAAATGAAAGAAGTGCTGTGGGGCAAAGGCAAATGCGAGTGATCCTTGCGCTACACGATGTGCAAGCATTCAGATGTTCCCACCTCTTTAAAATAGAGTAAAGGCCTTTTTTTTTTTTTTTGCCCACCCCATGGCAGCAGGGCTCAGATTCTCAAAGGCACTGCACCACGGCCTCAGGAGCATCAATGAATGCTCTTGCTGTTCTTCTTATTTTAAATGAATCCCCACTCTCTCCAACGTCTTGTCTTGGCATTTTTTTTTTTTTCTTTAGAGTCTGCCATCAGCGGGGGCAAGATAGCAGCAGCCGCTTTTTAAGCGTTAATTGGCTCTTGGTCTCATGGCAGGTAATGGCAATTATATCAGAGCTGAATAAACCTTGGTAAAAGCAAAGAAGTCCGGAATGGCTTATCACAAGCGCCCCTAAGGCTCCTAAAGCAGTGCCTTGCAGGGCTGGGGGCTCCAGTCAATGTGCAGTGGTGACCGTTAGTGGCCGGATATGGGGACCCCTGATTGCAGAGCTCCAGAAGGGCCTCAACCCCCACCCCCCTGACCCAAGATTGTTGCTGCAAAAACTGAGCTTAGGTGATAAGGGAGGGTATGAAATGGGGAGGGGAATCCTCAAATAGTTGAAAACGAAGGCTCACGGTGCCAGATCCCAGTCCCAAATGAGGTAGAAGCCTAAAGGAGAAAGAGGAAAATGACCAATTAAAAACAAATGTCTTGCAATTAATTGAGCTGTTGCTGTGAAATTTTTTTTTTTTTAGGTCCTAGCTGTGATGTATTGTAGTGCATTAGCACTGCAGATATTAATTTGCTCTGGCATGCATTAGTCCAGCAGGCCTGTGTTAGGCTTTTAACAGCTGGAATACTGGTTTTTGAATTAGTTCACCTTTCCTTTTCTCTAGACCTCTTGCGGTTCATGTCGTCCTATCCGGCGAGCCATTTTTAAAAAAAAAATCTGTTGACACAGAAAGCCATATTAAGACAAACATCTCGTTTTGTTCTCCACAGGGGGGGACAAAGGAGCCTATTTACCAGAACACTTTAAAAGCCTGTGGTTACGTGTGCCGTTAGCACGGCTCATTGTGGCGCGTTTAGCACGCCATTCATGCAAGGCGTAACGCCTTTAGGGACTGGCGCGTTAAAAGCACAGCAAACGCGTGCATTAAAAAAACCACGTTAATGTGGTCACACTCTAGAGATGCAGCTAAAGTTTTACGCGATCCACGCTAAATTGAAATGAACTATTTTGCGTAATTTTGCACGTTCGCACGCTGGGATGCGACGGTGTTCCTAATCAGATGTTCCGTATTAGTTTTGCAAACTTTTTTTTTTTTTAAACTGATACAGCATACGATGAAACTTGAACGGCAAGTTAAGCACACGTCCAAGGCACTATATAATATAAACCCCTGTATGTCCCACGAGGGGTCCACAATGGTGTAATCAGTCACTAGAGAAGACACACAAAACTGGAAAATGAGTTCTCTTAATAGACTGGAAAAAAGACCGAGAGAAAAAGGAGAATTAAAGGAGCAAACAACGAGGCCTGTACAACCCAAAATTAAATGGCTGTATGTGTTGTTTGGAATGGGAAATGACACCAACGATAAAACGAATACCCTTGATGTTTCCATGTTATTTTTTTCAGAATGACAGCACCCCACCCGTTAAGATCCACGGAGATCCGTGCTTTTTAACACCCACGGGAATCACTGCTAGTTTTACAACCCGATCGCTAGGCTGCCAGGGCTTGTTGGCCTACTTTCGAGTTGTGCATTAGAAAAGCAGGAAAGGTTGGAAATTTCATTTTATGTCAGGTTGCAAACCAAGGATCAGACTGCCGCGATTCTTTAATATTAGCGCTAACAAAAAGTAGTCACCCAAAATTAAAAACCAGTTTACTATATCTAGCTAAATTATTTCCCGCTCATTTTTTCAGGGTATGCCACAGTGATCAGTGAATGTGCGAGCCCTTGCCTCTAGACAGCTTGTTTGTCAGTTGTGCTCCTGCGCAGAATGCAGTATGTGCAATTGTACATTTTATTTTGTGGATAAAAATGTCAGCGGAGAATAGAGAAAACAAAATGAGTTCAGGAACAATCAATCCATTGGTTTTCTGGAGTTTGGTCAAACACAGTTCAAGGTCTAACCATTTCTTCCTCCCTTCTCCCTCCGTCATGGTGTCATTATTTGTGGTCGTTGCAAATGGGCACGATGGGGGCTTACAAATAAATAATTTTGTCACAGTTAGGAAGAGCGAATCATTCTCGGGACCTCCCCGCATAGGATGCAGGCTGCACCCCCCTCCCCTGAGCATGTCATTCTTAAATTTCTGCTCGTTGAGTGCCGGTAGGTGTCGCGGCGGACGGCAATGAAATGTACATGCCGCCTCGTTAGGAACCAGCCTGCCCTTCCCCAGACGTCTGTTAACATTGGAATTTTTCAACAGGATAGAGAAAAAAGGGATCAAGATGGAGCCAGCTCATGCTTCACCAGACGTCGGGGAGATCCTCTTGCACCGAAAGGCAAGAGCGGTGAGGCAGAACCCAGAATACTGTCCTAAACAGAGATCCAGATGATGAACGTGGCACTTTTATAAGTTTTGAGAAACTTAATCTTACACAGCCAAAGAACAATGCATGAATACCATCCAAATGCAACTTCAGCTGCCAAAATATCCCTGTACTCCTCATAAATACAGGAGGCCTAGAGCAAACCACGCCAGATCTGAACAACACACCTGTTTAAGACTCCTTCTCTGATTCATCAGTCTTCTTTAACTCATGCATAACTCGGATTTTTGCACATCAACAAGGTCTATGTACCCACATATCACAATTTAGACTACCCCTTTAATTATTCAAGATATTTATTCACGCTTTAAACATTCCTTACATTTATCCACGTCCTGTTGACGAGTTATTATTATTATTGTCTATGTAATATTTAATTTGTATTATTTATATTTATTTGTTATATGTTATATGTTACTCATATGTTAAGAAACGCTGTTTAATGTAACGCCTTTATTGCGACAGTTTTGTTCTATGTAAACCGACCTGATTCGATACTTGTATTGAGAATGTCGGTATATAAAAAAGTCCGAAATAAATAAATAAATAAATAAAAATCTGCGAATAAGCACAATAATATGAGCAGTACAGAAAAAAAATGAAAAAAGAAAACAAATTAATGTTTCCTATAAGTTGTGCATGCACCCATGCGTGCAGGTCATAAAGCAAGCACAGGCAGGAAAACATAGCACACACAAGAAAAGGAAACTCGAATGGCTTATCTAAGAACTGGGCACAAATTTGTATATTGCCTCTAAAACGTTGCACATGAGAACTTTTTTTGCACACACAGCCCACAAAAATTTAAAGGGAACATCAAGGACATTGTAAATGATGAAAAGATGGCAATAATGAGAAATCCTATAGTCTTGAAATCATAACACTATCTTAGCAGGAACTTAAATATTCTTAGACAAGGCCCGGCGCAACCGGGTATGCATACAATGCATTTGCATGGAGCAGCACACCCAGGGAGGTGGTGGACCGGCAGCAGCAGGAGAGAATGCGGGCTGCCAGCGGAGCCTAACCAGCCAGTGGCTGAAGAAGGAGAGAGCACCGGTGACCAAAGGAGAGGTCCCTCTTCCATGTATGAGCATGTGTGATGATGACAGGATACCATGTGTGTGAGCTTGTATGCATGTGTGAATGAGTGAGAGTCTGTGTGTGTCTGAGAGTCTGTGTGTGAGCATGTGTGTGTGTCTGTGTGAGATCCGCTGAGGTAGATCTTAAAAAAGTACGCATGCGCATACTTTTGTTCGCACAACCGGCGCAAACAAAAGTACGCCGGATTTTATAAGATATGCGTGTAGCTGCGCCGCGCGTATCTTATAAAATCCGGGGTCGGTGCGCGCAAGGCTGCGCAAAATCGGCAGCCTGCACGCGCCGAGCTGTGCAGCCTGCCTCCATTCCCTCTGAGGTCGCTCCAAAATCGGAGCGGCCTCAGAGGGAACTTTCCTTCCGCATCCCCCCACCTTCCCCTCCCTTCCCCTATCTAACCCACCCCCCAGCCCTACATAAATCCCCCCCCCACCTTTGTTGTGCAAGTTACGCCTGCTTGAGGCAGGCGTAACTTGCGCGCGCCGCCTCGGCATCCCCCGGCACAGGCCGCAGTGCCGGGGGACTCGGGACCGCCCTCCCAGCCCACCCCTGAACCGTCGTCATGCCCCCGGACCCGCCCCGGACCACCCCTGACCCCCGGACACACCCACGGCCTGCCAACACGCCCCCTCCCGCCCCTTTTACGAAGCCCCGGGACTTGCGCACGCCGGTGGCCTATGCAAAATAGGCGCGCCGGTGCGCGAGTTTCCTGCACCCGTAAATCCGGCAGGATTTACGCGCGCAGGGCTTTTAAAATCTACCCCTATGTGTGTGTGTGTCTGTGTGTGTGTGAGACTGTGTGAGAGCTTCTGTGTATGTCTGTGTGAGTATATGCAAATGTAATATGCATGTTGTGTTATTATTGCCTCAGAAGACTGTACTCTTGAATTTTCTTTTTCATGCAAAATTAGTTATAAATACATAATTTAATTGTATGTGTCTGTAAAGGGGGGGTGTGTGTGTGTGTGTATGGGGGGAGGGGCATGTGTGCAAGGCTGTAAGGTTTGCCTAGGGTACCTAATACTGTTACACTTCCTTCTCCATGGGTTCTGGACCAGGGAGGACTTGTCAGTTTTTAAAAATATAGATTGCAGGACAGTGCTGGGATATATCTGATAGGCCCAAGTCAAGCGCTGAATGAATTGCTGGGGGGGGGGGGGGGGGGGGGCGACAGCACAGTAATTTTTCACACAGGTCAGCAAAAAATCTAACACTGGCCCTGACTTCATCTAAAAGCCTCAACCATGAAACAAAATGTGGTACAGGCAGCTTTTTTTCACCTTTATCTGGAACAAGCAATCGTCCAGGTGCGAGTAAAACTGACAGACGGACAAAGAACCAATCCGAACAGCTGAAGCAGAAAGACAAAGTTTGTATATAAAACACAGCTGCCAGTTTATCCCTGGGGACTGTTGAGCCAGATTTTATTAAAGGTTTATTATTATTATTATTATTATTGTTATAACACTAAAAAAAATGTTCAGGTTTTAGCTCCCATCTTAAGACACCTTGGAACTTGTAATCCAGTTCTTTAGGGAAGGCAGAACCGCCACGCTTAAGAATAAACTCTAAAGACGGGGCCAGCAGAGTAGGGGAAGGGACAGAGTCCCCCAGATTCATGGCTGCACAACAGTTTGGTTGGCCAACACATTCTTTGATTCAGTTAGCAGAACCAAACATGGCGAGGTCCCACGGCCTATCATGGCAAATGACCTCTCCTCTACACGGCAGATCCATGGGGAAATCTGCCGGGCGGTGGGTAAGTTTCGGCAAAGACACACAGTCGCTCTATTATTCTTCTTAACCACAATGCCTTGCAGGTCCTTAATATATTTCTTCCACTTTGTGGCAAATTTATTTGCCCGCCCTTCCCCCGGATGACCTGGCATCCTTTCTTGTCCTTCTAACGCACTGCTCTGTTCATGAGCATTTTTTTTGGGGGGGGGGGGGGGGTCACTGTTGCAGCTCTTTGTATAAGTCCCTGCAGATTCTCTCCAGTCCGTCATCCGCTACTGCTGACTTGCTCATTGTAAGCATTGATTTATTCTCAAAGAAGGCTGCCACATAGCACTAACTCCTCTGGCCAGGATGGGACTGTCTGTGTCTATGATAGTCCTGCATTTTTTTTTTTTTTAATTTTAACATTTCTATCTTTTTATACGGGAAGGAGCATTTTCAAAGTTATTTATGAGGGTAAATATTGACTTCCACATAATGAATTAGTCTGCCTGAACACGATGTCCCGCAGCAGGGCTAAAAACATATAGGATGGTCGACAATGCCCAGACGTTTACTCGCATGTAGGGGAAGCATTCCCCGGGAGTCTGTTTTAGGTAGGATCCGAGAATAAATGCACGGAGGTTGTATTTTCAGGTTTACATCCCTTGCAAAAAGCAGCTGAAATAGTCTGCCGGCATGCTGTACCTGCAGCAAGATCGAAAGGGAGAGCGCACGCTCTTTGAAACTTGGTACACGACTAAAATATTATCCACTGACTTAGCCCCAAAGCAGACAGTTTAAAAACAGCCCTCAAAGGGATTTTCACCACTTTTTTTTGCCCTACAAAAATTGCTGTCTGGCTACTTTATGCTGGTTCCCATGTTGCAGCTTTAAAGACTCTTGCGATCCCAGTGGACTTTGCTCGCTCCTGGCCCTACCTCGCGGTAAATTTAAAAATGGCGCCGCCACACTGAGGCTGGAGCTGATGTGACATAACTTTGCTACCTGCCTCAGGTACAGCTGGTGCCATTATGTTGGACGGGCGTTATGCATACGTTTACGTGCACTAGCAGGAGGCATTTCTTGGGAGGGCAGGGGGCAGGAAGTAAGTTGGGTGGCAAAAGCATTTACATACATGCTTTCGGCTTTTTGGATAGTACCGTATGCATTTAATTGTACACACAGAAAATAATACCAGCTTGGGAGCAAGTGTAACTTTCTGCGCCTATGTGTATGTGCATATCGAGACAAGCCACACATTTTAATGCATATCGGTCCACTCTAAAAATTCAGGCCAAAGTCTGTGGGTATTTTGCACCTGCAGACTTTAACCCTATGAGGGCTGCTCTAACATGACCCTCTCTATAACCTCTCCACTTTGAAACAAAGAAAAAGAAACTAACCCCGCTGGTATAAAAAAATTAAAATGAACTTCCCCTTACGCTCCCTTCAGTGATACCTTACCCTTGCTAGGGTCTGCCAATTCGCAAAGTACAAAGAGGAAGGAGTGATCCCTAGTAGCTCCTGTCCTATTGAGTCCTGGTTGGAAAATGGCATCATCCAGCCCTGAGACTGGTGCCATTTTATTGTACGGCCATACAAACAAACAGACAGATGTACAATAAAATGGCCCCAGCCTTAAGTCTAGTCATCATCATTTTCCAGCCAGGATCTAGAGCAACAGGAGCGACTGGGGATCATTTCTGCCCCCATCTCCTTGGCGAGTTGGCAGACTCTGGCAAGAGGTAAGGTAGCTCTGAGGGGGCAGATTATGGGAACGGTCTGGTTGGGGAGGAGTCTAATTTTTTGGTGGCTATTTTTTTGTTTTTATTTTCTGAAATGAAAGTCAACAGGAAAAAAACCATGGTTTTTGGTGGATGTGTGTTTCATTTTTAAACGAAACACAAAGGCAGCTCTTTTGTTGCACATTCCTGATGGCAGTTGCTATCTGAATTGTTGGCACTATTCGTCCTCCAGAGGTGATGCAACCCTATATGTACAGCAGGGTCCTCACCTGCCGAGAGCCATTCAGAGTCTTAACTCAAAAGAAAGACCAAACTGCAGTCAGCAAGCTGTCTAAGCAGAGAAGTTACTGCTTCTGACTTCTTTCCTGACATAATGCATGGCAACCATTATGGCGGTAACAAGAACAAAATTAGCATGAATACAGTCAGTTCCTGACTCGTAGCCAAGCCCTAGCTACAAGCTCAGATCTGAGTGTTCAGTGTTTGGATCAGTGCAGATGTGGGAGCAGATCTAATGCCAAGCTTTTGCTATTAATACTTAGTAGCATGATAAAATTCTAGCCAGCAAAGCTTCCTGTAAAGTTGGAAGGAAGCACAGGCTCCTTCTCTCCTTCTTCTGTGCTCTCCACATCAGCTCATTAGCATTTTGGAACGGCTTTGCCTGCGAATGTTCAAGCTTGGAGTGCAAAGGCTGCATTTTTGTTCAAGCACCATCCGAGGAGGAGAGAATGCTTGCAGACAGAGCTGGACATGCAAAGAGATTTGGCTCTTCTCGCCAAATTAGCATAAACCCTCATGCCCCCAGTTGGGTGAAAGTAAATCGGGGAATTCAAAAGCTCCTTAGGGGGTGAAACTTCTTTTTCTTTTATACTTTATGAGGGGAATTTTCAAAGAGCCTGCGTACACAGGAGAGTCAGGGCGTGGCTTGGCCGGACGCGCTTTACTGCGTATTCTCAAAGCTAAGGTTGCTTTGATAATATTCGGGCTGCGTAGCCACGGATAAGTTACACTGCCTCATCAAAGGGTGTGATGCACGCACAACAGTTTTTCAAATCAAAAAAAGTATTGCGTAATTAAGTGCCGACTCCGCTCCCCCCAAAACGCCTTTGATCAGTTCACATAAAATTGTTCACTTTTGCACACGCTCAGCCGCTGGGGCTATTTCAGTGTAGCCATTTACACACATCAAAGCAAGTTTTTATGCACATAAATAGCTTTCAGAATTAGTCCCTCTCTCAGGCGTGGCCAACTCCAGTCCCCAAGAGCCACAAGCAGGCCAGGTCTTCAGGATATCCCAAATGAATCTGCATGAGATAGGTTTGCATACAATGGAGGGAGTGCTTGCAGATCTACTGTATCTCATGCATACGCAATTGTGGATATCCTGAAAACCTGGTCTGTTTTGGCTCTTGAGCATCAGAGTGGGCCACCCCTGCCTTATGTGATTTAGGAAATAAGCAAAAGCAAGGAGGTCAGCCTCAGAAGTGAATGGTTGTCTACTCAGGGCAGTGAAGGGCAAAAGCAGCCAAACCATACAATGAAATATTCCATTTTCCATCCAGCTTGAGTTGCACAGTGGAATTCAGAGATTCCTATGGATCTGACAGGACCTGCAGTGTGAGCGCTTCTGCTGTGGCCCCCATGGAACTGGATAGAGAGCGCTGGTCTCATTTAACACAGGCTGTCTCAACTGCAATTTGAACAGATGGTCTAGGGGCGAAAGGCTTTGTAACACTTTTGTGACCAATCACCTTGAGCCATCCAGTTCCCATACTATCCAGCTAACATGGGAGAAGACATTTTGACAGCAAAGCCATCAATAGCATTCATTAAAATTCCTCTTGGTCATAAGTCCATTTGAAACAACAGTGCTTTACTTAGTTTTTACTATGACATATATACAGTTCAGGGGTCTATTTTGGATGGAAGTTGGTATATAGGTTTAAGTTATTGGGCTACCTCCTCATCCATTGTACAAATCGTCAGCACTCTCTAATTTAATTTGTGGTTGATTCTTTTACATTTTGGAGAGAACTGGCTTGAAAAATTGTTTTCAAGAATGTGGTCGAACTTCTATTCTTACTCTGAGCAGCAAATCATGCAGGAGACTGGGAGATTGGAGAGAAATGGTGAATGTAATGACATCTTGTGGAGAAGAACACTATCAGCATTGTATGGAAGGGAATAGAGAAGACCGACCGTCTAGAATGTGACTAGTGGTATGGTTATCTCCGAGTTCGAATAAGTTAAGTAACCCATATATGGACTCTTTGAAGTTATTTTTGCATTTAAAAAAAAAGTCAAAAAAATATTTTGAGGTGGACAATGCACTTATCACTATTAGTGACTGATGATTATAAATAAGGCAAAATCTGCAGTATTAATTTACATTGATGATGTCTAGTATGATGGTCACTTTTCACCAATAATATTGTTGCAGTAATATTTAGCGTCATCGAAAGTGGTCTATTTTGGATGGAAGTTGGTATATAGGTTTAAGTTATTGGGTTACCTTCTCATCCATTGTACAAATCGTCAGCACTCTCTAATTTAATTTGTGGTTGATTATATTGCATTCATACCATGTAAACTCACTTCTTAAACATGAATATTCAGACATTAAGTACTAGCAAAAGCAATCTAGCTTATCAATGGCTGAGCACTTTGTTGGAGTCTGTCCTGTTGATCTAACACTGTTTAATGATGGTAAAAGTTGAGGGCCCCCCTGAATGAAGACCCAGAGTTTAGACCATAAATCACGAGGAGCATGGCTTGACCCAGGTATTTGAGGTCATGATTCGTCTTGATTGATATAGTTTGATCCAAAAATCAATGAGTGTAAAGAAAAAAATAGCTCCCCAATTCGAAAAGGGACTTAAATTATTTTTATGATTATTATTATTGCTTTTTTGACTTGGATCAATATTTTAAAAAAATGTAAATGTAATGGTAATGAATCACAATCCAAAAAAAGGCAAATTTAGGCCAGTGTTCCTGCAAAGGTGTGCAGGAGAGCACTGGTACCTTTCCTCCCAGCTTGTGCTGCTCCAGCTGTTTCTTGGTTTGACTTGCACGGGGCCAGCAAGTCCCACAGACTACAAGGACCCCATGAAGTTCAAACTATGAAATGGCATCAGAGGGAGAGAAAGGTGTTGGCGCTCCCCCCGTGCAGTTTTGAAAAAGAACACTAACTGCGGCCATCGTACAAACCACGTCTTCCTTTTTCGCGATGCAGAAGTTGACCCATCTACGCCGAGGTGTCTGCCAGACACCAGTGTTGAAGCGTTGTCTCGCACGCATCACGATAGAAGACAAACATATAATCTCATAAGCATTTAGGCTGAGCAATAATAGCAGTGTTGCAAATTACAGGGGCTTCCTATCAAGCCAGCCTCCGAGTTCAGTGAATGCTTAGGCATCAGTATCAATCCGAAGCGCTCCGTTTCTGAGCAGAGGTTCAGATAACTTTGATCATGTGAACTAATGTGTTCAGTAAACACTGCAAACTGCAAGAAACCTGCTGTTAACCTGCATTCTTCCTCACCTACCTGTGTATTTTTCTTGTGCTGTCAGACAATTTGCACCGCTGGAATAGCTGCGTGCCCTGGCAGGTCGATGCAAAGAATCTCATAAAACAGTAGGGTTGGAAATTTCAGAGATCATTCTGTAGAAAAGTGTGATTTAATAATAGAATAAAAACAAGATTGCAAGAGAATAAACTAGGATCTTATCCCTAATCTTCTGCATAACCTGCGTACGTGCACTTGAAATCATGCCCAGGATTACAGGAACAGGTTTTTGGTTTTTTTTTTTAATCACTACTGTGAGTGTTTGAATATCCAAACATTGATGCCGCCACTGGTCGCAGCTGAACACAACTGACCTTTGCCAGCTGGATGTGGGCAGTGGCACATGGTGCTTCTTTAACCAGGCACATTGTGGCATAGCCGCAATCAATGTAGAACACTCCCACCTTTCCATGGTGGGACAGGCCCCATTCAATTTACTCACTTTTGTCAGTAGCCTATCAGTTTCCTATATTATTGTGCTTAATTATCATCTATATTATCATGTATTATTTATTTATAAACATTTGCTAGTCTGTGCTTATAATCAGCACAGGGGCACTGAACCTGAAGGAGGGCACAAAACAGAAATGAATAGAAATGCAAGGTAGATTATAAATAGTTATCTAGGTTGTTGCAGAACATGCTGTAAATCCCTGATCTACTTGATAAATGTATATTTTGATGACATGCTATGATTATATTTTGATTAATGTTATTGTATTTTTATAGGATATTTTTATTGATTATAATTATGTTATTTAATTACTGCTATTGTAATGTTTACAGTATATTGCTGTTATTGTATTTGTAATGTTCATATTGCTGTACCATGCCGAGGGCACATTTTAGTAGACTTGCATGAAAGAAACTGAAGATTAGATTAGATATATGATTTTAAATAAAAAGCCTGGATTGCTGTTGTTTGCTTTCTGTTCCCTTTTCACTTTTATAATCCATATTTTGAGTTTATGTTCCATCTAAGTTGTTATTTCGACCCCCTTGACCTTGTTGCTTTGTAACTCATTTTGACCTCGTATGTTGGAAGAGCATGTAATAAATAAACAATGATGATGATGAAGATGGATCAGCATATCAGAATTTTCCGGATTCTGCCTTTTCCCAGAAGTCCAGAAGACACATAAAATATTAAAAAGAACTCTGCGCTGGCTCAGTGTTTCAGAAGAACCTAGTTTTGAGTCCCAGCTCAGATCTTCTGCTCCCTGAGTTAGCTGTGGCAGGGCTTGCAGCTCAGGAAGCCTTCACAGCCTCCTTGTGGGAGATGGGGGGACCCCGCTTATTATACAGTGGCGACACCTAGTGGCAGAACTGAGGGCTCACGATTGCGGTGGGAAGCCTGGTGCATTGCCCCCGGTTGAGCGCTGTCACCGTAATGATTGGGCTAAGCGAGATGAGAGGGGATAGAAAATGGAAGAAATATCACCCCTTCTCTCCCCCTCTCTGCCGAGTAATTGAAAAGATCCCAGCCCTGATTACAACCGAGCAGGATGCCCAAAGGAGCAGAAGGAAATTGCCAGGTAAAAAAAAAAGAAAGAATTATAAATTAGACAGGAATTTGCATTACTTGCACTCAGTGCTCACATTACTTCCTGACTCAAGAAGGAGCAGCCTTTCACATCTCCAGTGACCATGCTTTTGTTCCTTACACTAACTCTTGCATTTTTAACGTGATTCATTTTTGCATCTTGGGTTTCCTTATATTGCTGTCGCCCTGGGCAGCTCACCTTGGCTTACTGCCCTTCCCCCTCTGAGAAAAAGGGACCCACGCAGTTTAAGCACTAGATAACTCGATGAGACATCTTGGAGATGAGGAGTAGAAAAGAAAAGCCTGCATTTTCCTTTTCACTCTCTTTCTTTAGATGTTCAACCATAAGCTGAAAGAGGAGACATAATTCCAATCTACTTGCATGGCATGAAGTAGGGTTGTAGAATCAAAACCCTTTTTTTCTAAGACACTTCAAAAATAATATGGAATACATTTTGCAATATTATTTACAGTTCTCTTTGGTCGTATATTGCTTGTACACACTTCAAAAGTAAATCAAGGAAATTTCCCGGTATGAAAAAAGAATTTTTTATAACAGCATTCTGGAAGAGGCTATGGTCTTTGTAGTTTTAATAGCTGGTTATTTAATGGCCTTGTCCTC
The DNA here is from genome assembly GCF_901001135.1 of Rhinatrema bivittatum. Lineage (NCBI taxonomy): Eukaryota > Metazoa > Chordata > Amphibia > Gymnophiona > Rhinatrematidae > Rhinatrema > Rhinatrema bivittatum. The sequence continues at coordinate 52,286,942 of NC_042629.1, read as the reverse complement.
AATGTGTATACTGCATGCTCCCTAACAGCAAAGTATTATAAGAAAATAATGCAAAGATACTGTAAACTCCTCCCAGGTTTGCTACGAGATGCGCGTTTATACATCCAACAAAGTCTGAAAGTTTGTTTCTTTTAATGCATGCTCTTCATGCCTTACTAGAAACGGATGTGTTCCTACCTCTCCCCCGCCCAGTGGCTTCTGAGGAAAATGCTGGGAAAGAGAGGGGATCCAGCAACCCGATTAGCAGGTCAAACGGAGTAGCACACCTACTTCTGCTCTTTGGGCAGGCCTGGGGTGGAGAGAGAGGGCAGTCCCAGTCATCACTCAAAAGCAGGCTCATGCTAGGCTCTAGAGGGGAATGCGGCCCGTGCTTGACAGCCAGAAGACTGGCGCTGGAATGACCAGACTGAACATGGGAGTTGTGGAGAGGAGGAGGAAGAGTCAAAGACCCAGATACGAATGAAGGCTCATGGTGATATGACCGTAGCTGAAGCTGGTTTCAGATGAGTTGGAGGAAACTGCTGGAGATTAAAAAAATAAATAAATAATAATAAAAAAAAAAATATATATATATATATATACATATGGATTACATTAATTCTATAATGTGGGATCTTTCTAGTAATGGTGATATCTCTTTAATGCTTTTCAGTCACAATAGATGAACGCTATAGAGTAATATAATAACAGGGATGAGGGGAGGACTGCTGGTCCACACGGAGGACCACTAGCTGGAGACTCCTACCTGAATCACCTAATGTGCCACAAAAAGTTTGCATAACCTTGGTTGCTGGATCCCCTCTCTTTCCCAGCATTTTCCTCAGTCTCTCGTCTGCCTGCTGTAATTAAGTAATAATAATAATCTCAATAATAATTATTATTTTGCTTAAGTTTTTTCTCCTTCTAAAGTTCTTGAGCAATAGCATTCTGATGAAAATCCAGCTGTGACATTCATTCAGCTCAGAAGTAGATCCCAGCCTATTTCTACAGTAATTTGCATTGTAACACATGCTGTTCAGATGAAAAGACTGAAATAAATCCCAAATTATTTTTATTGCTATTATTTAGCGCAGGAAAAATGAAAATAGAAGACGACACAGAAGATTCAACACCCTTTTTTCTTCCATGAAGCGCTGTCGTTAAACAGTTTGAAATCACACAGTGCCTATTGCAGGTTGAGTACACACTTCGTCTTCCTCACCCCAACAAGCAAGTCCACCCTGACCTGTTGAAAACAATCCCAAGGAAACAATGGCTGGCTCGCAGCTGACACAGAAGACAACGCGGCAGTTCCCATCACACACGTGGGTGGAGCTCCCATCGGCTTGGATTTGTTGAGGTGCTTAGCAATAATTCCACAACACTGTGTCCAGCATTGAAAGACGTCCAACTATTATTTACAGTTAATTCTGTCCCTTGGAACAAGTCAATGTGTACTGTCTTTCCCTTCCTTTTAAGCTGAGCAAGGCACAGATCCAAAATTTCACTTTCAGTTTATTGATGGGGAAAATCCCTGCTCTTCAGGCTATTGGTGATTTAGTGATGGTGCTCTCCTAATTCAACAGTGCTTGTCTTTTGAGGGTAACAATAAGAGATTACATCTTTTCCCGGCTCTCTGGATTAAGTCCGTCAGTAGATTGCTTTTGGACCACCAGGCCACTATGCTTGGGCTATCACTAGGGGCATGCATGCAATAATGTTTTCTTTTTAAAAATTCGTTTGCTATTTCATTTTGTCCATTTAAAACAAAACAAACCAACAAAAAGAAAACAAAAAGAAAAACTATCAGGTCCACTCTGCTCTTTTCCACTCCGTCACCGTCCCCAAAAGTCTCCCACAGTGTCCTCCTCCTGGAGTCCCCTCTCCCCAACCACTTACCCTATCTGTGGGTCTATGGAACAGGAGTGATCCCCATTTACTCCTGCCCCGCTGGGTCTCCACATCAAAATGGCACTGGCAGGCTCTGAAGCAGGTGCCATTTTGTTGTACAGAAGTACCTCTGTAGGGAGGTACACATAGCCCTCCATATAGCAAAATGGCGCCCGCCTCAGGGCCTGACAGCGCAGTTTTGAAATGGAGACCCAGCGGGGAAGGAGCAAATGGGGATCACTCCTGCTCCATAGACCTGTGGATGGGGTAAGTGGTTGGAAATTGAAGGGGGGGGGGGGGGGGGGTCTTGCTTCATTTGAAAATGAAACAAAACTAAAACAAGCAAAAGTTCATCTGCTTTTGTTGAGTTTCATTTTCAAAACTAAATGACGTGATATGGAAAGTTTTGTTGAAATTTCCTGTTTTGTTTCATACAAATACAAGGTAATTTCTATTCACTGTTCCTCATTCCTTTGGCAAAACAGATCTTAGTAGACCTCTCAGGGTCTCTTCAGGAAACCTCTCCCTATTCTGGTCTTGCTGCTCATTGTATCATTCAGATCGAGTGTCCTATATAGAAAGGTTGAGAATTGGTTCTCTTTGAATCCTAACTCTCCAGACTCTTCAGATATCCTCTAGATTTACTGTAAGGGTATATATATTACTAGATTTTCTGTTCCTTGCAGGCAGAAATCTCTCTTCTCCTCTTTATGCACAGTTGTCTGTGCTGTACCTACTTCAAAATCTTTTCTGCAATCTCAATGCACTCCTTTCTGGACTGACTCACTTTTACGTTCACTACAAGAGTGAAACAGAGTTGGTCCATTCTCTGTGTTAGGGTTACAGGCCTTACACATACAACTTATATACAGACCTACATAATGGAGATCTCTTTTGGATATTTTTGGCCTTCCCTGTTATGAATTTAGTGAGATTCTTTGAGCAACCATTAACTGCTGCAGAAAGCCATGTTGGGTAGTCTGTAAGAAGGACAAATGGGTCTCATTTTCTTATTCTGTTTCCTGAGCACCAGCAGGCCCACATCCAGAATCATGTGACATCACTCTTGCCACTGAGATGAATCTACTCTCTGAGGCAGCGTCAGTCTGCTATGCAAATAGGGTACATATGCACGACTCGAACTGGCATGGCGCGGCCCACAGAAACTTCACCATCGTCTTTGCCAGCCAGTGAATACTTCTTCCATTTTCAAACTAATAAGGGAATTAACTTTGTTACTTGAATTACCCTCCCTCCCTGGAATCTCCAAGTAATGCAAATGGGTTTTGGATCAATGTGATTCAATTACTTTGCGCAATCTTGGATTTAAACTTCACTGATAAGAAGTTGGAAAGACATTTTAAAATTCTCCCTTGCTTTCTCTTCCTGTATTCAAATCCAACACCGAGCCAGCACTGTTAAAGAAGAAAATTATCTCAGACAATTTTATATATAATTGGTTTGGCTCCTCTCCTGCATGCTGGTGTGTTTTACATATAAACTGCTGCAAGTAAAGAACAGGACATGTACAATGCATAGCGATCATACAAACGTTTATTAATTATTGAGCTTCATAGTCCTACAAGCTGTCTGTACTAAGTATCATTGAATTTTATCAGTTATCTGGGATGAAATAGTGAGTTATGTCCACTCTTCCTGGAGGCAAGACATCAAAGCTCTGAAAACCGGTGACCCGGGACCAGGTTGAGCAATGACAAGTCCAAAGAGGTTTTAGGGGGGAGCTTTTTTTCAACTCCTTGGTGCTAACTTTCAAAAGCAGAATTCCCCGCAGAGTTTTCCTTTAAGAATACTTTGGCGAGCGCCGGTGCATTTTGCACTCGCTCTGCAGTGGGTGCAAAGCATAAACCAGAAGGTGCGCGCGGTGCTTGCTCCCTGACCTAACCCCACCCCCTTTTCCCCACAGGTAAAAAGCGCACGGGTTGTCAATACTTCTACCTGGATTGACAGGGGGGTTGCTGGGGCTGGAACAATCGCCATACGCCATTTTAATGCAGGCAAACATGCATTTATTTGCATCAAATCCTGTGAAAATTGTTCTCCCAGAGTTAAATGAGCTCTATGCAGTGCTGCAACAACAAGCAGATGCTCTCCATGCACAGCTACAAAATAAACATAGAAGAAATTGCAGGAAGACCGGCAATGAATCAAAATACTTTTACCCAGGGAGATGAGGATTACAGAAAACATTTGTGCAGGAATGTATCCCATTGGCCTATGCCAGTCTCTCCTACCACCACCACCCCCCACCCCTGCCAAACCCTCCAGCACATTGTATAATTATCTCCATTCAGGCCTTACTACATTCTATCCACTGACACGTTTAAGGCCACACTGACACGTTTAATGCCCCATCTCATCTAGTAAGCAACTCCTAATTGCCAAGGATCCACTGGCACCCTCTCTTACTGCCTCTCATGATTGTCCTTTATACTCACTTGCTTTGCGTTCTTTGTATAATGAAGAAGTCTCTTCTGATCCATCTCACCTGTGTGCCTTGCATTAATTAATATCGGGCCGATACAGTAAAGTCCGCAGGAGAGCGGGCGAACACCCGCTCTCCCGGCGCGCGCACAGGCCACTCTCCTGTGCGCGCGATTCACTATGCAAATTAGGCCCAGCGGTAAAAACAGGCAGAAGAGGCGCTAGGGACACTAGCACGTCCCTAGCTCCTTTTGCCAGTGTTGGTTCTCGAGCCCGCTGACAGCCACGGGTTCGGAAATTGGACGCCAGCAAAATTGAGCATCCAGTTTTCGACCCATGAGCCACAGGCAGACTTCAAATTTTTTTTTTTTTTACTTTTGGTAACTTTCGGGACCTCCGACTTAATATCGCCATGATATTAAGTCGGAGGGTGCACAGCAAAGCAGTTTTTACTGCTTTTCTGTGCACTTTCTTGGTGCCTGAAGAAATTAGCGCCTACCTTTGGGTAGACGCTAATTTCTGAAAGCAAAATGTGCGGCTTGGCTGCACATTTTGTTTTCTGAATCGCGCGGGAATACCTAATAGGGCCATCAACATGCATTTGTATGTTGCGGGCGCTATTAGGTTCGGGGGGTTGGACGAGCTTTTTCGGCCCCTTACTGAATAAGGGGTAACGCTAGCGTGTCGAAAACGCACATCCAATAGAGGGTTAACAGTGCGCTCTGTCAGAGCGCACTATACTGTATCGGCCCGTATGCTGTATCTCTGACCTGATTGGTCTACCATCAACCTTACTTGGGACATGCATTTATCTAAAACAAATGTGTATTCTGAACCAATGAGGCCATTTCTATTTATGTAAAATCTTTTCTATACCACCTCCCTGCCCCAACGAATCTGAAAATGTTCAGATTTTTTGTTTCAGTGAATGACACGCACTATTTGCAAATAAGGCATGATATTTGCAAACCGTGTGCATTATTTGCCAAAACAAAAAAACATCTGAATAAAATGAACTGCCCCTTCCCAAAATAAAACTAGAGCAAAAAGAAAAAAAAGGGTAAAAAATGAACAAAACAAACTGAAACTCTTTCGCCTGCACCTACCTAAACTTTGCCCATTATTGCTTGATTAGAAACATGATAGCAAAAAAGGACCGTATGGCCCATCCAGTCTGGTCTTCTGCCCAATTAATTTATCATTATAATTTTCATCACTTCTTTAGAGATCCCCTGTAATTATCCCATGCCTTCTTCAATTCAGAGGCCATTTTTGTCTCTACCACCTCCACTGGGAAGCCATTCCATGCATCTACCACCCTTTCTGTAAAGAAATATTTCCTAAGATTACTCGAGTCTACCCCCTTAACTCTCATCCCATGACCCCATAATTTCTCAGGGGCCTACAAATAATACAGACTGGAATATAACAGCAACCTTTTCTTTTCTTTACTTGGCATGGGTTTCCTGATGCCTTGTAGGCCTTATCCTATTGAATCCTGTTTGTCGGTGAAATCATTTTTTTTAAGTTAATACATCTTGACATGGCCTTTGTGAATGCTAGCTCCATGGTCTCTGATCACATATTTTCTCCTGTTATTTACCCTAAAGCATCAGATACACAAAGATAAAGAGCACAGCTAGAGAACTACATTTTGCTGTACTGTAGCTATTGCCAACCTCCACTTATTTATTTATTTATTTTTAATTTTTATATACCGACATTCTTACATCCGATGTAAATCATACCGGTTTACATTAAACAGAATAGCAGGAAATAAATTTCCATAGTCTAATACAATGAACATTTCTAATTAAAATTGTTAACAAGCAAAAAGAAAAGGTAAAGAATTGGAATAAAGGTTAAATTACAGAAAAATATAAAAGATTTTTTTTTTTTTTTTAGAAGCACAAGGGTTGCACGAAGGGGTGCACTTGTCAAGAGAAGCAACTTAGCTCCACCTCGGCTGTCCAGGCCAGGATGAGAAAAGTGCAACAAGCAGAGTCTTTGCTTCAGTACTTTTAGAATTGCAGAATTTTTAGAATTTTCAAATAGGTTTCCTGAAATGTTGTGATTGATATCTTGCAATAAATCATTTAAGAAGTTATTGAATACTCACCTATTTCAATTAGTCTTTGATTTGGCTCCCTAACCTGTTTTACGGTATTATGCTGGTTTTATTTTTGGTTTGTTTGCTTTTATTTTAATTTTAGATTTTATCTTATATTGTGCATATGTTATTTTATACTTGATTTATTATATTCATTGTTTGTGCTACATGTTCTTTTTAGTAATTTGTTTCTCAGTGTTTTGAAAATTGCAATTTATTGTATTTGCAATTTATTTTGATGTATGTTTTAAAATTGTAAACCACTTTGAACTAAGCCTCTGTGGTCTACAAACTGATGAAATAAATAAACACATAAAACTGGGCCAAACTGTACATTGTGAGCACTGTCTGCTGTCTGCTACCTCAATGATGGACTTTTGACCTTTAACACTTCCTTTCTCCACTATGGCTCAAAGTATTAACAACCTGCCTTGCATACAAAAGACATTCAGTCAAGCATCCTTTTTTTCTTCTTCTTTTTTTGAGGAGGCTAGAATGGAAATATAATTTAAAATGTTGCTCCTGACCCCTTCTTTATGCATAAATGGATACAGGTCTTCTCACCTAAGCATAACAGACATGGCATTTTATAATCAGTCCCTGGGTGAGGTGTGTTTTCTGCAGGAACCAATTTAGAACGTGCACAGAAGAGTATGATTGAAGTTTTAAAATGTCAGCTATCTTGAGGTGTCCTTGTATTTATTGTCATTTAATGAGGCATTGAGAAAGGAGTCTCTTCCTGTATTTGAAAGCCATTCCAAGTAGCGCTGGCAACCAGAAGTGCTCATTGCATGGTTTTCTCACTCAGAGCCCTACAATGATTTTACTTATGCAAAAAAAGGCATCTGTTAATCCCAACATAACCCTTTTTCATTGCCCCCCTTGTCGCAGCTCTTGGGTTAGCAGACATGATCCTTTGGGTTTATGTCTTAAGTCTGTGGGAGCAAGCCAATCAAGATAGAGTAGGTCCTACAACGAGTGACAGAACATTTATAAACCCCTGTCTACCAAAACCAGGATTCTTAAGAAAGTAGATGTCATGTTGGCTCAGCAGATGAAATGTAGCTTTCTCTAATTTCTGCATTAAGATGGTAACTTTTAAACAGGCATGCAGGCGCACATGTTCGTCGGCCTGCACCCAGGGACGCGACTATTTTATAACATGCACTCATATATGCGTGTATGTTACAAAATAGCCTGGCTGTGTGCATTTTTAAGTAGATGCATGTTTATGCTCACAAATGGCGCATCTATCGTGTAAGTGGGGGGATTTTTAATAGTGCGCTGATGCTATTACCAGTTTCCCAGATAAGATATAGGACTTCCAAGCCCCGCCTCAGTTTAATAGCCTCCCTTCTCCCCTGTTAGCCCCGCCTTTAAAATCCATTCGACACATCTATTTATCTTTATTACTTACATGCCCTCCATAGAGAAGTAAAGTTATGCGGCAGGGGCCCTGGCGCTAATTTGAAGTTGAAAGCCAGGAATGCCCATTGTTGCGTCCATCAGTCGCAGACCGCTGTGCCTTACCTCTTTTCTTCCTTTTCCTCCTCCTTGGGCAAGATGGCTGCCTCCTGTGCCAAGTGCCAAGGGCCTCGGCGTCTCCAGCTTAGCATGGGCGTTCCAGTCTGCCATGCTCCTTCCCGTGGCCTTCTAGGGTGCGCGTGTGCACGTTGCCTATGCTCAAATACAAGTCATGGCGGGAACCTCGGGGGCGTCCCCACCGCATGACATAGATACCTCCGGGTATTTAAAGCCTCCACTACGCTACCATCATTGAGTTAGCAAGGACTTTGGGCTAGCTACTCTGACTGCTCTAAGCTGTTCGCTTAGACACCTCGCTACCATACAGGGATCTTGCTCCTTACGAAGCTCTAGGCACCCGCTCCTCAGGGGTCTCTCACTTCAAACCACCCTACGGGGTATCTCTACTAATTAGACAACTGCTTCTCAGGGGTCTCTCTCTATTTTATTTCAGGATTGTCTGGACTATCAGGTACTCGCTCCTCGAGGGCCTACCAGTTTGTGTATCCTGCACCACGGACCTTCAGTCCCACCATCTCCATTGCCAGGAAGACGCCTGCACTACGCTCCTGTGAGTACCTCTACGATCCGGTGCTCCAACTCCACCCACCAGGCTCGGCCTTGCCCGCACTGCGGGTTCCCAGCTATCTTGAACATCTGGGTGAGACTTCTACATCTGAGACTGTCTGAATCTATTGACACCTTACGGACTTCAGTGCCTTTCCTTCCTACTTCATAGCATCTCTCTACAGCAGTACAATAAAGCCTTCCATTCATTCCGTGTCTGCTATCTGAGTTTAGCCTATCGTTGTGGTTCCCCACGGGGTCCCTCCCCGTGGGAAGAGTCATCTCCACTGCGACTAAGGATCCACACGATGCCTCAAACACAACACTCATACCTTGCCCAAACTACACCCCATGCCTTTTTGGAACTTTTCATTTTTGCGAGCAGCGGGAGATATGCGAGAACTCGGGCGGCTTTTAAAATCCACTCAGGGTGTGCCAGCCTGACATATTCGCATATCTCCCGGTTTTGGCATGCATCTGGCTTTTAAAATTCACCTTTATACCTGATAGGCACCCACATGTACAAGATGCATTACTGGCTGTAGAATGGCATACATTCGATCTCCTGACATCTGAAATGCTACTAGCACTGCAAATACAAAAGGTAATGGGCCGGATTTTTAAAAGGTTAAGCGCGCCAGGGCTTTACTAAAGGGGCAGGAAGGGGGTGGGGCATGGGGGGTGGGGTCAGAGGCTCCAGGCACAGCAGCCATTTGCCTCTGTGCTTGGAATCGTGCGCCGGCAGTTGGCTGGTGCGCTCAACTTGCGCCTGCCCAGAGGCAGGCACAAAAGTTATAATTTTGGGGGGGGTTAGAGTGGGACTAGGGGGAGAAAAGGTTAGGGGAAGGGGTGGGAAGGTCAGGTTAGGGGGAATGGGGGAAGGCAGAGCGGCTTGGCCCGCACAAGGTGCATAACTGTGCACCCCCTTGCGCATGCATGTTATAAAATCGGGCGTACATGTGCGCGCGCCAGGTAGCGCGTGCACAAGTAGGCCGCGCGTGCTTCTTTGAAAATCTACCCCAATTCTTGGAGGCTGAATTTGTCATTTCAGCCCCCATGCTAAGGAACTGTGACACTTCTGTTTCACAGGGCTGAGCTCATAGGGATCATTCACAACAACCTTTACCGGTGGGAAATAAAGCCATGCTAGAATTCAAACAGGCTGATGCAGTATCTGCACGTGCTAAAGAGGCACTCATGATTGAACACCTGCTCCCTTAATGCGTGCCCAATGCAAAATGCAAATGGTCTGCCGCGGTAAAAAGGAGACGCTAGGGTCAAATTGTGCGCCACTAGCGCCCGGGAGAGGTGACTGTCAGCCGGTTAGGAAAACGGACGCTCAATGCGTTATAATGTGATCCCACCGGTCTTACAAAAGTAAGCGTCTCTATCCGTAGCAGGGATCCCGGTGCTCACAAAGATTTCATTTGTGCCTTTCAGATTTGTTTCCTTTTATAAAGAAGCACTCAGAAATAAAATGATCTAATTGGCCAAAAAACAACTTGTGTGGCTAAGCAATAACATTCTAGTTTATTTTCATTGTTTGAGCCAATAATTTTCCTTCTGCTCCTCTCGGCTTCCTGCTGAATCAGAACAAGCCTCAAGAGCCTTCATATGCAGGCTTTTTGCTAACTTATCCCCCCACCTCCACTTCCATTCCCCCCAAAGGCTCCAACTGAAAACCTGAAAGGACTGGAGCAAATCCAGATGTTTCCTGCTCTCTACTGCTCTGTGCACAGGCATTCAGGTGCTGCCTGTGAGGTGCTTTGAGCGCCAGGTGGCTTGAGCTACATCAAAATCCAATTTACGTTTTTCTCCTGATATCTAGCCAGCTCCAGCAGCCTGCTTTGTGAGTAAGAAAAACCGTGATTTCACGTATTATTGAAATCAGGGCGCAGAATGGTTTGGTTTTACTGCTTCCTGATGGCAGCATAAAATCTATTGCCCACCGAGGGGCCCCAAACACCCGTTTTAAAAGTCTTAACATCCTGCTTCTGACTCTTTAACTGTGCTTTAGATATTTGGTTTATACACCTTGTCTGCTTGTAACCATTCACTGCAGAATAGATAGAAAAGTTTTCAGCAGTTCCTCCTCCTCGCATACAGGCCGATGGAGCGCACTGTTAACCCGCATTTGGATGCGTGTTTTTGACGTGCTAGCTTTACCCCTTATTCAGTAAGGGACAATAGCGTGTCAAAAATGCGCGTCCAACCCCCCCCCGAAACTAATAGAGCCCGCAACATGCAAATGTATGTTGATGGCCCTATTAGTTAATCCCGTGCAATACAGAAAGCAAAATGTGCAGCCAAGCCGCACATTTTAATTTCTGTCGGCGCCGGGGAAGTGCACAGAAAAGCAGTAAAAACTGCTTTTCTGTGCACCTTCCGACTTAATATCATGGCGATATTAAGTTGGAGGCTCCAAAAGTAAAAAAAAGTAAAAATTAAAAAAAAAAATAAATTAAAAATCGGCCCGCGGCTCGCGGGTCGGAAGACAGCTGCTCAATTATTCCGGCGTCCGTTTTCCGAACCCGTGGCTGTCAGCGGGTTTGAGAACCGACGCCGGCAAAATTGAGCGTCGGCTGTCAAACCCGCTGACAGCCGCCGCGCTCCTTTTATCGCGGGCCCTAATTTGCATAGGCCACCCTCCTGAATCGCGCGCCCAGGAGAGTGGCCTGGGCGCTCGCCCGCTCTCCCGCGCGCTTTTCTGAATCGGCCTGATATGGGTGGCTGCACCTTTGCCAGGAAATGCAGCTGTCAGCCCTGGAATTTACAAAAAGGGCAGGCCCTGCACTGCGGCCCATGGAAATGCACAGCAATTTTGAAAGCTATATACCCGCGGAAAATTAACCCCCTCCCCATCTCTCTGCCTGGCTAAAAGATAGCATCAGCTTTCACAGTGCCCGCACTTTACACTGGGTTAAAAAGAGGGGCCTTCCTGCGGGCAGGTTTTCCAGGCTGCTCTCGTAATACCGTTGCTTAAGTTGGAGCTTTGCCCTGTATGAATAGCATCAAGCAAATGCTTCCGATTCCTTTCCCCTTCGTGCTATTCAGTCTTATGCATTATTATCATCTAGCTGTCTAATTCTTTTGGTAAATTTTCAAGTGTGCTTAACATAAAAGGATTCCTTCAAAGCCCCCTCATCTCCAGAAAGATAAAAGTTGTGTGTCATGTGAGCAGCTGAAGTAAGATTCAGAGGGCTGCGTATTCACAGGACAAGCTGAGACTGGAAAAAAAAAATATGCCATTAAGATCTAACTGCTAGTTTTAAATTGTTGATTTCAAGAGAGACTGCAAAAATGTTCAGCGGCAAATGAAGTGAACATTGGATTCAGGAGGTAATCGAAGATTTCTCCATCAGGCTTCAACCAGGCAAATTTCAACTTGATTTCAGTTTTCGCTCAGATCCAATGGGGAAAACTCGATCAAAATCCACCTGGCAAATTTGGAGTGAAATTGGAAGGCGATCCTTCAAATTATCCAAAGTGGGGTTGTTGTGTTTTGTTTTTTTAGAAAATTTCAATTTTATTTTTTGGAAAATACAAAGCAGAGTTGCAGACCCGCTTTAGAATTTGTGGATTTTTCTTCAGAAAAGTTTCGAGTAACGAGTAGATGACATTTCAAAATGTTTTCCAAGTTTGTCGACTTGTTTGATGGAACCTATTTTGAAGATGTTTGCAAGATCTCTACCGGATTCCCAATAAAATTCCTTTATTAGCCTTCCTTGTTAATATCATTGAGGCTTCATTAAAAGATACTGTGTGGGATAAGGAGCACAAATGATCCTTAATTGCAAGAATGTGAAGGGGAAGCCAGAGGTAAACCCCCGTTGCAAAAGGAAGCAAATTGATCAGACTGCATAGGCCTTATGGCCCTTATCTGCTTCATATTCCGTTTCCGTGCATTTCACGTTGTTGCTTTGGTTGCCTTCTCAGTCTCAAATGCTTGAGGCCAGGGATTGACCCCACTTGATGCTCTCTCCGGACTATATTATCATGGCTCGATATTCTTTTTTTTTTTTTTTAATTTGGAAGGCTGTGTTTTATATCAAAGTCTACGTTCTTCTTCCAACATTATTGCTCCTACTCTGTGCACACGCTGATTGAATTTATGGTTTTAATTTTAGTTGGTAGAGTGCAATGCAAATTAGCACTTAAAAACTGCAGAACCTTTTGTGTAGTACACTGCCTTCTACAATTTGTGGCTGAATGTAATAACGTATACTTAATTTCTCAAAAAGATAATGATGTTAATAGAAACATGAATAAAATAGTCACATTGTATGTAGGCAAAAGTCCTTCATCTGCTAATGTAAGCTACTAATGTACTTGGGGCAATTCTAATCACCATTTCACTGTTGTATTTATGATCTATGAGAAAGTATATATAATAGAACCCTGCTAGGGCGAATTTTCTGATATTCTTATTATAATAAGTGCATTTATATAATGCTTTTATCCATAGCATTGTATGCTTGAATCAATAGGGGAGACATAATAGAATGGAGATAGAATTGTTTTCTAACCTTGATTTGGTTCTTTATTTACAGGAGGAAATTTCAGCGGGTGTCCAAATGTGCAACCTGTACTGGAATTTAATTAAGAGTAACAGGATTTACATCTGTTCTCTTGTGAAAACTGCCACCATGCATCATATAAGGAGTGTTCCCAAATGCCTTGTTTCCATCCAATATATGCCAGTTCCATGGCATGAAATTCCCATTGCAAAGGTAATGGTTTTCCTTTCACAGTATAATACATTCTGCTGGTTATCCGAATAACCATTCTATATTAGCCTTTATTGGACATTGATGGCATCTGATGGCTGATTATATGGCAAAGAGATAGGAGGAAGGGGGCTAGTTGTTGGATTAATTAAGTGTGAGATCGTCTGTGCACTTCTGCCCAGGATGGTAGAGAACCAAAGAGAAAAAAAATAAAACAAAAAAACAATGGCTAATTTAGATGAGGAACAAGATCCTACATGTACTCAAGTTTCTGCAGCTGGGATATGTCTTTAGCAGTGTAGACAGGAATAATTGACCAGCCTGAATGGTCCAGCTGGTCTTTATCTGACATCATCTACCTTGTTACTATGATCCTTAATTTCAGAATAAAAAGTGGAGGAGCATAACATTTATAATGTGGATTAGAGCTCAGGAGTTTAAAGTAATATGGTGAAGTTAAAGTGGTCTTCATCATGCCATATTAAATATCTTTTCCTTTTAACAAGTTATTTCCTCTTTTTTTTTTTTAATTTAAATCATATTTCATCCATGTGTCGCTTCTACATCTCAGTTCCCTGAGAAAGAAGTCCAGGACCTGTTAAGCTCAGGACCAGATTTTGGCATATAGTAGGCAAGTGCCCAGAGTGACAAATTCAAAAAGCACCCAAAAACTGGGATTCCCCCTACTACTCTTTGATTTCTAGAGATAAAATCCCCACCTCAAGCCTTCTGCCTATGGGTGCCTTGATTAAGTCCCTAAAGTAAAATACCTGTAGGAGCTCAGTTCCTACAAATTCCCGCCCACTCTGAACCCATAATCTCAAAAAACATAGTAAGATGTGGAATAATGAGAGAAAGCCTTTGCTAAACCTGGCTCAAAGAGAATATGGAGTCAAGTGTGGGATGGACTCTGATCTTTTTTGGAACTATGACTGTCCTTGCACCATCTCGCCTCCCTACCTCTCTTTCCAAAACTCCCCCCCCAACATTTCCTTCCTCTCCTGAGGTTACAAATGTCCTATCCTGAAGAGCTAGTCCCCAACATACGGACTTCCTTAAGTCTTTAAGGTTTGATAATAAGTCATAAAACAAATTGCAGTACTTACAAGATGCAGGACTTTCAAGTGGAATTACGTTTCCATGATTTCTGACACAATTTTGGCACCGTAGAATAGATTCCTTTTTGAAGAAGGGAAGGTGACAAGAGACAGAAGGGCTCTGAGTATTGTGAGCAATTAGACCCAGCTGATTTTTTAAAGCACACAGCTGAGAAAAAAACAAATTTTGAAGATTGCAGGCCAATCCCATAGGCCATGAATAACCTCTAAAGGGAATGTAAATCTTCCTGATTTAAGAAAGCTTAAATTGTAAAAGGAATTCCAACATCCACTCTACGGGGATCCTAATTTCCCTAATCGTGGAAAAGTGGCATTGTACTGTTGGATAAAGGCGTTCTTAGTGAATGTCTTTAACGACTGAGTGCGAAGAGGGCCAAAGTTTAGAAGCAGCAGATTCCTTCTTCCGTCATGCATTGTTTCATGAAGGGACCTGAATTCTTACAGAAGGAAAGAGTGAACGGTGGATGGCTGGATTTCTGGGCATTCAAGCCTTTGTGCTTTGTTTTCTGCTTTTGTTCTGCATTCATCAGATTTGGCTGTTGGGGAGAAGGACACTGGGAATGGGACTATGTTTGCTGTCAGGACTAGTGGTCTGAATCATAAATTACAAACTGCGCTTGGGGACTCTGGTGCAGCTGGTCCTGGCAGGTGTGGCCTCAGGCCCAGCGTCTCTGCGGACTGCTTAGAAGAACCAAAAAACAAGTCAGATTCAACTTGCTTGTTCCCAACCAGCATATTAATTTCTCTCTCTCTGTCTCTGTTTTGATCACCCTGCCAATCCTTTCTAGGAGGCAGGATTAAATCTGCTAATGACACATATTAGCCCCTATCAGACAATAGTATGAATGTCTGGATAGCAAAGGGCTCAGGATTTGATGGCACTGGGTCATTTTCACAGATCGTATGAATTGTTGATAGATTGGATTTTGATTAGAACTGCAGATGACGAGGCATGACTTGAGGGGGTGGTAGATGGGTAGGGTGCACAGAAATATCATTTTAAGGGATGAATTGGGAGGTTGTATATTGTTTTATGGAAGCTGATAGTTGTTGGGAGGGAAGATGCTGGGCATTATTCTCTTTCCATGGCATACATTTTTTAAGGGAATAACTTACCTACTGGTTGAGTAAATGTGTTATTATTGTAGGGGCATAGAAACTGTATGCTTTATCATGTAGTCCTATTATGTATTAGAGTTGGGATGATGAGGAAGTTGAACAACATTGTTCTGGTATATATATATATATATATACCGGAAGGAACTATGATATACGTTATTGTAATTTGCTGTGAGGTCACATGATTAAAATAGAATAAATCAAATGTAATCATTAGTGCTGCTTTTTCCGAATTTAATGAGTGATTTTGTGCCATTGGAGTGTACTTTCACTATCCCACAAAAAAGTATGCCTTAACTATCTTCAATGAAGACAAAATACAATGAAAAATATTTTTCTCATGAGATTATGAAGGTGGCAATTTTTTCTTTTTGAATGTTTCCCCATGGGCATAGAACGTTGCCCAGCATCCCTCCATCTAAAGGTATGAGCACTTTGGAAAGGAAAGGAGCATGCCTCGGGACGGGGGACCTCAGTGGGAGTGACTGATCGACTAGCCAGGTCTTTTCTTCCTGTCAGTTTTGTCCAGCCCCTACACTAGCAATAATAGAAACAGAACAGCACTTACTTTGGCTCAGCCTGTGTTAAGATGGGACAAAGCAGGACACCTTTTGTGTTTGTACATCTCTAAGGAGACACTGAGTCATGTATGCATGGCAAAAACTTCCATTTCATGCCTGTTTTATTTTTTTTGGGGGGGGGGGGGGGGAGAGGGGTTTGACTTTTTAATTTCATTTTTGTTTTGGGTGTCAGCGCATGCGGAAACATTTAGAACGAGTTATATGGTTTAGTGCATGCTAAATGGGTTTGGTGAGTGCTACAAGGGCCAAAACTGCACATTTGGTTTTATTCCTTTGAAAGTAATATAAAATGACACGTCCATGTTTTCAGATTGTTTTCAAAGGACTGCACACTCCTAGCAGAGATAGATGAGCCACTCTCCCATGTGTTCCACCACACCCATACGAGAAGAAATAAATATGTCATATCACCTTTATAAGTCCATTTAGGTTGGAGGCAGACTGCTTTCTTGCTCTACTCCCTACTTAACCAACAAGGAAGAGAAATCAAATGCTGACTCTCCACAGGTATTTTTTTTTTAAAAGACTTTGTGAAACAAGCTTCTTTATTGAGCAGGTGAGGTTCTTTTGAACCGGTTCAGAGGCTTTATTAAAAACAAATCTTATTTTCTTTTGATTTATTTATTTGTTTTTCTTAGCAGTTATGAAATCGCCCAAGCTTTCAGATTTGTATGCTTTCTGAACTTAGAAACTGTTTACTTTATTTGCCTTCTGCCAGGTCCGATCCTGATGGCATAAAAGGCTGCTCTGGATTTAATGAACAAAGCTATAAAAATTTCTGTTCATGTTGCAAGTGTAAATAGGCGTGTATGCATTTTTCCTGGAGCTTTTGGATGCTCACTGGGATGTTTTTGCAGAAAACCTGTGAGATGGAAAACTATGTGATAAGAGTTATCTTACTGGGTCCTAGTCAATAGAGAAGGGCTCTCTGGTTTTACTCTTGTGGTAAAGGCATTAACTTGGCAACCTGCTTACCTAGAAACTATGATAACAAATTGATCTTAGAAATGGGTTAAAACCCTTCCAACAATGATCCATGATCCATTGCAAAGGGTCACTTTAAGCAAAACAAAACTCAAGGCTCTGGCTGCAACTCTGATAGGTCATGGTCCTCAGACCTCAGATTTTGATACACATTTCCTGAAAGGATGAAACTCCAGATTCAGAACGAGTGATATTTCAGTCCATACCTGTTACACTCCACCTATCAATCCTAAGGAAACTCAAAAGGCCTGCTATTCTGTATATTAGCCACATCATAACGCCCCAAAACAATCTACTAATCACCAAGCACAATTCACCCTCTCAATTTTCAAAACACAGAGCGCTGTCATAAAACTGTTACTATTTTACTATGAATCACAGGTCAATAGCTGGCTAGACTCATTTTATTCTGCTTTTTCTTATGTTCTGAAGAAACGTCTTCAAACGTGATGTCAACAAGTTGTTCACATATTTCTGTGTTTTATCTTTTAACTGGGGGATAAATTTAAGGTTGAAGTTAAAATGTCTCAATTATTGTTTTTTGTAGGTTGTGATACCTTTGATAGGAACAAATTAAGAGTTATCCATCATCATTATTATTGTTTATTTTTGTAACGCTTTTCCACAATTAGATTTCTAAGCGTGTTACATCATAATTGTAATAGTAAGACATCAATCCAACAGTGAGTTGCAGTATATAATCAATAGCAGACAAATACAGCAAGATCTGATGGGATTACAAATGAGACATTTGTAAAACACAGGTATAATATCAAAGATATGATTTCCAGTAGACTAAAATTTTATAGTAAGATAAGAGTGGAAAAGGCCTGGATCAGTAAAGGCCGGATTTTAAAACACCGGGGCGCGTAAATCCCGGGGATTACGCAAGTGGCCGGGCCCTACATGCGCTGGGTCCATTTTCAAATGGGCCTGGCCACATGCGTAAACCCCGGGATGCGTGTAAGTACCGGGGCCTTAAAAGGGGGCGGAGTGGGGTGGGCCTGGACAATGCCATTCCTCGCTGTCCCGGAGCCTCGCGCGCTGGCCTAAATTGGAGCGGACTGGGAGGGAAGGCCCCGATGCATCGCCGTGCGAATGTAGACAAATTTGACCCTCCTTGCGCATGCCGCCGCCAATTTTATAACATGTGCGCACTGGCACACGCATGTTATAAAATCGCATGTCCATGTGTGCACCATAAGTGAGTAATTTATGGGCTAAGGTAGAGCTATGGGGATCTGGTCAGGGGTTCATGGGGTCAGATTACGAACCATAAGCTGCTATGAATAACCAGGTTTTCTGTCACTTCCTAAACGTGAGGAGGTCTGGAGCAAGCCTGATCTCAAGTGGCAATGAGTTCCAGAGGGTGGGGATGGAGCCTGTGAAGGTTCTTTTCCTGGAGCTTGAGAGTCTCATTTGCTTGGGGGCTGGCACTACTAAGTGAGCTTGAGGTAGTGAATGCAGTGGGCCTGTGGATATGTAAAGGGTGAGTCACTTGTACAGATAGGGTAGTGCCAGGCTATTGAGGGCCTTGAAGGCCAGAACCAGGTTTTGAATATGGCCCAGAAGTGTGTTGGGAGCCAGCGTAGGGTTCTGAGGAGTGAAATAGTATGGTCATGTTTTCTGGCGACAGCAGTCATGGTTTTTTGGCAGACCAAAGTAGTCCAGGTGGGAGATTACACAGGCCTGGATTATCATGGCAAAGACCAGGCCATCAAAGAAAGAGCGGTGGTGGTGCAGCTGGAAGAAAGTGGATTTAGTTATTGAAAGTGTCTGGGCTTCACTGGTGAGAGTCTAGAATCCTGGACAAAACCTAGAATCTGAACCTGGTGGGAAAAAGGGAGGGCTGTTCCTTCTAAGGTCATCCTCAAGTGGACCCTGATTCATAAGACCTCTTGTTTTTTTAGTTTTAGCTTGTTGTAGTGTGCAGCCATTTCAAGACTTTATTGAGACAGTTGTTTAGTCTGGAGATTGCTTAGTCTGGCTTTGAGCCTAGGGGGCACAGCAATTGGATGTCATCTGCCTAGGTGTGGTATGGAATGTTGCAATCCTTGAGTAGTTTGCCTAGCTGGGCCATGTAGATGTTAAAGAGTGCTGGAGATAGGATGGAGCCCTCTGAGATCCTATCCAGCATGGGGATCTGAGAGTGCCTGTCCAAGGGAGACAGTCTGAGTGCAGTCCTGGAGGAAGTATTTAAGCCATTCAAGAGTTGAGGCCCGCAATGCCTAGGTCTGTCAGGTGGGTGCTAAGTATCTTGTGGTCTCTGGTGTTGAATACTGCTGAAAGACCTAGGAGCACTAGGAGATATTGTACAAGAGTTTTCAAGACAACACGGATCCCTTCTTCCAACGTATGTGGACTTAGGACTTAAAACACTAGTTATGTTTTATCCATGATTTTTTCCTAATGGAAATGTTTCCCCTTCAGAAATGACAAGAAATTTAACCTTGAGCAGATGATTCACCATTTCAAAATTGTGCAAACAAACTGACTTACAGTATTTTATGTTTACCCCACTTATGTCAATCCTTATGTCAGCTATTTAGACAGTTACTGCATGCTGTTAACTGGTCTTTTTTTTTGTGTGTGTCTTATTTTAACCCAGGTGCCTCCTTTTTTGGCACATTCTCTAGCTTGAAGGTGTCCTGTAAACCCGGTTGTTATTGTGCATAACTTTGTTTGCACTGCAAAGTAAAGATACAAAGCAAACAGAGTTCTTGAAAAAAAAAATCATTCATTAGAACAAACATGCTCTTGGGATCAAAATACAAGATAAAGACAGAGAGAGTTCAGATGACTTCTCTTGGGCAAGCAGCGGATGATGTTTTGACAAAGGTTGTTGTACACACACATTAACCATACATGAAAAATTCTCTAGTAAAAAGAAAAAATTCATTTTGTTGCATCAGCAGTTGACATACTGGCTGATTTAATCTCAAGCAGATGACTCTTGGACATAACAACTCCTGAAACATGTGGAACTCTTCTGTTAGAATACTGAAACCTTTATAAATAACTAGATTTGGTAGCAACTGAGAACATAAAACCCCAATGTTCAGAATGTAAATTCTCTAGCTACGTGCTTGTCTTATGATCTGTTTTTTTTCAGAAAACATTCATCCTGCTTGCTTAGAATAGGCAGGAGAATGTCTAAGCTTATGAAAATGGTCTGTAATTGGGGTTTGCCACTGAGGCTTAACGAATGCATAGCCGGACATCTGGATGATACTTCACTGACATGTGTGCATGTCTAGATAAAGAGAGAAAACAAGGAGGGGGAAGGGGAGAGCCATCATCAGGAAGAAAGCTCTACTGATTTATGTACATGAAACCAAGAAACATTTTTTCTGTAAAGCTGGCTATGCACATTTGGCCAGCTCCTGGGGAGATCTCACTAATGCAAGAGATAAGCCGGGCCTTAGTTTCTCTAATTTTTACATTCCATTTACATGATGCCAGAACCTTTATTAAGCAATAAAGTGCAAGGAAATGTGCACTGTAGTTTAATACTGTACACCTCCATGTCCTGACTCCTGCAAAATGGGTGAGAAAGGAGACCTAAATGAGAGCAATACTGAAGATTTTGCAATTCCTCATTTCAGGTTGCATGTCTGCCAGTTTCCATGTAATGCATGTTTCTTTAGGTCACTTGAACTTGGGAAAGGCATATAATGCACCAGCTCCACAGTAAGTGGAAGCAGCCAAGCTTTCCTAGTACTTTCACAAGAACAGTATGGAATCTTGTCCTTGTTAGGACTCCAGAGGTCCATGTTCAGCCGCTATGCCGCTGAGCTAGTTAAGCCAGATAAAGTTATCCAGCTAATTCAGCCTGGATATTCAGCGGTGTGGCTGCGCCACTGAATCTACCCAGCTATATGTCCAGCTAGCTTTAGGACAGGCCTATGACCTGACCACAATTAGCTGGATAAGTTATCGGGTTAGCTTGACTCCTCCCAGTTATGCCCAAGCCCTGCTCGCCACTTAGCCAGTTATTTAGTGGGAAAAGTAGTTATCCAGCTAAGTGGCAGCTGCTGATCCCAGGCAGATATTTGGCCGCCACGATTTAGCCGAATAAGTCAAAACTTATCCGGTTAAGTGGTGCTGAATATCTACATCCCACTGTCTTGAGTAAATATGTATCTCGATGATCCACTTTAGTTTTACATTGATAATAAAGATTAATGTAGCTGATCTTTGTTTTTTTAAGTCAGAGTACTCTTTAATTAGTCACTCTTCAAAGTGTCTGGGAAAGCACAAAGAGATGCATGGGAGATGACTGCACCAGGAGCATCACCATGAACAGAAGAGTAGACATGCGCCGAGTCAGTGCTCTTAGTATAGTCTGTGACATCAACTACTTATTGGCTTCTTCTATTTCAAACCTGTTTATGTTGTTACAGAGTACATAAAGCATTGTATTCACTCAAGGTCCTATGCATCTATCCTATAAAGTGCCTCAAAACATTGGCCTTCGTACTTTGTACAGCAATTGTACTTTTACGGTATTCTCTGGTGGTTCTTCCTTCATTGCTATTCCATTATCAGTCAAGGGGCCTCGAAAATGTGTCCTGTACCTTCTTCTCTTTTCTCTGTGCATTTCTTTTCTAGGCACTCTGATCTCTTCCCACGCTTTCAGTATCTCTTTTATAATGATGTCTCCCAAATATACCTCTTCATACCAGAATTTCATCTACATTCCAGTGCAAAGGTTCAGCCCACTTGACTGATGTTACTATCTGGAAGTCGTGCCACTACCTTAAACTTAATATGACCAAAATGGAACTTCTTGTTTGCCCCCCAAAGCCGGCGTCCTCTATGCTCTCTTTTTCTGTCTTTGTGGATGGAAGTCTCATCCTACAGATCAGGTTCCATCAGCCTGTAACTTCCGGACATTTTGATGCCATCCAAATCTTTGCAAAAGTGTGTTATTTCTTCCTCTATAACATTGCTAAAATCCATCCCTCCTTTCTTTTGTGCTGGTGGGTCCTTGGACTGAGGAGCAGTTGACACTACCTGTGGGGAGGAGTCCCACAGGTCCCCAACGTCAGTAAGCGAGGCTAGTGGAAGCAGAGGCCCAGCTGGAGTTTCATCAGTACCTTAGGATAGGCCCTCGGATGCCGGGGCCGGCTGGACTTAGGTGGGGCCTCTGCAGAGGTGGAAGTTCAAGAAGTTGGAGTGTTGCAGGCAGCCCGCCGGAAGGTCAGATGCGGAACAGCCAGGGGTTCATTGAAGAGAGAGAAGTGATGAAACAGGCCGAAGTTGGGGCAGGCAGTGAAGCTCAAGGTCAGAGGCAGGTAAAGGTTGAGGCAGGCAGCGAGAAGCAAAGATTGATGTCCAGTCTGGTGTCAAGCCAAGATCAATCTGAAGGGAAGGAAGGAAGAAGGCGAGGAGCATGGAAGGCAGGAATGAACTCAGGAAGCACGGCAAACCACTGCTCTAGAAGGAGAAGACCTATTGCCAAAGGCAAAGGCTGAAGGCAGGGCCCAGCCTTAAATAGTCCCGGAGCGATGATGTCATCAGCGAGGGCTGCGGGGCTTTTCCTACTGCTGGCCCTTTAAATTCTGCAGAAAGGCATGCGTGTGCGTGCCTAAGAGTTCGGGTGCAGTAGCAGGAGCAGGACGATGGCGGCGTTTCCAGCCATGAAGAAAGGAAGCATTGGCAGCACCCAGAGCCGCAAGGAATCAGCAGCAGCCCAATGGTGGCAACGGCACTCAGGGCCCCAAAGATGAGGGACAGCGTTGGCATCGGCTCCCAGCCACTGCAAGGGAGCCCGGGGCTGGCTTGGCTGCAGCAGCGGGTGAGTGAGTAGACACAACATTTTCTGAGCATGCTACCAATATGCTCATCTACTCTCTTATCACCTCCCTCTTAGACTACTACAATCTACTCTTTGCTGGCCTCCCACTGCAACTTCTTTCTTGATGCAATATGTTCAAAATTTGGCTGCACAACTTATCTTCTTTCAACTCACTATGACCATCTAATTCCTCTTCTCGAGTCACTACATTGGATCCCCTTCCACTTCCACATACAGTTCAAGCTTCTCTTACTCACCTACAAATCCGTTCTCTCTGCAGCATCTCATTACCCATCTTCTCTTCTCTTTCTTGACACTCTTCCTTGTGAACTCCGTTCACTGGGCAAAATTGCTCTTTTTCTGTGTCCTTCCCCTCCACTGCCAACTGCCAGCTCTATGCTTTCCATTTTACTGTGCCATATGCCTGGAATAAATTCCCTGAGTCTGTGCATCATGTTCCCTCTCTGGCCGTACTTAAATCCAGTCTAAAAAGCCACCTTTTTGAAGCTGCTTTTAAATCATATTTCTCTACGGTAAATGCACTCCACATAGACTCTTGTTTGTCATGCATGCTTGCCCTGACCAGATTATAAGCTCTACGGAGCAGGGACTGCCTTTTCTGTGTGTCTGCACAGCGCTGCGCGTGTCTACTAGTGCTTTGAAAATGATAATTTGAAGTAGCAGAAGAACAGAATTTTCCCACAGTGATGTTTGAAATTTGTGCTCAAGTACTGACAGTTGTCCAGGTCTCTGTGTATTTTGGATACTGTAAAACCTCAGGGCCGCCATCTGGATGAGAACAATTGTGTGAAACTGAAGCACTACCCACAGGCATCGAGAAACCACCTCTTTGAAAGCCCCATATTTTCACATTTGCCTCACTAGGAGTGCGGGTGCGCTATTTTGTGACAGCTTTGGCAAGGGATGGGTGGGGGGGAGGGGACTTCAGAAACCAGCAATTACTGAAAACCACCAAGAATTGGACAGCACAGCCAACAAGCACAATTAAGTTATTATTACTTTCATTTGCGGGATTGTCATTGGAATAATTAAGCAAAACATATAGTTTTCTTTTTTTGCATGTGGGAAGAGTCCTGGCTGTAAGCCAGAGGAGAACCCGTAAGCCAAGGCTCTACCAAAACCAGTATTTTTGCATCAGTACGTTTAATGTACTTGTTTATAAAGTTGCGGTAATCTCCTACCCAGATCAGCCAAGCAAAAAAACAAAAAACAAAAAGCAAGCAATGACTTACGGATCACCAAATTACAGAACAGGCTAAGTTACACGTTGTTCCCACACAGAACAAGATTGGGGAGTTTTTAATTATTTGGGGGGGGGGGGTGTTACCGAGTGTATTTTGAATGCAAGGTCAACACTGATTGCCCAGAACTTTGAGAACAAATTCTTCTCCCGAAGATAAAAAGTTGATTCAAATCGTTATCTGTGTTGTCAGCTGCCAATTTCTCTGGCTCCCCTTGCCCGACCTCATTCTCATTCTGCAACTTTATGCTAATTTTCTAAATTTCCACCAAGGCTTGTCAATAGGATAGAAGCTCAGACAAAACTATAGTACCTGGGGAACACGCAATAAACCGCGCAAGGGATTAGCTCTATAGAGGACAATTTTCTGAACCATTTGCCCAGGCAAAATGACTGCCTGAAGCTTGCCTAGCCCTCATGGGGCTAGAAGTATGTGCAGGGATCACCAATGCATGTTCTTTTAGCTGGGTAACAAGAAGGTGGATCCAGGGACGTGGTTAGGTCAGGCTACATTTTCAAATCCCTGTGCGTGAGTTGTTTTCAAGGACAAAAAACGTGCCTGCAGAAAAAAAAAAAAACCAGGTGCAGATCCCAAGGCAGCTTTCAAAGGGGAAAACATGCTCGTACTTTCCCTCGGTGATCTGGTGCACAGCTCACGAGTAAAATTTGTCCCCGGTGTGTTCTATAAGCCTAAATTGACTTTTCAATAAGACTTAAAAAAAAAAAAAAAAGATGCACATTTTATTTACGCCGGCCTTCTCTGATTTCTTGAAACCTCTGGAAACAACTGTGTTAGTAGGAGGATCTCAAGTTAACCCTCACACTCATTAATATCTAATTAGTCCCTACTGACTGTGCTATCACAAGTGACATCACACATGTGGGGCTGGATCGTGCTCGAGGGGGTTGGAAAGGAGGTCACTTTTTTCCGCCAGGGCTTGGGGAAAGGAAGTTGCCTGAGCTAGCTGGCACTTTTACGTTGGACTTGTTAGGACAGAGTATTGTGGACTGCAGCACACACAGAAAAAATTAAATACCTGGTCTAAAAGAGGTGTCCTACAGGATATAGCATGTGGCAGCTCCATATCATGCTCTTTCTCTTAGGCTTGATAGTCTCGTTTACATATGACGCTTCCTTATTTATGTAAGGGCAAATGCTAATTTTAGTTCTTATGTGATGGGGCATTTCTTAATGCGTGTTAAGGCAGGCCTTCCCAAACCTGCCCTGGGGCGTCCCCAGCCAGTCAGGTTTTCAGGATATCCATAATGAATATGCATTAGGTAAATTTGCATACTATGGAGACTCAGTATATGCAAATGTATCTCATGGAAAGCCTTCCAAACCAATAAGCTAACCCTGCAATTCCGTAATCAACCAAAAAATCAATCCGAACCATTACTTAATACGAGAACACCCCATTAAGACTACAGTAAATCTCAGACTAGACTTCAGAATAATCTATTTAAGTCCCCCCGCCTCCCAGAACACCTGTAGACCTCAACCCTAGAGCTCATATACACCCAGTGTACTAACTTAGGGCCTTATTTTCCAAACGTATCGCACGCTGTAAGGGACGTTTCTCACGCGAAATGTCCCTTTTCGTGTGCGATACCAAAATGGGGGCGGAGTCGGCCCTGGAAGAGGAGGAGTCGGGGCGTCACCGGGGCTGACTCCGCGACGACAGCGTGCACAGCAAAAAGGTAATGCCTTTTCGCTGCCTATTTCGCTCCCAATAGCTACACCTCCTATGGTGGCGCTATTGGGTGCGAAACCGGCAACGATCGCACCACGACGGTGCGATCACTGCCAATGAAGAGTATGCCTGATCAGACACCCAATATTGAGAAGGAAAATACCCAGACGCCTCTGCTGTTCTGTGGCTTGTCAGAGCTGAATGAACTCTGAGCATGACTTGCAGAATGTCCCTGAGCAGGTAGACCAGCTGGCACCATGAAGGGACGGGCTATTCAATGGGTCACAACAAAGAAATCAACGCGGGAGCTTCAAGCCCGTCCCTTCATGGTGCCAGCTGGTCTACCTGCTCAGGGACATTCTGCAAGTCATGCTCAGAGTTCATTCAGCTCTGACAGGCCACAGAACAGCAGAGGCGTCTGGGTATTTTCCTTCTCAATATTGGGTGTCTGATCAGGCATACTCTTCATTTCCCTCTTGTGCCACTGTCACATGGCAAAGTGGCACACCCAAGTACCAAAGGTGAAGACAGAACAGCGAGAAGTGACTCTGGCAAATGGACTAAATATGTAAGCTAACAACTAACCTTGTGTGTGTGTTATCCCTCTAGATCCCCCCTTTAAAGTAAATGAGACTCATAGGCAGACATGCACTCATGAATTGACAAAGAATAACAGCATAACTAATTTTCACTAGGTAGCCATTAGCTCTATAATTGAGCTATACGGATACCTGCGTTATAAAAAGGACCTACTTCATAATAGCAAGCCCACATATGTTATCTTTCAGAGTCAAGTAATCACATAATAGTGTTATAATATGTAAAGATAAGAAAAAAGAGAGATCAGTATGAAAGTATTAGCTAGCGCAGGCCCGCCCCAGTTTCGGCCCCCCACCCCTCATCTTCTAAAGTATCGCAGGCCTGCGATGCTTTAGAAAATGAGGCCCTTAGTCTGTTACATTGTTAGGATTATCTGACCTTGCCACCATTACAATATAAAGATACTATGACCTGTTGTCAAAGTACCTCACGAATCCACTATACTATTCGAATAATAGGATGTTATTGCTGTTACGATGCAAAGATAATTCTACCCGCTGTCAACCGATATAAAGATAATTAACCGATTTAAAGATAATTGACCTTGCCACCAATACGATATAAAGATACTATGACCTGTTGTCAAAGTACCTCACGAATCCACTATATTGTTAGAATAATAGGACGTTATTGCTTTTACGATGTAAAGACAATTCGACCTGCTATCAAATTTTCCCACAAGTTTCCTTGCCACCGATACGATGAAAGATATTATGACCTGTTGTCAAAGTATCTCACAAATCTGCTATACTGTTAGAATAATATGACGGTGTTGCTGTTACAATTTAAAGATAATTTGACTCGTTGTCAAATTATCCCACAAGTTACCATGTAAACCGATGTGATATTCCTTATTGAATGTTGGTATAAAAAAACAAATAAATAAATAAATGGATATTCATTGTGGATATCCTGAAAATCCGACTGGCTGGGGGAGTCCCCAGGGCAGGTTTGGACATGGGATGTAAAGCAAAATGACCTTAATGTCATTACATAAGTCCCATAACTTGTGGGTTCCTTAGTTTGATTCATAAATCATTTCTAAAGAGACAAACCAGTTGCTAGCAAATTCCAAAGCACATCTGTGGAAATTCACTGGTGGATCCACTTCAAAATCCATTTCAAATTTCCACGCAGAGGATGAATTCCCTCTAGATTTGATTGCGGCCCAGGGGATTTCTTTTTTTCCAGTTCATCGGCAGATTTTGTCAAACGCAAAGTTGTAGTGGATGTGGCCCAGTTTGTCTTTGAATTGAAGTAGTTCACACATCCTTGCTCGTCACAGCCCAAGCCAGAATGTGACAGGCATCTTTTCAACGAAAAAGCACAAAAAGAGAAAGAACTAGAAGCAATGGCTACTTGTTAAAAGGTCTGTAACTCATGGAAAGTAATGAAAGGAGGTTAGCCCTGGGGACCGTGATCTTCAGTTTGTCTTCCAGGCCTACAGAAAATTCAGGAGTGCACATGAGTCACTGGCTAGGGTGATGACACAGTGATTCAGTAAATAAGTAACAAAAGTGCAATCACATTTCAGGGATAGCAGTATGATTACCAGTTTTGCCTCGTTCCCCCCCACCCCAGACCCACACCCGTCCACCCAGTGCTACACTTTTCAGACTGGTGGTAATTTAAATGATCACAGTGCATATCTAGAAGATAGCAAAACACACAAAGCAATTTGTAAAATCTTGATCGTGTTACCTGCTGCTACCAACATGAGCTGAAGGGTTTTTTTGTTTGTGCTTATTTATTTTCTCTTCAATTTGCCAGTCACTTTGTTGTGTTGATTTGATCATTCAGTCATGTTAGCAGATGGAAAATGCCTCCTTTTCGGATGCAAAAGCAATATCAAGATGTTTGGAAACCCAAGGGAGTGTCATGTTATTTTTAAGGACAGGGGAGAATGGTTTCTTAGTGTTATGAAATTCAGCCTATTGGTTCCTAATATCAGTTCTGGTCTGTTCAGCCAAGCAAGCCAGAGCTACAGGTTAACCGTTTTCATTGGACTAATAATTACCGAGAAAACATTCAAATGATAAAAATGTCATAAAAGGTAAAGCAGCAACTGTTTGTGCACATAAAGCAGGACTTAATGTTTCTGTATGAATCGAAAGGAAAATACTGGACAAGTAAACGAGATAACAGGAATGAAACCCGAATACTGCAGATTAGGTAGTGCTCTAGTACACAAAAAATAAAGTTTATACTGCTTAAGTAACAGAAACACATAATACACTTTTGGTAAACTAAATGGACTGATAGCTGAAAAAGAACACTAATGGAACACTAAACACTAAAAAAGCAAATTAACAAAAAAATGCATTAACAAAAAAACCCCTCCTCCTCTGCGAGTCTTTCAAGGGAGAACCTAAACCAAAGATGGACTCACTAAGGGAGGCCCACCAAAGATAGCCTCCCCCCCCCTGAGGGAGAGCTCCCTTACTGGATCACCCCTTAAGGGACACAGAGAAAAGACTTGCCATGAGAATGGACTCAACCTCCCCTGCCCACCCCCAGGACTGTTCCCACAAAGGAACCCAAAGAACCCTTCCAGAAGACCCCTCCCTCCACTTAAGATCATCCCACTCAAGATCACCCACCACTGAAGATCCTTCCCAGTTCAAGCCCCCTCACAAAACCTTCCCTTAATAAACAGTCACTGAATACCCACCTCCACAGCCCCCCAGATGACCCTATTCCACTAAACTCCCTACTTAAGAACCCTCACTAAACAGAGAGGTCTTGTGTGGGGCACTCTTGTGTACAGGTGTATTGAGTATTGGTGGACCTTGAGTGAGAGGGTCTTTAGTTGGGAAAGTCTAGAGTTTGAGGTTATTATATGGAGAATTTTGAGTAGTGGCTTTCATTAGAAGAAGATCTTTAATGGGAAGATCTTGTGTGGGAGGTTTAGTAGGTGTCAAGTTTGGCAAGTTTGAGTGGAATTCTTGAGTGGGGAGTTAGTGACAGATCTTATTTTAGGGAATATTACTTATTTATATTCCACTTTTTTCAACAACACTTTGATTCTTGTGTAGAGGGGTCTTGAGTGAGGTGAAAAGGAACTTCAGTGGGGGATATGAATGGGGAAGGGTATGGAGTGCCAAGGGAAAGGGTCTTTACTGGGTGGTTTTCAGTGGGACAGTCTTGAATGGAGGAGGGTCTTGAGTTCGGAGGACCTGCTGAGTAAGAGAGAGACCCCTTTGAGTTCTGATTCTGCAACATTCTTTGCCCTGGCTAACCTAGGGAGTGGAAGACCTGAGCAGGAAATCAAAACCAGGAGAGCTAGCTTCATTTTGCAATATGGCATTGTCAGGGCAGGAGTGACTGGAGGATCTCTCCTGCCGCCATAGAACCCAGAGACAGAAGCAGATGTTGGAAGTGGGTGCAAGGAATTGGGGTGTCTGGAGAGCGGGGGCACACGGCTTCCTTGGGGTGCTGGTGGTGGGAGGGCGAGGAGAATGTTGTGGGAGGGAGAGGAGGATGTTGTATGAGGGAGAGGAGAGGGAAGGAGGGGCCAAGGGGTTGGGCAGTTTCTTAAGGCTCAATGGCCCTGAAAAACAAACAAAATAGGAAAAGTAAATTTAAAAAAAATGATGAAAAATCCAAATAATGTTATTGTCTGCACACCCTTAATATGATAATCAGTTGAAAAAGACCATGAAACCCTTGAATCAAACCTTTTGGGTTAAACTGGCCCCAAGATCGGTACAATTTTCATGTGCATAAATTTACCAAAACATGGCTCACTTTGTTTGAAAGCTGAATTATTTGTCCATTCCTGGTCCACACCTCCTCTGAGCTTCCTGTAGGAATACCAGACAGTTAGCAACAGGCACGATCTGAGGGTGCCTCCTTTTTTTTGTTGTTTGCAATTCTGAGCACTGAACAGCATCTGACCACAAGCCTTATGTTCATTCCCCGAGCAGACTGACAAGCAAAATCCATCCTATGGCTGGCAATCTGCTGCTCACTGAACACCCGCCTGAAATAAATCAAGCAGCGTCAGGTAGTCATCCCATCAGTGCTTGTAGGTGCCTTGAAAACACCCCCGTCTAAAACAACAGAGGTGATGATGAAAGGGAAAGTCAAACAGAGCCCAGCCTGATGAATCACTGCATTCCTGCATGATCCTTCTCTTCCTCTGCTCTCCTCAGGTCAGGGCTGAAAGCCTTCTACGGTGCAGCCTGGGGAAGCTCGCCCTCTTCCTGACCCCTGCAGAATCTCTTCTTCATCTTCTCGTGTTGTTGACTTCTTTTAGCTTCCCCAGACCTAGCCCCAGATATCATCTTAGAAAAATGAAAAAGCGAGCGAGAAGGAAAGCGGGAGAAAAAAGAAATGGGGAGGAAAAATTGCATTCGACAGCAGATTTCCAACAAGCCTGCCAAGGCCACACAAAGCCTTCCCAAACAAATGGACTTTGAAAATAACACATCATAAGACGGGGGACCGTTCTGATACCAGTTTGTTAGCGTTAAACTCTGCTTGGCAGCTGATTCAGGTCTTTTGTTTTTTTGTTGCAATAAATAAGTTCTTTTAGGTCAAGCAGGAAGTCAACATTTAGCAGTGTGATGACTGCAAACAATTTCAGTGGTAGAGGGAAGAAAATGGCCTTCTAGTCACTGAAGCACAAATCCATTCATTTTGGAAAACCGAGGCCATTCGTTTTCCTGTGCTCCTGCTCGCTTATCTTTACTAGCATTCAGAGCTAGTCAGGATTTCTTGGGCTCCTATGGTGAAACCTCACATTTGCGTTCTGATACAAATTGATTGAGGCTGCAATGATCAATCTTCACGACTCTGCATCCTTTTGAGAGAAAAAGAGACGCTTCACGCACGGTGCAGTGTTTCAAAATCGCCGGCCAGATGCAATGGCACTCCCTGGGAGTAAAGCAACAACAAGGACGAAAAGTCCAACCAGCAGTAATCGATGAAAAAATATCCAAGAGGAAGGACAAATAAAATTATAAATGTCCTTTAAAGTTCAAACCCAGTGGGCTCTTTAACCTTTAAAATCTGAGAAGTAATTTGCGGATGTCTCCCCTTGACTTTGTCTGTTGGGGGTTTCATCTCTGACATACTTTGATCTCCTTATACCTAATATCTGTTCAACTCTTTGTGGGTTCCCTCCAGACGCAGTTCTTTCGAAACACGGCCCGTGTCGGGGGACCGTGAAGCCATTGTTATATATATGCTGGTGATGCTGATCCACTTGCCCTGTATACAATAAAGATAGTTTGAACTTTAAAGATAGCTGGGTATATTTGCAGTGGTGCTGCCATGTAGCTGAATATCCGGGTTAAGTTAGATAGATTACTGTATCTGGCTAACTTATTTAGCCGCTCAGCAGCTGAATATGGACCCCTTATTGTTAAGGTAAAAAAAAGTTTGTTTTGTGAACTTTTTTTAAAAAACATTTTGGCAGAAAATTAAACCTAACAATGCCCTCTACTGGACACTCTGTGCATGACAACATTTTGGAGAAACAAAATCATTGCTGACTTCCAAGGTTCAAGGTTTTTTTGTTTGGTTGGTTTTTTAAAATAATTTAATATTTTATTTCCCACTAATTCATCATCTAAGGTTGGCCATGGAAGTCAACAATGGTTGGCAGAGTCCTTTATGTATCATGCATTTAAATCAGTTTGCTTGCCTCTGTCATGCCCACTGTAGAAGACACATTTTCTAGTGAGAGAGAAAGTTGTAGGTCCCTAATCCACTTTCAGGATATTTAGAAATACTTCACCTTTAAAGCTCACCTTGATTTTTGGATCTGATCTCTCCTTATTTACCAGTATATACATTACAAGCTTGCTACTTGTAAGCATTCTTCCTTACTTATCTACAATTTACTACCGCTACTACTCATAATTTCTGTACGACTTCTAATGCACATAAAAGGTAGAACCTTCTCCATAGAACTTACAATTGATTCAAGACAGACATACAGGACAAATAAGAGACCTGGGGAGTTTTATCTATTATGGAAAATGGTTACAACAAACAAGAGTATGATCAGGAGGTTAAGATTTAAAAGCAACCACAAAAAAGTGGGGGTTTAGGCTGGTTCTGAATAAGGGCAGAGAGGGCACACGATGCACCTACTCAGGAAGTCTATTCCAGACGTATTGCACACCAAGGTGGGAAGCCCACAGTTGGGAGTTGGCAGTGAATTAAAATGGAAGTGCCAGGCCGGATCAGTGGGTTGAGAGCACCACACCATCATTTGGTATACTTGGGCATCGAGGAAGATACTTTGCTTCAATGGTGACCCCAGGACTCCTCCTTTCTTCTTGGAATATGATGAGGCATCCGAGCGACCGAGGAAATGGTCCAAGCTCTAGAATTCACTAAAAAATCCAAGATGGATGCTGAGGAGTGAGGGGCATGGGGGCTTTTTCTGTGGGCAACGCGACCTTTTCCTTAATAATCTATCATCTCTTCTTTTCAAATGTTATATACTGAAATGTGTCAGAGAGGAAGACCACCCGCTCCTGATCTTATTTATTTATTTATTATTTTAAAAATGTGTATTCCGCTGATCCACATATCTCAGTGGATTACATCATTACACTCACGATCAAGATATAAAATACAGCCCATATACAGCTTCAATTAAAACAGGGTCACAAACATTATTATGAATAATAATATGCAGATGGGGGCTGGTGCAAGGTTTCCAGTCACTCTGGGAGGCTCCAGTGTTTGGCACACCCTCCAACCCCTGGCCAGCATTAGTCATGGACTGACCATGCCGCCTTCCTCCCCCCTCCCCCACTGCTGGCGTTTGATCAACCTGACTCCTTAAAGCCTCTGGGAACAGAATAGGAAGCTATCAGCTCAGGTCCTGTCAGAGATAGAGATACAATCAGGCACATTTTAAAATGAACGTGCAGGCACCCATACACGCTCGCATCGGCGCATAAGCAGAGATACGCTGGAATTTTAAATCGTGTGCACGCACTCGTACGCGTGTGTGTTTTAAAATACACCAACCACACGCAAGTATGCTCCTAATTTTAAGACATTACTCGAGCACAGCTAGTGCGCGTCTTCCATATGGCCTTTTTGGCTTTATGCATGTATGTAGGCAGATTTTAAAACCCAGTTTTTCCAATTAGTCCATCAGTTTGCCCAGTTAATATCAAGGTCTGTTCTTCATCCTGCACGCCCCCCAGTCGACCCAGACCCCTCACCCTGTCTTGTAAGCTCTAAAAGTTGAGATCTAAGGACTTGCTCCTCATCTAAAGCAGCACTAAAGTTATGTGGATGACAAGCTGGTGCGCGTCGTGGTCTACAATTTTAAAATACGGAGTTATGCGAGTACCTGTTGGCCCCGCCCCAGAATGCCCAGGCCACGTCCCCTTCCCACCCCCTTATTTTTGATGAGAGCACCGGTATATATGCGCATACCTTGCAGCTTTTTAAAATTTGCGCTGCTTGTGCGCGGCCCACACACACGAGCATGTGGCCATTTTGGCGTGAGCAACGCTTTTAAAATCTGTCTCAAAGTCACTCAAGCCACTTCAAACACAGAGACACAAAAGCGAATCAAGCCACGAGAAACACAGAAGTATAAGAATCCATAAATAAACAACGCCATAGCGAAAAGTGGTACTTGGTGTGGCTGCTTATCTGTATGCAGGACAGATGTCGAGATGAAGCGATTTAAAGCGCCGATGGCTCTTTGAGTTTTTGTGGCCATCAAAACCTGTTCTTGTGTGCAGACTGCTGCTCCTGGCTTCCCCTCCCCTCCCCAGAAAGTAGTAGGAAAATTATTAAACTAATATTTACACAATATTTCAGTTATAGGTGTGGTTACAAGTAATTAATAAATTAAGAATTTTAAATTTACTCAATTTGAATTTCTTTCTTACCAGGAAAAATATTGGATTTCGCGTATGCTTTCTTTTCTATGATCAACAAAGATGAAAAACCAAAAATACACCTAGCTATTGATCCATTTAAATAACATATCAGTTCTTCAAGGACTCTGGTGCAATTCAGTCAAAGTTTAGCGGAGAAGAAAAAAAAAAAACAACAACAACAAAACAAAACCTATGAATTGTTATCCTTGCTACCTTCCCGAAATAACTTCAGCGACGGCATTCCACGTCCACAGAAGCCCCTGGCCACAAAGGCCTTGCATGCCGAGCGCCTTGCCTTTGTGCTGGTTAAGTAGCCGCACGCCCACAGCAGGTGGGCTTATCTTCCAGCCACTCTGTTGACTGGTGAGCCCCTTAAAGCATAGAAGCAAAGGAAATGTCAGCTGGCATTAAGACTTTATTCCTAAGGAGGGATAACTGCTTTCAGTTTCTTTGAACGCTCAGAAGCTGCCACTGCTTG
This sequence comes from Rhinatrema bivittatum, assembly GCF_901001135.1. Classification (NCBI taxonomy): domain Eukaryota; kingdom Metazoa; phylum Chordata; class Amphibia; order Gymnophiona; family Rhinatrematidae; genus Rhinatrema; species Rhinatrema bivittatum. The sequence goes on along the minus strand of NC_042629.1, from coordinate 52,252,203 downwards.
AGGAACTCCTACCGCTGCCCGCTCTGCTGACCTTTTATCCAAAGAACACCAAGCAGACATCACAGTGAGGCATACGGCCTAAAGTGAACTCGGGGACATTGATTTCTTAAATAAACAAATGGGGGACTATGATCCCTAGTAAATAAAAGTGCCGAGCACTTATGTAAAACAAACCAAACAAACAAAAAAAAAAAGCTCAACCTGACAACCTAAGAAATAAATGTTGCCTCATTAGGACCGAAAGAAAGTCTGAGGAATAAGACCAAAGAGCACCATTAGGAAACAGGAAAATGAGTATTTTGAGCCAACTAGTTAGTATATGTTTCATGGGATCCTCATTAATCCATATCTTGTTAAAACTATCTTCTCACAGGCGTGGGCCATCCCACTGCTCTGAGGTCCTTTGAACAGATTTTTCTAGCACTTGGTATTACCTGCAGTTAATTTGGCGAGATCCTTAGAGGTAGGGAATTGGAAGTAAAGCACCAGATCAAATAGGGTTTGCGGCATTGTGGTAGAAAGGTAAAATGGCAGAACCTGTTGGGCCCTGAGGGGCCCAACATCTGTTTTCATCCTTGGGAAGGGTAATAACTTAACCCGGTGAGGCCTACAGGCTAATTTTGAAAATTCAGGCTGGGAGCTTACGCTGTGGGTACAAAGTACCCACCATGCATTTTGCCCCCATACGTATGAACAGGGATTTCAAAATGAAATACCTGCCCCTCTGTTCCTGTGCTGACCCCCAGTGCCACCCACTTCTGCATGGCTAAAAGTGCTCACACTGTCATCCAGTGTCCATACGCTCAGCCCTGTTCATGGGGATGGGGTGGAGAGGTGTGTGTGCAATAATCCAACCCTGAAAATGTTGGATTATTGCACCCTAATGACTTGGTGGCTGAAACCCAGAACTGTACCTTAGAGGTGTGCGCTATTGGCCAAGAATTCAATGGCTCCTTTGTGGAAATCACAAGTGAGGTTTTCAATTTGCAGATTTTCTGTCCAGGTGGTACGGAGGATCTTGACATTCACAGCTTGGAAACAGCAGGGTGCAGAACACTCCAGGCAGCAGGTGACTTGATTAATTAATCTGACTTTTCATTTTTTTCTTTCTCCTTTTTGCTTTTTTTTTCTCCCAACATGAAAACTGGCCTTGAGTGTCTACAATATTTGTTTGCAAATTTCTCCATTTGCGCATATATATTTATATCTATCTGTCTATCCATATAGACAGATATCCATATATATATATATATTTGCTGCACTGTCTCCCCTTCGCAGCTGGAAATCGATTCTGCCTTGGTGTCAGTATAGTCTGAGCAAAGGGACATCCAACTGTGATTTCCGCATAATAAAAGCTGATTGAAGTGTCAGTGATTCAGCTGTGTTTTGGCATACATAGGAAAACACATTTTCTCGTCTTCCATTAAAAGAACATGGTTCTGGAAAAACGGAGGTGTCAAGACAATGAAGCACACTTAAGACAACTTTTAATTCCCGGTGAAAGTGCTTGGGCGAATCTGAAGGCAACCGGTTAACCTGGGGCACTGACTCTTTTGCATTGGAAGTGCAGGCCGGCTACCTACCAGAAAAGGCACTTTTTTTCTGAAAGTTCACTTTTAAAAGCCCTACGCACGTCAGAACCAGGAAATACGCGCGTGCGCCTCGGGCTGGCATGTTCCGCGCGGATTTTAAGAAGCGCCTGAGTATGCGCGTATCTCCCGGTACGAGCACAAATCAAAAAGGCCAAACAAGGGATGGGGCGTGGGAGTTGTCTGGATCTGTAACATGAAATCTGTGTGTAAGGATTTACGTGCACAAGTGCGCACCAGGCTCCCCTACTGGGTAACTTTACTTCTGTTATGGATGGTGTGTTAACTCTAAAATATAAAAAAAATCAGGCCTAGTCAGCAGGGTTTGAAGGATCGGGGCTAATAGGGCAAAATGGAGGCTATCTAGCTAGGGGGGGGGGGGGGTTAGGAAGTCCTATCCTTTACTGGGACAAACTGGGAATGAACTGGGGAAACGGGTATTTGCACCGGCACACGGGCCTACCAAATTCCCCCACTTACGCAGTGGGGGCGGCATTTGTGCACCCATGCACACGTCCATGTATGCGCATACTACCGGTTTCATAACATACGTGCATAAACGCGTGTATGGTATAAAATGGCCACATCCACTGGCGTGCATGTGTGGACTGCTTCAGACTTGCACGCGCAATGGAGGGATTTGCTAAAAGAAAATGTGCGGCGTCACGAGTAAGCCTTTCCCAGTTCCCTCCCAGTCTGTCCAACTTTCCTACCCCTCTAACTACCCTTCCTACCTTTCCCTCTGCTCCCCGACCCCTAACCCCTACCTCTCTAGCCTAAATTTATTTTGTTATTCAACTTATTTCATCCTAGGAGCTGAAGTGAGTTGCGCGCGCCGGCAGCTGGCTGGCGCGCGAGTCACCGGGACAGCACAAAATGGCGCTGTCCTGGCCAGCCCTTGCTCCACTCCTTTTTTGATGGCCCGGGAGATACGCGTGAGGCCGGGCTGTTTCTAAAATGCGCTCAGCACAGGCACGGCCCAGCCACGAGCGTATCTCTCGGTTTTTGTGCGCGCAGCCTTTAGAAAATTTGGCCCTAAGCTGGCAATGAATGTAAGTAAATAACCATGAAATATTGGTGATAAAAGAACAAGGAATCTGTTCTACTTGTACTTTTAGATCTCTCAAATGCCTTTGATCTGGTAGACCATTGTATTTTGATGAGGCATTGTGAAGCCTTAGGATTGGGTGGTACTGTTTTAAATTGGCTTTCGAGTTTTTTTTAACTGATAGAAAGCAACTTGTGTTCTGGCAAGTGAATAAATCCATGTGTACTGAGTAGCAGACAGGATTCCTCATTATCCCCTATCCTATTTAATTTATTTTTAATTCCTTTGGGTGAAATGGTGTGGGATTTTGGGCTTGAGATATTCATCTATGCAGATGATATTCAAATCCTGGCTCCTTTGGGATGTAGTCAAGAGATTACAGTTGAGAGATTAAATCTATGTTTGCAATCAGTGTCAGCATGGTTAAGGAAGAATGGAATGTTTCTAAATTGTGCAAAAACAGAATTACTGAGAGTGGCTCCTGATCAATTAAAGTATTTACTATTTCCTTATGTTGGGAAGAGTCAAATTGTCTCCCAAAAAAGAGGTGAGATCTTTGGGGGTGATTATAGAAGAGATCTATGGAAAAACAAGTAGCGAGTGTTTTACGTCAAACATATGGGAAACTGAAAATTGTCCGGCAGTTATGTCCATATTTAGACTTGCAGCAATGAAAGCAGTGCCGTATGCAATATTATCGAGCATAGATTACTGTAATGTTCTGTACTGGGGTGCACCTGGAAAGTTAATACGTAAACTTCAAATAATTCAGAACACCGCTGCACACATAGTTACAGGGCGGTCCAGGAAAACTTCAGCTGGTCCTCTCCTATTCCAACTTCACTAGCTTCCGTTCTCTTTCTGTTGCAAATTTTAATTCCTAATTTTAGCATTTTTAAGACTTTGCATGGAATGGGTTCACTGAACTTGAAGAAATGACTGAAATGGCAAGAGCCCAGTAGATGTTTAAGATGTAAGGGGAACTTTTTGTTACAAATTCCATCTGTGAAATGCTTTTGACAAAAAAGATTGTTGAAAAGATTATTTGTAGGTAGTGTCTCTATACGAATTAACAGGGGAAACTGATATAAAAAAAGTTCAGAAGAATGCTAAAAACTTGGTTTACCTCTCAATCATTCAATACATGATGTGACTACAATTGATTATGAATACAGTGGTAAATAATCGATGTGGTTTTGCTACTGAGTAGGATTGAAGAAGCGAGATCTGTGGGTCAGATGTGTATGTAATTATATTTAATTGAGTGCTTAATATTGTTTTATTTTTAATTTTGATGTTTTATTATGTATTTTTATTATTTATTTTAAAATTTTAGTTGGAATTATTTTTAATATGTTGTAAATCACTTCCAGCTAATTTTAATCAGTAAAGTGACACAGAACTATTATTAAATTAAATAAATAAAATAAACAGACAGATAAACCAAAAATATCAAGTAAACATCTATGTTTGGTAGTAGGGTGTGTGTGTTTGGGGGGTGTGGGGGGAATTCCAGGAATCCAGTTTGCTGGAAGCTCAATAAAACATCACCCAGAGTCTCTGTCAACTGGGAAGAGCAAATGATGGTAAGGGGGTGTGAGGATGGCCGAGAAAACACGCTGACTCCAGCCTTTCTGAAGTAATATTCACTTTATTCACATACAAACAGATCCCATGCTGGGAACCACTGCCTACCTTTGCAGTATTCAGCTTTCGCACAGGGTTGTAGACTGCCTTCCCTCTGGACAGGGTACCTTCACTCCCTTCTGGCTTGGACAGGATAGTTTAACAGGAGCTGCCTCTCCTGGAGATGTAGCAGCCTCCTGAACCCAGCTGGGCTTACCCTCTTATGTGCCCCAGCAGGTCCCTCCCTCAGGACTCTCCCTGCCCCAGCCGGGTCCCGCTCTCTCCCTCTGTGGGATTTAAGGTGGATGCCTGGTCCTGCACAGGTTTAAAGGGAGAAAACAGGGCCACTCTGTCACAGGGGGATATCAATCTTGAAGATTAATCTGGTATTCCTGGAATCTATATTTTCCATTTATTTTATTAGAAGATGAATCATATATACCAGTTCTTTAGATCATTCATGTATTCCAGGAAACAGTATGTTGGGATAGGAATCATTTATTTGTTTAGATGAATCTCTTTACGTCTGCAAACTCTATTTTAACCAACTGGAGCTAAATGTATATTTATTTCATTAGAAGGGCAATTTTCAAAGCCATTTCTTGTGTGTATAAAGTGATCTTAGTTGCATCGAGAAGTGGTGTTCTTAGGATCATGTAGACAACCTTTTTTTCCAAATCTACACATTTACTTTTAAAGCAGAATTTATGTGTGCATAAAAAAGCAGGGGCATGTGCCCTGCAGTGAACATATGTGTGCATCTTCTCTCTCTCTCTCTCTCTGAAAATTTGGTGCAAAGCCTGTAGATAGAAAAATACGTACTGACTTTACGCCAAAGTACATAGACTGAATACACCCCCCTTAGTTATGTCAGATGCAATTTGAACTGCAGGCACCATTATTTCTGACCGACCGAGTCAAGGTAACCTGCATTCCTTCCTTGCTGGGTGGCACTGCATTGTCCTGGGCTTCCCCTCTCTGGGAAAGGAACGACCAAATCACGGTGAACCTAGAAGATATGGTAGGCCTGATTGATAAACTGAAGAGTAGTAAATCACCTAGACCGGAGTTCTAAAGCAACTCAAAAATGAAATTTGAGACCTATTAGTAAAAATTTGTAACCTATCATTAAAATCATCCATTGTACCTGAAGACTGCAGGATAGCAAATGTAACCCCAATATTTAAAAAGGGCTCCAGGGGCGATCTGGGAAACTACAGACCGGTTAGCCCGACTTCAGTGCCAGGAAAAATAGTGGAAAGTGTTCTAAATATCAAAATCACAGAACATATAGAAAGGCATGGTTTAATGGAACAAAGTCAGCATGGCTTTACCCAGGGCAAGTCTTGCCTCACAAATCTGCTTCACTTTTTTGAAGGAGTTAATAAACATGTGGATAAAGGTGAACCAGTAGATGTAGTATACTTGGATTTTCAGAAGGCGTTTGATAAAGTTCCTCATGAGAGGCTTCTAGGAAAAGTAAAAAGTCATGGGATAGGTGGCGATGTCCTTTCGTGGATTACAAACAGGCTAAAAGACAAGAAACAGAGAGTAGGATTAAATGGACAATTTTCTCAGTGGAAGGGAGTGGGCAGTGGAGTGCCTAAGGGATCTGTATTGGGACCCTTACTTTTCAATATATTTATAAATGATCTGGAAAGAAATATGATGAGTGAGGTAATCAAATTTGCAGATGATACAAAATTGTTCAGAGTAGTTAAATCACAAGCAGATTGTGATAAATTGCAGGAAGACCTTGTGAGATTGGAAAATTGGGCATCGAAATGGCAGATGAAATTTAAAGTGGATAAGTGCAAGGTGATGCATATAGGGAAAAATAACCCATGCTATAGTTACACAATGTTAGGTTCCATATTAGGGTCTACCACCCAAGAAAGAGATCTAGGTGTGATAGTGGATAACACATTGAAATCGTCGGTTCAGTGTGCTGCGGCAGTCAAAAAAGCAAACAGAATGTTGGGAATTATTATGAAGGGAATGGTGAATAAAACAGAAAATGTCATAATGCCTTTGTATCGATCCATGGTGAGACCCCCACCTTGAATATTGTGTACAATTCTGGTCGCCGCATCTCAAAAAAGATATAATTGCGATGGAGAAGGTACAGAGAAGGGCAACCAAAATGATAAGGGGAATGGAACAGCTCCCCTATGAAGAAACACTAAAGAGGTTAGGACTTTTCATCTTGGAGAAGAGACGGCTGAGGGGGGATATGACAGAGGTGTTTAAAATCATGAGAGGTCTAGAACGGGTAGATGTGCCCCCTAGTCTTTCAGATAATAGAAAGACTAGGGGACACTCCATGAAGTTAGCATGTGGCACATTTAAAACTAATCAGAGAAAGTTCTTCTTCACTCAACGCATAATTAAACTCTGGAATTTGTTGCCAGAGGACGTGGTTAATTCAGTTAGTATAGCTGTGTTTTAAAAAAGATTGGATAAGTTCTTGGAGGAGAAGTCTATTACCTGCTCTTAATTAAGTTGACTTAGAAAATAGCCACTGCTATTACTAGCAACGGTAACATGGAATAGACTTAGTTTTTGGGTACTTGCCAGGTTCTTATGGCCTGGATTGGCCACTGTTGGAAACAAGATGCTGGGCTTGATGGACCCTTGGTCTGACACAGTATGGCATGTTCTTATGTTCTTATGTTTTTATGACCCACTCGTGGGGGATCTGGTACACTTTCTGCAAGAGTTCTGACAAGCCTTTGATGAGCCATTCATACAACTTCCAAGTCTTTTGAACTGTTGCAGATCAGACAAGGCTCCCAGTCACTAGGAGAATACGTGGTGCACTTCCACACTTTGGTCTCCAAACTCCAATGGTGCAGTGACCACTTAATTGTACTTTTCCAACAAGAACTTTCAGAACGCATCAAAAACAAGCTGGTTTCCAAAGACCAACTATCTACCTTGGATGGGCAGATCATTATAGCCATGCAAATAGATCTGAGGTACCAGGAACGAGCCAAAGAGAGAGGTTCGGTTTGTCAAACCACCCTTCTGGTACCCGACTCTCAGTCCCTCATGGAACCCATGCTGACTTCAGAAACTACTAGCATCCCAGAAGAGAATATGCAGGTGGATCACGTCAAGCTATCTCTAGAGGAGAAGCAGAGGCATCGTCGACTCCAATTGTATTGTGGTGCATCAGAGCACTTCGCTGACTGTTGCCCAGTCAAGCCAGGAAGACTCCTGAATCTTGGCGTGGTGAGGGCCCACCCTAACCTGCTCCTGCACTTCTCCCCAATTTATCATTCCTGTCTCTCCTTGACATTGGAGGTGAGGAAATTTTATTCATGAATCTCAGGTACAGCAATATGGTATTCCAACAGTTACCTTAGATCCAGCAATCACAATTTCATTGGTCCATGGTGAACCTTTACCTGGGCATATTGTCTGGCACCCTGCACAGGGAACAGATCTCTCTATAAGTTCTTCCTAATGCAATTAATCAGATCATCCTAGGTCTGCCCTGGTTCCATCTATACCAGCCTGAAGCTGACTGGCAAACTCTAAAGATCTCTGGTGCTGAACAGTGTCTGCTCGGCTGGCAAGTTCCCTAGCAAGAACTATGGTTCCTGACTTGCCTACCTCTCCCACCGTTTCCATGATTCCCACTAATTACCAACCCTTGCCAAACCTTGACACAGAAGATTCAGACCTTCCCATCACTAGTGGTGAGTTCCAAAGTTGTTTGCTAGTATTTGGATTTCCGACTTCTTCATCTTGGGGCTAGTGGGCACATTTATCTCTCACTCACCTAAGGTGCTGTGGCACCCCAATTCAGCCAAGGCTGAGACAGCCTTCAAAGAACAAAACTCCTGGGAGCCAACATTGAGCCTACAGGGTCCTGAACTTGTCTATGGAAACCATAGAAGATTCCCCAGGAAGCCAAAGCCCAGAAAACTGGGGCCTTGGAGGGGGGTTATTGTTATAACCGCTGGTTGTGGGGCTCATCCGCGACCGGTGTGGTTCACCCTCCTAATGTGGCTTTTCGATGTGGCCTACAGGCCGCTGGACTTCCTCCATGTGGCAGGACACCACCAGACAGCTACCACAGCTAACCACAGCCAAGACCAACGATCTACCTTGGATGGGCCTTGCCGCTGCTCACCTGACATTCCCTAGGTATGTGTTCACCCGACATCTGGACCCTTAAAGGGACCACGGTGGGAGAGGACCATGGCATCTATGGATGATGTCAGTGGCCTTAGCCCCTTATAAGGGCTCTCCAGACTCTCTTACCTTGCCTCAGCAACAGGTCTTTTGCATTCCTTGCAGTACATGTTGCGTTCTTGTGCCTCATCTTGTTGTCCAGCCTTGCCTCATCTTCTTGTCCAGCCTTGCCTTGCCTTCTGGTCCAGCCTTGCCTTGTTTTCCAGTTCCAGCCTCTTCTAGGCTTATCCTCTAGCCCAGCCTATCCAGCCTGTCTTCCTCATCTTTGTCAATGTTTCCTGTGTGTCCACATCTTTCTCGGGTTGCTGCTCTGGATCCTGACCCCTTGCCTGGACCTGACTATGATTGCCTGCCACCTAGACCTAACCCCTTGCCTGGACCAGACTACGATTGCCTGCCACCTGGATTTGACCCCTTGCTTGGTCTTGACTATTCTTCTCACTGTCTGCCCTGACTTTGACCTTCTCAGACTCAGTTAAACCTGCCTCCAGTGTGTCTTAGACTCTTGCCTTGTACTTGTCTTAGGGCCCCGCCTAAGTCTTGCCGGCCTCCAGAACCTAAGGGCTCAACCTTAGGGGGAGGCGGCTGGTATAGATGAAGCTCCAGTCTGGCCTGTTATCAAGTCTGTTCACCAGCTGCCAGCGTAGGCCTCAGGGGTTCAGCCTCGAGGCTGCATCAGCATCGCCATAGCACTAAGGGCTCATAATGTTACAATGAGTTTTGCTGTGAAATCTACTTAAAGAAAATACAGTCTCCTCTTTATCAGCACTGCTCCCAAGTTAAGCTATAATTCTTAGTAGATTCAATACACACTATTGTGCCTGTTAAAGTGTATTTTGTCATATTAAACGCATGTCCCTCATTCCTTGACAGTCTAATGTCCGATGGGTGACTCATGCTTCAATACTACTCATGAAAACATTGGGATGTTATAACCCCCTTCTACCCAAAATGAATCTGCAAATACTTAATCATTTGATCCAGGCAGCAAATCTCTGACACCTGGACTGCATGAAGACTCCCAATGGACGAAGAAAGCTTGTCATTTATAATTATTAACCAACTGCAGCTGGACAAACAGAGGCACAGGTTGATAAAGTGGCAGGCACAGGGTCAGAGAGGATGCTCAGTCTCACTTTTCAAGATTCTTCTGACATGGGGTTCAAGACCTTATATGCTCTTCCTAGTTGTTAATCTTTGGTGGTGGTGGTGGGGGGTACAATTCTGAAACCCCGTTGGCTTGCAAGCACAGAGCTTCCCTTTGGAACTTAGGAGCCATCAAAGACGGGTACAAAACAACCTAAAAGGTTTGTTCGGCAAAGTATGCGTGCGCAGCAGATTGCAAAATGAAAATCCTGCACGTGATTTTCCCTCCCCACCTTAACCCTGTCCCTGGGCTCGCCTCTTGCAGTTATGGCTAAAAGTACATTCTTTTAGCCGATGGGGGGGGGGGGGGGGGGTGGCGGCGAGGGTGTAGCTTTCCACCGAGAGAATTTACCCAAGTAATTCTTTTGTTACCCAGAAAAAGTCCTTTGAAAATTCTCCTCCTTTCTTTCCTCTAGCACAGGTGCTGGAATGCAGTCTAGACTTAGAAGTGATTTCAGCCATAGATTGTTTTGATAGCGCCGGTCTTATTACATACCTCAGCGCCTGAATGTCCAATAAACTGCCTGCCTCGATCTTTGTGGACACTCCCACTTGATGAAACAGAGAAATGTCTCCCCCCCCCCCCCCAAAAAAAAAAAAAAGCAGCAGTTTTAAATAAGCTGCTCAAAATATCATTTCCTCTTCAAGAGGCCGATGTAGTAAAGTGCGTGGAATTTGGCAAAGTGGAAACTTGTCCGTGTAAGGTGCACAATTTCCCCTTTTTACACACAGAGAGGACTTTGCACATTTTTTGACTTTGCCTGTGGTCTTACGTGCGTAGGTTTGCTCTGGCAAAATTTGATGCAAAAATGAGTTGATGTACGGCTGTGATGCAAAAGCATGCAAAGCGGCTCATTAAACTTCTGTGCGTAAGTTTTCTACCGGGCTTATTTGTGTACGAGTCCCAATAGAAAACGTATGCAGGGGAAAGTCGCAGCTTCTGTGTAAAATTCAGCGCAGCTTAATACATCCGCCTCCTTGTCGTCTTCCTTTTGTGTTAATATATTTCATTTTTTTTCATGTTTAAACTGTTTTAGGGAATATATAGGAAACACATTTTATCATGGCCCCATCACCTCTTAAAAAGAAACAGCCAACCCTCCTTATTAGAGTTCATTCTTCATTGGTCCCAATGCACTACCCACGAGGAGGCCAGATAATGGTTTACTCGGGTTCATAATTTTGGGAGTGGCTCAGTGGGAAGAGCATTAAAAAAAATCCAAAACTTTAAACGCACTGCTACCTTCCTTGAGAACACAACAGAAAACTGAACAAGACAAAAGGGGATTGTGAAGACTAAAAATGTTGCTTTTCTAGTGCTGCTGTTTCAAACAATGAGGTCATGGCATAAGACGCGGAGTTGACAAGATACTGAAATTATAATCTTTTTTGGTGTCGGGTTTCGGGATACAGCAAGGTAATCCTAGGAGGTAATGGACTGGGTGACACGCCCAAGAATGCGAGGCACTCATCAAGGATTTATTACCAGAAACAGCATAAGAGGAGGGGGAAGGGGGTTAATCAAGGTGAATATGTAAGGTTACTAATACACTTCCAGGAGAAAGGGAAGGAGGTCAGGCCTTCTGGAGTGTGTGTCTGGTTCACTGAGAGGTGAACGGATTCTATGAACAGAGAGCTGTCACACTACCAAAGAAGGGTACACAATATGTCACCCCTTGAGCGAGGAGGTGGACGGAGACTCCAAGAATCACATTCAGCTAACATCCCAGATTCATCCGAACATGTCTGTATCATCTCCATTTTCCTCTCTGTTGAAAAACAGCCATGCTGACAACAATAAGCAGTGACACCAGATTCCAAACTTTAGCAAAAGGGAACGGCAAGAGCGAGGGATGACGGGAGCGTGATGGACAGGGGTATGAACAGGCGGACAGCGAAATCAGCTCCTTCCCCTCTCACCCCCCCCCCCCAGAATGGTTTCAGCTCCAGATTATCAGTTCAGAGTTAGTAAATATCCAGTCCTTTCTTCCCGCCTTCCTCTGTGGGGTTAGAAATTGTGTCTTCAGAAAGAGAGTTATGGCCTTGAGCCCTTATTGCATGGGTCAGAAGGAAGAATCTAAAGGAAAAATAAGGAGCCTGTTGAAAGACAAAGAATCCTCCCGTTTGCTGGTATGCGGCTCTTAGCTGTTGGCTGGCTCTTTTATTTAGATAACCCAAATGGCTCAAAGATGGATGGAAAGAAAGGAGGAGGGAAGAAAGTGCACATCCTAGGACTGGAAAAAAAAATGCAAAGAAGACCAGAAGCAGCAGTATTCCTGTTTAATGTCTTTTTTTGGATTTGCAGAACGACCTTGCCTGAATTCCACTCATTTCATCTCTTGCTGGTCACAGCGGACCACGCCTTTCAGCGCGATACACTGCAAGCGAGAAGAGCCTTGTAAACATGAATATTGCTTAATGCAGCAGTACTGGTGCTCCAAAATACCCGCCTGCTTCCTTCTTGCGCCCTACTCGTTTCCTTTTGGTTCATTCCAGCACATTTTATTTCTTAAGCCTGCACGTTACATTTTAAATAAAACTTGGCTACCTTTTATTAGGACGGAACCCCTGGCTTTTGAAAGTTCCTTTCTTGTGCCCATCCTTAAGCCATTTTTAATTATCACTGCGCTACCTCCATGATGAGGACCAGCACCAAGATTTACCTACAGTCACAAAGCTGAGAGTGGCTTAGATAGGAGGAGCTTTCAAAATCTTTAAACACTTATTTTGCAAAAAACAAAATGCTCAACAGAGTAAGAGCTTAATTTGATGTGCCTTTGTTATGTTTTGGGTTTGGTTTTTTTAATGTATGGCTTCATGGTATGTTCTTACATTTTGACGCAGCTAGAAGATAATGTATACCGATAGTTTGTTTTATGTTCTTCTTTTCCATTTAAAATACTGTTTTTATGTTTTAATGTAATCCACCTTGGAACGTGTGACAGAAATGTGGGGTATAAACTGATACATTCCATTAAATCAACGAGTTTCCTTGCTGTGATTACCAACCGAAATTGCCTGAACTATTTTTGCTAGCACCAAAGCTCCATTCACAGCTCAGTGAACTGCCAACTCTCCCATTCCCTGAGCCGGAAACTCTCTACCTGTAAGTCATCCAACAGCTTCCAACTGCCGATTTTGACTCTATCAAACAAAACTCTATTGTATTCAGCACCCAGTTGAGCCAACACCTGTGACTAGAGATAAACAGCCTATGCAGGGAAGGGTAAATTATTAGACAAACACATTTTAAGACAATATAAACTCCTCAAACATCAAAAGCTTTCGTAAGCAAAGTGCAGCAAAAACCACATTCTGCCTCCATGACAGCAGTTTCCTTTCTCTGCAACTTTTATACAAGGATCCACCTGGATCAGACTCATGAGTGACTCAGACTCCATCTACAAAGTCTGAACTTTTTCATGGCAGATGCCAGCTACGTTAGAGCCTCTGCAATAATAAAATTCGACATGCCCGTTAAGGCCCTGCTGTACCCTTTAAAAATAGCGAGGTCTGCAGAAAGGCCTTGACATACATGTCTGCACAGGTAAATGAAGGGATATCAGATGCAAATGAGGGGTTCCCGAGTGTTTGGTAAACTAGGTGGTATGCCTCCTTCCATGTTATCTAGCAAGCGTTTGCTAAATGGCCTTTAGTTCACTCCTGCTAGGAGCTGGCGTTAAGTCGCTACCGTACACAGTAAGACCCGAAGTCCCCATTGCTAACTCACCCCTTTACTTTGGGTGGCAGTGAAGACTGCAAATGGCAGTAGCAGGCTCGGTAGTAGTTCTTTTGGGTTTACCATGCATGCCACTAATGTGGCCCGACCCGTGTAGCCAAAATTCAGCGTGCATGTTAAGAAGACTATTTGCAGACAGGCATGCTTTTTTTTTTTTTTTGGCATGCTCAGGCTAAAACCTTTTTAGTGTGAATTTTAGTACATGGGACCTTTAAACATTTCTTTGGCGGGGGGGGGGGGGGGGGGGGAATTGAGAGTCCCTAAATAACCTGTGTTTATAAAGAACAGCACCATATGCCATTTATTTTCTTTCTTGGAAAAGGCTTCATTTTAAAGATGTCAAATCACAACATTACTTTTTTTTTTTTTTTTTAACATTTCACTGTTGACATATCTGTGTCAAATATCCAGCCACTTCAGCTGCTTCTACTTTGGTTTAAAGACAAAAGAGACTCTAAGGAAACATCGCAGTATTACTCTGCAAAATAAAAGCTCTTTTGTGTGTGTGTGTGTGGTTAATAGGTCGTTTCCATTAATTTGCAATGCTTTCAGCCTCAGTTCTGATTTGACTTTCTTCTGAGAACACTTTAGCATCCCGATCCATGTGTATCAGCTGGCAGAAAATGTTCATCATCAGACTAACGTGGCGCACGCCGCACGCATCTCTTCCACCTCCCGCACCTCCCCTCTGATCCCCACCATCATCCCCACAACCCCTCTTAGCATATTTTTCTTCTTCATCACGGGGCAGGAGCAATCTCCGGTCACGCCTGCCCTGCCGGATTTATTCTTAGATACGGTGCCAGCGGACTGACCCCAGCACCGTGAATTCCTTCTGGGCAAAATGGTGCCAGCCGGGCCAGGTCCAGAGCCAGACTGACGCTATTCTGTGCAAAAGAAATGAGCAATGGCGCCTGTCGGCATCATTTCCAAGCAGATCTGGGCTGGGACAAGAGCAGCTGAGGATCGCTTTTGCTCCATGAAGGAAAATAAAATAAAATGGTAAGAGGGGATGGGTGAGTGGAGGAGGAACAGTGGGAGCGGAAGAAATGGAGGTGAAGCTTGAGAGGATTTGGGTTTTCTTCCTTCAATGGGACTTCAGATTTTTTTTAAATAAATGAAAAACAAAAATGAAACCAGCAACAAAGAAAATGAAAGAAAATAGCCGCCTAATAAGTTAGGAGGTTAGAATTTAGCCGGCTAAGGGGGTCATTTTCTATGCGTATCATACGCGAAAAGAGACTTTTCGCATGCGATAGCTACATCGGGGAGTCGTTGGGGCGGACGTGGCAGAAACTTCGCTGGCGGCGAAAAGGTAAGACCCTTTATCGCCGCCAGTAGCGCGCCCAATAGCGCCACCTTTCTCGGTGGCGCTATTGGTGCGAAAGCCGGCAGCAATAACACCGCCCTCCCCCCCGTTACCGCCGAATTCAGAAAGCCCTGCGATGAAAGAAAATCCAGCCCTTAAGTTAGGAGCATTATGGGGGTGTAACTGGGAGCAGTTGAGTTAGTTGGCTAAGTCTACTCGGGCAAAAGAGTTGCCCTAAAGTTAGGCAGCTACAGTTATCCGGCTAACGTTAAGATAGCTGGCTATAGTCAATACTGCAGCTGCACTATTGAATACACCTCCAGAGTTAGCCAGATGAGTTTATCCAGCTAACAGCTATCCGGACTGTGCACTTTCGCCAGCATCACAGCTACGACTGCCCACCAAACAAGTTCTCAGGAGCAAACTAAAGAGCACAATTGCTGGCACTGTTGTCACGCCCAAACCACTGGTATCTGAAAACATCCAATGCGACCAAAAATAATAATCTGATTACCAAAGCATGAAGGAAAAAAACACACCTTGCCCCCAAGACTTTAAACCTTCTTGAATTGAACCCCATTGCCCAAAATGCTCCCAGGCTCACGCTCCTGTACCGTGGCTGAGTCGACTGTCATGTTAAGGAAGGGAAACTGAAATGTGCCGTAGTATTACTCTGTATAGAACTTAATGGAATCCTTTTTTTGGTCTGTTTTTCTGCGCATTTCTTTTTTTTTTCACCCGCACATTCCTACTTGTCTGCTGTACTGCAGGTCAATTTTATGGAGATCTGAGGCACAGGGAATCAAAAGATTCAGACTTGGGCAGAATCGCCTCCGCTCCGTCACAGGTGATTCATGTTTTCTCCAGAGCAGAGATGAAAACACATCAAAAGGCTTTTCCGCACAACAGAGCTGAGAAAGCATTAAGGGACTCATCCCCTGGAAGGCGGCCCGGGAGAAAATATTGTTCTAAAACCTCCCCCTGCTGCAGGATCTGACCAACCCTCCCTTTTCAAACATTTCTCACTGTTTTGATAATAAATATGTCACAGTCCACGCTTGAGTTCTTCCTTTCCTTTGGCTGCCTTTACCCTTTTTCGGAGGGGGTGGAGGGTGGGGAGAGTGGAGGAAATGCAGTGGAGAGGTGAACTGGAGACTGCTGATGTGTCGCGGTAAAGACGCTTTAATGACTTAAGGCGAGCTTTATCCTGCACAGTTCTGAGAGCGTATGTCTGCTCGTTTGTGTGTGTGTAATTGCCATGAAACAATTCACAGGCCAAGACCTATTTTCTTGGAAATAGGGATTCAAAGCAATCTTATAGTTCTGAATCTGCTTCATTAATCCATCCCTGGACCAAACTGATTGGCATTATGAAAACCTGAATCCCTCTCCCTCACAACTGCTTGGCACGAATTCGAACAAGGCATTCATTCAAAGCAATCATTTGTGAGGCAGGTAGCAGGTGATCTTAGGCTAAATGAAAATTAAAATGTGATATTTTACCTCCCATCAATATGATGCTGACTTGGAGCAGATTTGCTCCAAAGGCCTGATAGTATCTTGCACTATAAAGGTACCCAGCAATTCTCAATATTCGACATGAAAGCACTTACATTTTCAATCACTTACCCTCCTTTCTTCACCCTATAGCCCAAGAGCTAAGATATCAGTAGTAAAGGGAAATGATGTTTGATGTCAAAGTAAACTATGGCCCATTTATAAGACGATCACCTCAAATTCAGGCGAATACAGTAAGATCCGATCATTAATGCCAGGACCTAGGCCGCCTCAGCAGCAGTCTTTGGCCCAGCAGGACTTGTGAGAGGGGTTCCTCTGGTCTAAAAAACACCCACCTTGTGTTATAATTGGGAAAATATAGGTGGTGGAGTCCTGTTTTGTTCGAGTCTGCAGAAAGTCATGAATGAAAGTCATGAACTTTGCTCAGACCTGTATCAAAAATCAACCTTTCCTCAACTTAAACATCCAGATTGTGGCAAAATCCACAGGAGACTGGTGAGACTCCACTACTGGCAAACAACATCCATGAGTTTTCCTGTAGTGGCATGGCTATTGTTCCATTGAAAAATAAATACTTAAAGAGGTTTGCATATAAATTGGTAGTTCACGATTTTACGGAAACTCCACCGATTTATCAGCATGCCTACTTTCCCCAAGCCATGCATCCTTAAACATCGGTCAGACCATGCAGTGCTTGTTTCTCTTGATTGGTGGAATGTGTTGCTAAATATCCTGTGTCTTATTAGGAAAACAGAACTGATACAATACTGCCAAGAATGTGTACTTCAGTCTAACGCAGACACAGTAAATAAAAACTATTTATAAAGCAGGACACAGGGTTTATCATGCACTCAATAAGGATTTAGTTTACCGAAGGTGCTTTACCAATATTGCAGTATTGTCACAATTGTAAAGCAAAGTAACTGAGCCATTTGGGTGGAGGGAGAGAGCAGGGAGGGGAGGTGTTTTGCTTGAATGGTTTTGGCACTTGAACAATCTTTATAAAAAATCTTACATTAGGATTATCCTTCTGTTAATATTGCACTTAATCTAAGAGTGAAAAGGCAATGGCTTCTGTGGGATGTGAGGCAGATAGCTGGAGCTACAGGCCTAGCTGAAAGCTGTTCCACCTGTGTAAATGGAAGTGAGGTAAAAATGCCCATAATACACTGCATGCTGCCTCAGATCCAACCGATCAGAACCCCTATCACACTGCTTCCCGCCTCATATCCAACTAATCAGGACTTTCACAGTGAGGTAAGATCACCCATAATACACTGCTTCCCACCTCAGACCAAACCAATCAGAACCCAGAATACAAATTCCTGTGGTAGACACATACAGTAGGTAACACTGCTAAGGCAGTGCCATAAGGTGGCAGCATAACACACAGACGCTTTAGTTTGAAACAAAATGGGGAAGTTCAACACAATTTCCCATTTAGTTTTGAAAATGAAAGAAACAAACAAATACAATTGAATTTGTTTTCATGTTGTTTTATTTTCAAATGGAAAAAAGACCCTCCTCCAAACACGCCAGTCGCTCCTGCTCCACCAGGTGTCCATTTCAAATGAGGCTGGCAGACCCTAAAGGCCGGCGCCATTTTGTTGTATGGAGGCACCAGCACCTCTGTAGGAAGGTAGAGCTATACCTCTGTATTACAAAATGGTGCCGGTTTCAGGGCCCACCAGCACCATTTAGAAATGGACACTTGGAAGGACAGAAGCAACTGGAGTTTGCTCCTATCCCTTATGTCCAAGGATAAGATAAGTGGTTGAAAGGGACACTGGGGGGGGGGGGGGGGCACATTGGAGGCAGAGAGGGTGGGACAGACCTGGCATCTTTTTTCATTTGTTATTCATTCTGTGTTAAATTTAAAAAAAATGAAAACCAAAATGAAAAAATGTTCAGTGTATGCCCCTAAGAAACCGAAGAGCAATATAACATTAGAGGTCTGAACAGAAAACACTGTGAATGCAGAGGAATTCCTGTGTGACGACACAGGTAGAATGAGGATAGGAAGAACAAAGCTTTCAAAATGACTGAAAAACAGGTAAAATATATGACTTTAAAAACTGATTTTTCAAGAAATGATTCTGAATTTTAGGATTCCTTTTTTTTTCCAAAGACAGTGATTTTAAATACATTTCCACGATACTCAGTGTTAAAACCAATCACTATAGAATCTTATTGATCCCCGGCTATACCTTTTTCCATGGCTTACATTTAACATATTACAAAAAGGTGCAATGATTCCTAGTTAAATTCACGGAGAGCAGCAGTGATGGCTACAGCACAGTTAAACTACCCTATCTCTATAAAATACATTTAAGCCAAAAATACCGCAGTGTGCTATTAACCACCTCATTCCCTCCACCTCACCCCCACCTGAAAAATGAAAAAAAAAAAAAAGAGTTAAAGCGGGATCGATGGCCACGAATCACCGCCAGTGATTCAAGGTTTGGCTACATACACGGTTGCCAGGACTTTTTTCACGGCAGCTGCTCTAAATACTAAGGTCCTTACACTAATACACTTGCAGAGGGCGAAAAGAGGGGACGTCAAAAAGGCAGCGGGTTAAAGAATAGCTACCCTGGAGCCCCTTTCATGAGCTATGGTCTTGACAAGGAATCGGGGGTGATATGACAACAGAACCCATCCCTACAAACATCTATCTCTCTATATAAGAGCTGCAAATCTGTAAGTGACTTTATGTGGTCGTAAATATCGGAACATTTTTTAAGACAAGCGAAGGCAAGAAAGCTGCAGATGAAAGGTTAAAGTGTTCTAAAGAGAGACCTTTTCTTGAGAGGGAGGAGACACCACTACTTCAGGGCACTCAGCAATAATAACCTTAGCAATTCACTTTGCTATCCCGTTTGCTCCCTGCATATTTATGGCTATGAATGATTAGATGTGTGGGGGAGAAGAGACACTGGGATTTTAAGACCCTGATGTGATATACTGCCAGTAGAAAACAGACAAGATAGTGCATGGGGGGGGGGAATGTAAGAAAGGTCACTCTGCCGGCAACGTTTTTTAAACGTCTACACCTAAGTTAACCCACAGAAAAGTTACGCTTTCTCAAGGAGAAGGTGTAATTTTGTGTGCGCTAATCTGGGCGCATATCAGGCCAATTACCTGGGCATAAATTTGCTTTGAAGATGCTGGTTGAAGTCTGAAAATAGAAGTTACACGCAGGTTCCGGCCTTGTCGACGCAGCTATGAAATTACCCTCCCTAAGTATTTGCCAATTGCTGTCGTAACCAGACTATTAAGACAGATGTTTAACGGACGATGATTCTGGAATCTGTGTCAGCACTGGAGGTACGTGGGGAAGGGAAGAAAGGAGAAGCTGAATTTTAATTCTCTTCTGCGAAAGCAGAATTCAATTCTTCGCTACCTTGCCACATATCTTAGAAAGAAAACAATATACCCCATTCTGGTCTTCAAATGTGTGATTCACTTTTAAAATTCTTTCTAATAGCCATATTAAGCAGCTATATCAAATCTATTATAGGTTGCCGACATTGTGATAAAACAAATAGGAAATTAATTCAATACGTGGGAGTTATGGGCCAGACTTTCAAGATCTGTTATTTAGACCATTACCAATACGCAAATGTACAGTGGATATCACAAGAGGTCACTGCCCTAAAAAAGCTTAACAGTGCAAACCAAAGACAGCGTTGGAAGATCTATAGTGAAATCCCTAAGTTTCAGAGCTCTGTGATCAAATCACTACAGTACAGTCAGTTTGAATGCTTTTCAGTTGTGCTAAATATGTTTCATGAATCATGAAACCATGAACATAATCCATTCGTGGTATCAAATTAAGAAAACATGGTTATTAATAGCATTGTACTACAGGGTCCATCCTGCATCAAGACAAAGTCGACCTGTGTCTACCAGGTCTTGAAAGATTCCTTACCGCTAGTGTCTTTCCTTACTTATAAAATTCAGAGGCTCTGTATTACACTGAAGTCCATTCAGAAGATGATTTATCAGAAGCAGAAATATTTCGTGTTTTAATTTGGTTGGGTGATGATTCATACAAAAAAAAAAGTAAGGTAGAATTAGCACAAATTTGAAACCTGTGGATAGCAGAGGCACTAATCAAGTTGTCAAGTGAATTCTGTCATTTTCTGTGGGGAATATTTTTACAAACAAGCACATTTTACAGAATAGTTATCAAAGTATCTGCAGAATGCAAATTCTTTTATTGTGCTTAGCCCTACCAAGGAGTGCATTTGAGGAGCAGACCAATGGCACTTAAAAATCAAAAAGCATTCATCTGCCCACCCGGGATACGAAGTTATCACCACTCGCATGGACTCCGTGGGCTCTAACATGCACAGCTCTGATGGGGAGTGGAAGGATTAAATCACGGCAGATTAGCAGGGACTGGTACATGGGAGCCAGCGTGCTGCAGGACAATTTTAACAAAGTATTCCTTGCAGAGAAAATAAAAT
This sequence comes from Rhinatrema bivittatum, assembly GCF_901001135.1. Lineage (NCBI taxonomy): Eukaryota > Metazoa > Chordata > Amphibia > Gymnophiona > Rhinatrematidae > Rhinatrema > Rhinatrema bivittatum. The sequence continues at coordinate 52,231,553 of NC_042629.1, read as the reverse complement.
AGGAGAACTGATGAGTCATGCTCTTGTGCTGGATCCAAGGAAGCTCAGGGAAGCTAATTATGTTGCCTTATAAGTGGATTTAATTTTTGCTGCTCGACTACACCGGCACAAGCCCTGCTCCACAGATAACACGGTAATGCCGCCCCCAAAAATATTCAGTTTTAAAATGCACAAGACATTGAGAATACTTTGGCTGATCAAAGGTCCCTAAGAAGTGTCTCACCCTTTACTCTACTTCTGTGCTGTTACAGATCACGGAAATTCTCTGTCCTGCTAAGCTTGCTATCCGTATATATCATCAGTGGTTCTCAAAGCCAGCTCTCAGGACACCGACACACAACCAGGTCTGGTATTCAGGCTATCCACCAAGAATATGCAAGGGACATCAGCAATGCATGTAAATATAGCCCAGTTAACAAAACCCATACCATCAGTTCCTTGGTCGGTTCAGCAGGGAAGGTAAGAGTTGATCGGGAAAGAGATGGAATTATCATTTTGGTATTCAAGATGCTCCTTCTAGAAAAGGCCCGTGGATCCATTAGAAAAACTGACTCCATTGATAAGAGGAATCTGGCATCCAGTGCCATCGCAAGTACCAAATTCACTACTAAATATCAACTATAAAAATATCAAATTTATTGACAATTACATCTTAAAGATCTTTATTTCCCCATATTAAAGCTCATCTCAGTGAGCACTGGAGAGAATATTTCTTCCTCAGGAGAGGGGTTTCAATAGCTTCCTGCTATTCTTCTTTGGCTATTTGATGGTATCAGTGTTTATCAAATGTCAGGGTCTGAAACTGGTTTACAGCCATGATACAGCAACAATTTGAAGGGGGCAAGGATTGGTTAGAAGGATGAGCCAATATGGCTGCCTCAACGTGCACTAGATTTACTCTCTGGGGTCCATATTCAAATGTTACTTAGTTGGATAAGTCAGATTTATCTTGCTAAGTGGCGGCTGCTGAATATCTGACTGTACAACTTAGCTGAATAAGTTACTCATCCAGTTAAGAAGTTAGCTGGAGAATTGGCAGGCAATGGGCATAACTGGGCAGTGCTACTTATCTGGCTAATGTAGCTGGATAAGTAGCAATATTCAGACTTATCCCGTTAAGTTATATTCAGTGGCAATGCTGTGTCATTGAATATCCTGTGTAAATTAGCCAGAGAAGTCTTACCCTGCTAACTTACATAGCCGGCTAGATTTCAGTATTGGCTTCTCTATATATTATGTATAGGTATTTATGTTTTTAATTGTAAACCACTTTGATTATTGATTGGAAAGGCATAGAATTAAAAAAATTAAACTGCTAGCCAATTGATTGGTCTATCCTACCGAGTCCCAATAATCCTTTAAAACTTTAATTCCTTTAAACTAATATAAAGAGCAGCAAAAGCATTTTAAAAATGCTAGGCATCACTAAAACAACATAATAAGTAGCTGTGTGAACATTTCATGATGCCTATTTTCTCTTTTGGGTTCAGAAATTCGCACACGGGCATGGCAATGCTCATTTTGTGAATTCCTGTGTAATAAATACATCATTAAACATTAGAGGAACATTTTTGCTATTGGAAATTAGCCATGAAGTGAAGTCTGCTGGTCACCCCAGGCCCTAAGCAATACAAGGGAGCTATCAAAATTCTGTAAATCAACCAATGGCAGAGCATCTTTAAAAATGTACAGTGACATCACAACTTGCTCTGATCTCCCTGATTCTAGGCCTGTGGGGCATCAAGGGCACCATGAATAGCATGAGCCGGGGGATGGGGTGGAGGTCACTGGGTGCTCCACTATCACTTTTTAAAACTTTTTTTGTTTAATGGGTGAAGAAACACCACAATCTCCAGTAGCTCGTACCTCGTAGAGGAATCCTGCTTATTACAAATAAATGCTGCCCATAGGTCAAAATGTAGCTATGACTGGAAAAAGTAATACACCTTATACAGAGAGAATAAATAAATGGAACGTCAGATCCCTCAAACATTCCTATTCATTTGGCCCTAGAATTTATCTCAAATCTTATGTATTAATTATCATATCTATCCAGTTTCAATATGAGTGATTTTCTCTCTCAGTGTGATTTTGAAGGGCAGTTCTTGCCTCCATTGCTTCTCTTCTAAAAGAATGCAATTGTGTGTCTGACCGCATAAGAGCTTTCTGTCCTGCTGAAACAGCAGTTTGGGTGCTCTGCTGTCAGTGGCACAAATTTGAATTAAATTGAATGAATGGTTTAAAAGATATTAGTGTGATGTGTGTGTGCGAGGGGTGCAGACACACAGACATGAGGCTCCTAAAAGGCCAATTTCCCTGTTGGCAACTATGCTGCAAAATAAAGTTATAATCTCAGGCTACACCGGCTCTAGAGCATGTCCCTCGATCAGCGTGTTTTGGCTATACTGCACACCTTGTTGCTGAAACTTTGGACTCTGGAGTGAATGGCGCTCGCAGAATTCTTGGAACGGCAAAAAAATAATCTCTTGCCGATATTAAACTGGATATGCCCAAAATATATTGATGAAGGCGGCATTCTCTTTTATTCGCGGCACTAACCTTTCATTGATTCACTGAAATTAATCTTGGAATTAGGAAACGCACTGCCCATCTGCAGTAATTGCTTTACTGTTGGGATTACATGGATTGCACTCCGCAGGGTAAAATAATTGTCCGGGTTGACTGATTGACTCTCTTGCAAATAAAGCTCTCAGGTTTTAGTCCCATATTTGAGGGTGGGGTTGCAGGATGGGGGTGGGGGGGGGAGAGGGTTAGCATTTTTTTATTTGTTAGAGCTCAGAAGTTCTACATAAGCATTCTTGGTCAGAATTTAAGTTCCAACTATATTGTAAGCTGGGTTCAAAAAAGGTTTGGATAAGTTCTTGGAGGAGAAGTCCATTAACGGCTATTAATCAAGTTTACTTAGAGAATAGCCACTGCTACCCTGTTTCCCCGAAAATAAGACATCCCCCAAAAATAAGACCTAGTAGAGGTTTTGCTGAATTGCTGAATATAAGACCTCCCCCGAAAGTAAGACCTAGCAAAGTTTTTATTTGGGAGCATGCCCGTCGCACAGAACACCGGAGCATGCAGCTGTGATTTTTTTACCCTGCAGGATTCACAGTTAGTTGTCATCACAAACCAGCATAACCAGACAACTATTCAGAATATGATAAATGTTCATTTTTTTGTTCAACAATACATGTGAATTCTTCTTCATGGAAAAATAAGACATCCCCTGAAAGTAAGGCCTAGTGCATCTTTGGTAGCAAAAATTAATATAAGACACTGTCTTATTTTCGGGGAAACACGGTATTAATTGCATCAGTAGCATGGGATCTTCTTATTGTTTGGGTACTTGCCAGGTTCTTGTGGCCTGGTTTTGGCCTCTGTTGGAAACAGGATGCTGGGCTTGATGGACCCTTGGTCTGACCCAGCATGGCGATTTCTTATGTTCTTATGGTCTCCTCAGGCCAGCTCCCAGTGGACAGCGGTCCAGATCACACACTCAAGCGCTACCCAAGACACTGCATGGCACGGCCAGCAGAGAAGGGCGTGCGGCCCGGACTATTCTCTGACCTCCAGAGGGGACCCCTCCGGAACAGGGTGCGGCATGTCTATTACTGCTGCCTCCCCAAGGACGCACACGCAAGCTCTTTCTGTGTTTACAAGGGGTTTACGGTCTCGCTAAGTGAATTTTCACAAAGTCAATGGATTGCCGAGTGCAATAATGATTTCTCTTTAGAAAGGGTCTGTACGACAAGCTTATATGAACACAGCCTAATGCACGCAGGTTACAATTTCTTAACCTCAGTGCTGTCAGCACAAACCAACCAGAGCAAATCTGATTACCTAACTATCCTTCCGCTGATAAAATGGTTAAAATCAATAAAGAAAGGTCTTAAAAAAAAAAAGAAAGGAAAAGAAACCTATCTTTCTGCTGGAAGTGAGAGCAGGCCTGTCGTTCAGGCAGTGTAGGAGCCCCGGGCTCTTGTCCCCTCAGGTTCGTTAGCACAGACAGGGGAGCTGGCAAACTAACTCCTCAGGGAGATGGTCTCCAGGTAAAAAAAGGAAAGGCAGGAACCTTCCAGAGCCCAGACATTGGAAATATCTCCATCCGATTAGTTCCCCCAGGCCTTCTTGGAAAACCAGTGCAAAACATTGTTTTTCCGACTAAAGAGTTATCCAGGGGCACTAGATCTCGATGTCTGCCGATTGTCTCAAAATAATGAGCTGTTTGTAGTGCGCATCTAGGGATACTGGGACCCCCTCCCGTGAAAAAAAAAACCAAAACATTGTGGCTTAGTAGCTCTGGGCCCTCCGGGGAGAAGGAAATCCCTACAGTAACTGAATCAAATAAATAAATACATCCCGAAACCCTGACTGGCTGGGGGTTCCCCGGGACTGGTTTGGGAACCGCTGCTCCCTTCCTCCCCCCCTCCCCCCCCACTTCTACACCCACAGAGCCCTTCCCCCCTCACCTTGAGATTTTGATAAATGAACTTAATGATCATTATGGCTGCACCACCAGCCCTCCCAGAACAATCCCGTAAACACACAACATCTGAAATCATATTTTTAAATATTAAACTTTGTTTCCTATACAGTATGTATATACACATTCAACAAATATGTTTTCGGAATCAGCTCACTGTGTCTGATAAATGTGTTATCTGTGGATGTTTGGAGGTAGGCTGCAGAAAAATAAGAAGAAATACCTACATTTATGTATTAAAAGAAATGCCTTGGTTGAAGGTAATCTCTGAAATGACTGGCTGAGCTAAATAGGCATGCTTTCCATCCTAGGAAAAAAAACATTCAAATTCTGGTGTTACCTTAGTAATATGGACACACACTCCCCTCCATTAGCTGATGCTTTGTGATATAACTCTAAACCCAGCAAAAATGTCACTCACAACCCATAGAGCATACCTGCACATCAAAACAGCACCAATTCCTAGAACTCAAACAGCAACAACCTTACCTACTGAAAGGCAACACTGCACATATTTTACCAGGCCCTAAAAAAACAATGCACCTCCTATTAGGAAAACAAAACAAGCTGGAATAAGATTTACACTGGCTGCATGTAGTCTGGCAGGTTATGTATAAGACAGAATTGCTAGTACACACGAACCTTTCTTTTGAAGCTATTACCTGGCCGAATGCAATGTTCCATATCTAAAATCCCACCCATGCAATGAACTCGTCCGAAAGGGGCCTATTAGACGTTCTGTATGGCTCGCCAGTACCAGAGAGAATGCTGTCTCTGTTGATGCACCTTTATTCTGGAGCTCACTACCTGTAGAGCTCCATCTTATAGCTTGTACTAAAATCTTCAAGTCAATGCTTAAGACATATCTTTTCCAGCCTGGCACCAGGTGACTAATAAATAAATCTATACTATAAGATCCCTACACAGAAACTAGATAATAGCAGAATACCTCACCTTGGACACACTCACAGAACACAGACCCTCACCAATACAGTATAAGTGACCACGAATTAGAAATAGAAATATGCAAAAATGTAATTCTTTTCTTCACGTTTCCCATCCTGCTCCTTGCAGACAGGAAGATGGCGGTGGTGGAGGTGGTGGGGAATAGGAAACATGAGAAAGGGCTGGATTAGGGAGAAGAGTGGCAATTCATTGCTCTGCAGCGTCTGCTCCAGGCTTACCCCCTCCCCTCCTGTTGCTTGCAAACTGGTTGGGAGGGGGAGGTGCTGATGCAGGAAGCGGAGGGCTGTTCTCTGCTGCTGTGACTGGGTACTGGCCAATAGAGACATCAGGGCAGAGCCCTGCGTATTCAGCTAATTGAGTCCTCGCCTATGCGGGGCAGCTGCCCCTAGGCAAAAGCAGCCCTGGTCATGGTTGGCGTTGCCGACATCCGAGATGAGTGAAGCTTCCCAGGCCCACTTGATCCGGATTCCAGATTTGCAGCTGGGCCCTATTTAATTTCCTCTGCCTCCATCTTTCCCACACAACTTTACTTCTTTAGATCAGTTTTATTTAGCAATAAAGTCTAGATGCCTAAATTCACATAAAATTTTGAACATTTTGATATGTCAGGTAGCTGTTAAAAACAGGTAAATGGAGTCCCTAGTTTTGATGACAGCTCCTCCTGAGAATTTCACAGTGTGCAATTGTCTGAGTTTTTATTCTTAACTAACCATTTTCCTGTTTCTCTGAGTAATGTACCGAGTCCTTGCCATGCCGACTGTGCTAGAACCATTCTAATCAAAGTAAACAAAATAACTTTTTTCTTTCAAATTTCAAATTATAGCTAAAATCAAGGCTTACGGTGTTCGAACAGTGTGGCACAATGAGCAATCTGGTTTACTGAACAACTTATTATCTCAAGAAAGCTCTAACATTTGGCAGGGTAGTTACTAGAGCTAGCATTTCCATGCAGTCTTATTTTATGGATAGTCCATGAAAGAATGTTGCAAAGGAGCAGAGACGGCTGCTCTGTTGATGCACTCTTTCTCGTATTGTCTTAGCTACACATAAAGGAACTTCCAGCTTTTTGAAGGATGCATGACATAATTAAAGGGCTCCTTCCCTTCCCTTGCCTTTTGTTAAGGGTAGTAACTGCTGCTCCGTGCATGTTACTCTCATGCTTATCAGTTCCCCAGACCGTCAAAGTCAGGGCCCTCAGTTGTTGTCTGAATCCACCTCTTCTTTTCACCTTACTTTTGAAGTGGAGAGCAATGTTGCAGTTGCATCAAACGTATTAAAGCTTATTGGTTAAGGATAATAACTGCTGCACAAGCAAGTTACCTCTATGAATCCTTTTCTTCATTTCCATCCTCCAGCCTTTAGGGATCCACAGTGTTTATTCCATGCCACTTTGAATAATCCAATCAGATTTGAATCTTGCCCAAATCAGATTGGACTCTTCCCAGATTTGCAGGAGGGAGAGGGAGTAAAGGAGGTGAATTCAATGAGTTTCTCTCCCCACATCCAGCAAATCTGAGGAAACTTTTGCAAATGCCATCTGATTTGATCCAGACTACATTCTTCCTGGTGTGAATTTGACCTTGAGTTATTAGCACCACCCTAGTTATCGCAACAGGACACTATCCAACTGGAAGCCCGGTCTCATCTTTCTCCTGCTACTTCTCCAACTTCATATCCATCTGAATGCTGAGATAAAGTTTCAAAGCAATGGAGAGGGATGCGAATCTGTAATTTTACATGGAAACATATGTAGACAACAATATGGCGGATCACTGTAGAAATACTGTATTTGACATTCTGTTGTTCCATTTTCTATTTATAAAAAGCAGCGAGCTCTCGCCATGTAACATTTCAATGTGGGCTAATTAAGGAAATAGACTAAGATATTAATATAGTAGATGATGCTAGAAAAAGGTCCACGGGCTCCTCCAGTCCACTCAGCTAGTTCCATTCACGATGCAAGAACATATCTCAGCTGTCACCTGCAGCACATGACCTCTGTTTCCCTCCTGTTGTTTCTTGTTGACTATCATGTTGGTTTAACAAAGTGACCTTGTTTTCCCCTTTATGTGTGTGCTGCATCAGGCTAGATGCCTGGTCCACCTTCAATCCTACAGAGCGTGAGAGCTCTGTGGATGGGACCCAGCTGGGGCTGAGATAAGAGTGCAAGTCCAGCTGTGTTCAGGAGGCCCCTATGCCTCCAGGAGGAAGGCAGCTCCTGTAAAGCTCTCTGTCCAAACCAGAAGCAAGGCAGTCCACAGCCTCTGTGTGTGTGACTACTGCTAAGGTAGGAAGTCCATTGTGAAGTGTTTTGTTTGCTTAATAAAGTTTTATCTGCACCAGAAAGAGTGGAGTTAGTGTGGCTTTCTATCTCCCGCCAGGGAAACACAGCTCGGTCTCCCACATATGGTGTCTGGTCAGGGATTTTTTTCCTCTAAGCCTCGCACAGAGAAAACCCCCAAGCCTCCAGGTTAAGCCACTGTTCTTAAACTGTGTATAAGAACAATGGAAGTTGGAAGTAAAAGGGTGTGGCTCGGGGAGCACACCACAGTAGAACAAGGCTCTTAAATTGTGTACAAGAGCACTAGCAAGCTTTATTTGAATGGAGACGTGAACTTTTAAATGTGCTACACAGTATAATTAGCACTGGTGAGGCAGGATTATTTTTTAACTTTTTTTCCCCTTTAAAAAAAAAACGAGAAAAAAAAACCCCATTGTGCACTAGGGCTGGAGCAGGGTGTAGCCCAGTGTGAAAGTGCAGCTGCTTTGAGGCCTGGCAATATTATCAAAAACCTAGTCTGGATGCAGTGGGTATACTGCAGTGTAGGCGAAAGAAGAAAGAGGAGCTAGAGGGCTTGAGAAGTGCACAGTAATGGAGTACAACATCATGGAAGTTTTCCAGCCCTAAGAGGCGTTGCTGAGGGAGAGCTTGAAGCTACTCCTAGATGCCATAGATGCCCAGAGAGAGGAATGGCTAACCATAGAGACCTGAAGTCAGGAATGCACACAGACAGTAGCTGCAATATGGGCATTGTCCACAGAGTTGGGTCAAGCGCTAAATGAGGTGCTGTAGTGCACTCTTGAAGAACCGAGGAGCACTGCTGCAGTTGGAGATGCTTCCGGGAGTCAGGGCATGGTAGTGAGGCCTGAGATTGAGGCTACAGGAGGTCCTGACGAAGACACTGTAGGGTGCCCAAACACTGCTGGGAGCCAAGGAACAGCTCCCGTGAGAAGCCCAGAGACTGGGGCTGTGAAGAACCCTGAATGAGGGGTCACAGAGAGCCCTGTGGAGGACAACACAGACTGCCCAGTATTGAGAGGCATGAGGAATGGAGCAGGGAAAAGCCTGAACTGGGCACTGCAGGGAGGTCTGCATTCAGCAGTACAGGAGGACCAGAAGAAGACCCTATAGGGTGCCCCAACCTTAAAGAGGAGTCAGCGGAGTTCCTAGTGAGAGGGAGCTCAGAGAAGCCAATGCATGGCAATGACAAGGAGTCAGTGAGAGACGTGATGGAGCTGCCAGAGGGTGCTGGTTATAATGGTGCAGAGGAGACACAAGCCATCACAGAGGGGAGTGAAGCGTTCTCACTCCAAGTCCCACAGCCAATTCCAAGGAATCCTGCTAGGGTGGAAGTGGAACCAAGAGCTGCAGATGGACTAAGTTAAAGGACTGTGGGCGTACACTGGGCAAGGGCCTCAGTAGGTAGTATCAACAGTGTTGTCTGGGGTAGCCCTAATGTGTGGGGGTGAGCATGTCAGTAGATCCCTGTCCTCAAATATAGCTAGTGGGAGGCCAGAGGAAGGGGAGTGGGGTATGTTGTACTTCCCTACATAGAATCCAAGGGGAAGTAGTGACGTTTGGATCAATGGGTCTAAGCTGAGGGGGATGCATGTTACAGAGTGGCCCTGTTTTCCCCTTTTTATGTGTGTTGGACCAAGTTCGATGCCTAGTCTACCTTAATCTCACAGAGGGAGCTCTGTGAGATTTAAGGTAGACTAGGCATCGAACTTGGTCCAACACACATAAAAAGGGGAAAATAGAGTCACTCTGTAACATACATCCCTCTCAGCTTAGACCCATTGATCCAAACGTGTGGGTGGGACCCAATTGGGGCTGGGATAAGAGTGCAAGCCCAGCTGTGTTCAGGAGGCCTCTATGCCTCCAGGAGGAAAATAGCTCTAGTAAAGCGTACTGTCCAAACCAGAAGCAAAGCAATCTATAGTCCCTGTGTGTGTAAGTGACTATTGCTAAGGTAGGAAGTCCATTGTGAAGGACTGTGCTTGCTTAATAAGGTTTTATCTGCACCAGAAAGGATGGGGTCAGTGTGGCTTTCTGTCTCCAGCCAGGGAAACCCCACTCAGTCTCCCACAGTTGGTTATAGCCTCAGACCATGAAACTTCTTTCACAGCTACCTGGGGTTCTTCCCCCCCATTTATTATTCCACCTCCTCTCGCTAGCTCCCTCAACATTGCTGTGACAGCTGAGAGGCACAGATTGTAGGGTCCTCCAGAACCCAGTAAACCCATGTATCCTGGGCTTGGCCAATAATGGCTGACTAGCAGCTGAATAAGACCTTCTTCATCGTCTTTGGGTATAGAATTTTAGATTTAATGACTCGCCTTTTCCTTTGGCCTGAGCAAAGATTAGAAAGCTTGCCTGACCTGTCTTCTCTCATTTTCCCATCCTCCGTTATCGCATACCAGGTTTTCTTTTCAGGGCTTTCACTGGAAATACTCAAAAAATACCTTGCGATATTAGGCTGAATGAGCCCTGAACAACTTCAAAGTTACCTCCAGTTCAAATTTAAATTCATGCAACAGACTCAGGGGAGATGATGGTATTCAATGAGGTTTTTGTTTGCTTTGAAGACTTTTCCAAAAGACCCACTGCATGATCTAACTCTTGGGAAGATGCAGCTGACTGTATTGTTATGTCCGTCACCAATCAAGCTTCTTCAATGCTCATCATTTTTCTTTTCCCTGATATTAGGTATTGTGTGACCCTAGCATTAATTACAGCAGTTGATTCATTTATAGATGGTTCAATAAAATACGATGCAAAGTAACAGTGGTGTACAATTGAAAGAGAATGCCTGAGCCGGCTTGCTGAATAGATCTTGAACAACAGTGACAGCTGTGTTTTAACAATGGCTACATCAGACAATTGTCTGAGCGTATATATATATATAAATATATATTTTAGTTTTATTAAACATGTGTGAATTGAAGCCCAAGACACAGGCACACATCAAAATGTCCTGTTGATGGCTAAAGTGATGAGCAGTTTGTACTGCTCTCCTGCTAAAGTTGTCTCCTCTCATCAGTGTGGGTCCCACTTTGATTTTATAATAAAATGGCAAGGAGGACAATTGCAATAACCAGAAAGGGCAACGGAAGCTACTATACATCTAGATAGATACAAATTCTTATCTGGCTTCCTTGCATTTCAGCAATGATTTCTTTGCAAATTTGCTGGAAGGAGACTGACATGGGGCTCACATGGTGCAACAGAGAGCTAGCCCCATAAAGCCAGAGGGCCACTCACGTTTCTGTCCCACTCCCTTTAGAATTCGATAAAAGCTGGCCCTTTTGTGTATTCCACGGGCGCCTTTGCCTTTCTTTGGTAAGGAATGGGACCAGGCATCGGCTGCAGCAATGGTTCTTAACCCTGTCCTGGAGACCTAACCAGTTGGGTTTTCAGGATAACTGCAGCTGAAAATGCAAAAGACAGATTTGCCTACACTGGGGTTTCCAATGTATGCAAATCTCTACCTCATGAGCATTCATTATAGATATCCCAAAACTTAGACCGGTTAGGTATGCCTCCAGAGCAGGGTTGAGAACCACCAGGGCAGAGGAATGCTTTAAAATGAGACATCCCCCCCCCACACACACCTTTCATTGCTAGGGTCAGTTTCAGAATTATTTGTTCGCTTCATCCCTTTCCCTAGGCTCCTTTAACCTTTCAAATTTTGCCTTATGGCCCTAATTAGACTCAAAAGCTTAATGCGAAAGTGAAATTGAATAGGGTCAGAAGAAATCCCGTTGCTCCTGGCCTGCTGACTCCCTTTTGGCCAGTACCATATTGTTTTACAGCCATAAAGTAATACAGCCATAAAGAAAGCTTTAAGGTCAAATTACTTTATGGACATAAAATAATATGGTACTGGCCAGCCCTGAGACTGGTGCCATTTTTAAAAGGGAGCTAGCGGGGCGGGAGCAACTGGGGATCTCTTCTGACCCTTTCAACTGCCAATGACTAACATGGAAAGGGTAAGAGGGGGCTGAGAAGGTCCTGACCAATTTGTGTGTTTGGGGGAAGGGGAGGAGGATTTCAGGGAAGTCCCAGCAGATCCAGGTTTATTTGGGAGATGGGGGGCTGGACGACCCTGATTTGGCCCCATCTTATTTGCAGGAGGTGGGAAGTGCCCTGGAAGGTCACAGAGATGCATTGGGGAGGGGGGGGGGGAACTTGAGATGTCCCATTTGGGTTCATTTTTTGCTTTTGTGTTTTTTGACTAGTTTAATCTTTATTTTGGCTCAACTAATGAACAAAAATAAACATTAAATGAATTTCAAAACAAACTCCTCCCTCAAATTGAACCAAAACAAAATGTGTTTGCCTGCAGATCCCTAACAGATAACAAAATAAAAATATAACAACCTTGAGCAAACAAAATAAAGAGTAGTAATTATCAAAAACATGTCAATGAAGTAAAAATACTGTATAATAAATATCAACAAACAAAATATATATCAAAGCATACAAATTATAAAATATACACAAACCATAAAACAGACAAAAAATGAAATACTGAAACCACCCAAGTCTTTATATAAAAGGGAAAGCCTGTTCAAGCCAGGTCTTTGACTTTTTAAAAACAAAATAATCTTCCATCAGTCCAACATTGTATGGAATTTGATTTTTTGAGGAATAGCCTTGCATTGTCCCTCCTGTAACCCATAGCTCTTATTGATTTTCTGAGAAGATGAAGAACCTGGATAGGACTTTTCATAGTGAAGATAAGACAGATGTACATTTAGGAACACCACTCAGATTCTGCTTCTTTGAAGGCCTACATACTGGGGAAGATTTTCAAAGGGTTACGCGCGTAACCTCGAAAATCTGCCCCTGCACGCGTCGAGCCTATTTTGCATAAGCTTGGCGGCGCGCACAAGCCCCGTGACGTGCATATGTCACGGGGCTTTGAAAACGGGGCGGGAAGGGGGCGGGGGCGTGGGCGTGGTGCAGGTCTGGGGGAGGGACCGAGGCCTCCGGCACAGTGGCCGTGCCAGAGGTTCGCACGCCAGCAGCTGGCGTGCGAACCTCCGGCACAGTGGCCGTGCCAGAGGTTCGCACGCCAGCAGCTGGCCGGTGCGCGCAAGTTATGCCTGCCAGAGGCAGGCGTAAATTCAAAAACAAAGGTAGGGGGGGATTTAGGTAGGGCTGGGGGGCGGGTTAGATAGGGGAAGGGAGGGGAAGGTGGGGGGGAGTGGAAGGAAAATTCCCTCTAAGGCTGCTCCGATTTCGGAGCGGCCTCGGAGGGAACGAGGAAAGCCATCGGGGCTCCACTAGGGCCCGGCGCGCGCAAGGTGCACAAGTGTGCACCCCCTTGCGTGCACCAATCCCGGATTTTATAACATGCGTATGTCTGCATGCGCATGTTATAAAATTGGGCGTAGATTTGAATATCTGGCCCACTATGCATATGGGGTTTCCTGCAACTGGATCACTAAGTTTAAAAATAAACAGGCTCCCATCCAGTGGTTGATCACGCAAGCTAGACTGTATCTACAGCAAGTGTGAAAAACCCGATGTAGAGGTCACCCACCAATGCGATAACAACAGAGGCAAAACTGAGGGGCTTGAACTGTAGCTAAGTATTCTGTCTCCAAGTCCTTGACCTGAGTTTGAATAAATTATTGTCCTTAAAGGTCTAAAAAAAGAAAACTGAAAATGAGATCATACAGAGATCACAGTGTAACACCCTAGGGGGTTATTTTCCAACTCGCATGCGAAAAGCACCATAACGCATGATGCGGTGCTAATTTTAAAAGGGGAGGGGTCAGGGGTGGGATTTTTTAAAAAGTGGGCTGACTTCGTGAAGTCATATCGCATGATATTGCACAATTTTAATGCCAAAAATAACTACACTTTTTTCATTGGCATTAAGCTGTGCGATATGCCCATAATGCAAATTGTGTTTTGGGCTGGGGAAGGGCGCAGGGAGAGCGAGAGAGAGAGAGCCTCTGGGGATGGCACTATAGTAAGCAGCTATTTATGCTTCTATAGGAGGCCCACCTAGTAACTCGAGGTGAGGTTTAGGTAGTAGTATAGGGGTTAGGGGCCACTTTGACAGGCAGAGTGAGACGTACAAACAGAACAGTACATTCTTGTGAAGATTTTATGTCCTTTAGAGTGAGGAAGATTTGTACAACCTACAAATCTCATTGTTGTGTGAGTTTCCTCACTCTGAAGGACATCAGATCTTTACATGAGTGTACTGTTTTTGTTTTGTTCGTACGTCTCACTCTGCCTGTCAAAGTGGCCCCTAATCCCTACACTACTACCTAAACCTCACCTCGAGTTACTAGGTGGGCCTCCTATAGTAACATACAGGTCAATACAGTAAAGTGCGGCCGCGGTTACCCTGTTTCTAACCCGCCTTTTACTCACTTTTCGGCTGCGTTAGTCCAACCCACGATCCACTATCCCCTTTAACCCATTCTTACTGCCTCTTTAAATCAACAAGTAACCCCTTCCGCCCACGGCATGTATATGAGATGTAAACGATCAGATTAGCTATTCCCTCCCATTCAGTAACGGGCGCCCTGACTATCGCCTTTTTAACCTGCAGTTTAGCCGCACATTTAACCTGCTAACTTACCGCCTACCCTTACCCCTGCGTTAGAGGCAGGGGTAAGGGTAGGTGGCAAACTTTCCCCCAGCCCTCACTCACCTGCCCTGGCCGGTGAGCGAAAAAGGGGCAGCCCAGTCCTCTCTACCCTCCTCCCAAAGCAACGAAAGCGAAAAAGGAGAAAAGCGACATGTGAAGTGTTACTTACTTTCTTGCAGCCCTCCTCCGGAGATGCACCGCGGCTCCCCTGCCTCCCGGGGACAGCCGGCGGCGAAAAGACAACTGGCGGCGAAAGACAGCACGGGCCCTCTGACGTCACGCCTTGAGCGGCCAAATTGCACGCACAGGCTGAATGCACGCAGGAGAAGTGGCCGCAGCTGGAGCGATCGTGTCAGAGGGCCCATGCAGGCATCCATCTTCGCCGGCGGGGCCGCTTTCGCCGCCGGCTGCCCCCGGGAGGCAGGGGAGCCGCGGTGCATCTCCAGAGGAGGGCTGCAAGAAAAGTAGGTTACACTTCACATGCCGCTTTTCTCCTTTTCTCCTTTTTCACTCCTTTTTTGCTTTCGTTGCTTCGGGAGGAGGGTAGAGAGGACTGGCAATCCCGAGTGTAGGAGAACTGAGCGTAGGAGAACCGTCCACTTCCCGGTACCTGTCATTTCAAATGTCATTTGAAATGACAGGTACCAGCACACCCAGGTTACTGTATAGGCGCTGTATAGCGCTCTATACAGTAAAATGGATTGCACGGGCCTAACTCTTACATAGAAATGAAATGACGGCAGAAGAAGACCAAACGGCCCATCTAGTCTGCCCAGCAAGCTACGCACTTTATCAATTTTTTTCCCCTTTTTTTCTCTCCCACCTGTTACTATTGGCTTCCAGTACCCTCCAGCCCTAATCAATTAGGGGTAGCAACCGCTGTAACAAGCAGGCCACACCCTTACCCCATACTCTTACCCACCCCTGTTTTTATTTTATTTTATTTATTTTTTTGAGATAGCAGCCCTCCATCCTTCCGCTCCGTGAAGGTGGAACACCAACCACTGGCCACTGGCATCCCGCTCCGTGAATGCCTCTGTGGCTGCTGCCGCTCCGTGCAGTGTTTGAATGCCTCTGTGGCTACTGCCGCTCCGTGCAGTGTTTTGCTGCCTCCTCTTTATTCACACCCTCTAGACTTGATGGATCCACAGTGTTTATCCCATGCCCCTTTGAAGTCGTTCACAGTTTTAGACTTCACCACTTCCTCCGGAAGGGCATTCCAGGCCCATCTAGTCTGCCCAGCAAGCTACGCACTTTATCCATTTTTTCCCCTTTTTTTCTCTCCCACCTGTTACTACCGCTCCTACTGTATTGGCCTGATAAATAGCTAACTACTACAAGGGCCTTATAGATAGGTTTGTTTTCCCTCTCTCTCTCCAGTGGTTGCAGGTAGGAAATGCAATAATTGTGGTAATTACCACAAAGTGCAAAATGTTAATGCACTTTGCAGTAATACCTATGCAAAGCACTAAGATAACACACATTGTGATAAATAGGCTATTACCATAAAACATACCCCTCTTCATATCACATGCAATATTTTGATGAGTCTAGCCCCTAGTTTGGCATACAAGTATCAACAGCTTAATGAATATTAGGGCCAAGTTCTGCTATTTTTAGTATATTGCAATGTATTTACACAGAGTCCTTGGTGTCAAAGTCAGGTGGTGTCTAAATGATGGATATATGGCAAGATTTGAGTTAGACCGCTATCTTGCTGAAAAAGTAAATAACATATGTGGATTGATTTTGAAAAATACCCTTATGGGAGAAAGCAACTTCTCCGACTAAGAAGATGGATAAATAGAAAGCACTATTATTCTTTGAGTAAAGCTGTCTTTTTAGCTATTTTTTCTAAGGGTCTATTTCCCAGTAGCACTTATTGAAATTTAACAAGGCCGTTTGACTAAACATGTTTTTAAACATCACAGAGAGATATTAAAGTACTTTACTAACCTCAGAAAAGAATTTTCATTTACTGAGAGTTGAAAATGCATTTTAAATATGTACAATTTTTATCTGGTTGCAGGATTTAATAGAGATTACTATAATTATTAGAAAAACATTGCAATTAACGTAAGAGTGATTGCAGGTTGGTTACACTAGCTTTGTAAACATAGGCTTTCTGTTTCCACCATTTTTCTATATTGATTTCTCCAAACGTAAAAGCACGGTTCATTTTAATTTGAAAGAGCTCATTATTTAGATGGCCTATACAGAGCTGACACGGAAGAAAAAGCACAGACAGTAGTCAACCGACTCAAGACTACACAGGTTGGCTAGGCTTAGACCTGAAGTCGTGCCTTGTTTGTAAAGGGGCCAATACTTTGGAATGGTCTTCCGGACTCGTTTCGAGTCATAGATAATCTTTGTTTCTGAAAGAAGCTCAAGGGTTTGTTATTTTAAACAGCCTTCTCCAGTCCTTGATAGCATTGTTTTATAAATGTGCAAATGTTTGCTGTTATATTTTTATAGTATTTTATTCTATTTTAATGGTATTGGTTTAATTATATTGTGATTTTGTTTTAAAATAATTATGTTATTTTGAATGCTATCTGCTTAGCACATTCTAGCTATAAGCAGAATATAAATTAATACATCAATAAGATGATTTGGACTTCCAAAACTGTGGGTTCCTTGAGACCAGTACACTACAAGATAATCCTAACTGTGAGAAAATCCCAAGCAAGCAACAGGACAACTAGGCTGCAGGTCATGATCTAGACTAAACGCAAATTGGCAACTATGGTGGTTTTATTGTTCCCTGAGCCACTGAAATGTAGCAACATGAAATTACAAATTAAATGAACCCCACTCCTGTAAAATCTGTGGTTTGGAGTTCTTTGATTACGTAGGGAATCCTGTGATTTTAACAGAGCTCCTCAAGGCATGCTCTTGTGCTTATGGTAGGTACATGCGAGTCAGCTCTGCACCAGAACCCAGCGACAAGTAAAACAGCAGGAATGTCTCAAGCTCTCATTAACAGGGTCATTCATCAAATTGCGTTATGGCCTTATCGCGGGACTAAGGGCCCTAATGCCCGCAATAAAAAATGCACCGCGAGATGCATATGCAAAATTTAAAAATGTAATCAAAAGGGAGGAGTTTGGGTGGAGTTTATGAAAATGAGGGGTGCTTAACCTTGTGTGCGATAGCATACCACACGCTACTGCATGATTTAATGCCAGAAATAACTACACCTTTTTTCCTGGTGTTATGCTGTGCGTTATGCCCGAAATGAGTTTTGCGATAAATATTAGGGATGTGCTTTCGTTTAGGACGAATTAGACAATTTCAAAGAAATTGCCTAATTCGTCCTGTTTCAGCCACCCTGAAAAATGAAGGAAATTTCGAGAAATTTCATTTTTCGGGGTTAGTGCGCATTAACCCGAAATTTAGGATGGCCAAAAAAAAGGCCCGAACCGCAGGAAACTGAAATTTCCCACAGCGGGCCAATAACGAAGGCCAAACCAAAAGGTTCGGCCGAAGCACATCTCTAATAAATATTGCAAATCCTGTTTTGGGCAGGGAGAGGGAGAGAAGGAAGGGGAGGAAAGAGCGAGCAAGAGAGCCTCTAGGGAGGCACACATATTAGCCAACTTTTTATACCACTATAAGAGGGGTGAGGTTTTGGTGGTGGCCTAGGTTTTGGGGGGCAGTTTTTCATGCACAGTCAGAGGTACGAATAGCACAGTAGACATCAGTGAAGATTTGATGTGATTTGGAATGATGAAAGATACACAAAGATGAGATTTGTACATTATACTCTCGACCTAGCTTGATGCACTCTCTACCTAGCTGCTATCAGACTAGGTCGACAGTACAATGTACAAATCCATTCTTTGTGTATCTTTCATCACTCCAAATCACATAAAATCTTCACTGATGTCTACTGGTTATTCGTACCTCTGATTGTGCATGTAAAACTGCCCCCCAAAACCTAGGCCACCAATAAGACCTCACCCCGAGTTACTAGTTGCCCCTCTTACAATGGTATAAATAGTTTACTTATATATGAACCTTATAAAGAGTTTCTCTCTCTCTCTCTCATAAATTTAACATATGTTGTGCTAAAATACCTATGTAGTAAAATAGTGCATGTTGCAGTGTCTGGAAAATTATCCTAACCATACCCCCCCCCCCCTTTTTTTTTTTATCATGGGCACTATGCTTCCAAAATTTATATCAAAATGATGAATCTAGGTCTCAGTTAGGTGTGGGCACATACTGACTTTGAGCTGGCTCAGGTCTCCGTTTGGATTTATCCCCTTTCTTGCTCAGACCTTTGCCTAGATTTCCACACAGGCTGTCACCTCAGTTTGGACCGATACATGCATTTTCCAGATTAACATGAATACCCCCAGCTCTCCTTGGTTCACTTTTTCCAGTGAGCTGCTGAAGTCTTGAATGTGAATTGCTTTGTATTTTGGTTCAGACTGGTTTGGATTTTCAATACCAGTTATCCTCCACGATTTAAGCACTGTATTTGTATGCCTGATGAAACTCTGATAAACGTATGCATCCTCCAGGGAACTGTCAGGTGCAGGAATGATGCCACAGCGTGCAACTTTGTACACTTCAGTCTTATCTCTCAGAAGCAGGTCGGACAGAGTGCTGACTCTTCAGAAGTGTTAGGGAGCCTAAACAGCACCTGCGGAAAACCAGCTGGACGTCCACCTGCTCTAGATTGGTTTCCATGTGTTTCTGCTCACAGTCGCCTATCAGCAATCACCACCTGTGTTTCACTTTTATAAAGTACCATCACAAAAATGAAACTTTTAACTTCCAAATTCTCTAAAAGAGAGGTAACTGTTTTTCCAATTTATTTATTTCTGTTTTAATTTGGATCATTAACTCCTTTAGCCTCGTTAGTGTTTGAATTTGCTGCTCCAGATTTCTTATCTGTCACTATGTTGCTTGCCCGGGTTAGTGAGGTTTCCTGTAGAAAATTGCCTACAATGCACATGGGCTAAAAATACCCACATGTATTGCCATCAGGGTGAGCTATTCAAAATTAAGGTGGTCTTTTGCTTTTAACAATGTATCTTCAGAAGGCACTTGTAACGAAGAAAGATTTCCCATAGGGCATTGCAAACAATGTAGATCATTAGTTTTCAAATCAGTGCCTACATTTTCGCTCGGCATGCTTCTGAAAATATTAGGTAACCATCTCACTTTTCCTATAATTGTATTATAAACGCACTGCAATCTCTCCTGTGCCCTGGAATATTGGTATTATGTTTCAACCGTGCAAAACACTTATGTGATCGGATCCATAATTACGGCTCCGCAGCATAACATGAGAATGTTTCACAGACCCTACTAATTGTTCTGCCCTTTATGGTCCATCCTATTGATTAAACATCTGCTGGTGTTTTGCCCAAATGAGAATTCTCTTACTATGCAATGTGTCTGCTATATTAAATTCTGGTTAAAGCTGCCGTAAGTCCATGTTTGAACAAACAGTGTTGCATTACAGCTTTTAATTACATCAAGATCTGATTGTTTTTTGTTTGTCCTCGTGCTGTGTTTGGTAGCGGGCTCTCCAGTGTTCTGCTATTTTATCGTGTGCAAATAACATGCGCTCACATTGATTTGGGCCCTTTTGAGAAATGGCGATTGGACAAAGGCAAAATCTGAGCCAAGCCAGTCATATGGCTAGGACCATCGGACTGAAATGGTACTTGAGCACGCAGAAATCGGGTGGCTAACCGAGGTTACTGGAAGGTGCGCTGCTATTCTACAATGGCATGAAAACATCAGCAACATTGGTTATATCGTTCTGAGTCTTTGCAATACAGAACGATAGAAATGAACCCCCTTCTCTGCCCCCTGAAATTCTATTTCAGGGTCTCATGGCTTTGAATCGTACTTTAAGCACATAAACGGGCTTTTGGGAATGACTGTAATAGTATGCTACAGTTACATGTCTGACTCCTTTGAAAATTGCTTGCATGGTGCGCTACAACAAAATGATATACAATAGAAAAACAAAAGTCCTAAATCCACTATGTAATGACATGAAGACCCGAAAGGTAGGTTTTTGTTCATGCACACCCCGGATTTTGGAAGGCTGCCTCTTGAAAAGGATGGGGCAGCAATGCAGGTTAAAGCCAGCTGCAGCAGCTAAACTCCGCCGTCACCTTCTGTTCATCTGCCCGCGGAGAGGTCCATGCCAGGATTGCCCTTCCTCTCATCCCTCACAGCCTTCCTCACGAGTGACGCCATTAGAGGCCTTGTTCTAGAGAAACGCCGAGGCGTGCAATTAATGGCATTTCAGATGCAGTTAGGATGCAGGGGAAGGACATGATGATGTTTTCCCATTTGCCCTCCTAAAGCTTTAAATCTTCATTATTACTTTTAGGGCTGTTTAGTAAACAGAATAAAGAAAGGAAAGGAAAAATAATTGTCAAGATAAAAACTAATAATCCTGAAATAGTAAAAGTTGGCATTGTCTTCCCAGCAAGAAAAATTCCATTTCCATTCCATTTCAAATGATGGAATATGAAAATGACTAGTCAGGTATTGCTTTATTTGATCAAGCATATTTCATTGCCCATTTTTCTTCCCAAGTCCACATTTGATGATACACCCAACCGATGCCCATGGGCTCTAATGTTTATAATGTTATCCTTGAGTAACCACAGTACTCCAGTCATATGGCTAGGACCATCAGCTTCTGCCACATCAACCTTCCATCTTGCTGTTTATTTTGATGTGATGCCCTGAGGCTCAGTAGTAAACAGTATGGTATGTGAGCAGAGCAAAGAGCAGAATTTGAGAGGTTCAGACATAACTTGGTCGCATACAAGGAATACTTTCAATGTCAGTGATAACGACTGGCTGGGGAAGCAATTTTAGGCTCACTGGATGGAGAAACAAGTCTATGGGGGTCAATGAGTTTTAATGCATTAATGGTAATGCAAGCCGTAACGAGAGTTAAAACATCTACATTATCTTAAGCAAGTGGTAAAAGTATGTTAACAGCGCTAATGCCCACAAACTAGGTCGCATTAGTGTCAGCGCAAAATCTCTGCTAACAAGGTAATCAGATGCAAAAGTTTGCAAAATAGCTCATTACCTAATAGTGCAGCGAAAAGGTCTGCACAAAATGTAACACAGATGCATTAATGCAAAAAATTCTGGGAGGCATAATGTTAGTGTTCCCATTAGTGTGTGTACTCTACTGTCTGCAGTAACGCATGCGTCATTTGCCTCTCATTAAGATCGGCTGTTCATGTGCATGTTAACGGCTAATGCAGTTTAGTATCTCCTCCCCCCCCCCCCCCTCCATGCCCTCATGCAAAGTCATGATTAATATTTTCCTGAAACCCCCATTTAGCTGTCACATATCTGCAGCTCGGACCTCCCTTTTCCATCACTATCAGAGAAAAGATTTCACTTTTGTCCTATGGAGTCAGCTTCAACCTTGTATTTCAATCACTAGTGATGTCAGAAAGCACAGTTGGTAAAACACAACAGCCCATTGCAGAGCACATAAATAACGCCATTGTTACCGACAATGGCCTGTGACATCACTAGAGGAATCAGTCCAGATGAGCAAATGCATTAGAAAAGCATGAACGTGCCTTATGCATACAAATGTTCAATAATCAGCAGGAATGAGAAGGAAAAAGAAAGGCAGCAGAGAATGGAGAGGCAATATAACGTGTGTGACAGCTAAATGGACTTTTTAGTAAAAGATTGCATTTAAAACACTTGTCGGAGCGTAAAGGCGATTCCTGAAAATGCCATGTTAATGCTGCATGCTACCTGATGCACAATTCCCTGGTCTGGCTGAGCTGATTCTAAAGCAATTTTTCAAAAGCTGAAACACATCTGATAATGGAAGGAGAGATCAATTTATATTCACAGTTATAAGTCACTCTGACTTCATCTGTTTGAAGTCTCAACCCATATCTCAGCTCTGGTCAGTGGCCTTACCTATACCAACCTCTAGCTCTCTCCTGTGTTCCTGTTCTTGCTTATGGTCCCTGGTCATTTATTTAGGTTGATTACTTTATTGCATCCATTGGTTGAACCTTGTAAGGCACTTTGATATAATATCAAAGCAAAGCCATAGCTGGCCTATGGCCAAGTGAGAAAGTTCACCTCACCTGTACCCAACACATGACAGACTTTGAAATGATTTTTTTAAAATTTAAATATAGCATTAGTATTATTTATAACCTCTAAGCAGACATAAGTGTAACTCTAAGAAGAAACATGTGACTCCACGTGGTTCCCAACGCGCGCACATGGACCCGGCAATTTTATAACATGCGCGTGCCAGCACACGCATGTTATAACATCTGATGGCCACGAGCACATGTGCGGGTGGCTCACGCCTTGCGCGCGTGGGGGGGGGGGGGAATTTTATAACCTACGTGTGGCGACGTGATCGGTCGATCCCCAGTTCCCCCCCAGTCCGCTCCAATTAAGGAGCGGACACAGGGAGGGGAACTTTCCTATCTCCAACCCTACTCTTCCTACCTCTTCCCCTCTCCACCCCGATCCCTAAATCTTTCCTAGCTGTCCCTTTTTTTTTTGTTTTTGAATTTACTTCATGCCCTGAGTTGAAGTAAGTTGCGCGTGCCGGCTGGCTGCTGGCGCGCGAGTGATTGGGACAGCACAACGCTGTCCCCGGCCTGGCCCTTTGGCAGGGCCCAGCACGTCTGCGCGTAACTGGGGCTATGCGCATGGCCGCGCCTGTTCTAAAATGTGCACGGTGCGCGCAAGGCCCAGCCATGCACATAACCCCTGGTTTTTACGTGCATGGCCCTTTTAAAATTGGGCCGTAAGGTTAGATGTGGATGTAATTCTTAATCTTATACCAGAACTGATGTTTAACCAACTGATAAGCAATCTTTACCTTGTTAAGCAGTAAGGGTTAAAAAGGGAATGTGGGTTTTTAAGCCACGATGATGTTAAGCCTTTTTCACTTCTATCAAATTATATGATTTTTGATTATATTAAATTAATTAGCTTCTGGAATCTCATTACCAGAAAAGCAAACTCCTTCCGCCACTGGTAACCCTGTGATGCATCATGAAACCCTGCCAAAAACACACTCAGAACCTTCACAGCAAATCTGCCCTTACCAAAGCAGCACTAATTCCCAGGCCTCGCATAGCCGCAACCTTCCTGCAGGGTCTGGGCCTCCTGTTTGCACAACAGGGCTCTTCTCCCTACACTCCTGCCTGATTCCCTGGCCCACTCTCTAAATATTTTTCACTGCTTTGCTTAACTAGATTTCTCTGCCGTAAGTCCCACATTTCTTGTCAGCTCCATGCTTCTCCTTCACAGCTGGTTATTGAACCCAATCTTTTTTTTTTTTTATGGAGCAGCACTTAACCCACTTCTGATGGCACTGCCAGGCCCAATTGCATATCCGGTGCATGGTATTTGTACTTAGTCTGAAACAGCAAACCCTCCATCCAAGCCCCTTTCTCACGCTTCTGCAAATATCGGAAAGAAAATGCGCAAGCACAATGTACAATACGTGTACATCTACCCTACAGCATACGTGCACATTTAAGAGATATTCGGAATGCATTTTCAACATAGTCACATAAGTTCTGACATTTTGTCCCAGCAGCAAGCCCTGCCCATGTGGGTGCCTTTTTGTTGCCAAGTGCACCTCCTGTTTAGATCTTGCCAGCCATCCGAACCGTGGCTTGGGCTTCCAAATGGCAGATGAGGTTAAACGTGGACAAGTGCAAGGTGATGCTGGATAACACATTGAAATCGTCAGCTCAGTGTGCTGCAGCAGTCAAAAGAGCAAACAGAATGTTAGGAATTATTAGGAAGGGAATGGTGAATAAAACAGAGGATGTCATAATGCCTCTGTATCGCGCGTCGGTTTAAAAGTTGCCGTCCCTGTGCGTATACCATTCAGAAAATTCCTACTTGCGCATGTACTTGGACTCGCCAGTTTGCCAATACCACTGCCACGTCACCCAGTACATGTTCATTTCATCTAGACCCCCCCCCCCCCCCCAGCACTTCACTCTAAACTCCCCCACAGTTCACCCAAGCCTTCCACCCAAAAATTACAGCCAACAGACAAGTCCCATTTCACTTGCGTGAGCCAATGAGCAGGGGCAAAATTGTATGATCAAGTTAGCTAATGTATACACATACATCTCTTGTATAACAGCAACTACCAAGTGTACTTTTTGACCCCGCCTCTGAATGCCCCGGTAAAATGTGCGTAAAACCGAAAATACACGTGTACTTTCGACGTTTATAAAATAGCATGTGCACGAAAACAGGCTGCTTATGCACGGATCCCCTTTGAAAATGTAATTCTTATTGAGAAACACCACCACAGTCGGACCCACCGTCAATTCTAGCCATGTGCCTACAGAAACAAAACTTGAGTTGTTTTCAGCATTTTACTGCCAGTTAATTAATGATTAACTATCATGTAATACAGTTTTTACCCCTGTTCATGATTTCACAGTCCAATTATACAATAAATGTCAACCTTCGGGACCCCTAAGGACACTAATATATGGCTTCTATTGGTCTGTAATTAGTATTTGGCATAACGATTCTTTTATATTCCAAACTCCTACATGGTAAAAGTAATTAAAAAAGTATTTTCACCTCGTAAATCAAGTCAAAGGGAAAAAAATCCGATAAAAAGGTACCTTCCTGCACAGGGCTTCATTACATATTTTTATAGCACGCTTTTTGAAAAAAATATTATGGCATTAACCTAAAAACCAAGGGAATAATGCAGCTCACAGAATGGACGTGCTTCTGTTTTAGGGGCCTCAGTTCTCCAGTTTCTACAAAATCAATTCAAGAAACACTGTAAATGTGCTCCCACAGAGGAGAAGAGAAACCTTTTCCATCACTAATAAAATGCTTAAAAATAATTAGGCTGCTGTCATTACTTTATTTTGTGGTTTAAGTATAATTATGGGGACTGTAGCACTACAATATGGGTCCCTCTCTGCGTGGTAACACTTCATTTTAAGTGGACACAATTGCTGTATAATTATCTACTTCTTAGGATGGTGTATCAAGAAATGTTTTAATTTTTTTTTTCCAGGTGCATCAGGGAACAGAAAAGCATGTGCTCATGGTGGACCTGCATTATGCAGGAATGGATTAGTCCTGGATGACCGTGAACGGGTCTGACTTAGCCATGACCTGCCTGAATGCTAAGCACTGGGGCTTCACTAGAGACTCTTTCACTTCAGATGCTTAATGAAAAGGATGGGATAAAATGCTGGGGCTCTTGGCTGTTCTTCTGAGCCACGTCAGAGCCAGCTCGCACTAAGCTCCAAATTTTCTAGGCTGCATTAAGTTTATCCTAGTTTGCAAACGGGACTTCTGCCACACTTCAGTGAGCATAGGGGAAACCACTATTGTTTGGACAATAGCCTCATTTGCTTTGGTGGTTGCGTGGATCATTACAAAACTTGTAAAGAAGAAGTGGAAAGGGGCTTGGGTTTGAGGTTAAGCGTGACACTTGTAAGAATCAAAGTTGAAGGTGGCTAGGCCTGAAACGGCCTACATGCAGAGGTGGTGGCTAGAACATTTAATGGATTTGAGGCACGCATGGGACAGATATGGAGGGCAGTGGTAAGGTAAAAAAAAAACAACAACCCAAAAAACAAGACATGTGAGTTTGTGGAGGAGTCGTTGGGGTTCCTTGTGTTGGATTGGGTTGCATAAGGAAATTTATGTGTTTATCTGCTCAAAGCAGAAGAATCTTAATGACCCAGAGTGGATGGACCTGTTTGGCCTTCATCTATTGTGTTAATTTGTATTCTTGAGCAAGTTGTAAACCATGATATGAAGGAAGGAAGTGAGAAGGCTAAGAGAAGATGCTTCTTTATGGGGTATGTGGTGGATGACTGGCATAACCTATCTATTGCTGTTGTAATAATCAAAACAGCAAAAGAACTCAGGTATGCTCATGACAAATAAATAGAGAAGTGGTAAAGGGCAAGGGAGAGAGATGATTGGAGATTGAGCAGGAGTTTGCAGTGACACAGTAGGTCCAGACATCTGGGCAGATTAAATAGGTCAGAATGCTCTTAACTTCTGACAGTGACTATGATTTGTCCAGCTCATCAGGTGTACAAGTGACGTTGGTGGGGGTGGGGGTTGTGGATAAAGGGGTGGGGGGGGGGGGGAGGTGCAGGTTGGAGGGAGTAAATGGGCTTAGAAAGATTTCTCATGATTTGAACAGTTCGTTCCACCAAATTTGCAATACATAGCAGCAAATCCTAGACCAGATGGACATCAGCTGAAATTCGATACTTACTTCCCTTTGCCCAGACTTCTGGGTTCCATCAAATATAATAATGAGAGGGAAGTCAGGGCTGGTCCAGATTAATCTTAAGTGTGCTGAAAATAAATCCAGCAGTAGCATCCTCAGGTCTAGAAATTTGGTAACTTGTATCCGGTCTCTTCCCATCATCTCCACTACGTCCACAGCATCCACTTAAAGCAGTCAGAAATATCCTCCTCATGAAAGACAGACGCCAGCCATTCTGAAGGTACAAAGTAACCAATAAGACCAAATTTGTTTTTCTGTTTTCTTGCTCTAAACCTTGCTGATGAATAACATAATATAACATACATTTTTTTTACTCACCTTTCCATAAAAGCTCAAGGTGAGGTACAGAAGATTATAAATGGAGAGGTCCACATCCAGGAACTGTCCAGATAGCATAGTTAGCCACACAAACGTATCCGGCTAACTTTGGAGGTATATTCAGTAGCTCAGCTGCACTATTGAATATAGCCAGCTAAAAGTTAGCCAATTAACTTTATCCACCTAACTTCAGGACAGCTCTTTGGCAGATAAGTTATCCAGCTAACTTTGCATATCTAGCTAGCCTAACTCCTCTCCATAACGCCATCAGAATACCTTAGTTTATCTGGCTAGTCTGTAGCCGGATAATAAGATTCGGCTACAATTTAGCTGGATAAGTGCTCAAATATTAATTTAGCCGGATAACTTCTGAGTTATCTGGCCAAATTCCTCTGAAGACGGACCTCATAACATCCAACAGTAAGAAAAATAAAACCAAAATCTATTATCATACCAGATGGAAAAGGAATGCAAAGCAGGGATAAGCTATATGAAATCTGAGACATAAAAAGTAAGATTACAAAATCTGCAAAGGAACACCAGTGTCCAAATATTTTCTTTTGGCAGTCTGCCAGCCTGTGCAAAACGTACTGTCGTGATGCCCCTTACAGAAAGATATTGATCTGCTGGTAACTAAGTTCCTCCAACCCTCAGCTATAAATGTAAGGAGAAGTAAATGAATTCATTTAAAATAAAATTTCCTGGCTTGAAGTTTGAAATCCTGATGAAAATAAGGAGAGAGTGAGTCTGATTCTGCTCTTGGAATCTCATTCCTTTTCATTTTACCCTGTTTAGCTGCTATGAAATGAACTGTAGCCCCAGACCAGAAAAGCAATCTTTTTTGGTAAGAGGATGTTTTAATCTCGCACCTAAAAACCCTTTTGCTTCTTTCAAGGATAAGATCACTAGTTGTATTAAACTGGGGGTTTCTGAGTTATAGTCTCCTCTGGCAAACAGCTGGGGCTCTTTTGCTGTGGAGCAGGCAGACACAAAGCTCTGTTTGAAAGGTGATAGGGCCAGTGCATTAGTCAATTGCAGTGTCCAAGAGGGTTATAATGTTAAATCATGAGGGATTTTGAATCCAAGACACCAGAAAGCACCAGCTGGATTTAGGGCTGCTCCATCCATTTGTACAATTTATTTTAAGACAAAGGTCAGTCAAAGTAATTAAATTTGTCATCTCCTCAAGGTGTCCAGCAAGTTTAGAAAAATGATATGGCCTTTGCGTTTTATCACATTTTTAAGGAGCATCGAATCTCAGATAGATGCAGAAACCTGGAGACTAACTGAGCCAAAATCTGATTCTCCAGACAAGTGAGCCACACTTTAGTTTGGTTTTCACAATCTCACTCGACGACTCACAGGCACAAAAGAAATGCAAGACTTGTCAGGGGCAGACAACAGTGCCAGTATTCTCATAACAGCAAGCAGCAGAACATACAATGGCATTTCTTTATTTAATGCATTTATTTAAACTTCTTTTTAGCCCACACATCAAATGTACTTGGCGGATTATTACAATAAGAACATACATAATCTTAAACAAATAAATGTTCTAAAACAAATCTATACACACGTCATAAATCAATACACAATACATAAAATAAATAATAAAATAATATGAGGACATAAAAAAATAAAACTTAAATAATCTTAAAACTTAAATAATCATCACCATTCGGTATCTAAAATTTCAGGAGCTAAGATCTGCCGCTATGGAATATGCAGAAAGCTTGTTTAAAATAGAAAGCTTTAACTTGCTTTCTAAACATAGTATATAGCATTTTAACGCATAGATCTCATCAGGTAGATTACTAAAACATGTTGGTCCTGATACATAAAAAGTTCTTTCCTTCATCTCATCTAGTCTCACTTGTTGGAATGACAGTATATCTAATAGATTGCATCCTGCAGATCTTAATGTTCTTTGTGACCGTTATATCTTTAGCGGTGCACTTACACATACAGGTGTTTCATTACTTAATGCGCAAAATACAGTACTACTGTTTCAATTTTAAATTGTATTTTCTACTGCATTGGAAGTCGGTACAAGGAATACAATGAAGAAACATGATCTGATATCTCTGCACCAGTTGAGTCTTGTAGCCAAATTTTGCACTGCCTGTAGACACTTGTTACACTCCACTTATTATTTTAGAAATCTCTAACATATCTTGCCTCAGCCTTCTCTTCTCCAAGCTGAAGAGTCCTAACTTCTTTATCCTTTCCTCATAGGGGAATTGTTCCATCCCCTTTATCATTTTGGTTGCCCTTCTCTGTACCTTTTCTAATTCTGCTATATATTTTTTGAGATGTGGTGACCAGAACTACATACAATATTCAAGATGAGGTTGCACCACGGAGCGATACAGAGGCATTATGATATTCTCTGTTTTATTCTCCATTCCTTTCCTAATAATCTCTAGCAATCGATTTGCTTTCTTGGCTGCTGCTGCACATTGAGCAGAAGATTTCAATGTATTATCAACGATGTTGCCTAGATCCTTTTCCTGAATGACGACTCCTAATGTGGAACCTTGCATTGTGTAGCTATGAGTGGCATCCTCATTCTCCAAAACTATACAAATAGGGTGTAGTGCGTCCCTCCCCCAAAGTTCTGATGCATGCACACACTGTCAGATGATTCGTCTCTGACAGACTCGATTCCTTCATGGGGGTTAAGAAAAAGCTGCAGATATTCATCATAGTTTGAATATCGTTTCTCTGGTGGGCTAAACCCTTCTGAGTAACACCTTCAGGTTCCTCCACACGGAGCAGAAAGACATCAACTGTCAGGGTGCTAAAGTGTTTATTAGATATTTGTGCAAGATTATTCCAGCTACAATGCAAATGTAATATAGTAAGACAGTCTAATTGTACCATGCATGGTGACTGATAGGCTCGGCAGCACGCGCAAGCCCCGGGAAGCGCGTAAGTCACGGGGCTTGCAAAAAGGAGCGGTCGGGGACGTGGCTAGTAGGCATGGCGTCGGTTCGGAGGCGTGTGGGCGGTCCGGGGGCGTGGCCGAGTGCCCCAACACAGCGGCCTGTGTCGGGGCCTGCCGCGCCAGAAGACAGCTGGCGCGCGTAAGTTACTACTGCCCGGAGGCAGTAGTAACTTTTGGAATAAAGGTAGGGGGGTTTAGATAGGGCCAGGAGGGTGGGTTAGGTAGGGGAAGGGAGGGGAAAGTGTGGGGGGGGTGGGGGTGGAAGGAAAGTTCCCTCCGAGGCCGCTCCGATTTCGGAGTGGCCTCAGAGGGAACGGGCAGTGCGCGCAGGGCTCGGCACACGCAAGTAGCACAAATGTGCACCCCCTTGCACGCGCTGACCCCGGATTTTATAGGATACGCGCGTATCTTATAAAATCTGGCGTACTTTTTTAAAATGTACCTCTATATTTACATTTGACTCTATAGGAATAATGGTTTGTTTGCCATTTTAAGGCACACTACACTTCAATATAGCATTGCAAAGATGAGGTACTGGTCAACAGATAGTCACATTTTCTGAAGAAGTAACCTAAGCGCCACATCATTTTTGTCTCAATCCTGTTCTGAAGATGAACCATTTTCATGCACAATTTATCGAAACTGGCAACTTAGCACCAATTATAACTCCCATTGAAAGGGTAGTTTCTTTAACTATGTGTGAACCCCAGTCCGCAGCAAGATGGACAGAAAACAGGAGTTCATTTTGCAAGCAATCCAAACCGCCATCCGAGGGCTCTGACTTTTGGTTGGTAGTGTTCTGTTCCAATATCAAAAATGAATCTAAAGGTGGTATGCTTGGCATCACTACATCAATTCATTGACCCATGCAGTCCTCATAATTTCTTTGACTATTTTAAGGGAGTAAACTTTGCCATGAGATTTTGTAGACCAAAGAGTACATGGACACAGGCCTTCAGTTCTAGACAGGAAGGTTGGGCTCAAGAAGTAAATCTATCAGAAATCTCTTGAAAAAAAATGTTAACCTATTTCAGTATTTGCTATTATTTGTGATTTAACAGATGGATAATCTAATTTTACATTGGATTACTGACTTTCTCTGCAATTATTTTTCTTTCAGTTCAAGTAACTAATTTAATTTAAATATTGGAAAAGACTTGCAGTGAAGGGCATTTTCAGATTAATGTACATGGTAAGCCTTTGACTTGTTTATTTCTACAATTGAACTATTGTGGACCAACTTAAATGTCAACTTTCTCTTGGGAATAAAAAAAACCAAGTTTGTATTTTCTGTTATCCAACCAGGCAGTTATGCTCTTCTCAAAGGGGCTTACTAGACATACCCTCACCTCTGCAAGCCAGGCTGTGTAACACCAGGGTCTGTTCTTTCTCAGTGGTGGTGCCCATTCTCTAGAACTCTTTCCCTATAGCACTGCGGCAGGCAAATAGCGTGAAGTCTTTCAAAAGATTTTTAAAAACATGGCTCTTCAGACAGGCATTTTATTAGTCCATCAAGATTTACTGCACTTTGTTTTAATATATGTTCTGTATGTGTACATGATTTTATGTATTTTTTAGGTTTTATCATATGTCTCATTTTGTGTATATGGTTTTATGCATGTTTTTAGGTTTTCCTTATGGATCCTTTTGTAATCGCCTAGTGTATGGGCGATAAATACATTTTAAATATACTCCCTTGATTTTGATTGGACTAATTTCTAGAAAACTGCCACTCTTGTTAACTTTGGCTTTTTTAGACCTCTGCTGGAAAAATGTGGAAAAATATACATATAGTAAAAGTCCCATTAAGCAGCATGCATTGGAAATAGTCCCTGCTGCTTAAATGAATATGCTAGTTACCTAAGAGTCCCCTGCCTCCTGCTCCAGACAGCAGCAGGGGTGGACAGGGCATGGAGCAGAGCAAAAAAAAAGCTCCTCTGCTCCCTAATGTTGAGTAGATTTCTGTTTAAGCCATCTTGGCAGTACTACACAAAAGTAAAGCTCCACTGCAAGATGCCAGTTAGCTGAGCTTTCTGGTTGGTTGAGCACCAGAGAAGAGGGCTTTTACTGAATTTCTTTCAGGGCCACGCAGACCTGGTGATGGCCTTCATTGGCTAGGTATTGCCAAAATGTATCCGAATTTATATTTGAATGGTAAAAAAAAAATAAAAAATACAAAAACAAAAGGAGAGTCCAAGGAATGAACAGGCATAAACATCTTACCTCTAGTGATAGTTCCTCCAGAGAGGGGAAGTGCATTCATTTGAAACAAAAATCAAACTTGTTTCGATGGAAAGAAAACTGCAGAACTAGGGACAATGATATGAAACTGTAAATGGGAGAACCAATATCAGGAAATATGTCTTCACGGAAAGGCTGGTGGATGCATGGAATGCCCTCCCGGAAGAGGTGGCGAAGACGAGAACGGTAAAGGAAAGAGCATGGGAAAAACACTGCAGATCCCAATCCTTTGGATAAAGGGAGGACTTTGGTTTCCAGTGCTATTAATCCCTGCCTTTCACTATCACTGGAAACATCATAAACCTTTCTTATTTTGTTCATCTGTAACTGATTTCTCCTTTGTTTGGCTTTACTGATTGAAAAACATTACCTGAAATGCCCAAAGGTTGTTCTACAAACTTAGACAGTCCATCATGGAACTGCAGAACATACAAACTACCAATAACAAAACAAGGCCTTCCTGGAGAGGCAGTGTCAACATTTGACATTTCTCTCCAGATGATGATACTGTAGGGGTCACGCTTCATGCCCATGGGTGGTTCATGAAGCTAATGCTCACCAGTGGTGGATAAAGACCATTTCTGGTTGCCTGGGCTTCTCAATGAAACCAATAATGGTGTGGGCTTGAAATATTTTTATTGTGACAGAGATAAAGAAATCTCTCAGTACATCTGAAGCCCAGCTACTCCGAGGCTTTTGCAATTACATCTGGTCAGATTCCAACTCAAGACCATAGAATTTAATTAAAGGTAATTTCATTTTTTGATTTAAAGGTCGATTACAAAAACATAAAAGCTTCTACCAGCAGGCATTACAGCTCATAATGTAAATGACATCATAAACAATGAAGCACACCAAAACAATTAAAAACATATAAACTATCAATTAAAACATATGTCATAAACATTAAAGCAAACATTGAAAAATTTGAAAAGCATACAACTATCAACTAAAATATAAAAGACCATCAATTAAAAACAGATAAACCATCAATGAAAATATAACATAGATAGAACATATCAAAATTTGCACCTCAGTAGCATAGCTACCTCTATCAGGGCCACCATTAACTCAAACACAATTTTTATTGGAACTCATTTTTATCTAGCCACAGGGCAGACCGTTATAAGCTTTCATTGCTTTTAACTCTGCCACTAGTGGTGGCATTTTACTGGAAGCTTATGGTAGTAATGAAAAGAGATGGGCCAGATGGAACCCTTTCGAAGCACTGCATTGGATTCCAAGACCAAAACGAATCACCAAATGAAAATCTACAGATCATGAATTCTGAACAGCAACTCCGAAAATACACAAATGTCACCCAGAGGGGGTCTAGGCACACTAAACATACATGCTAGAGACTGCACACATTTCTTAGCATACGCATTAAAATCTGAAATAACTTTCTGATGAAGTAAGGTGATACATATTATATCCTCCAACCAATCAAATTTGAGATCAGAGTTGAAGGAATTAGGGGGGAGAGATGCAGGGTTTATGTACGTAGGGGTGGTGGTGGTGGTGATATGATATTGCAGGAAAGTTCCAGTATACACGTCCCTTGATTTGCAAAGTACCACATTGCCAAATGAGCTCACTAGCACTTTACTACAGCTTTGGATAGCAACTAAATTTCATGAGCTACAAGTGAATGTTAAATTTAGCTCCT
Organism: Rhinatrema bivittatum; assembly: GCF_901001135.1. Classification (NCBI taxonomy): domain Eukaryota; kingdom Metazoa; phylum Chordata; class Amphibia; order Gymnophiona; family Rhinatrematidae; genus Rhinatrema; species Rhinatrema bivittatum. The sequence continues at coordinate 52,197,719 of NC_042629.1, read as the reverse complement.
GGTACTGGGGGTCTTAGTAAATAGTGCAGTAATGGTTAGTGAGGACGTGCTATTTTAATGCATATGAGCTAGAGGACATTTTGAGTAACAGTGCATTAACTAACACGCTCGCTGACAGCATTAAGCACGCACATTAAGTCCAACTTGCTTTTAGTACACAGGCCCCAGAATGGCTTTCAATGGATATTTCACCCCCTGCTTTGTACTCTCCACATGTCTAAATAGACCAGAAGGCCTTTCAGTCAGTGAATTAGCCAGTTAAGAGCTCCAGGTGGGAATGCATCAACCCAAAGATATCATGTAATAGTAGTCAGGAGTCTATCTGTGCACATGGGTCCTGTATCCAACCCCAGGAGAGGGTATATAACCCCTGCATAGAGAAGACATATGCAGAATGATGGATTAAAGGAGGACAGAAGGTGGATGGGGCAGTCCCCCAGGATCCAAACTTAGAGAAGACCTATAGAAGGTTGGATTCAGAGTAAATGTAAACAGTATTTATATGTGGTATAGCAAGAGCAGAGATTACTGTGCGGGGGGGGGGGAGAGGCCATTCTTGGGAGTAGGGAGAGCCCATGGCCATGGTACTTTTTGAGATCCAAGGTACCCTTCATTTGCCCTTGAATACGCATTGTACAGCTGGAACTGGCCAATCTGATTGCTTGATTCTTTCTTTTCTAGCAATTAAATTCCCTTTTTTCTGAAGAGTTATGTCATGATCAATGGCTCAGAATGCACCCATTGGCATTTTGTAACAGTGTGCAAAAGTTAGCCAGCAAAACAAGCATAAATTATTTGACTTTTCAAACCAGGCTTGCATAAGTCTATTTTGAAAATTATCCTGCAAAACTGCGCACACAAACAATTACATCTGTTAAAATGTATGCCAAAAGTTTTAGGGAAACCTTACGTGCATGCCTTTTAAATTCCAGAAGTATGTGCGTACGTGCAAACCCATCTCTAACGCTACCCCTGGAAACACTTCTGCTCAGTCCTGATAAACGTACGCTCAAACAGGACATACACATGTACGTCTACACGCATATCAGGTGGGTAAGTTTTAAAAAGCCAATTTCTGTGAGTAAAACAGTAAGACCTTTCATAATTTTAATTTTATGATTTTCAACTAATAAGGATAAAAATGATCCTTTCTCCATACCTACAAACTTTTGATTTCCAGTCCCCCTGATATTGGATAGTGGAGGGGAGGTGGGGGGGACACTTTTCCTCCCTCTCTCATATATACATACATACATATACTCAGAACTCTTTCTACTTTCTCTTCTCCTTCCCCTCTTCCACTTCCTCCTTCCCCCTTTCCTCTCACTCATCTTTCAGTCATTCACCCTTCTCTCTCACTCACTCTCCCACTCAATCCCCTCACTCCCATTCACCTTCTTCCCTTGCATCTCATTCACCCCTCACTCCCATCCCTCTGTCAGCTCCCTCCTTCCCTCCCACTCAGTCACTCTCCCTCCTTCCCATTCACTCCCCACTCACTCTCTTCCCACTCAGTCAATCACCCTCATTTCCTTCCCACTCAGTCATGCTCCCTCCTTCCCGTTCTCTCTCTTTCCTCTCAGTTAGGCTCTCCCCTTCCCACTAACTCTCTTCCTTCTCAGTCACACACCCTCTCTCCTCCCCCATTCAGTCCCTTCCCTTCTCTCCCCTCTCAGGCAGTCCCCACCCTCACCCCCTTCCCAAGCCACCATGTGACTCACCCTTCCTGCCAGGGTTCTGTCATCTTTTCCCTGCCTGCTGGGTGCTGGAATCCTGCCGGCAGGTCAATGTCAGGCTCACCACATAGCAGGGCCACTTTTTGCTTGCAGGGAGTGAGAGCCCTGCCAGCATGTGATGTCACGCCGCCGCAGGGCCTATTCGTGTTGGTGAGGGGTGGGAACCTCGCCAGCGAGCCGTGCTGTGGTGCCAGTCCTCTTCCTTCTGGCAGGGGTGGGGAAACCTGCCAGCGCACAATTTCATGGGCTGTGAGGCAGCTTGGTCCTCTTCCTGTGCCATTCAGGGTCCAACATTGCGCAGGCTGCATATAATATACATTTTAATTCGATAAGCAGGCCAGAAGAAAGCTGAGGATGGGCTGCATTTGGCCCACGGGCCACAGTTTGCCCACCCCTGGACTAAATGGCTTCCTGGCTATATTGAGAGCCATATATGGCTGAATTCTAGCCACATGATTTATGAGGCTAGAATTTAGCTGCATAAGTTTGGGGTGTTCTAGGCGGAGCAGAGTTAGCCGCAGAACCGACTAACTTTAAGAGAGCTGGGTATATTCAATACACCCTGCTAGTTAGCAGGTTATATTTATCCGACTAAGTAGCTGAGCTGCACAGCGGCTGAAATTGGACGTCTTGAAAATTATTTTCATTATAGATGAGCAAAGGTATCCAGTGCTTCACAAGGGTTAAATTCTAAACCCTAGCACACAAAAAGTCTTCCTCAGATCTGTAAGGCCCCTTCTAAAGGTCTTAGTCAATAAATAATTTTATTTTTTTTCCCATAGGCACTGAATGGGACAAAGAAAAGTCCTTTTGGAAGAAGGCCCTCAATGCCCTGTCTTCTTTAAACTTTGTTTTTCTTTCTTGAAGAGAAAGTTATATCCTGCCAATCTTAAAATGGTGCCTCAGCAAATTTAGGAAGGGACTCAAGGGATTACATGCAAGGGGAGCGACCGGGACCGGCGAGTCAGAGGCTGTAACCCGCTTTGTTATCTCAAAAAGAACTGGAAAACATCGCGCAGATGGTTTCCATTACCACCTACCGTCGGGTGCCGGCAGCCCTCCCTCCGAGAAGCGTTTCTGTCAGCATTCTCCCTGTGTTCTACAGATGCAAACAACGTCTGCCATCTATTTTCATTAATGCGATTTGCTCTGGAAAAGTGGAACAGGACGGAAGCTTGCAGCCCCTGTCAGCCCTAGACAAAACCGGGTCTGTTGCCCGTCGCGATCATTCTTATGTTGGGGGATCCATTAAAAACTCTCCAAAGATGGTGCAATGCATGAATCTGGACGGGAACTGTGTGATACAATCACATGATTGGCGCCGCTATATAGTAGTCAGTCATACTCAATGCTATCAGAATATTGTACAAGTCAAGTTTTGGTACTTGCACCCTGCCATGTAGAATCGGGGCTCATCCAAGGGGTAGGGGTGCAGGACCCAGGGCGGCTGCAGACCCCTCCACCTTGAGGCTGACCACCTTCTGCTACTCTACCACCCTCATCATTGCCTGGGCTATTGCCCCATCAGAAGAAGAGGAAGTGATGCTGTGGAGTGGGGAGATATCGTACTCACGCAGGTCCCTGCAAAGCTTCCCACCAAGGCTGGCCATGTGTATAAGAAATTCTCTCAGGAGCGAGAGATAGGGTAGGCGCAAAGTGACTTAACTCCTAACTACATATAGCTAGAAGTCCCTTCTCCCAACTCCTGTCAAATGGTGGCTAACAATTCCTGTCACCAACTGTATCCTGGAGTCATGTTACAAAGTGTCATGGGGTATGTGAGATATCATCACCTTGACATTGCTTCTGTAAAATGATATCTAAGGTAGAAATGAAAAGGTGAGAACCGGGGGTGGAACAAAGATAATCCCAAGGGAAGACAATACACAGGAGGCATCCACAGGGTCTTTGCAAAGAAAAGTAAAGGGGTCATATCCGAGGAATGCCTCCACTGCACCTTTCTATATTAGCTCAGGTTTCCCCATAGCCCTTGGCCTTTGCAATCAATAACATGAGCTTAAATACCCCAAAGTTTAGAATACACATTCCTTGCATTGTAGCAGTGAGCTTCTGAAATTTTAAATGAAAAAAACAAAATCCAGTAAAATTAACAAAGAGACAGGCCTTACCTATATCACTCCAATGCTACAGCAATTAATAAATTGCCTGCAAAATAACCCTACAATTGAATTTTATTCCCCTCGCTCCACTGTTTTAACTAATGCACCCAAGCATTAAAATGAGCTGTGTGGAACGGATAAACAGGGCATGGTTATTTATCCTTTCAAATAGTGCTAGAACTAGGGGTCACTCCATGAAGCAAATAGGTAGCACATTTAAAGCTTTTTGAAGCCCAGCTATGCTAACTCTTTTCATCACATCTTCTGGCAGAAAATTCCACAGTTTAATTGTGTGCTGAAAATATTTTTTTTCCACTCAGCGTGCAGTTAAACTGTGGAATTTGCTGCCAGAGGATGTGATGAAAACAGTTTGCATAGCTGGGCTTAAAAAACGATTGGACAAGTTCCTGGAGAAAAACCCATAAAATATCACAAAGTAATGGGATGCCACAATTTTCAAAAATTAAACTTATAAAATGGGTGTCATATATTGTGCAGGGTCTTCGCTGAACAACTCTTCACCTTCAACAACTTTGAGAAACATATGTTAGGATCCTGCCAGGTGCTTGCGACCTGGATTGGCCACTGTCAGAGACAGGATACTGGCCTTGATGGACCTTTGGTCTGAGTCAGCGTGGAGCTTCTTATTTTTCCTACGTATGTGCATTTTATACATCAGCTCTGAATATCGGCTCTGAAATTCAGTCCCAACTTTATTGGTATGCTAACATTTCTATTAAACGTTCGCTATGTGATCAGGTAGATATTACAGAATTTTAAAAAGTCAGGCTCCGTTATTGTCCTTGTTGCGAGGAGGCAGGAACTCCTGAGCTGTGGGGCGTAAGCGTCAAAGGACCGTAATACTGAAGGAATCAAATTATCTCTGGCAGAATCCATTCATGGTCTGATATGGGGTGCTGTAATCAATCACTTGAAATCTATTATAGGAGCAAAGGGCGTAATGTATACTTAATGCCCAGAGAAAAAAGAAGAAAAATCAATTTGAGAATGGTGGACATTGCGGTCTGCATTTAAATGCCCGTTACAAATCCCCAGCTACGGTGCTGGTTTCTGCAAAAAGCCATCGGCACTTCAGCATCTTTCCTGCTCTGGCCACCAAGACACGGTTGGATTGTAATTTTAGAGGGTGATTTTCAATAGTGTGTGAAGTCGGCACAGACATGTGTGAGCGAGTATGCATAAAATTATATTTGTATATTATAAACCATGTGGCTCCAATCGCACAGCTGAAAAAAAACATGCATATCTCCACTCTTAAACTTGCACGTTTATGTTCAGAATTATGCATATACTTTTACTTTTTACTATGTTGTGGGCTGAAGTGGTTGGAAGATGGTTTTAGAGGGGGTGGGTGGGGGAGGCAGGTTGATTTTATACCTTAACATGCTTGGGTGTCATTGACAAGAAGCATGAAATCAAATTTTATTAAAATACAAAATAACTAAAGCATGCACAGAAAATATGCGCATATTTTACACAGATACCAGTTCTGCTTCTGGCAGTATGCAGGGACATTGGCAAAAAGGCATCCACAGCCCATAAACTCAACTTTACTGAGGGGCGACGTGAGGCAGCTTGCCAACCTCATTGTTGGCAACGAAGGCCAGCTGGGCTCCATCTGCGAGGTCAGGCAGGATCAGTGTGAGGTGGTAAGAGCCTTCAAGGAAGGAGACAGGAGCTACTGTGTGTAGCATGGGAAAGGTGTGTGCTGGTGGCAACTAAGTGGGCAACTTGACTACTCTTCTACCTAATGTGATGAAATTCACAGAAGGTAGACAGAAAGGCTATCTGGGATAGGGAGCAGTCTGGCAGCTGGTCACAGTGTAGTAACATAGAAACATAGAAACATAGAAATGACGGCAGAAGAAGACCAACCGGTCCATCCAGTCTGCCCAGCAAGCCTTACACTTATTTTTTCTCATACTTAACTGTTTCTCTTGGCTCTTAGTAACCTTATGTTCTAATTCCCTTTTCACCCCCACTATTAATGTAGAGAGCAGTGATGGAGCTGCTTCCAAGTGAAATATTAAGTTTGATTAGTTGGGTAAGCGGCAGCATAGCTCTCTGCCATGAAGCAGAGGGCAATGCTGGAAATGAGTGAAGTATCAGTTTTTCTTTTCCCCTGTCATTGAAGCAGGGAGTCATGCCGGACATGCACCGAAAGTGAAGTATGCCTTGAAAGTCACATTAACTATCATCAAATATTGAAAAGCCTAATAATTGGTAATACCTATAGCCCATGAACCCATCCCTGTTTTTTTCTTTTTTTCTTTTTTTTTTTTTAATTGGGAGATGGATGCCCTTCGTCCTTCTACTCTGTGAAGGTGGACACCTACCACTGGCATCCCGCTCCGTTAATGCCTCTGTGGCTACTGCCGCTCCATGCAGTGTTTTACTACCTGCTCTTTATATAGTAGGCAGCTGAAAGATAGTCTTAGCAGCTGGGATAGTAGAACCGGGTCTCTTCCAATGGAATTGAGTGTCTGGGATGAGGCTGAAAGGGGGTAGACACCGGGATAATCTAAGGAAATATTTCTTTACAGAAAGGGGGGGTGGATCCAAGGAGCAGCCTCCCAGTGGAGGTGGTGAAGTCAAGGACAGTATCTAAATTCAAGAAAATATAGGACAAGCACTAGGGATCTCTAAGGGAGTTGTAGGGATTGCAGAGCTGAGTAGTTGGAATGGATGGGCAGGCTGGATAACTGTATGGTCTTTTTCTGCTGTAATGTTTCTAAGTTTCTAACTGGGTGGATGGGAGGGACAAAAGATGTTTCTTTTCTGCCAGCAAGCTGTTATGTTATTATTTGACTCGAAAGGGTGGGTGGGTGCATGGAATCAGCATTAGGGTTGCCAACTGGCTCCAGATGTTCAGGACAGGCTAATCCAGTCCTGGTTTTACCTCATTGAATGCTGGGACTTGTTCTGATTTCTCTATTGCATTTTCTAAGAAAAGCAAGACTATAAGTACCGGCATGCAGTGGAGAAAAACCAGGACTGCATCAAACTGCCCTGAAAATCGGGAGCCGGTTGGCTACCTTAACCAGCATAACTGAGAAGCTTTGAGTTCCGGTCATCCTGAGATTGTTGTTGATGTGTGTGTGTGTGTGGGGGGGGGGGGAGGGATAGTGCATCAGCTTGCGCTCTTCCACCACCCTCCCCCAACTGATCCACACTTTCTCATCCAACTAATCCATTTCTTTCTTTTCAGGGATTTAAGAACATGAACATCTGAAATATGCTAGTTCTTTCATAGAAAACAAAATGATTTTTACTCCATTTTAGGGCGAGTGTTGCTGCTCTGCCTGACCAAGGTGTTAATGTCTATGCCATGGCAGCTGCTAAAAAAAACCCCTAGAGCTTCTTTCTGCAGAAGAGAAGTTTGCAGCCGTGAACCACCTTGACTAGGAAATATGTCTTCAGAGTTCAGAGATGAAAGAAAAATAACTTTTTTTTTTTAAAGAGTAGGCACTCATGATTATTAATATGATAGGGGTTTTCTCTCTACCTGACAGGCATTAGGACATTTTTGTGGGTTTAATATAGCTAGACATATAAATAAGTGCTTCTAAGGACCTAGATTAAAATAACTTGACACGCTGTCTTTGTATAATTAATAGGAATGACAATTTTCCTTTTGGTAATATTACTTTTCCTAAAGGTTTGCTCTGAAAAATCCAATTTAATCTTCGCAATTAGGAAAGGGTTATATGTATAAAAAAAAAAGGGTGAAAGGTAGACTACCCCATTTTTTATTCACTTTTTTTTTTTTTGGCTTTAAGTTACAATGATAAAGAAATCCCCCTCACCAAGGTCCTAAAAAACCCACAATTCAGATACAAAAAAAAAAATGGACACGCTCACAGAAGGCAGGGTGCCTCATCATTCATTCATTCATTCATTCACAGAGGAGAAATGAGAGACATGCAGGAGCAGCTTGTACAGATGTTATCTCCGGCTACTGCATGACAGGCACTGAAAAGAAGCAGGATCAGCCAATCAGATTGTCCGATTCAGTTCTTCCTGACATTTGTTTCACCTTTAAGTGGGAAGCATATGCCCGTGGCAAGACTTTCGATTGGGCTGTTATAAGGTAGAGAAGGGGAGGGGGAAAAAAAGCCTGTCGAAGGCAATCAGCCCTCCTGTAAATCTGAACGGAGAGGCATCACTGGTAGAAGAGGGCCTGCCTGCCTCGGGAAAAAGAGCCGCTCTCCAAGAAAGCCATCAAGCATGATCAGGGGGGATGGGTAAAACACTAATTTCAGCACCAACAGCAGAGCCCGAGCAGCATAGGTGAGTTGGTGATTGGGGATATAATGGCCTTCTTCTTAAAAGTCTCCAAAGTGGATCAACCATAGTCTACAATTCAATACTGGCCATTAAGGTTAAGGACTCCTAGAAGAGAAAAAAAACACAACATTGAAAAAGGCAAAAGCCATTTCTTCATTATCATTGGCCAAGTAGGGAGTCACCAGAGGTTACAGACACTCTTCATGCTATTTTGTCACTGGCCCTAACCTTGATGGGAAAAAGATTTTAGGTTCCCACAGGACTGCTCTTGACTTTCCCTGACCAGAGGCTGTTTGCTTCTTTCATTAGCCTGTGGCAACTGTAAAGATGCAGGTTAAAGCGGATGGGGGAGGGGCATAAGGGGTGATGACATTAAAATCCCTAAACTCGATTAACTAAGAACCTCCTGTTGGTCTTTGGCTATTGTTTCCATGGTGAAATTGCAGCGATTTGCCCATTAAAACAGTCCTTGGCCACACTCAAAGCTTGAAAACCAGAAGCCTTCGTAAATGAAATATGTTCTTTCTCAACGCAACGAAATGATTCCTGATGTTGCTGGGGATGGGTAGGGGAGAAGGAGGAGAAGGTAGGATCCAGTCAGCTGTCACTTGCTGAAATAAAACATTCATGTTGGCGAGTGCTCCTACAGCCTGCTAATTCTGCACAGACTCCGAACGCCTTCCAGGTGCAGCATGTGCTACGTCCCGGTTCCCTTACAGAGTGTGTTTGGGGTAAAAAGATACTCGCTTTTAGCACCGTGAAGCACTTCACTGTTACGAGTTCAAAAAAAGAAAAGATTCTTTTTTTTTTGTGCTATTGGGTGATGTGTAGTTTCTCCTCTGCCCATTGTTACACATTTAAGAAAATAATACGATTAAATAATTAAAATGTTGCTAAATAACTGTAAAAATAATGCACATGTTTATAAGAATCTTGGTAGCTTTTTGCTATGTAGAGAGAATCCAGATAGTTTCACAAATTTACCTCTAATTACATAGAAACTGCATTAATATCCTTGTTTTCCTTGGCACTTTGGCTACATTTGCTCCTCTATTGTTTTCACCTGTGATTTGCACAGAGCTTGTCTGTCCCACTAGCACTTAACGAGGGCTTTCTTTGGAGTGATAAATGATTTTAAAACTGTGTATTTGAATGCAATGGATTGTGCGACTTTGAATTTAATGATGTGTATTTTTTTCCACAGTGTTTGTTGTCACATTCAATTTATGCCAGAGAAAGGACCAATGGTGATGAAAAACAAAGCCAAAATCCTCTCTACTTTACTTGCGTGTGGCTGCTTTGTGACTTTCAGATCAATTTAGCAGTGGCTGCACAGAGGAAGTGAATTCGGAAGTGCAGGATGGGTGTTTTTCTGAATTGTTATCATTAGGTAATGTTTAGATTATTGATCTGGGGTTCCTGTATGGGTTTTGAGGCTATCCAGAATGAATACTCAGGGGACATATTTGCACATGTGTCATCTGGGAGCCAGGTTGATTTGCCGGTGTTGGCTCTTCTAGAACCCAGACTTGTTGGTGGCTCTCAAGGACTGCATTGTCAGCTCCTGAAAGAGTTATCCAGAGCTAGGAAATCCATCACAGGGACTTATAACCAGAAGTTACATTTTAAGTCTCTTAGGGGTCAACACTCACAGGCCCGCCGAACAACAAAAATCACTGGTTAATTTTAGACACTGTTTGTAATTGAATTTTCAGCCAAACATGCTTAGCTTGGTTTTCGGCTGAAAATTCACCTAAATCTAGCCAGGCAAAAATGTGGCTAGCTAGATTCAGGGCTGCCATTTATGTGGCTGGAGGTGCTTGCTTGAACTTGGCAGGTTAGTGTTGGAAGTCAATGCTCAACGGCTGAGTCATAAGCCTGCAGCAACCTCTCTTTTCCCGGCTAAATTTGGCCATATTGTGAATTTATGGAGGGAAATTTAGCTGGTCAATGAGGGAAAACTTGGAGAAGCAAACCTTTAACTGGCCAGCTCCTGAAGCTGCCTGCTTAAACCTTTTGAAAATTGATTACTTACATAATATGATTCCTCCCATCTTTACGTGCACTTATGCATTTCTGGATAATAAGCACATGCTTTCTTTCCATAGTACATTTGTTTTAATTTATTAGACTTGATTCTTACCTTGAATAAAAAGAAAAAAAAGATCTCCTCTCCCCACAAAAATAAACATCCATCTCCACTGGGTCTATACTCCAATCTTCAATGATTGCTGTTACTGTATTCTGGAAACATCGTATTTCTCAACTAATGACCCAGCATGCTGTCTGCTTTTCATTAACATTTACTGTGTGTACATAATCAAATGACTCCAGATGGATAATATTCTGAAAAAAAGAAAATAAAGAAGAAAAAACAGCAGATTCTTACAGTGATCACTGTTACAGTGCTGAAGGGCAGCATTCAGAAATATTTCTTCACAGAAAAGGTGGTGGATGCATGGAACACCCTCTGAACAGAAGTGGTGGAGGAAAAAATGCTATCGGATGGCCTGGGAAAAACCAGGAGGGCCTGAGAGCTGGTCTCACCTTTGTGGTTGTTCTTGTTACAAGTCAGTGACAGAGCCGTGATGGGAATGCTTCTACCATGGCCCCCTGGAGCTGGACGGAGACCACTGTCTCTTTTTACGTAGGGACCCAAAGGTGTGATCTGAAGCAATGCTCCTTGCTCCGGTCCCTGGAACACACCCAGCAGGTCTGGCTTTCAGGATACCTACAATGAATGTGCAAGAGATCGATTTGCATACAGTGGAGACAGAGCATGCAAATCTATCTCATGCACATTCACTGTAGGTATCCTGCAAATCAAATGGAAACAAAACCCAAAATGACTTTTCATTTATTCATGTCATTTGTTTCCCATTAAAGCCAATAAAGGAAGCAATGCATCCTATTCTAGGCTTCAAAATTGAGGTTTTCTAATGAATTCTAATGAAGTTGTAGGTAAACATCATTAGAAGTGGGAAGAGCACTCCAAGACACCAAGACTGTGTCAAAGTGGCACCAAAAGTAGGATGAATAGCCCAAAGCATCATGACAGGGCAAAGTAGCCCAAATAGAAGCAGTCACACCCCAAGGCACTGTGAGAGGAGCAAATCAGCAGCAAGAACACCCTAAGGCTTTAAAAGATGGGGAAAAGACACCAACATCAGTGGAATGGAGACCCCAATGCAAAATAGCAGCCCAGGGCATCATGGGAGAGGAAACAAAGCACCAAAAGTAGCATGAAAAAACAAAAAGCACTGATAGATAGTCGAAACAGCAAAAAAACAGTGGCATGAAGACCTCACTGTACCTAAAAGGAGCAAAGAGCACCAGCCATAGTGATGTGTACCACAAGCACCAGAAACAGTGCATAAATACCCCTAGGCTTAGCGTGCAGGACACAGCGAATAGCAGACTGGCATCAAAGCCCTCAATGCTTATAGCATGAGGTACAGCACACAGCACAGCGGCATCAAAGTCCATAAGGCGTAGAGTATTGAGTATGGCAAATAGCAGAGTGGCATCAAAGCCCTCAATGCTTATAGCATGAGGTACAGCACACAGCACAGCGGCATCAAAGTCCATAAGGCGTAGAGTATTGAGTATGGCAAATAGCAGACTGGCATCAAAGCCCTCAATGCTTATAGCATGAGGTACAGCACACAGCACAGCGGCATCAAAGTCCATAAGGCGTAGAGTATTGAGTATGGCAAATAGCAGAGTGGCATCAAAGCCCTCAATGCTTATAGCATGAGGTACAGCACACAGCACAGCGGCATCAAAGTCCATAAGGCGTAGAGTATTGAGTATGGCAAATAGCAGAGTGGCATCAAACTCACCAAGGCATAGAGTATAGGATATGACAAACAATCAAACAATAGAGTGGCATCAGAACCCCATAGCAGCATGAGAAAGAGAAAGGGCACCAACAGTGGCATGAATACCCCAAGGCAACGTAAAGTGGCAAAAAGGTACTAGCAGTGGCAGGAGTTCCCCACTGCCCATTGCCTGTGGAAAGCGGTGTGACTTTTTACAAGTGCTGTATCTATGTTCACTACTCTCACACACAGTGGCTGTACTTGATAGTAATGGTACCGTTTTTTCTACAGGTAAAGACACAATTTATAGATAACAGCACACCACCACATATACAGAGTTTACACACTTTACCACTCCAAGATGATACTTACAAGGGCAAATACTCAAGCCTCATTCTTTTGTTCTCTTTTCTAGTCAGTTCACAACTGCAGTGCACTTCTATAGTTTAGTGCGCCCACTACAGAGAACTCACACTGAGTTTTCCTTCTACACTGTTTGAAAGTGTTATAGTTACCCTGTGTGTGTATGCTGTATCACTGCAAAACACAAAAAGATTTCTGACACAGAGTAACAAATAGTGTGTCTGCATGACTAGGACTTCTCTTAGTCCCAATCTTTTCTCAATTTTTCTTCAGCTCTCAGAGCTCAAAATCCAACCGCCCTGTCACTTCCCACCCAGAGGCAAAAGAGCTGAAAACGGCACTGCCTGCCTGATCTAATTTTCAGTTTGAATAAAACAAAGAGAAAGTCAATGTTAATCCATGTAAATGCCGACTAGGATATGCTGCTTAGAAAAAGAAAAAAAAGTTTAACCTTGATTTGTCCTGCTTTCTGGCTTTATCCCTCTCCCTTCCCACCCCGGCTCTGGACAGCCTAGGGTCAAGTGTGACATTACTGCTTGCTAAGCACTGCTAATCGCCTTGAGAAGAAAAAGAAATCCTGAAGTTGTACTTATCCCATAGACCTTAATGAGAAACAAAAATGGATGTAAACAATTTTCATTACTTTCTTGGGCACTAGCCATTCATTTCATTTTCCATGAGCCAAAAGATTTGGTTTGGATTCCTTATTCTTTTTAAACAAATACACACCTCTGCAGAAAACCAGACTGGATGAGCCACTGGCCTATTGGTGAAAGGCTCTGTAATGCTTGACCATTTCCCCAGCATACTCCTGACCCTTTTTCTAGGTGGTGAAACAAAGGCTAAAGCAAAGAACAGGATAGGACTGTGTTATTGCAACAAGAAGCAAAATTGAGCAGACTGGATGGACCTGCTAAATTTGATCCGTCATCCTATTTCCATTTTTACTCATATTGTACCAGTTGTTTCAGATACGCAGATTCTGCTGAAAAAATAAGAACATAAGAAATTGCCATGCTGGGTCAGACCAAGGGTCCTTCAAGCCCAGCATCCTGTTTCCAACAGAGGCCAAACCAGGCTACAAGTACCTGGCAAGAACCCAAACACTAAGAAGATCCCATGCTACTGATGCAATTAATAGCAGTGGCTATTCCCTAAGTAAACTTGATTAATAGCCATTAATGGACTTCTCCTCCAATAACTTATCCAAACCTTTTTTAAACCCAGCTACACTAACTGCACTAACCACATCCTCTGGCAACAAATTCCAGAGCTTAATTGTGCATTGAGTGAAAAAGAACTTTCTCTGATTAGTCTTAAATGTGCTACTTGCTAACTTCATGGCGTGCCCCCTAGTCCTTCTATTATCTGAAAGTGTAAATAACCGATTCACATCTACTCATTCAAGACCTCTCATGATCTTAAAGACGTCTATCATATCCCCCCCCCCCCCTCAGCTGTCTCTTCTCCAAGCTGAACAGCCCTAACCTCTTCATCCTTTCTTCATAGGGGAGCTGTTCCATCCCCTTTATCATTTTGGTTGCCCTTCTCTGTACCTTTTCCATTGCAACTATATCTTTTTTGAGATGCGACGACCAGAATTGTACACAGTATTCAAGGTGTGGTCTTACCATGGAGTGATACAGAAGCATTATGACATTTTCCGTTTTATTAACCATTCCCTTCCTAATAATTCCTAACATTCTGTTTGCTTTTTTGACTACTGCAGCACACTGAGCTGACGATTTTAAAGTATTATCCACTATGCTGTCTAGATCTATTTATTTAAGGCTTTTTTATACCGATAACCGTTTGCACATCATAACGGTTTGCATGGAACATTAAGATGGGAACGTTTACATGGAACGGAGTGTAACAAATGATAAAATCGATACATAAGGTTAAATTAGGATAATAAAATATTAATACTAGGCTAAACAAGCTTGGTATATATATATCTATATATATCTATATATACATACAATTCATATTTACAGGTGATCAAGAAGATGAGGTTAAGAAGGAGGAGGAGGTGATGGTAGAGGGGGGATAGGCGGGAGGGGGGAGAGGGGGTAGAGGGAAAAGAGGGGGGAGGGGGAAGAGGTAAAGAGGGGCATTAAGCGAACGCCTGTTTGAAGAGCCATGTTTTTAATTTTTTTTTTAATTTTTGAGTACATGGTTCCAAGCGGAGGTCAGGAGGCATTGAATTCCAGTTTATGGGGCCTGCAATCGATAGGGCTCGATCTCTTGTGGAGGACAGGTGCGTGAGTTTAGGGGATGGTCTTTAGAGTGTTCCTTTGTAGGCAGATCTGGTGGGTCTATTGGATAAGTGGAAGTAAAGTGAGTTGTTGAGCCATTGGAAGTTTTGGTTGTGTAAGGTCTTATGTATAAGAGAGAGGGTCTTGTAAAGGATTCTGCTGGATATGGGGAGCCAATGGAGGTCTCTTAGAATAGGTGTAATGTGGTCATTCCTTTGTGAATTAGTGAGGATTCTGGCTGCTGCATTCTGTAGCATTTAGAGGGGTTTGATGGTAGAGGCAGGGAGGCCTAGGAAGAGGGAATTGCAATAGTCAATTTTTGAGAAGATTAAGGCTTGTAGGACTGTGCGGAAATCATTGAGGTGTAGAAGGGGTCTTAGTTTTTTCAGGACATGAAGTTTGAAATAACATTCTTTCATGGTGGATTTAATGAAGGTTTTGAAGTTTAGTTGGCTGTCAAAAGTAACGCCAAGATTACGCACATGGGTAATAGCTCCTAATATGGAACCTAACATCATGTAACTACAGCAAGGGTTATTTTTCCCTATATGCAACACCTTGCACTTGTCCACATTAAATTTCATCTGCCATTTGGATGCCCAATCTTCCAGTCTTGCAAGGTCCTCCTGTAATGTATCACAATCCGCTTGTCATTTAACTATTCTGAATAATTTTGTATCATCCACAAATTTGATAACCTCACTCGTCGTATTCCTTTCCAGATCATTTATAAATATATTGAAAAGCACTGGTCCAAGTACAGATCCCTGAGGCACTCCACTGTTTACCCTTTTCAAGTGAGAAAATTGACCATTTAATCCTACTCTCTATTTCCTGTCTTTTAACCAGTTTGTAATCCACGAAAGGACATCATCTCCTATCCCATGACTTTTTAGCTTTCTTAGAAGCCTCTCATGAGGGACTTTGTCAACGCCTTCTGAAAATCCAAATACACTACATCTATCGGTTCACCTTTATCCACATGTTTATTAACCCCTTCAAAAAAATGAAGCAGATTTGTTAGGCAAGACTTCCTTTGGGGTAAATCCATGTTGACTGTGTTCCATTAAACCATGTCTTTCTATATGCCCTACGATTTTGATCTTTAGAATAGTTTCCACTATTCTAAAGATAGTGCGTCCTCCTTTCCCCACTGGGCTGGTTTCTTGACCATCTAGCCTGCCTGGTGTCCCTGGACCACTGCCTACCTGCGCCCCCTCTCTGTGGTCTCCTACTTCAGTCCTCCAGAAGCCTCAAGGTTTTGGATTCCTGGGCCTTCATCAGGGTCTCCAAGTCCTCCCCAAAAAACAATTTCTCCTTCAATGGGAGTTTGCATAGCTTGGCCTTAGATGCTGAGTCTGCTGCCCAGCTCTTCAGCCACAAAAGGCGCCTGACATCACGCTTGTAGCACTCTGCTTGGCCATAATCCTAATCAGGTCTTAGCTGGCATTGGCCACATAGACTTGGGCCAACTCTTGGTGACTGGTCTCATCTGTCTGACCTACTTGTGGGGCGGCTGCAGTGTGCAGAGTAAGAACCTTGCCGCATACCCTCCGCAGATCACTGAGCGTAGCATTAAGGTAGATAGTTCAAAATCTTTCCTTAAAAGTGTTTCGATCCTTCTATCCTGCAAGTCCCTGAGGGCTGCCCCTCTGTCTCCCATCTTTTTTGGAGACTGCAGACACTGCTGCGTCCACCTTAGGGAGTTCCAACAGGCCCTCCTTCCCCGTCTGATCCACCACATACAGTTTTTCCATATTCCTTCTACTCCGTAGTCTGGAGTCTGGCGAGGACCACTCTGCATTAATCATATCTTGGATTACAGAATGTATGGGGAAGGCCCTTGCTGCTCTGGCAGGATGAAAAGGAAGGAAGGAAAGATTTATGTAAGCATCAACAAATGCTACTATGTTGCATGCACATCCTCAAACCCAATCAGCATTCCACAAGTCTTCAATTTTTCATTATCTTAATGAAAGTATGTAAGATAATGCATAACTTATATATAGCAATTCAGTTTGGGAGGACTCTTTTTCCTCCTGGATTTAATATATGGTGATCCAATATCTTTGTGTTATTAAAAGCCGGGATATGCATATTCCTAAGTGAGCCGCGTCTGAATATTCTTGTGAAATTTGGGGATTTGGGGGTTTTATGAATGCTTCCCGGTGCTTGAGTGCAGTGCAACAGATGCTTTCAGGCAGCAGCCAGAGCTGTTTCTGTCTACTGTGCGACCCTCGCACGAACGGCCCAGGCCTCAAAAGCTGTAAAAGTAAGAGCACCTTCAGGAATTTTAACACAGCATCAATAAAATCAACCCTCCTATAAAATCACTTTTATTTCATGACAGACACGTTAACAAAGCTCTCTCCTCAATAAAGCAAAGCAAATATATTTAAAAAGAAATTCTAATTTCTATCCACATGCTTTTCAATTGTATGGTTTAGAAACACACATGCAGCCACCTCTGAGGTGAAAGGCTGGCAGCACATTTCTGGCTGCACGGAAGTTTCCAAGGTCATAGAACGATCTTATTAGCATTATTCCAAAACTATGGTTGGGTAAACAAGTCCATGTAAACAAATTATGTAAAGAAGGCAAATCGATGCAATGCCCAAACTGATTTTAACGCACATCCCAGGATTTCTTCTACCATAATGCAGGGCTTAAAAGACCGTCCCACGCTTGTACTCTCAAATGTTTATATTTCTTCATGGAAGACCTGCATGCCTCAGTGTGCTGCCGCACGCTCTTGGGGTATATAAGCGCATCTTTCGTTTGGGAGCTGTCATCTCATCACCGCACGGCAGCATACACTGTGATAAGACACAAAAGTCGTTAATATGTTGATCAAAAGCTGCCAGTTCTGGCGGAATTCTTCAGAGAACAGTCAGTGTTTTTGTGACAACAGAAGAGGAAAAAAGGAAAATATTCCTTTCGCAAGTCTAGGCACGTGCAGTACATCCAACAATCTCAATATATCTTTCCCCAGCAGATCAGTTCCCATCCTTTTAAGCTCTTTAGAATAACACAGGAATACCCGCTACAATATGTTAAATGGCTTTACCACACTTGTGCTTCTTACAATGACAGAGGCTTACCTTGTATAAACGATTCCTCAGCTCTGCACGCATACCTTCCCTCTGCGACTTACATGCCCCTCTCAGATTCCTTGAAGCAACCATATTTCATCTAGTAGAAGCCAACGAGCTTCGCAAATATAATATTGTCTCTTGTTTATTGGCAGGGGTCGGCAGGATGCCAGCACGGGCTCTTCCCCTGGCAACTTTTTTTTTGCACTGGATTCAAACTCCTCTGCCCTGAGCACAGCACCTGGCAGGAGACTGCGACAACCTGGGCCTTCCCAGTCGCCCTGCGCACACCCTACACGATCTCCTGTAGGCCTCCGTCTCTTGCCCTCATCTGGTGCAAGCATTGCTCGAAATCTGTCGCTTCTTTGGTTTTTAATCAAGGGTCTCGTTTTCTTTATTTCTACCATGCAGAGAACACTTGCTAATGATAAATTATGCTGCGCACCAATATTTAAACTCTTTGAAGAAAAATCAAAGATCCTGAGACTGACGCCGTAAATTCAATCTGGTTTCCACAGGACTAAGGGAGGGGGTGGGAAGTCTGTACTCATGCTTTAAGGACATTTGGTGGGCAAGTCTAGAATTGCCACCTCACCCCAGTTGGCTGAACAGGCTAATCCAGTCCTGCTTTTGCTTTGTGGCATGCATGAAGACCATACGTTCTGATTTCATCAGGGAAATCAATGGGGAAAAATCTGAACTACAAACCCATGTATTCAACGGGGCAAAAACCAGGACTGGGTCAGCCTGTTCGGTTGGCCTGGGGGTGAGGTGGCAATCACTCTCCATAGATAAGCAGCTCAGGATTAATCACGGGGTTTAGAAGATGGCAAAGAAAAGGGAACCCATGCATTTCAGGATCTTAGGTTAAAAAATAGTAATACAAAGCTCCACCCACCGCACTCCTTGCTTGCTTATTTGTTGTTCAGTGTGTGCTGTTTCCAGCTGTGCACATTGGGGCGGATTTTAAGAGCCCTGCTCGCGTAAATCCGCCCGGATTTACGCGAGCAGGGCCCTGCGCGCCGGTGCGCCTATTTTACATAGGCCTACCGGCACGCGCAGAGCCCCGGGACTCGCAAGTCCCGGGGTTTTCCAAGGGGGGGCGTGTCGGGGGCGGGCCCGATCCGCGCGGCGTTTTCGGGGCGGGACGTAGCATTTTGGGGGCGTAGCCGCGCCCTCTGGACCTGCCCCCAGGTTGCGTCCCGGCGCGCTAGCGGCCCGCTGGCGCGCGGGGATTTACGTCTCCCTCCGGGAGGCGTAAATCCCCGACAAAGGTAAGGGGGGGTTTAGACAGGGCCAGGGGGGTGGGTTAGGTAGGGGAAGGGAGGGGAAGGTGAGGAGAGGGCAAAAGAAAGTTCCCTCCGAGGCCGCTCCGATTTCGGAGCGGCCTCGGAGGGAATGAAGGTAGGCTGCGCGGCTCGGCGCACGCCGGCTATACGGAATCGGTAGCCTTGCGCGCGCCGATCCAGGATTTTAGCAGCTACACGCATATCTACTAAAATCCAGCGTACTTTTGTTGGCGCCTGATGCGCCAACAAAAGTACGCCAAATCGCGCTTTCTGAAAATCTACCCCTATGGGAGCAATTTCCAAACTGTCTATATGTAAAAAATGTAATCTGCATGGAATTTATGGAAATACCAGAATATAAAACAGTTTAAATAAATAAACGCATCACTCAGAGTTTGCGCATGTTGTTTGCTTTGAAACCTGCCATGGGTAGAACATGTACACGGTCACCTACACCGGCTTTTTCCTGAGGGTAGAATTTGGCTGGAAAAGTGCACGCATGAAGATCCGAAGGTGCAAGCTCCATGCTCGCTTCTCCTTCCTCCACGTCAACGTGCCCCCGGGAATGTCTCCTTTGAAGGCCACAACAAGCACACAAGCTGTAGAACGACGTCCAAACTTTTAGCCACGTTGAGCAACAGCAAGTTTCAAATGGCCGCGGGCAAAATGTCCTCCACATTAAAACTAACATTTCTTTTTTTTTGCAGGTTATTTAATAGGGTCACCCGGACGCCTGTGGAGGGCATAAGAACAGTCTGGCTCAACCACAACAGCACACAGTTCAACAAGTTGATTGCGTTTGTTTAGGATGGCAACAAAGCCCAGCTTCTTGGCAGCAACATAAGAGAGGAACAGAAAATTCACTTTCTTCCTAGCTGCTCTCAAAATGACTGAACACGTGTGCTGAACCCCAAACAAAGGCCAAGCTGAGCCCACTAAATTTCTCCAAGTGTTACACTTACCCAATGTTCAGGCTGTCTCAGAGAGAGCATCTTCTGCAACTCAGCAGCGTTTCTGCTACCCTAGACTGCAACTGGTTTTTCAGGCTCTTCCTGCACCTGGGAGCACCTTGCACATGGCAGGCAGGTACATTTCTATCCAGGCTTTCTCCTGTGCCAACATGAGAGGTACAGACCTTGGCCTGGATGAAACAGATGCCGTTTTACCATAACACTGGGTAGCTTGGGCCTCTACCTTGGGCACATGTCAGAATACAAGATATTTATGGTTGGCGTCAAACTATTTTAAGCGGCTATCACTTTGCAAGCCTTTTGCCCAGATTTGTATACTGAAATTGCAAACCAACTGGAAAGTGTGCAATTTTGCATCTACCACCCCACCTCCCCACCCCTGTGTAGTCTCAGAGCTGAATACAGACAAGAGAAAACCAAACAGTGCAATACATTTACAATCAGCATTCTTTTGTCTGTTTCCCATTTATATTTTCAAGCAATCACAGGTAATGTAATTAATTACATGTCTTCTTTCTTTTCAAACAGGGGTCATGACCCTTCAGGTTTTAATGAACAAGGGCAGCTTGGGCTTTGCACGCAAGACTAGCCCTGAAATATGGAAGACTAGTTATAAAGTCAGTTGCAAACATTTCACAGAAAAAAAAAAAAAAAGTAATAGGGAGGAGGTGTACCATGCTGGGTCAGACCATATAAATATGGAAATTAGGGAATGCAGGTTGGCGCCAGGTTTCTCTATCATTTGCTTTTTCTTTGAGCCATTGCACCAGTGAGAATAAGTTTATCCAAGTGTCCTACTTATGTTCAAGAAAACCATAAAATTAAGCACCTCACCAACACGCTGATGTCATAAAGTAGAGGCCACCGAGGAAAAAAGGATTATTTTGTGTCTCTCTGACACCAACAGCAGGTCGATAAAAGCAAAACTAAGAACTCAAGAAAAGGAGAGCAAAAGGGAAGTGATGTTTGCTCAGCAATCCAAACCTCCCACCGCCTGCCGGGTCTTAGGAATGCCTAGTACGGTCTTATCATTAGGAAGTTATCTGGAGAAAATGCACGAGAAGGCTGCATGCCATACTGGAAAAAGCTGCAGCATCTGATCACCGTCCAGCATTCAGGTCAAATTCTCTCTCCTTGACGGGGTCATTAGAG
Source organism: Rhinatrema bivittatum (assembly GCF_901001135.1). NCBI lineage: Eukaryota > Metazoa > Chordata > Amphibia > Gymnophiona > Rhinatrematidae > Rhinatrema > Rhinatrema bivittatum. The sequence continues at coordinate 52,176,609 of NC_042629.1, read as the reverse complement.
TGGAGGATAGCAACTGCACGAATCAAAAACTTTACTGAGGTCCCGAACGTTATCTTCAGAATTGAGGATGCCCTCTAGGCGAAACCCTAACATGTTTATTTATTTTATATTCCACTTTTCAGGTACTGTAGGCATTTCTCCGTCCCCAGAGGGCTCACGGTCTGAGGTTGTACCTGAGACAATGCAGGGGGGGAAGTGGCTTGCCCAGGGTCTGTTCCACAACTGTAGGTCCAAGTCCTTCAGCGTCTTTCTTCTTGGTCTGTGTCCGGTGGAAGAACCCGTTGGCTGGCACAGATGGTTTCTGTGTCCTTATTTTCTTATTTCTTTGATTTATATTCTGCTTATTCAGGCACTCCAAAGCAGATTACATTCAGGTACTGTAGGTATTCCCCTGTTCCCAGAGGGCATTCTGTCTTTTTGTTTTTCGGAAAGATTACCCAGTCTTGGATGGAGCATTCTGACCTTGCCTGGATAGTGCCCCCTCTGAATTTTCTTCTCTGTTTATAACTAATAATACAGTGTTTACACATAGGGCTTAGAAAGAATTTAAACACATTTTTCAATATTGTAATCCATGCTGAGCCCGATGACACTTTTTATTAACAGATTTTAAAGATTTCATCCATCTTCTATGGCAAGGATTTGAGAGAACCCCATAAGACTTTTTAAAAATAGTATTTATTTATACTCTATTTAAAATAGCAATCTTTCAAGCTAGATCTGGGCATGGAAAAGCTGACAGATTTAGCTCTCCCACTGGTCTGGCAATCAAAACCAAACTGGTTTCAAATGTGAAATTGTGTTTGCCATGAGTTATGGGTTAGAGCCAGCTCTTCCCTGGTTCTGATGTTTTTCTGGTCAGCTCTGATTGTCTTCATTCCAGAAACATTATCACCATTTACAAATCCTGAAACAGGGGTCAGGACTAAATTAGGATAGAGTTTGGATTTAGATGAACTGCTTTGCCGATCCCAACTCAATTACAAGACATCCTTTCCACTGCAATTCTGGATACATACAGTCAGGCACATTATCTCTTAGAGCTTTTGAGTCTATAAGATGTTGAGGGACTGCCCAATAAAAGCCAAACATAAAAATGGTTATAAAAATAATTGAGGTCCATATGCATACTGGTTTGTCCTGCTAAGTTCAGAGTTACTGCAGGATTTGAATGTCCCTCTTAGCTGACGACTTCTGATTTATCCAGGTACGTTTGTAGATGGATTGAATGTAGCCAGATAAACCATAGGTGGTCCAGGGGTGTTTTGGGGTAGGGCTAACTTATTTGGATAACTTATCCAGATAACACCGATATTCAGTGTTATCCGGCTAAGTTATCTGGGTAAGCCTGGTAGTGCCAGAGATAACTTTATCCAGATATCTTGGACTTTGAGTATAATTGTCTGCATTCCACTGAATAGCTGAGTAAAGTTAGCTGGGTGAGTTTATCTGGATAACTTACCTGCTCCCCATGCCGCATTTAATGCTGTATTTAAACAGTCTTAGAAAAATGCAATGAAAGCTATGCTGATTTACTGCACCTGATGGTAAGATTTTTAAATTAAATATGAATCTTTTGGGAAGAGGAGAAAGTGCACTGGAACATGATGCAACTATGCCGAGGAGACTCCAGTTACTAAACTTGGAGGACATTTTGCCAAGCCTAAAATCCGCTCCATACAACCTGCATGGCAAGCCTCAATGTTACACAATCCAACAGGTGTGTTGCACAATCAATTGCAAAGGTCCATGTAAAACAAACCAGAAAAAAAACAATTTAAACAGGAAAAGTTCAATACTTCCAAAATGCCAAATAAAGATAAAAGATTTGGCATTTTGGAATTATTGAACTTTTCCTGTTTAAATTGTTTTTTTTCTGGTTTGTTTTACATGGACCTTTGCAACTGATTGTGCAACACACCTGTTGGATTGTGTTTATATTAGTGTGTTTGCCTATCGTGCCACACTTCGTTGTGGGTTTATCCCAAGCCTCAGTGTTATCCATTTACAGCTGGATTGGGTTACAACAGCATGGCATCTCTCCTTACTGGATCTGAAACCACACTAAGAAAGACACCTGATTGACTGATGCCTCTGTAACGACTTGTAGCACGTCAAACAATAGAGAAGACTTTTGCTTATTTAAGGTTTCTGATCAAAATGTATAACTGATTTGTCTGGCAACTCAAGCCACATTGAAAATTAAGCATTACTCTTTTAAAGGAAAACTGTATCCTAACTTTGAATCTTAAACTTTTCTGTTCCTCAAAGCTGCATTTATCACATCTGGCCATGGTTATAAATTGAATTTTAAAATTCTGTCTCCAAGGTGACCTTTCTGCAGGCATACAGACCTCAGCATTCACAGTTATAGAGCCTTGGAAGAGATAAAATAATGTAAAAAGAATTTGGAACAATGATGACCAAATTTGCTCCTCATCATATCATTTCGCATCATTATACATAACTAGTCAAGTCACTTACTGACGATTTTATCATACCGTGCAATTTCATCAGAGTCATGGGATGCTAGACATTTCAGCAGCTAAAATGTCTAAAAGTGGCAGATTTACTCAGTAATGTCCCTCACACCTTAGCTATGCATTTCATCACACTAGAGAAACAATCCCCTCTCAACCACTCTCCAAGGATGTGAGTTGCGCAGTTTCCCTTCCATTTTGTGGGCAGAAGATACAGCTTTATAGCAAGATGAAGCTATTAGGTATGAAGGGCAATAATTACACTCAAAGAAGCAAAAAGTATCTAAGATGATCAGATAGTTCCAAGGACAAATTATGAAAAGTTTCTACTATGACAGTATGTGAGTTTATCATTTATCATTATAGGAACAATGCCATGTAGGGTTATGTGGTCTATAACTACTTACAAGTGGTCTTGGGGTATAAGTTAATTTGAATACACAAAAACATTTAGGCTCCTTCTACAGCACAAATTAACTTCCTGGTTGGTATGATACATATGCTAATGAGAGAAGTATTCCCTCTGTCAGAAAATAGGCTACAATCTAGATGATTTTCACCACAGTGCCTTGCACTACTGAAGTTCTGCCTTATAAAAGGGCAGCTGTCAAAACACCAATGGCACTAGCTCCATAGGTGCTTGTGTACCCCATTATTTGATCTATCTACTGTGTCATTTATCCAATCTCCCTGTTATTGTTTGTAAGGTTTTGGGTGGACCCTTGGACACTGTGGCTGCTGACCACGCCCACGGGGGGAAGTCCCATGAAGGGCCACAGGTCAGGCTCAGCTTAGGACATACAACACAGATAGATCTTTTATTAACAGTATTGAGGAGCCACCAGAGGTGGCAGTAGTGAGCAGAGATGAAGCCCAGCTGAGCTTGTAGTCCCTCAGGGCTCTGGAACAGCAATCCCACAATGACTGTGCTGTAGTGAAGAGAAACTGAGATAGTGAGTACAATGAAGAATATGCAGGGTTCAGGAATAGAGCCTCGTTGGTTGAGAACTGTCTAAATATTAGACTTCAATATTTAGACATTTCACAGTGGTTTCTCTCGGTAGGAACACAGGAGCTGGAGTAGAGGCAGGCCCTCGAGGAGCGAGTACCTGGTTCCAGAGAACAGCTCTGAGAGAAGAAGATGGTAGCTCACTGATGGTGTAGGCAGCGGTATCTTCCAGGCAGAAGTGAAGTCCTGGCAGCGAGTCCGGGAACATGGGCCCTTGAGGAGCGAATACTGGTTCCAGACAGTGACCTGAAAGAGAAGAGAGAGGCCCCCGAGGAGTGGGTACCCCAAATAGAGTAAGTCCAATAATGGAGAGGCAGAGTAGCTAGGTACGGAGAGCGAATTCCATCCTTAAGGAGTTCCTGTACGAATACCGTTGCTAACTCGATTAGCTAGCAGTAGTGTAGGCTTTTTGTATCTGGGATGCATGACGTCATCACAGGGGGACGCCCCTGTGGTTTGCACCAAAGAAAGTATTTGAAACAGGGTCACGTGGCGCACGAGCCCTAAGGCAGCTGGACAGCATGGCGGGAGGCAGCGCTCAAGCCAGACCGGAGATGCCGGAGAGGACAGCAGGCAGACGCCGCAGCAGCCAAATGTCCGTCAACTGCGGGAGGAGTCACCAGAGAGGTAAGGAGGGCGGAGTGGAGACGTCGGGCAGCAACAGTCGTAACACTCCCAGACCCAGAGAAGCTGAGAGGAAAGAAGGGATTGTGAGATTGGAAGCAGATTGGACACTGGGGGGTTGCTCAAGCACTGAAAGCGCCTATGGAACTGGTGCCTACGTTAGGCCCTAGAGATGGGTGTGATTTGACAAAATAAAGTAAAATCATAACCCTATTGATCGCATGGTCATGACCTAGCAATAATCTGACTGTTCAAGATTGCAGGCAATGCAAGCTGCAATCCATATTGGTGGATCAATTCACATACCCTGGGATGAGTAAAAGCCCTCCTCTGCAAAACCAACAAACAGATCTTCTTTATCCTTGAGAGACAGGGAATGGAATGTCGTACCCAACAAAACTCTCCTTGCACTGCCAGGAAAGACACTGAGAACTGACTGGGGAGAATCCTGGGAAGGACACAGAAGGGAATCTCCGTGATTACCTGCTTTGTTTGCATTAACATCATATCCATGTGCAATTGCTGGAGTTGGCACCAAGAGAAGCTAGTGAGTCCATCTATGTGCAAAACCTGCAGCATTTCCTACAAACATAATTCTCTTACATGAAATGGAACTGCTGAACATAAGATATGCCATACTGGGTCAGACCAAGGGTCCATCAAGCCCAGCATCCTGTTTCCAACAGTGGCCAAACCATGCCACAAGAACCTGGCAAGTACCCAAACACTAAGCAGATCTCATGCTACTGATGCCAGTAGTAGGAGAGGCCATTCCCTAAGTCCATTTAATTAATACGTTAATGGACTTCTCCTCTAAAACTAGTCCTGTTGTGGACTGAGGGTATATATTTACTATAGCTATCATAACAAAATTTTTTTGCCTTATAGTTCCCTCTGCTCCTTTGTTTTTTCAGCTCATCCAGAACTGGGACTGGCACCAATGCCATAAGCCTTCATTCATAACTAGCCAGGGTATTTTAAACCCTATTTTACATTCCTGTCCTTTTCTTTAAATTGGTCATCATGGAGATTGTCCTCTGCTAGAGGTCAAGCAATCAGGCTCCATTTGCTATTATGATCCCTGAGTCTGGTCACTAGGGGGTCCATATTCAGCCACTGTGCGGCTGTACTAGTTAGCTAGTTATTCATACCTAGCTAATTAATGGTGTATATTCAGCAGTGCAGAATACACCTGGCTATCTTGAAGTTAGCCAGTACGTATAACCGGCTAACTTTAGGACAGTCCTCCGGCCCGACCAGAGTTAGCTGGATAAGCTAACCAGCTAACTCCAAATATTGGAGTTGGCTGTTTAACTTATCCAGCTAACTTCGTTCCTCCCCAGAGCACCTCCTCCCCGCCCCCAGAATGCCCTCTGACTTATCCTGCTATATTCTAGTCAGTTAACTAGTTGGATGAGCCATTTAGATGGATAACTAGGTATTACGTTACTAATCTAAATGGCATTTGAATATGAACCTCCCTGTAGCTACTGAGTGATGAGACTTCTCCATCCCAGCTCCCCTCCACCAAGTGGTCTGTGAACACTTCCTTCCCCTCCACCTCCACCCTGAGGAGCAGAATCCTCAGACTGGGGGTGGGTGGGCTGGGATCAAACTCAGGTCCCTGTATATGGAAACATGTAGCAATGCCATTTAACATTTGGATTGGCACAATAAAATGTTGCCATGCTGCAGCTGATACCATGTGGTATTTTACATTTCTGGAATTCAGAAAATATTTAGAAATGGAAGCGACCACAAAAGATGTTTTGTGAAAGCTATCACTCTCATGGATGCTTAATAATTTGGCATGGGGAAGAGAGGGGAGGATATTTGAGAAAAGTGAGGAATTTTAACTAGATGCTCAGTTCTGATCAAGGTCAATGTAACCTGCATTCAGAGGTTCAGACAGATTTAGAATCCCTCTATGGAGTTTGTCCTTACCTGTTGAAGATTTTTATACTGAAGCAGCTCGGGGTGGGGGTGCATAGATATGTTTGTGGCTATGTTATCAAAAAGTGAAAAGGAAACACATAACCCAAGGACATTAAGGGACAGATATATTAAACGGTTTCTTCCATTTTGCCTTTTAGCAAAATATTTAGGGGCCAGCCTGATGGCTCTTTACCATGTGGGCGACATAGGTTTGATGCCAAAGTCTGGATCCTATGTCGCCCACATGGGCTGGCAAATTCTGGGGATTCTGCAGAGGTAGCACTCCCAGCCATCTCTCAATCTACAGTACCCATAGGGCAGGGTCAGGGGGAATTTGTACTGGGCCCTGAGGGGAGCTGTCTTGGGTAACACCCCCCCCACACCCCCCCCCCCCCCGCCCACACACACATAAACACACACAGAGCTGAGGATTGTTTCTGCAATGGCCGGTCTAGATGGTAGGAAAACACCAGGATAGTTGCTGCCAATGTCAAATCTTCAATCAACCCATAATGTCCCACATTTTTTAAGGGCCTGTCCTCTAAACAGGACACTGGGACATAATGGGTTAAAGTTGAAAGGTCAAAAGAGCAGGAGGCCACTTTTCGGCAAAGTAAACAAATGCTCAGCATATCAGGTCCGCAGTGTCCCCGTAAAAGTTATGCTCTTGTTAAAGAAAAGAAAATCTAAAGGGGAAAAAAAGGCAAGGAGGAAAGAGTGAGAAAGAATGCTTCTGCACTCCCTTTTCTAGTGAAGTCGCCACCACTTATCATTCTGATGCTGGGCGAAGTTAGAATGAGGTTCAGCAGTTCAGAACGGCTTAATCTTTCCGTCTCCTTCCTCTCTCGGATCCCTCCAGTATGGATAGCCTCATGGTCTCACGAACTGGTCTTGCATAACAGGCACGCGGGAAAATAAATCAGTCCTAATGTGATAAATTAAGAAGGGCTGAATATAATCTTGTGAAAGAATGCTAGCCCACATGGTTTCTTGTTGGCGCCGGTGAAGGCAAATCCAGGAGGGAGAGTGAACAGCTGGCTCATTCCATTTTCCGGGGCTTGTCCTGCATCCGTGGGAGGAGATAGTTTGGACTTTGCCTATATTCTTTCTTTTCTTACTTAATTCGCTCGACTGATGGCAATTGCAAGAAAAACATGAGCGTGGCTGCAGGTATTGCCTCAATATGCCTTCAGACTAGTCTAGGCTATGACTTTCCCTTGCAGGATTCAGATACTAAACCTATCAGAGATCACGCTTTTGGTGAAACGTCTTGATCCTTGTGAGATGTGTGTTTACTATGTGGGAGGGGTCCAGTTCTGCTCAGCACTTTCAGAACAAGGCACACCAGACTTTTGTACTCTTTATCGCTCGTCTCCAGCCTCTGCTTTACCAACGCCTTGAGTCGGGGGCCACAAACAAGAAACTGGTTCACTGGATATTGTATATCTCTATGGAATGCTGTCTTGGGAGCATAGATGACGTCCCCTATTGAGTTTGTCTCCGAAAAGAATGCTGCCAACAGACCACAAAAAGTTGTTCTACTTTTATAAAGAGCATTATTATGAAACAAGAAAACTTTTCTGTTGGAACATCAATTAAAAAGCAAGTTTGGAAGACAGGAAGACAAGCAATTTGGATTATTCAATAATTACGCTAAGGCTGGTAACCTGGGACCCCCAGATCAATATGCATGTGTCTATCTTTGCATTGCATTAGAGGATTAAATGTAACAAGTTCTGGCCTTGCTGAAGATTGTGTCAAAGCCTCTGAAATATGCATTATGTTATCCATAACACTGTGTGTTGTAGGTCTTATAGTCACAAACTTAATTTAGGTTAAAAAAAAAAAAAGAAAGAAATATTCCAATTTTTCTACTTCAGACAGCTGGTGTGCCTTGTGCTACAGGAAGCAAGATTAATTCTTTATACTTAGAAAGCTTCTCCTCTGAGTTTTTGGAGATGCTTAGTAGGTAGTTTCACATCTAGTGCAAACCTCATGGGTATGATGCTGACAAACTCCTCTGTCCCGGATACGGGCTGGCAATGGGCCATCAGTTCTAGCCATATTTTGGAGGATCCCAACTGTGGGAGCGAGTACCTTTCTCTTCAGAAAGAACATATAATTTTCACAGAACGTACGATTTGCTTTCCTGGAGTTGGACCACCAATTCTAATCCACCTAATTTCAAATACAAACCCAGGCAAAGAACATTAATATCCTCTGTAACATGGTCCCTCACCTCAGCAGGCAAACATCTGTGAACCACTGGCCGTACGCCAACCCAGTTAGCAGCGCTGCTGGGGAGAAGATGTGGTCGAGTTTCTTTGCTTGAGTTAAAATGAGATCTCACATCAGAATTACAGCCTGTCCTCCTTTACTAACACTCTCCTAATTATTGCTTAAAACAGGGAAGGTTTTTACTCATTCCCCTCACTCTGCCCTGTTTGTAGGCAGATACTGTAACTGCAAGCATTCTTTCTGACTCCATTGGAAAAACAGCACACAAATGATTCTCTTTTTTAAATTACAAACCTGCTAGTGTTACTTTATTTTTCCGCTATGGCTCCTCTTTTTGACGCAGAAGAAGAAAAATAAAACCCTCTTTTTAGGTAATCCTCTGTGACTTTTGGTGACCTTGAAACAGTGGTTTCACCAAGCGAGAAAAGTCCCCAGCGTCTGTACTATTCCTTTAAAGAGAAAACTACTTTTAGACTGTCAAGAAAACAAAGAAAGCACCATTAAAAATTCCCAGAAAGCTGGCTTATTTTAGGACCAAAGCAGTGCTACAGTATTGTCTTTCTTTGCATTAAAACATGGGCAGTATCGATTTCACCTTGCAAACTAGTAATTGCTGGTAATTTGACACTAATGGGCTACTGATGGGAGGAGAGAGAAAAGCATGTGGACTTGTCTTCACCAAAACTAAACTACAGATCCCTTTCTGAAAGATTCATGTTGGCATGTGGGGAGGGTTTTGGCAAGTGGAAAGCAAAGACAGCAACCTATGAACAGAGGCTGCTGAAAGCCGGTGACTTTTCAGAATGTTGAAATATTTCCCTTCAGCTGCAACACTACAATATAGTGCTATCAGGGAAGGAAAGCTAGTGCAAAGGCTAGATTTTTTTTTTTTTTTGCATATTGTGGATTGAAGTACTGCCAGCTCCACTTTAGCAACTATCTTAGCCTACAGCCTTGTAGTTCAAGAGCATCAGCTTCAAGCCTGGGAGTAAGCACATTTGAATTAAGAAGTTCTGCCCAACACAAAGAAACTAGTTTTTGAGACACACGAATGTAGATCTGGAAAAAAAAAAAAAAGAGTCCTCACATATCCCTTGACGTGTCCCTAAAATTTGTTGTGGATAGGACAAACAAACAAACATGGGACATTCCATGTCAAGTGGACCAATTTAGAAAATCATCCACGCTCGACCTCCTTCAAATAGAATAAAATTTTGTATGGATGTTTGCTAGGGCCTCAAAGGAAACTATGCAACATTTTTCAGCTGGATCTCTATTGGTTGAAGAGGTAGAGGCAGTTGAACGAAGGACACTCAGAGTACTGTGCTCCATGCAACACAAAACGACCACTTTGTGTGGGCCTACAGCCAAACAACCCCTGTTAGGGTCCTGAAATTTTGTGGATTATTACAACCTCTGGTGCTACGTTCCTATGCAAAGTTTGGAACCTAATGTGAGCCTGCCACCCTTTTCATGGGCCAGCAAATTATGCGAAACATTTTACAAAAGAAATTTAAGGACTACTTTGACTCCTCATTGTTCTTGATTCAGGCCACAACTGGATCAGTAGTCATGGCCCATGACTTACATCTAGGATTTTCACTAGGAGGCTTTACAGCCAACTGGAAGCAACAATATAGTTACATAAAGACATGTCACCTTTTTATGCAAATTTTCACTATTTTTTGGGTGCAAATATCTCTACTGTGTAGTGTTTAATTTTTTCTTTCTAATGTCATTTGAAAGAGCACTTTATTTGCTACAAAAGTCACCATGTTTTGTCTTGGACCCAGCCTTGCTTTGGTTAGAATTACAGTCCCAAAGACAAGCATCATTTGCATGCATGAATGCACTATGTTAAAAAGAGCCTTCTTTGGCATCCAACTGTGAAACATGCAAATGAACTAGAGATGTGAAATTGTATAATGCAGTTTACTGTGCTTACCACACTTTTAGCTTTTGACACATATTTGTTTAGACATATTTTCATAAATTAGTCAAAGTCGGTGCAAAACTTTGTATGCTGTTTAGTTACCTTGCATTGGTCAGTGGTGGCTGAGCCACTGACAATTCAGCAAAATTGACAACCCCATTGCCTAGGGGCCACTCCAGACAGCCAGACAAGGTACCAGCCACAGCTTTCCAAGCTTTTATTTAAGCACAAAACAAGAAAAGGCAAGACATTACATACGAGAATTTCTTAAACTGCAGATTACACAAAAATTCACTTAGTGATTTTTCCTGCCTTGCACATGTTTTTAAATGTCCCATCCATGCGTGACAAAGTGGCTTGTGAATAAATGTACTGCCTGCCTGATGAAGTTGTTATGGGTGCATCAAGGGTAGCAATAATGTCTCTTCTAAAACCCAACAGGTCTTTCAATGGGGCGTCCAGTAAAATGACCTGGGAGGACCTTGGGGGTGAAAGAACTTGACCAAGACATCATGTTCCTCAGCTGAGACTTCACATATATGACCAATCCACCAGGATTTATCATAGATGCAAGCTAAATACTGACCAGGTTGGAAGCTGGATACTTGAAGGGCATGAAAATATTCACATTCATGTTCTAGAACACTTGCAATGAATGAAGTGACGTCACTCGAAAGTTTGCTAATGCAAATTTTAGTTGCATCAGTGGGTTTGAATTGATGATTTTCCCTTGTGCCAGCAACTGAATGACCTTTGCTAAACCTCTCATCCTAAACAGGTCTGATTACTTCAATGTCCTCCTTTGGCACAAAGAAAAATTTGATACCAGGGACACAAAGAGCACAAGGGTGTCACAGGCCAGGGCATGTTCCCAAAATCTATGCCACAACACACTACTAACATGATATTACCATAGTTCCTTGTGAACATGTTACATTTGCATGTTCAGGTTTGCATGCAGTAAATAACTCAGCACAATAAAATGTCCATTTTGAGGTGTCATTTATAAAAGTATGTCGAAGCAAGGTGTGTCTTAAGCTACAAGCATGGTAAGCCAACAAGCTTCGCCGCACTGTAGAATTTCACATCTCTAGCTCATTTGCATGTTATACAGCAGGGCGCCAAAGATGCCTCGTTAACATAGCGTGTCCATGAATGCAAATGATGCATATCGTTGGGGCCTTAGGTCTGACCCAAACAAGATTAGGTCCAAAATGAAACAGGGTGATTTTTGTAGAAACAAGAGATGCTCTTTCAAATGACATAAAAAAGAAAAGAATTAAAAATTACACAGCAGAGATATTTGTACCGGAAAACTGGCAAAGATTTGCATTAAAAAGTGACATTGTGTCTTTATGTAATTATATCTTAGCTTCCAGTTGCCTGTAAAGCCTCTTAGTGCAAATTTTATACGAATATGCCATGGCCCATGACTACTGGTCCACTCAGGGCCTGAATCGAAGTATAGGTCAGGAGCAAAAAGGTATCAAAGTGGGCCTTATATTTCTTTTTAACATTTTTCACATACTTTGCTGGCCCATAAAAAAGGATGCAAGCTCATGTTATGTTCCAAATTTTGCATTGGGCTTTACCACCAGGGGTTGTACTAATCTACAAAATTTCAGGCCCTTGACAGGTGTTGTTGGGCTGTAGCACCTGTACAAAATGGTCATTTTAGGTTGCACAGAGCATGATACTCAGAGGTGACCTCCATTCAACTGCCTCTAGCTCTCCAACCAATGGAGATCCAGGTGAAAAATGTAGTACGGTTTTGTTTGAGACCTGTGATTTCCTTGTAGCGGTCTATGACTGGGGTAGGCCAGAGAACAGACCAGACTGGACTCTGGCCAGCTTTTCAACAGTTTATTTACAAAATTATATAGCAGAACAGAAAAAGGGCTGCTTACCTCAGCAGACTGATAAGCAAACGAAAATGTCCAGAATAGAAACAGCATTTAATTACAGCTTCCTTTATCTTCCTGGGGCCTCTCTCTCTCTCTCTCTCTCAGGGCTTCACCTTTTTATACCTTGGCTCAGGGAAACACCGCCACCTGAGGATCCCCTTCCTGTCTGTCTTAAGATGGACCGGGCAAGATAGCTGGAGCCAATCCTTTAAGGTAGTCTGAGGCTTTCTGTGATGTACTCTATCACATTCCCTCCCCCTCAGCTCAATCTTCCTTAGTTGAGCACCTGCCTGAACAAGGGAGACTTCCCTAGAAAGGAAGTCGGCATTTACGTTCGCTTTCCCTGCTCTGTGTCAGACTTTAAAGTCAAATGGTTGGAGTGCCAAAAACCACCTCATTACTCATCCAAGGTGGACCGAGCCAGATAGCTGGAGCCAATCCTTTAAGGTAGTCTGAGGCTTTCTATCACAAGACCCTAGAGAACATCTGTGCAAAATTTTGTTCGATTTGGAGGAGGGTGAGCATGGACCCCTGATCCATGTGATATGGAATGACCCACACATTATTTTGGGGAGAGAGGGAGACCCACGCACACACAAAAGTAGCCCTGAAAGGGCTACTCTACACCTTCGTGGGATTAATGTACCAGGACTTTCCAACACGTATGTTGAAATGCCATTTTTTTGATCCAGTAAAATGTGCTTTTTCTCTGTAGGACTCAACTAGCAACATAAGATAGTTGAATTATAACATTCTGGAGAAGAACTGCAATTGGGCAGAGGTAACAAAGTGGATGAGATTCTCTTGCTTCATACTGTAGTATTTCTGCACAGTTTTATTCTTTCTTTAGTATCGCCACTGAATCCCAGAAAGAAGTTCAGACAAATCCTTTTGCAGTTCTGTGACAAAGGAGGATAAAATTCATAATTATAGAGAAAAACTCCAACAAACCGTCATTTGACCGAGTGTTGAATCCCTGGATCTTCCATTTCGTAGAGCATGATCTAGTGAGAAAATGCATTTTTAGAGCCAAATCTGATAAGTATAGTAGGCTCGATTCACCCAAAGTCATTTTGGCCTCTGGAGGCTGAACAGCAGGAAATATTTGTTATTGTTTCTGATCCCCCCCACACCTCCCCAAATGGCCATTTTTGTACAAAAAGATAGCTGGCTTACAAAATATGCTATCGTCATCACAACCAGAAGAAAGAAATTTGTAGTTTGCAGGGGGGAGAGTCATCGTAGATGCTCCATTAACACATCCAGCCTGCCCGCAGACACTTATTTACTCAAATACCTTCCAGAGCACATGGATATGAATACATTTCCTCTTGCTCCAGGATGGTATAAGTATAGACCAGAACACTGCCACAGCGGTGGGACTTCTTTTGTTCCTACACGAGTGCTTTTGACACTTAGAATTTATTTTTCCTAATTTATACTTTATTAAATTTTCAGCAATTCACATGAAATGAAAATTGAAAAATTTAGGAAAAACATAATAAACAAATATGCAATCAATTATAAACATACTACAACATAATTATGCAAAAGCCCATATAATGGGGGGATTCAGAAAAAGAGAAAACAATATTTCAAAAAGAAAAATTCCAAATGAGGAAAGACCCAACAATTATTATTAATTATCCAAATTGTTATTACCCCACAGATTTATCCTTGACAAAAGTCTCTACATGTAAGGAATCTATAAACAGAAATTGTGTTTTCTGATAACTTATGAGACATTTGCACAGATACTTAAGGAAGAAGGATGCTCCCAAGGCCAAAACTTTATATTTCAATTACAGGAATTGCTTTCTGCAATACTGAGTGACCCTCAAAACATCAAGAAACACTTGAATTTTTTGGCCACAGAAAGCAAAGTCCTTATACAAAACAACTTCTGGAATACCATATCTCTATACTGTTGCAATGCAAAAGATATGACTAAAGTAGCTCTAACATGTATATCATGACATCCATAGATGACTGAAAGAAATCAGAAATCAATGGGCTCACTACTGAAAGGGAATCCATCCCACCCTTCTAGCCTTTGGCTAGATTTTTCATATTCGCTATCTGAGTATGAAGTTCTAGGTTATCGTTAACATGTACGAGCCCTACCCTAAGAGAAACAAGCTAAGAATTCATAGCCTGCATAGAACCTTCCAAGGTATTTAGACGATTGTCCTGCTCAGACAAATTTGTGCAGGTATCTTCCATTATTTTGCATAATTGCGTAGTAGGGTCAGACACAATGTCCTCTTGGATGTTGAGAGAGGATAATACAGTTGGTAAAGAAGCCCTAGTACCTTGACTAACTTCTCCCAACATTCACCACTGCATTTAAGGTGAAAATTCTTTGAGAAACAACATCATTCACTGAATTGGTAGAAATCAGAGAAACAGAGGGCGTAAAATTAGCACCTGTACCAGGACAAACAGAGTTGGAGGCATCCATCAGGGTTGAAGCAAGCCCTAGGGAGTCAAGCTCTCCCGGGATTGCAGGAGTTACAAATGACTGCAAGAGAGTAATGCCGCACCTGGACTCAAGGAGGCACCTGAAATAGAGGAAACCTCTCTTTCTCTGCCCACAATGGTGCTAGTGATGCTTCAAGTACTGGTCCATAGGGCCAATAACCAATATTGAGCACATGGAGGGAATCTTACCCCTTCTCTTCCTCACCCGTTTAGCCAGGTAGATCAAAAAAAGGTGGGAGGAGATTACGTCAGCCTCAGGAACGGGCACAAGGGGGAGGAACAGCAAGACCACCACAGTGATGGCACAAACTCCTCAACAGGGCCCCCACCAAAAACTTTTTTATGTTAAAAGGAAAAAATAGGAAAGCCAGTCAGTGGCAGGAGGCAACCAACCTGCTTTTTTTTACTTTATAATGCAACACTAAAACAACCTTCTCATGGTTTTAAGCACTGGCTGATGTTCCCATGCTTTTAAAGGAACATAGGCATCCTTGATCCTTCAGCTAATACGAACACCACTATCCACACCTACAATGTGATAATCCTGGAGTCATGGAACAGACCCACGATTTGCTGCAGTTCTGCAGTGCAGAATTTTGCTCTTGCCACGGAATCTACCTCTCATTGAAGAACCGGGGCAACACTTCCTCCCCTGCCCTTCACTGCCATCACTGCTTAGGCCCTTCCCTGACATCAGCCCCTTTCTTCTTTTCCTCCACCCCCCCCCCCCCTGCTGTTCCCCTCACCCCTTCCATCCCCTCAGCTCTCAGCTCACTTCCATGCTTCCTTTCCCCCAGTTGCCACTCTCTTCCTCCACTTCCACCCCCAGCTGTTACTCTCTTCCGTGGCTTCCAACCCCAGGGGCTGCTCTCTTCCTCCTTTTCCAATCCTCAGGCGCCACTCTGTTCCCCTGCTTTTTCTTTATCTTGTTAGAAATGATCAGCTGAAAAGTTTATAGCACTGGCTTTATTGGAAGCCCTTAAAGGATTCCATCATTTTTAATTCAGCTGCATCCATTGCAGTACCATTGATCATATTGAATTCATTACGTAGGAATGAGTAGGTCTTACATGTTTTCACAGAAATGTCATCCTAATTCAGCATTAATTAGTGCATCATTAAAACGGTAAGTTATGGATTTTTTTCTAGACTCATACAGCATTGCAAATCACCTGTCTGAACTTTCAGTTGCATGCAATTCATTGATCACTAAATCCTGTTTCAGAAATGGTTACCCATAAATATTTTTTCAAGGAAAAATATGGGTGAGTTAGACAGAATGCAGATGGAAAACAATGTTTCTTGGTTACAAACCAAAGATAGACAATACAGAAAAGGCCTCAGGCTTTTGAACCAAAGATGATCAATGATGCAAACTGTGGTTTTAATCAGGGATGGGCAAATCCATTTGTATTAAATCCAAACTCCCTTCAGACAAACTGTAAATCAAACGGATCAAGCCAAGTCATCTATGGCTTTCTTTAGACACATTCAGGCCATTCATGGCTTGATTCTAAGCTCAGTATCAACAAGTCCCCTTGACTGGCCCAATCTGAATGCAAATATTTGCGAAATCTTACTTCTACTTAAAGTACTGGAAAATGAAAACTAGTTTTCATTTCTTCCGACATTTGAACCTGCAGCCAGTGTTTGATTCCAAACTTGTCCCAGATAAATCTGGGTTTCTCAAAAAGAAAACAAATACTCTCTGAATAATTGCACTTGTCCCCAACATTGAAATCACTCTTTTGTTGATAAGGAAGGCTGGAGCACAGCTCATCAATCTGATGGATATCTATTTAAAATTAAAGGGGAGCTTTTTATATCGTGTTTTAAGGTGAGGGTCAGAACAGCCTCTTGGTTTTAAGTTGGCTTTCACATCCCTTTGGGGTACAGATAAGCTTTAGATCACTTCCTGCTTGTCTTACCCCAGGGAGGGTAAGGCGAGGCTCTTTTCACTGTAAGTGTGCGTCTCAGCATAGGGGAACAAGCTCCCACTGTCTGACTCTTTTATTCATGCAATTATAGCAGCCTTTACGTTTAATAATGTGTACACACAACTGCAAACATACTCAATCAGATAATGCTGTAATTAATCCTGGTGGCTTGGCTTCACGGAATTTGCTTCAAGCAGGAAAAAAAAAATATATATAGCTTACCATTACAGGACTCTGTTTGCTGCGTCTAAGGTCACATTTCTGAAAGAGCCAGAGAAGATGGCTTTAGATAAAAGCTTTCCTAAAGCAAGGCCAGCTTGGTAGTGTAAGTGTCACCTGGAAGAGCCCTACAGCTGAAAAGGCACGTTTTAAAGCCACTCAGGCAGACCAGTAGCAATTTACTCAGATAAACAGGGCCTGGCTGATCGCAGCCCTCACTCAGTTCAGCTAAAGAATGGCAGATGGACATTTAGCTGGATTAGGGTTGGGGAGGGGCGGTCCCGAGAGTGTGCATTGGGCGGGAGCATAAAATAATGCACATCGCACATGTTTTGAAAGCTTTGCATGTTATCTTCTGCGGACATTTTTACTGCCCCCCTCCCCCCCCCAAAAAAAAAAAGTGGCTCCAAAAGTCTATGGGTGCTTTGCAACCACCAGAATTTTCTAGGGAAAGCGCTGTGTACCTTTCTTTGAAAATTAAGTACCAGGTCCGTGGGCGCTAAGGTGCACAGTTTGAAAATTCCTGCACCTGAAAGCGGCAGGATTCCATATTTATCATGTATTTCTATCAGTATTTCACTTTTAAAGAAGTTTACGATCACTTAAGCTAGATACAGAGCAGCTGTAAATATATGCAAGTAAGCTGTCAAAATAACATGCATAAATTGCTTATAAAATAGCAACTTATTCGTGTAAATATTGGCCCTGCTCCAGAATGCTCCTGGCCCGCTCCTGTTTTACATACACAGATTTACCTGTCTACCTTGTATGCATTTTGAGAGTTATAAAATAGCATATATGCAAGTATAGGGCATTCTACATGTGTATATGCTGATTTTTACTCATGCAACTTTTGAAAATTCACCTTTTAAAGTTCTCTTACATGTGCATATATTGTAGCAATTTTCAAAAGCCTACTTCCACGGGTAAAGTGCATTCACGCATGTAAAACCCTGTTTTAAGCCTGTAAATTCTTTTGACAATGACCCCTGAAATGAAACAAAATATGACACAAAAACATTTTTTGCCATGCACACCCCTAAACATTAGCACAATAATATGTCTGACCGCCACGAAGTCTGAATGTTTCCCTGACCTGCACATTTCTCCTTGCTCATACTTCCAAAGTCTTTGAAGAGCACGGATTAAAGTCACCCCCATCGGCACCCTACTTCTCTTAAAGCAGGACCTGGAGAACGGCTTTGGGATCATGTGACAGCTGCATTCGCCTGAAGCTTTTTTTTAATCAAGGAACATGCAGAAAATCTTGTCTAAAGTAAGGAGCTTTAGTTTCCTCTCTTTTTAAAAGATATGATCTCTTGTAAAAAAAAAAAAAAAAAATGGTTGAAAAAGACGAGTGAGCGTCTGCTTCTCCAGGCGAAGAGGAGGAAGCCTCCTGTTATTGATGTGCTCTGCACTGGAATTCACAAGATAATACATCTTTGGATCGTTCTATTGAACTGTATTTGGTTTCGTCAGGTGCATGAGGGGGTATTGGGGGTTAGGGATGAAAAACAGATCTGAACAATTTTTTTTTTTAGTTAGGGAAGGGATGGTTTGGCTGTGACAGTCTGCTGCAAGGGCGGATTCCAGCTAATTAGAGGTTCATGGCATTGAGCATCCTGAAGGTCTTCTTAAATCAAAAATTACCAGCTGTTTAGAACAGGGCTAGACAACTCTGGTCTCTGAGTGCTGCCAAGTCAGTCAGGTTTTCAAGAGATCCACACTGAATATTCATGAGATGCATTTGCATGCCCTGCCTCCACTGCCTTAGGGGCAAAGGTGCATCTGAAGCCCACCGCCATCACTTTCAAAATGACGCCAGCCGGAGGAGGAGTCCTAGGAGGCGCTCCTTCCACCACTGGATCACCACGGCTTTAATCTTGGGGGGGGGGGGGGTAGAGTGGGATGTTGAGAGAGGATAATACAGTTGGTAAAGAAGCCCTAGTACCTTGACTAACTTCTCCCAACATTCACCACTGCATTTAAGGTGAAAATTCTTTGAGAAACAACATCATTCACTGAATTGGTAGAAATCAGAGAAACAGAGGGCGTAAAATTAGCACCTGTACCAGGACAAACAGAGTTGGAGGCATCCATCAGGGTTGAAGCAAGCCCTAGGGAGTCAAGCTCTCCCGGGATTGCAGGAGTTACAAATGACTGCAAGAGAGTAATGCCGCACCTGGACTCAAGGAGGCACCTGAAATAGAGGAAACCTCTCTTTCTCTGCCCACAATGGTGCTAGTGATGCTTCAAGTACTGGTCCATAGGGCCAATAACCAATATTGAGCACATGGAGGGAATCTTACCCCTTCTCTTCCTCACCCGTTTAGCCAGGTAGATCAAAAAAAGGTGGGAGGAGATTACGTCAGCCTCAGGAACGGGCACAAGGGGGAGGAACAGCAAGACCACCACAGTGATGGCACAAACTCCTCAACAGGGCCCCCACCAAAAACTTTTTTATGTTAAAAGGAAAAAATAGGAAAGCCAGTCAATGGCAGGAGGCAACCAACCTGCTTTTTTTTACTTTATAATGCAACACTAAAACAACCTTCTCATGGTTTTAAGCACTGGCTGATGTTCCCATGCTTTTAAAGGAACATAGGCATCCTTGATCCTTCAGCTAATACGAACACCACTATCCACACCTACAATGTGATAATCCTGGAGTCATGGAACAGACCCACGATTTGCTGCAGTTCTGCAGTGCAGAATTTTGCTCTTGCCACGGAATCTACCTCTCATTGAAGAACCGGGGCAACACTTCCTCCCCTGCCCTTCACTGCCATCACTGCTTAGGCCCTTCCCTGACATCAGCCCCTTTCTTCTTTTCCTCCACCCCCCCCCCCTGCTGTTCCCCTCACCCCTTCCATCCCCTCAGCTCTCAGCTCACTTCCATGCTTCCTTTCCCCCAGTTGCCACTCTCTTCCTCCACTTCCACCCCCAGCTGTTACTCTCTTCCGTGGCTTCCAACCCCAGGGGCTGCTCTCTTCCTCCTTTTCCAATCCTCAGGCGCCACTCTGTTCCCCTGCTTTTTCTTTATCTTGTTAGAAATGATCAGCTGAAAAGTTTATAGCACTGGCTTTATTGGAAGCCCTTAAAGGATTCCATCATTTTTAATTCAGCTGCATCCATTGCAGTACCATTGATCATATTGAATTCATTACGTAGGAATGAGTAGGTCTTACATGTTTTCACAGAAATGTCATCCTAATTCAGCATTAATTAGTGCATCATTAAAACGGTAAGTTATGGATTTTTTTCTAGACTCATACAGCATTGCAAATCACCTGTCTGAACTTTCAGTTGCATGCAATTCATTGATCACTAAATCCTGTTTCAGAAATGGTTACCCATAAATATTTTTTCAAGGAAAAATATGGGTGAGTTAGACAGAATGCAGATGGAAAACAATGTTTCTTGGTTACAAACCAAAGATAGACAATACAGAAAAGGCCTCAGGTTTTTGAACCAAAGATGATCAATGATGCAAACTGTGGTTTTAATCAGGGATGGGCAAATCCATTTGTATTAAATCCAAACTCCCTTCAGACAAACTGTAAATCAAACGGATCAAGCCAAGTCATCTATGGCTTTCTTTAGACACATTCAGGCCATTCATGGCTTGATTCTAAGCTCAGTATCAACAAGTCCCCTTGACTGGCCCAATCTGAATGCAAATATTTGCGAAATCTTACTTCTACCTAAAGTACTGGAAAATGAAAACTAGTTTTCATTTCTTCCGACATTTGAACCTGCAGCCAGTGTTTGATTCCAAACTTGTCCCAGATAAATCTGGGTTTCTCAAAAAGAAAACAAATACTCTCTGAATAATTGCACTTGTCCCCAACATTGAAATCACTCTTTTGTTGATAAGGAAGGCTGGAGCACAGCTCATCAATCTGATGGATATCTATTTAAAATTAAAGGGGAGCTTTTTATAACGTGTTTTAAGGTGAGGGTCAGAACAGCCTCTTGGTTTTAAGTTGGCTTTCACATCCCTTTGGGGTACAGATAAGCTTTAGATCACTTCCTGCTTGTCTTACCCCAGGGAGGGTAAGGCGAGGCTCTTTTCACTGTAAGTGTGCGTCTCAGCATAGGGGAACAAGCTCCCACTGTCTGACTCTTTTATTCATGCAATTATAGCAGCCTTTACGTTTAATAATGTGTACACACAACTGCAAACATACTCAATCAGATAATGCTGTAATTAATCCTGGTGGCTTGGCTTCACGGAATTTGCTTCAAGCAGGAAAAAAAAAATATATATAGCTTACCATTACAGGACTCTGTTTGCTGCGTCTAAGGTCACATTTCTGAAAGAGCCAGAGAAGATGGCTTTAGATAAAAGCTTTCCTAAAGCAAGGCCAGCTTGGTAGTGTAAGTGTCACCTGGAAGAGCCCTACAGCTGAAAAGGCACGTTTTAAAGCCACTCAGGCAGACCAGTAGCAATTTACTCAGATAAACAGGGCCTGGCTGATCGCAGCCCTCACTCAGTTCAGCTAAAGAATGGCAGATGGACATTTAGCTGGATTAGGGTTGGGGAGGGGCGGTCCCGAGAGTGTGCATTGGGCGGGAGCATAAAATAATGCACATCGCACATGTTTTGAAAGCTTTGCATGTTATCTTCTGCGGACATTTTTACTGCCCCCCCCCCCCCCCCCCCCCCCCAAAAAAAAAGTGGCTCCAAAAGTCTATGGGTGCTTTGCAACCACCAGACTTTTCTAGGGAAAGCGCTGTGTACCTTTCTTTGAAAATTAAGTACCAGGTCCGTGGGCGCTAAGGTGCACAGTTTGAAAATTCCTGCACCTGAAAGCGGCAGGATTCCATATTTATCATGTATTTCTATCAGTATTTCACTTTTAAAGAAGTTTACGATCACTTAAGCTAGATACAGAGCAGCTGTAAATATATGCAAGTAAGCTGTCAAAATAACATGCATAAATTGCTTATAAAATAGCAACTTATTCGTGTAAATACTGGCCCTGCTCCAGAATGCTCCTGGCCCGCTCCTGTTTTACATACACAGATTTACCTGTCTACCTTGTATGCATTTTGAGAGTTATAAAATAGCATATATGCAAGTATAGGGCATTCTACATGTGTATATGCTGATTTTTACTCATGCAACTTTTGAAAATTCACCTTTTAAAGTTCTCTTACATGTGCATATATTGTAGCAATTTTCAAAAGCCTACTTCCACGGGTAAAGTGCATTCACGCATGTAAAACCCTGTTTTAAGCCTGTAAATTCTTTTGACAATGACCCCTGAAATGAAACAAAATATGACACAAAAACATTTTTTGCCATGCACACCCCTAAACATTAGCACAATAATATGTCTGACCGCCACGAAGTCTGAATGTTTCCCTGACCTGCACATTTCTCCTTGCTCATACTTCCAAAGTCTTTGAAGAGCACGGATTAAAGTCACCCCCATCGGCACCCTACTTCTCTTAAAGCAGGACCTGGAGAACGGCTTTGGGATCAT
This sequence comes from Rhinatrema bivittatum, assembly GCF_901001135.1. NCBI lineage: Eukaryota > Metazoa > Chordata > Amphibia > Gymnophiona > Rhinatrematidae > Rhinatrema > Rhinatrema bivittatum. Next base: position 52,154,357 of record NC_042629.1, on the reverse strand, counting down.
GTGACAGCTGCATTCGCCTGAAGCTTTTTTTTAATCAAGGAACATGCAGAAAATCTTGTCTAAAGTAAGGAGCTTTAGTTTCCTCTCTTTTTAAAAGATATGATCTCTTGTAAAAAAAAAAAAAAAAAAATGGTTGAAAAAGACGAGTGAGCGTCTGCTTCTCCAGGCGAAGAGGAGGAAGCCTCCTGTTATTGATGTGCTCTGCACTGGAATTCACAAGATAATACATCTTTGGATCGTTCTATTGAACTGTATTTGGTTTCGTCAGGTGCATGAGGGGGTATTGGGGGTTAGGGATGAAAAACAGATCTGAACAATTTTTTTTTTTAGTTAGGGAAGGGATGGTTTGGCTGTGACAGTCTGCTGCAAGGGCGGATTCCAGCTAATTAGAGGTTCATGGCATTGAGCATCCTGAAGGTCTTCTTAAATCAAAAATTACCAGCTGTTTAGAACAGGGCTAGACAACTCTGGTCTCTGAGTGCTGCCAAGTCAGTCAGGTTTTCAAGAGATCCACACTGAATATTCATGAGATGCATTTGCATGCCCTGCCTCCACTGCCTTAGGGGCAAAGGTGCATCTGAAGCCCACCGCCATCACTTTCAAAATGACGCCAGCCGGAGGAGGAGTCCTAGGAGGCGCTCCTTCCACCACTGGATCACCACGGCTTTAATCTTGGGGGGGGGGGGGGGGGGGGGGGGAGTCCATAGGGGTAGAGTGGGGGACAATTGTTTTTGGCTCTTAGGGGATGGGGCTTGAGAAGAGGGAGACAGGGCTAAGTATACTTTCTTTTTAGCTTTTAAACTTTAGCCACTTCAGAGTACAGCAGGGATTTTTATCAATCCTGCTTGGGGAGGTTATGGGGCCAGCCGACACTTTTAAATGAAGACCCTGGGGGCACTGAATCACATGTTAGCATTCTGATGCTCCCGGGAGAGGTCAGCTTCACCTTTGGAAGTGTAGCTAACTTTTATCAAATAATCCGACTTACGAACTCTGAATGCAAGTCACATTATTTTATTTCTATATTAATGAGCAAATTTGCATGCATTAGCATGTAGCTCATTAACCTACCCACACTGTGCCAGGTTTTGCTGAGTGACAGATAATACTGTGAATTTATTTATTTATTTAGAACTTTTTATATACAGCTTTTTCAATTTGGGTGGACCTAAATTCCATATTCCACTCATCTGTGCAGTAATGTACTTACCATGGCTTCTTTCTTTATTTAGAAACTGCACTATCTAAAAATTCTAGAAGGCATACAGGCAGGGCCGGTGGAAGCACTAGGCGAACTAGGCCTCGGCCTAGGGCGCCGAGTATTAGGGGGCTCCGTGAGCAGTGGTATCCCGAGGGGAGCCAATGCCCCCGAGCGCAGGGAGGCTCATGCAGGCAGATTGGCAGGGCCGTGATGGAGCTCACATAACCATGGCCCGAAGAAAAAGGTCACATTCAAGCCTGCAGCCTCCTTCCTGCCTGCGCGGCCCCGGAAGTAAACGTTGTTGGAGCTGCGTGGGCAAGAAGGAGGAGGAGCATCAGCTGCGTGCAGAAGAGGAGCAGCGCTTACGGGCCGCCGCAAATCCCAAGTCGCAGCGGCCCGAGAAGAGGAAGAGCCCAGATGCAGGGCCACCGCGGATCCCACATTGCAGGCGGCCCGAGAAGATCAGGGCTGCTGCAGAGCCCATCCTGAGGCGACCTGTGAAGAGGTCTTTAGAGTGTGTATGTGTATGTGTGTGTGTGTATGAGATGAGTTGAGAGATTGTGTGTGAGAGTGAGTTGAGAGACTGTGTGTGGGAGTGAGGACCTGAATGTTTGCAGAGACAGCATGTGAGAGCCTCTGTGTGTGTGTGAGAGAGACAGCATATGACAGTGAGAGCCTGTGCTTGAGCAAGACAACATGTGGGAGTGGAGAGAGCCTGTGTGTGTAAGACTCAGACAGCATGATCCAGTGAGAGACTGTGTGTAAGAATGATTGTATGAGAAAGAGCATGTGACAGTGAGAGCCTGTGTGTGTGTGAGAGAGAGAAAGCATGTGAGAATGAGAACCTGACTATGTGTTTGAGGGAAGAAGATGGAGAGAAAAGAAATAGAAAAAAAGACAATATAAAAGGAATTGGCAAAAAAATAAGAAAGGGAAAGTGGGAAAAAAAAGCCTGTGACCAACCGATTAGAAAACTAAGATCAGACAGCAAAGGTAAAAAAATAAAAATTACTTTTTAGTGATTGGCACATGTAATCTTTGGGAATGTGCAAGAGTAGCACTTTCTCTATGCGGATCTCACAATGTACGAGATCAGGATGGAGGAAGTGGAAGCCCATGGGGCCTGAACAGAGGAGGCAGCAGAATGGGCTTCAGTGTCAGTAGCAGCAATCGGCGCCTCCCCAATAGCCATGCGGCAGCAGTGACAGTGGCAGAAGAGGAATGAGAGGGGTTCCAAGGTTGCTGGCAAAAGAAAGAGAGGGGGGTCTGCCTTTAGTGTGTGCATGTGTATGAATGGGTCTCTGCCTGGGGGTGTATGTGTGTAAATGCATGGGTGCCTGCCTGAGGGTGTGTCTGTGTATGAGAATGAATGGGTGTCTTCCTGGGGTTTGTATGTGTGAGAATAGGTGCCTGCCTGTGTGTGGTGTATGTGTGTGTGAGAATGAATTGGTGCCTGCCTGAGGGTCTGTGTGTGTGAGAATAGGTGCCTGCCTGTGTGTGGTATATGTGTGTATGAGAATGAATTGGTGCCTGCCTGGGGGTCTGTGTGTGTGAGAATGAATGTGTGCATGCCTGGGGGATGGGGAGGGAGTGGTGTGAAAATGAATGGGAGCCTGCCTGGGGGTCAGTGTGTGTGTGTGTGTGTGTGTGTGTGTGTGAGAGAGAATGACTGGGAGCTTGCCTGGGTGTGTGTGTGTGTTTGTGTGTATGTGAGGGAGCCAGTGAGTCTGAGAGCATGAGTATGTATGAGAAAATCCAGGAGACTAAGAGTTTGTGTGTGTGTGGGGGGAGGGGGGGTGTGGAGGGGGAGAGAGTGTCTTAGAGCCTGAGAGTATGTCAGTGTCTGTGAGAGTGAGAGGTTATGGTGGATATAAGAGCATGAATGTGTATGTATGTGACAATGTATGTGTGAGAGAGAATGGACATGTGAGTATGTGTGAGAGAGAGGATAACCTCCTAATCCTCGACAATATCAGGGTGACTGGAAATCAAGAGCTCCCACAGAAGGGGACAGCAAGGGCTTTTTAAAATCCTTATTAGTTTTAAGTATTGGATGTTATTTGATATATGTGCTGTTTTGAAATATTTTATTGGTGTTTGGGAAATTGTAAAAAATGTATATGATTTTAATTAATAGAAATTCTATTTATCAGTAGTTTTAAAATATTATTTTATTATGGTTTTACTATTATAACTGATGCTTTAAGTTTCTTGATTTTATTTGTTTTATGAGGAATGGTGGTTCTGTTTTTCCATTGTTAATACACAGAGTCTGGCTTCTTGGAGTTTCCATTTCAGTTTTTGTCTAATTTGTGCTCCTTTATTTTGTATTCTGTATTTGGTGAGGGTCCGTCTCTGCTCTGTGTGTGTGACCATGATGAGAGATTCTGCTAGCATAGGGATCTATAGCAATCGGATTTGTTTTGTTTCCTCAGTAGGTGGTGTATTGGTATTCTAGGACCCAGTGTAATATTTACCCTTGCTTATTCACAGGTAGGGTTATTGTTGTTTGAGTCCTTGGTGTTATTACTGTTATGTTACAATGGGATTGCAGTATAGATTTTGAGTGTCTTTTTTGCGAGGTTTTATTTTAGTTCACAATGTGCCTGGCAGTGGAAGGTGTTTGTGCTGCTCTTACTGTGAGGTGACACCAGCATTTGAAAATATCTGTTAGTATGATGAGCTGTAAGGCAAACATCCAAGCTCCATTGTTTGGGGAATTTCAGTGGATGCACAGAGTTACAGAACTGGAGGTGCAGGATTTATATTGACATTCTGTCCCTTCCTATAAATTCCAGACTTCACGCTCATAACCACATAGAATTAGTTGAATGAGGCTATCAAATAATTTTATAGTAGTTTTACTAGAAGTGTGAAACTGGCCAGCTTTTTAAAATTACGCAAAAGACTCTTTGGACTTTTTTATTAACACTTTTTTTTATAGCCAGTTTTAAAGCTGGATCCATGCTATAGAGGTGGGTGTGATGAAGAAATGTCATTTTGGCTCCCCACCCCCACCCCCAAAAAAAAAAAGATTCTGTCTAGAGATGCCACTGATTTTCTGTGACCTTAAGCATTAGTACAAGAAGGATTAAGGGGGGGGATGCAGGAGAGGCACACAAATGCATTGGCCCCTGGGCGCTGGAGACCCTTGGTGCGCCACTGGGTGTGAACCATATGGGGCCGCAAGCGGCGGCAAAGAGGAGAGGAGATTTGGCGGGCTGCGAGCAGTGCCCAACCTGCTCACGACCCAGAAAACCACACAGTCAGTGGGCGTGATCGAGAACGAGGTAGGAGTCGGGGCCGAGACCGGAGGGGGCGCAAGGGAGAAGGCTCGCCTAGGGCGCCTAATCCCCTTGCACCGGCCCTGCACACAGGACTAAATCATATATTTTAAAATCCAACTGCGCATAAATCAAATACCAAACTGCACATAAACAAATGGCTGCTCTTTTTGATCTTTCATTACCAGCTTAGTAAATCACTCCCCCCTACCCCGCGAGTTAGGCAGCTATCCCTGTGTGCACGGATACAGGGCTAGGCTGCAGCTGAAGATTCATCTGAAGGTTGCAGCCGAATGCCATTTTGAAAATGTGCCCCTTCAGGAAGGGGGGAACATTTTGGAATTGACCCTATGCAGTGCCAAGTATTATTGAATTTAGTGATTCACATAGGCCAGTGTGCCTTATAATTATACCTAGGAAGCAAGAAGAGAGGAAGTGGCAGCGTTTTGCCTGCAAATATCCCATGGCTTCCCCACCCCCCCCCCCCCCAAGCAGAGATCTCATCAGTGGACCGAGGGATAAGGGCAACACGCACTGCCTTTACCTCTTCCACACCCGCAGTATCACATCCATCGCAGAGACAAAAATCTTTGGACTGTTGGGTGACCCAATTCTGTCCTCTGCATTTATGGCTGGCGCCTTCGTTCCTCCCGATCATTAACCCCCCCCCCCCCCCCATCAAACTGTGAGAGAGAAAGACAGACAGACAGAGGAAATTACATGGGTGAAAGGAAGCAGTGATAGCTTCCTGGGCAGTGTGCAAGGCTGGCGTGCCATAGGGTTAACGCATCAATCCATCTGCTTTGGTGATTCAGCCTCCTGCTCTGCCAGATCAAATCCTGCTTGAGGACTCAGAAAGGATTAACCTTCCATTTCTCAAGATGTGCTACGGGAAGGGGGAGGGGGAGGGGGTGCAAAGTGATGGTGTGTTATCCAGCATTATTCTAACCAGCGCTGTCAAGTTACACTGGGAAACCAATATGAATAAACTGGAGGAGGGCACTACAGTTATTTATGCTGGGTAATAGACTTTGCAAGTTTTGCTGCTGTGTGTAGGCGAGTACGAGTGTGCGAGCGGTGATGTGTTACCAATTTCTTAGCAAGGGGTTTGCTCTAGATCTGATCTGCTCTGCTTGGTACGATGCCCTTTGATGTAAAAAAAAAAAAAAAAAAAGATAATAATTTAGTAAGGAGCTCCCGAGCCCCGGCTGCACACCGCACTGTGTGAGAGAATATTTATGTGTGCAGGACAACGGTATGCGTGTGCGTCTCTATCTGGCAGCATGAACGGTGAGCATTTGTAGAGAGCTTTTGATTTTTAAGGAAAGACTCACATTCCAGCATAGCTAATCAGTAACAAAAGATTGATCAGGAAGTTAGCAGAGCTAAGTCACTATTTTTTTTTTCCAGCTGGACTTTGTACTATGAGCCTTGCACCGAGTCTAAAAAAAAAAAAAAAAAGTCCCTCACGGTGTGATGCACGTAGATGCATGTTATAATATACAGTACATAACACACCCCACATATGCCCCCCAAAAGTATAATTTCCATCAGTTATTCATACAATACACATTACTATGCTCACCTTAAAACAGAAAATAGAACAATTAAGCTCCACCCCCCTCCCCTGGTCTGAAAATAAAATTCTAATTATCACACCGTGGAGTAAATTTTCAAATGGGTTTCTTGCATTAAAATAGCACATATGCGAGTAAACGGCATGAACTCGTTGATCTGCTATATGAATGTTGAAAGTACGTGCATGTTTTCCATTTCTTGTGTACATTTTACCACTGGGAAAAAAGGGGTGGGCTATAGATGTTCTTGGTGGAGTTCAGACGTACATGCGGAAGTTGCTGTTTCCTACGAGATCTATATGTATACAATGCCAAACATATTCGGAGACTTTAACACCAGCTCATTGACTCATGCAATGAAATCGGACTTGTCTGTTGGCGGCAGTTTTTAGGTGAGAGGTCTGGGTGAAGTTGCTAGAGGGTCTAGGAGAACTGGAGAAGGACTGGGTGAATTGGCAGAGGTATCGGTGAAATGGTGTTTTTAGGTATGCGTGCAAGTATTTTCAAAATGGTATCCATGCATTCTTTATAAAATACCTGCTTCTGCACATAAAATATATGTGCGGGTGTTTATAAAATAGAGTTATATATGCATTTTCTTGCACTGGAAATATTTGCATGCACTTTTGGAGCAGAACTACTAGGTATTTTTATAAACCCCTGCTGCACAGTTTACAAAATATTTGCAAACTTTGCACGGCGATGAGATCAAGGCTCCCCCAGCTGCCTCCCAGTCCGCTCCAATTTAGGAGCGGACTGGGAGGGAACTTTCCTACCCCTTCCCTTAGCCTCCCTTCCCCTTCCCCTCTCCTTCCCACCCTCTAAAGCCCCCTTTTATTTATTTTTTTACCTTTTATTCCTCAAATTACTTCAGGGCCCGACCTGAAGTAACTTGCCCGCGCCGGCAGCCGGCATGCGAGATTCCGGTTCAGCGATGAATGGCGCTGTCTCGGCCCATCCTCCGGCCTGCCCATTTGTCAGGACCCGGCACTATTGCGTGTATCGCCACTTATGCGTGTGGCTGGGCCCTTTTTAAAATGCACGCAGCGTGCGCAGGGCCCGGCCGCGCACATGAGTGGCGATTTCTACTCGTGTGGCCGATTTAAAATCTGGCCGTTAGTTGGTTAACTTTTAAACAGGTGCCTAGGCGCACATGTGCGCATTCATCAACCCACACCCACAGACGCGTCCATTTTTTAACATATGTGCTTATATGTAATAACATCATGTATGAGGATGGAACAACCCTCCATCACAGGAGCTGGAAAAGTAGTGACATGTAGATTCCTTGAGACCCACATGGCTTCGGATTTACTAAGATTCACTTTCAGTTTAGCTGAATGCGGCCATTTAGCCATCAAAGTTAAGTAAGTAATCAATGAAAGTGTCAATTTTATTGTTTTACGGTATGAGAAGACGGTCCGGGCTTGTCCCGGCCCGACGCAGTTAACATGGGCTTGAGCAGCTGTGAGTAAGGGATAGGATTAGCAAAGGCAGGTGGGGGTGGGGGATAAAAGAGGAGTTCGGTAACCGATAGCAGCATCAACAATTTGAATGCTGTGATGCTATTGGTCAGCAGTTAAACAATAGGCTGGAGCAGAGCTTAGAACGGCAGTTGGGAATTCAACAGCAAGCAGAGGGCAGGTTTTTGCTTCCCTCCCTCCCTCCCAAAATTTTATATTGCTGTTAATCATATTATGAGTGTTTGTATTATATATGTCGCAGTGGAGGCGGAAAAACCCGAGCCATATGTTTAATGTATTATTTGGAATTGTAAAGGACATTGAAGGGGGGGGGGGGAAATGCTCGTGTAGTTTGGGGCTGCTACACGGGAAGGCCTAAAGAGCAAGGGGGGGGGCCGATGCTCAGGCCGCATGATTACCCTCGCTGGTGCCATGGCGGGGTGAGTGATGGGGGGGGAAATGCTCGTGTAGTTTGGAGCTGCTACACGGGAAGGCCTAAAGAGCAATGGGGGGGCCGTGCTCAGGCCGCCTGCTTACCCTCGCTTGTGCCGTGGCGGGGTGAGTGATGGGGGGGGGTGCCTAAAGTCGGCTTACCATTGGGACGCGGTGGTAAGCGAGGAGGGGCATGGGGGCGGTGGAGGTTTGGGGGAATTAACTTTGGAATTTTGTATAATTGGCTGGCTCGGGTTATGTTTTAATAAACTGCGGCCGTTATTTAATGCCACATTGTTGTTCTGCGTATTTTGTTCAGGGGGAGAGGGCAAGTATGTGTATGTATTGCACGAACAGCAGGTATCAAGTCCCTATGTTAGTTCATTTTTATGTCATTTTATTATGTATTTCTTAACAGTTGTAAACCGCTTTGACCAATGTATGTTGGTAAAAGAGGTATATAAACACTTTTAAATAAAATAAACAAATAAATAGATGACGTGGAATTATGAGCAAAATTAGCCATTATAATATACATAGCCCACAGCCCACATGAGAAGCACCCTACCTGCCACACATCCCCCCACCAAATGCATATTAATATACTCAAGTTAAAGCTGCAAATAGAACAACACATAAAACACAACCCCTCCCCTCAGTCTGAAAATGAAAACCTAATTATCACAGGATTGCTCTAGTGCTTCTATATATCATTTGATGGCGTGCTCTTCACACGCAGCATAAAGCAAGAAAGATGGACTTCAAAAAGGCAGGGCCCTATCTGCAAGGAATAGCGAAGCCATTATTATGTTTAACGCAAGCTGCCCAGAACGTTAACAGTTCCGCAGGCATCAGAAGAAAGAGTTATATCTGTGCTCTGTAATTAAACCCTCTCTTCCTGCTTCGCACCAGACTCCTCTTCGGGCCACATGAGGCCACTTTAAGAAAGTGTGTGTGTTAAAAAAAAAAAAAAAAGCCTTTTCAGGGAGGATGGAAGTTGTTGGGAGCAAACGCCAGAAGGGCCTTCGACGGCTGGGGATTTGACGGCTCAGCAGCGTCCACAGTGGTCACTTAACGTTTGGAGAATGGCTGCAGTTCTCCATCTCCCCCCAGTCACAGAGCTTTTAAAAAAGGTCCTGAGTGGGATACTTCAAGGTCCCCAGGCAATTTGCAATTAACCAGAGCTTTTATTTTTTGACCCTACCAGGTAAGTGATACACAGATGTTACACTGAGTGCATGTGGGCTGGGGTGGAAAGGGCTCCAGTTATCTCAGGGACAATGAATGGGTGAAAGGGATACACTGAGCACAACAATACTGATTTATAAAGCTCCCAGTTTTGCCAAACATCCCTAGTCAAAAAACACATTTTATTCTAGAGTTCACTGTCATTGTAACCGGGTTCCTATCAAGTCATTTAAAAACTCAAATCAATTCAAACTCCCTCCCAAGGTGCTTCATCCATATGAAATGGGAACAGAAAGCAACGAAAAGTCCTTGTAATATTTCAAAGACACTCCTGCTTGTATCTCTCCTTCCTCAGTGCGCGCTCTCACAGTCCATAAACACTTGCCTGAATACAATTTCTCGCTTCTTTGCCCCCCTGACTCGTAGTCTGTCGCTATCAGAAAGCACAGCGCACTCCTATTATGACCGCAGTGCTCATTCACGTTGGTACCCAGGAATTTCTTTTTCCAGGGCTTTTATGAAAAGTACACATAGTAAAAATGTTTTACTGACTGTGATAGTTGGCAAGCCTGAAGCCTGTGCGCAGACGGGGTGCAGAACAGTGAGTTTATGAAGAGGATGGAGGGGAGGCGGGAAAGGATGAGATCTGACTTTGTGCATGTCAAGTCAAGGTTCAGATCTACAAATATTTCACTCCAATGTACTTGATTAACTAAAGCTGGCTTTGTGCCAGTTTGTTTAAAAAAAAAAAAATCTGAATAGGGCTGAGATTGAGAGATTTGATGTGAAGAAAGACAGCACGGACCTTCAAATATGTTGAAGTTAATGCAAGTCTGCAAATATTTGCATCTAGACCACATCAAAAAAAGGTCCAAATTAAGGAAATCTAGAGATCTGAGCTGAACCGCGAATAGCCGCTCTTCTCCAAGTCAAACTGCGACCAACCCTGATTTATCCGACAATATTCCCAGTTTCTCCTGCTTTGACTAAATATCAGAAGCTCTCATCCGGTTTGCATGGAGTCTGGATTAAATCCGCAACTGTCTGCCTGTCCCTTACATCAAACGTCCCCAAACATTGGCCTTCCTCCCTTTTGGAGTCTGTCCTTGTCGGAGTGTATGCTGGAGGGAGGCGAGGAGGAGAGGGAGTATTACCTGGCAATTCATCAGCTTTCTGTTATTTCACAAACTGTGATGGGGAAAGCAATGTGTCAAGTGGGAAAGCATCAAAAAAAACTGATGGCCAGTACTGTCCCCATTTTCATAAGGTGCTGCATAATGGAGGAGGTGGAAGGGAAACAGATCGATGGCGTGGGTGGAAGGGAAATAGAACAAAAAAATCACTTACAAGGGACAAGAGTAACAGATAAGTATGGGGGGGAAAAAAAGTGAAAGCTTGCTGGGCAGACTGGATGGACCATTTGATCTTCTGCCATCATTTCTATGTTTCTATAATGCATGGCACAAGTGCTGGAAGAATGGCAATGCAATCCTCCAACACTAAAGGTGGTCTACATTTGCAATATCTTGTGTTTCCGCTTCTGTTACATTTTAAAAAGTTCACTGAGATCTTGTATGGATTATAGGTACAGGCTACCTGTAGCCAGATTCTTTTTATTTTGAACTGATCATAATAATAATAATAACTGGTCCATGCTTTCCAGAATAACTGGTTCATACAAAAAAGCAAACAGAATGTTAGGAATTATTAGGAAGGGAATGGTTAATAAAACGGAAAATGTCATAATGCCTCTATATTGCTCCATGGTGAGACCGCACCTTGAATACTGTGTACAATTCTGGTCGCCGCATCTCAAAAAAGATATAGTTGCGATGGAGAAGGTACAGAGAAGGACAACCAAAATGATAAAGGGGATGGAACAACTCCCCTATGAGGAAAGACTAAAGAGGTTAGGGCTGTTCAGCTTGGAGAAGAGACGGCTGAGGGGGGATATGATAGAGGTCTTTAAGATCATGAGAGGTCTTAAATGAGTAGATGTGACTCGGTTATTTACACTTTCGAATAATAGAAGGACTAGGGGGCATTCCATGAAGTTAGCAAGTAGCATATTTAAGACTAATCGGAGAAAATTCTTTTTCACTCAACGCAAAATAAAGCTCTGGAATTTGTTGCCAGAGGATGTGGTTAGTGCAGTTAGTGTAGCTGGGTTCAAAAAAGGTTTGGATAAGTTCTTGGAGGAGAAGTCCATTAACTGCTATTAATCAAGTTTACTTAGGGCCGAATTTTAAAAGCCCTGTGTGCGTAAATCCGGCTGGATTTACGCGTGCAGGGCACTCACGTGCCGGCGCGCCTATTTTGCATAGGCCGCCGGCGCGCACAGCCCCGGGACGCGCGTAAGTCCCGGGGCTTCGTAAAAGAGGCGGGGAGGGGGCGTGTCCGGGGTCAGGGGGCGGTTCGGGGCGGGACCGGGGGCATGGTGCCGGCCCGGGGGCGTGGTCAAGGCCTCCTGACCAGCCCCCAGGTCGGGTGATGGCGCGCCAGCAGCCCGCTGGCGCGCGCAGATTTACACCTGCTTTCGGCAGGCGTAAATCTACCAACAAAGGTGGGGGGGGTTTAGATAGGGCCGGGGGGGTGGGTTAGGTAGGGGAAGGGAGGGGAAGGTGCGGGGGGGGGGGTTGGAAAGAAAGATCCCTCCGAGGCCGCTCCGATTTCGGAGCGGCCTCGGAGGGAACAGGCAGCGTGCGCCGGGCTCGGCGCACGCAAGTTGCACAAATATGCACCCCCTTGCGTGCGTCGACCCCGGATTTTATAAAATTTTATAAAATCTTATAAAATCCAGCGTACTTTTGTTTGCACCTGGTGAGCGAACAAAAGTACGTGCTTGCGTAAATTTATAAAATCTACCCCTTAGGGAATAGTCACTGCTATTAATTGCATCAGTAGCATGGGATCTTCTTAGGTTTGGGTAATTTCCAGGTTCTTGTAGCCTGGTTTGGCCTCTGTTGGAAACAGGATGCTGGCCTTGATGGGCCCTTGGTCTGACCCAGCATGGCAACTTCTTATCTTCTTATGTACAATTTTTATTTTAAAAAATAGGAAGAAAGAAGGAAAGATATCAACTTGGCTAGTATCTGGTTTCTGTTTTTTCTTCTGTTGCAGTCTCAGAATAATCTAATGCAGCTGTAGGAAGATGCAGCAGCCGATACTGAACAATTCCTATGCATGAATTGTCCTCAGAATAAAGGTGCAGATTAGTCAGTAAATATAAATACCTGAATATGAAGAGGGGTTGGGAGAGGGTGGTAGTGGTAGTGGTGCAGCTTAGAACCAACTTTGTCTCATGAAAGAAGTGAATTTTCAGAAATTAATTTAAGTGCAAATATATTTATTGGCAACCACTACTAATGGTCGCAAAGTGGCCTATTACTGTAAATGCAATTCATGCTCTTTCCTCTCTCTGGTTCCCCACCCCCTCTCAAAATATATTTCAAAACTTAGAAAAGTTTTTGCACAGCTTACTGCACTTAGCAGAACAATTTTATTTCTCCCCATGGCTAAGAAAACAGTGAAAGTGCAAGTAAAAAAGACGTTTGATTCCAACAACTGAGATATTTTCCTTTACTAAAAGGAGCTTCCCTCCTCTGCAACAATCCAGTAGGGAAAAAAAAAAACCCACAACACCGCCACCGTAAGTGTTGTTAAAAATAAAGTCCTTTATTGGTAAAGTATAGTAACATAGTAACGATGGCAGAAAAAGACCAAATGGTCCATCCAATCTGCCCAACAAGTTTCTTAAGGTAGTAACTGCCGCTCCGTGTAGGTTACCCCCAAGTCTTATGTTAAGGGTAGTAGTATTTAGGGATGTGAATCGGGCTTCGGACGATTGAAAATATCGTACGATATTTTCAAAATCGTCAGAAATCGGGGGCTCCCCCAAAACGATAGGAAAACCCCACGATATTGTTCATGGGGGTTCTCTTATCGTTTTGGGGGAGGGCGGGAAAAACGGCACACAAAAATAACCCCTAAACCCACCCGACCCTTTAAAACGAATCTCTTAGCTTCCCCCACCCTCCCGACCCCCCAAAAAACTTTTTGGGGGGTCGGGAGGGTACTTTTTACAGGCCGTCGACTGCCACTAATCAAAATGGTGCCGATGGCCCTTTGCCCTTACCATGTGACAGGGTATCTGTGCCATTGGCCGGCCCCTGTCACATGGTAGGAGCACTGGATGGCCCGCGCCATTTTTAAAGATGACATTAGAAACATTATTCCCATTAGTGAGCACTAAGTATCATGCCCTCCCTTGTGGGTTCCATTACCATTTATTTGAGTAGATTCCCTTGAAGGGCATCCACTATCTCTAAAGTAGATTCCGCAGAAGGGATACTCCAATCTACATCTGGCAGATTAAATTCTCTAATGAGCAGCACTTCTTCTTTCTTTTCCCACCTTTTGGATATCATCATCCAGATCTCTGTCCAGCTCTTCTATCTGAATTGGAGGGCTGTAGATCACATTGATGTAAATGGAAGCAACATTTTTTTTTAGGACAGCTCATAATGCTCCTTCCCTACCTCATGTCCTTTGCATTTCAGTTGCTTGGATATTGTTTTGACGTAAAGAGCCACTCCTTCCCCTTTTCTGTCCTCTCTTTCCTTCCTTAATAAGTTGTAGCCTGGATGGCTGTATCCCAATCACAAGACTCAATGAACCATGTCTGTATAATAGCAATGATGTCCAAGTCTGCCTTCATCATTAGGGCCTGCAGGACTGGGATTTTATTGCCCAGACTACAAGCATTTGTGGTCATAGCTTTCCAACTTGTATCCCTTGGTTTGCTGTTCTTCCAAGTCAACTGTTTTGCTTTTTTTATCAGATTGATTTTGTTATTTTTTTTCTCCAACTTCCTATATCGCTTGGGGGTGACATGCCAAATTCATTGGCCACCTCCTGCTACTCCCACTCTTTAGTTTAAATGCATGATAATGTATGCTCTGAAATTTTTGCTTAGAATCCTATTTCCTGCCATGGACAAATGTAGACCATCCTTACCATATAACCATTTACTGTTCCATACATGGCCCCAGATGCCAATGTAACCAAAATCTCTTTCTTTACACCAAAACTTGGTTGCAGGTGAAAATCACAGCACATTACACTTTTGTTAGTGCACATTCAACACAGTAAAAATAAAGTTCCAAGAAACCACACTCTCAGTAGATAGTAGTCCAGGAAAGGAAAGCGCTCCTGGGACACTTCCCCTGGTAGTATCTGTAAGTCTGGGATCCAGTGGCTGAATGTTCCTTGTTAGAGAAAGACAAAGGGAGCCTCTGTTGATGTTTCCTCATACAGCAGCTCTCAAGTGGCTTTTCCCCAAACTTGACAATCCTCCTTAGGACTGCAGCTACGAAACTCAACTCTTTACTCATCTGGATAGTTGAGAAACAGGGAAATGCCTCCCTCTTTCAGATCACCTCTGGATCTTCAATAGTCTCAGTGGTCCTCGAACTCTGAGACACAGTCTTCCTAATTCTGGAGACCAAGATACCCCAACCCTGGGCCCCAGTCACTTTCCCAGGTCAGAAGGCAAGCAAACAGACCTCTCCCATGCTATAGTTACACATATTAGGTTCCATATTAGGTGCTTCAACCCAAGAAAGAGATCTAGGCGTCATAGTGGATAACACATTGAAATCGTCGGTTCAGTGTGCTGCGGCAGTCAAAAAAGCAAATAATGTTAGGAATTATTAGAAAGGGAATGGTGAATAAAACGGAAAATGTCATAATGCCTCTGTATCGCTCCATGGTGAGACCACACCTTGAATACTGTGTACAATTCTGATCGCCGCATCTCAAAAAAGATATAATTGCGATGGAGAAGGTACAGAGAAGGGCTACCAAAATGATAAGGGGAATGGAACAGCTCCCCTATGAGGAAAGACTAAAGAGGTCAGAACTTTTCAGCTTGGAGAAGAGATGGCTGAGGGGGGATATGATAGAGGTGTTTAAAATCATGAGAGGTCTAGAACGGGTAGATGTGAATCGGTTATTTACTCTTTCAGATAATAGAAAGACTAGGGGGCACTCTATGAAGTTAGCATGTGGCACATGTAAAACTAATCGGAGAAAGTTCTTTTTTACTCAACGCACAATTAAACTCTGGAATTTGTTGCCAGAGGATGTGGTTAGTGCAGTTAGTATAGCTGTGTTTAAAAAAGGATTGGATAAGTTCTTGGAGGAGAAGTCCATTACCTGCTATTAATTAAGTTGACTTAGAAAATAACCACTGCTATTACTAGCATTGGTAACATGGAATAGACTTAGTTTTTGGGTACTTGCCAGGTTCTTATGGCCTGGATTGGCCAGTGTTGGAAACAGAATGCTGGGCTTGATGCACCCTTGGTCTGACCCAGTATGGCATGTTCTTATATTCCTCTTGGAGAGACCACCCCTAGGGAATCTCTTTTAGAAAACTACTGCTGCTCCTTACTGGAGCATGCCAAACACCTTTTCACTCCTACTCTCTGTCTCCTTACTCTCAGGGTCTGTTGAGACTCTGAGGCCTACTAGTAAGGGATAGTTTTGTGACACCCCCCCCCCCCCCCCTGAGCACTATAAGTAAGATTCTGTTAACCGGTTTAATTTAGTCTTACATTGTAGTACCAGAGTAAGATAATATTGTTGACTGGTGAGCCATAAAGGAACACCAGCATGGTTGGTATATTGAGAAAAACATTTCTAAAAATAAGATCTTGGCATCCAGACATAATTGATGTACCATTTAATTGATATTTCCCTTGCTTAATTTTTCTCTGGGATGTAGCAACACATATAAGCAAACTGAAGGAAAAAGGATTGGCTCATCCCATATGAGCCAGTTTTAGATTGGCCGCCATTGAGTCAGGGAGGATAACTTTCAAAGAATTGCGTGTGGTAGTATATGCACCGTATGCAGATTTATGACAGTGTTTTATGACCTGGGTGTATCACATGCCCCAGGTCTTTATCCCACAATATACGCATGCTTATGTGTGTAAATGTTGGCCCTACTCTGGACCACTCCTAGCTCATCCCCCTTTATACATGTATATGTACACTTGAAAGTAAAAATATGCATTTCTCAAGTAGATACTACTTATGCACATAAATGCTAATTTTTATGTGCCTAACTCTGAAAATTCCCCTCCTGTTGTTATAAACAGGTGACAGCTGTTCCCATTTACCAGCCCTGAAAATGTCCCTTCAACCTCCCATTTCACGATTTCGGCACCACTCCTGCTTCCCACATCACAACATTGTTTTGCTCAGCATTACGTCTGAGTACAAGAAAAGCCTGCCTTTTCCAACTTGTTTTTAACCATACTTTGGTTAAAGCATCGCTAACACTTAACCTTGTCCCTATTTAAAAAAAAAAAAAGACAAAATAAAACAAAAATGATTGCAATATACACAAAGTAAGAGAAAACATTTAGAAAATGAGCTCTTTACTGCTTTTAGAGTCTGATTTTAGCATCAGAGAATTAAACCATCATAACAAGTAGCTTCTCTTGGAGGACTCAAGAAATATATTCTTCCTTTTAACCATTTGATTTACTATTGTATTGTAATTTTAGTATTTAAATGGATTATTTTTATGCCAGTTATTGGTTTGTGTTGCCTCACTTATTCACTAGGGAGTAGTGGTTAGCTCAATTACGAAAATGCTCAACGTAGGATCTTTTGATTTGCAAAGGCACCAACACAAGCAAGGGACCAGCGCACAGCATCCTTAGTGGCAGGGGAAGTAGGGTGTGTGGGATTTCAGAAGAGGGGGAAACTGGACAAGCTTGCCATGTCTGTCTGCTGTCATGTTCTTTGCAGCTGTATATTTTTGGAAGTAGCAGAGGCTACTCTAGGATTGCCCTTGGTCAGAGGAAAGCATTTGTACAGAATGGACAGAGATACTGGGTTAAGAACATAAGAAATTTCCGTGCTGGGTCAGACCAAGGGTCCATCAAGCCCAGCATCCTGGGTTATAAAAAGAAACCATGAAATGTAAAATGTGCATACAGGAAGTGAAAAAAATCTCCCCTTCTATGCAGATCTTCCCTTTGTAGGGCATTTTGCCTAACAATACCCCTTAGGGATCAGTAAGATAGTAAAGTAAAAAGAGGGATAATTATTGGCTGTAGGACAGTACAAATATGACATGAAATGTGAGATTATAAGCATTTGGAATTTCACGCAACTGATCCTTGGGAAAAGTGCTTTCCTAATTAGGAATTATCTCCATGGTACTGAAGAGAAATGTTTCAGCCCTGTTCATTTTAGTTAAATATTTTTCTCTCAAAGATTTAAAATAAGGAATAGGGATGGATTATGACCAGCATTAAATCTACTGTAAGAACAAAATACAATGAAATCTCTACTTGAAGATTAATTCCCTGTAAAGGTTATTTTGCTGGCTGTTACTGCAGGAAAAAATATCAATGTGTTCCAAAGATTTACCAGCACATGTAAGATATGCAATAAAATCTCTTCTCTACGGAGACTAGAAATGTGTAATGCAGTGGTGCTCCTAATTGACAGCCTCGTATCATTTGCAAGAAATATCATAGACATCTCAAATAAAAATGTGCTCATAGTCATAGTCATAGTGGATAACACATTGAAATCATCGGCTCAGTGTGCTGTGGCAATCAAATAAGCAAACAGAATGTTAGGAATTATTAGAAAGAGAATGGTGAATAAAACGGAAAATGTCATAATGCCTCTGTATCGCTCCATGGTGAGACCGCACCTTGAATACTGTGTGCAATTCCGGTCACCGCATCCAGAAAGGATATAGTTGCACTGGAGAAAATGCAGAGAAGGGCGACCAAAATGATAAGGGGCATGGAATGGCTGCCCTATGAGGAAAGGTTAAATAAGTTAGGGCTGTTCAGTATGGAGAAGAGACAGCTGAAGGGGGATATGATAGAAGTCTACAAAGCATGAAGGACTTGAACAAGTTAATGTAAATCGGTTATTTACTCTCTCAGATAATACAGGGGGCACTCCATGAAGTTAGCAAGTAGCTCATTTAAATCAAATCAAAGAAAATTCTTTTTCACTCAGCGCATAGTTAAGCTCTGGAATTCATTGCCAGAGGATGTGGTTACAGCAGTTGGTGTTACTGGGTTTAAAAAGAGTTTGGATAAGTTCCTAGAGGATAAATCCATAAACTGCTATTATGGCAATTAATAAGCAATAGTAGCTTGTGATTTATGTATTGTTTGTGTACTTGCCAGGTACTTGTGACTTGGATTGGCTACTATTGGAAACAGGATACTGGGCTTGATGGACCCTTGGTCTGACCCAATATGTCATATCTTATGTACCTAACATAAGTACAGTGCCATGTGGCTGAGCAAGGTGAGGGGTGTGAGGGTATCTTAATATCAAGAGAATGAAAAGCACTTATTCTTTGGCTATCATAAGAGCTGTCCTACTAAGAGTAATTGACAAGACCCAACAGTAAGTGAAGTCTCTTATGAAGAAGTTAGGGCTGTTCAGTTTGGAGAAGTGACAACTGAAGGGGGATATGATAGAAGTCTACAAAGCATGAAAGGACTTGAACAAGTCCTCCCTTTCCTCCACGCTATTTAACATATACCTCCTCCCCCTCTGTCATAACCTAACTGATCTTGGACTCAAATTCTACATCTACGCGATGACATCCAAATCATCATCCCCATCCACGACTCATTAGCTACCACACTAAGCTTTTGGGAGAAATGCCTTTCCTCTATCAACACCTTACTCACATCCATGCAACTTGCCCTCAATTCTGCTAAAACTGAGCTACTCCTCATCCATAACGACCAAACCTTTAAGCTGGCCACACCCACTGACCCTCTGACCATATCTTTCCTCTCACAATCCCCTTTACAGAATTTAGGTATCCTAATCGATCCACATCTGAACCTCAAAAACCACATCACCTCTGTTATTAAGGGAGGTTTTTACAAGCTCATGGTCCTAAAAAAGCTCAAGCCCCTTCTCCACACCCACGACCTCAAAACTGTTATCCAAGCCACATTAACATCTAAGCTAGATTACTGCAACTCCCTGTACCTTGGCCTTCCTTCCTCCTCTATCAGACCTCTCCAGATACTGCAAAATGCCACAGCAAGGATCATTAGTAATACAAGCAAATCAGATCATATTACCCCCATCCTTAAAAACCTTCACTGGCTCCCTATCTCCTCCCGCATCTTGTTCAAAACCTTCACCATTATACACAAAGCTATCTACAACCACAACTCCTTTTGGCTTAATGAACCCCTCCAACCTACACAATCCTCCCGCCCTACCAGAACAATTCATAAATGTATTCTGCTAGTTCCCTCTCTTAAGAAAGCCCGCCTCTCAGCCACAAGGAATCGAGCCTTCTCAATTGCTGGCCCTACACTCTGGAATGATCTGCCACCCAATCTTCGTATGGAACCCTGCCCTTTCAAATTTAGAAAACTGCTAAAAACGTGGCTCTTTCATCAAGATTTATTTATTTATTTATTTATTTCGGATTTTTATATACCGACATTCTCAATACAAGTATCGAATCAGGTCGGTTTACATATAACAAAACTTTCGCACAAAAGGCGTTACATGGAACAGCGTTTCTTAACATATAACGTATAACATATTGCATTTAGCATATAACCTATAACATATGGATATTAATAATAGATTAAATTAAATATTACATAGATAATAATAATAATAATAATAGTAACTCGTCAACAGGACGTAGATTTCCAGGATTAACATTCTTGACCCCCCGGCATTTTTCATGACCCCCCCGGTAGCATTCATAACCCTTGTATATTTTGTATAAATTGCTTTCACGACCCACTGGTTTCATTTATATATTTTGTACTCTTGTACTTTAATTAACCTTGTTATTGTTCCTCTCGCCTCTCTCCTTTCTCTCATTTTGGGGTCAGCCTCTTCTGACCCCCGGTCCACAGTTATCCCCCACCCCTCCCCCTGTTATTTGTATTTTCTACCTTTTGTTATTATGTAAACCGATATGATGTGTACTTTAATGTCAGTATAGAAAAGCAGTTAAATAAATAAATAAATAAATAAAATATTCAGAGTTCTTCAGTAGTCTCAGGGTCTTACCCCCGAGTTACAAATGTATTTGGGCGCATTTTTAGTGGGGAAAGCTAGAGGTCCTGAAGATATCACTCATGGGTTCAAGGTTTCCTCTAATATTTTGTGAGCTGTGTGTGCAAAATGTTCTCGTGTGCAACTTTTTAGAAGCAGTGTAGAAATGTATGTGCAGTGTTCTTTGATACAGTATTCTATTTTCCTTTTCTTGTGCATGCTATGTTTTCCTGTGCGTGCTTGATGCTTAGCCAGTATGGTGCATAGCTTAGAAGGAACATTGCTCTTTGCACATGCATGCATAATCTGACTTTATATCTATCCAAAATAGTATATCTTTAGACTGTTTCCTTCCTTTAAGATGGTTGTATTCACTTTTAAGTCTTCAAGGTCTGCATAGCTACCAGTCTGGTTCTGGGGCTGCTCACAAAGAATATTCAGGAGCTGTATTTGCACACATTCGGCCTTTGAATCTGGCCCAGTTGCATATCTTGGTTACCCTGAAAAAGAGACCTGGTCGCGGCCCCCGAATGCGAGCTGTAGCAAATGCCCATGGATCTAACAGGCCTTTGTGTAACGTTTTCTAAGAAAAGCTAAACTGCTCTGCCCTTAGAACGGAGAAGACTGCGCATTCAACGTAGAAATGTTATCGGAAAATAAATTCTGTAAGGAACTACAAACTGGAGTTCTTGCCATTCTTTCTGGAAGGAAAGAAGCCCTAAGAGATCTTGATCTGTGTACATGTCTATGTCCCTAATAACTTTTCTGTTTGCTGTGTTCTGTCCATATCCTATTTTCAGGACATGTCGGGAGAACATGAGAACTCTTTTTATTCTTTATTTATACATTTTTCAAAACAAATTATAATCAAGGAACCTTGATTTCAAGAAAAACAGCAATAAACTGATTGATGCAAATTACACCACAATCAGAGGGAGTTTACAAAAAAGGTAAATGAAAAATCTTATTACAAAAAGATACCAGTACAATCACAAAGGGTCTTTAAATTCCAACTTTATGGATCAGGTGGACTCAAGAGATGTTTGATTAGTAAGAAACATATTCAATTGGTTAACATCATAAAAAAAACATCTGGAAAAAAGAAATAGATTGATTACAAAAGATCTTATCCGTTAGATGAAAAAAAAAAAAGGTTTAAGGTCCAATCTTTGTCCTTCTCACAGGCATGTGTAACAACTAGAGTAGATATTTCCATTCTTTCAGAACTAGAATGTTCTAAGAATCTGGATAAATTCCCCAGATAGTAAATTTACTTGTGATGCAGGAGTATGAGAAGGTAAATAGAACAATTTAATTATAGATGGGAAAATTAGAAACTTTTAATATATTCAGGTAAAACATTTTTAAATAATTCTGTTGGGGATAAAAAGAGACATTTAGGAAAGTTGGGAAACCTAAGATTACATTTCCTTATCTGATAACTCATATTCACTATCCTACGATGCAATAATTGATTATCCTTAATAAAAGAGAGATGACACTCCTGTAACAATTTACAATTCCCTTGAAGCTCTCTTAATCTTCCATCAACTGCTTCTAATGTCTGAGAATGTTCCTCAACCTTAACAGGAAGACCCCCCCAAATTTCCCAATATTGCGCGTGACTGGGCCTTACCCGTGCCGGGCCAATTTTCAAATGAGTCCGGCCACGCGTGTAAATCCTGGTACGCGATTAAATGCCGGGGCCTGAAAAGGGGGCGGTCTGTGGGGGTGAGGAGGGGCGGGGCTGGACGTGTCGGTATAGCAGCCCCCGCTAGGTTAACTACCTTTACCTCATCCTCTGGCAATGAATTCCAGAGCTTAATTATGCATTGAGTAAAAAAAATATTTCTCTGATTTCTTTTAAATGAGCTACTTAGTAATTTCAGGGAGCATCCCATGAAATTTAATTTTTTTTAAAAAGTAACTGATTCGCATTTACCCATGCCAGTCGACTGAAGATTTTTTAGACTTCTATATCATCTCTCCTCAGCCATCTCTTCTTCAAGCTGAACAGCCCTAACCTCTTTAGCTTTTCCTCATAGGGGAGCTGTTCCATCCTTTTATCATTTTGGTTTCCCTTTTCTGTAACTTTCCAGTTCAGCTATATCTTTTTTGAAATGTGGCAACCAGAACTGCACACAGTACTCCAGGTGTGGCCTCACAGAGACATTATGTAATTCTCCATTTTATTTTCCATTCCTTTTCTAATAATTCCTAATAATTTCTAATAATTGCTTTTTTGTTTGTCGCTGCACACTGAGCCAAGAACGTCAAAATATTATCCACGATGAATGCCCAGGTCCTTTTCCTGGATGGTAACTCCTAATATGGAACCCAACCTTGTGTAACTAAAGTGTGGATTACTTTTCCCTATGTGCATCACTTTGCACTTGTCCATATTAAATTTCTCTGTCATTTGGATGTCCATTTTCCCAGTCTTGTAAGGTCCTCCTGCAATCCGCTTATGATTTAATAACTTGTGCCGTCTGCAAATTTTATCAACTCACTTGTCGTTCTCATATGTAGATTATTTTTCAAATCTATGAGCATTGTTTTCCATGCAAGAGCCCACCCACTGAAAAAATCAGGTGCCAAGTGAATGGCTCCTTTGCATGTGTATAATTTCCCTTCAAATATTAGCCAAACGGTGCGCCCGCCACGGACTTTGCATTTAGGCAGGCAGCTGGAAAACTGCCAATATATATCTGTGTAGCAGAAGCTTAGTAAGATTACAGTGAGCTCAAGTGGGGGTAATAATAGTCTGCATATTTTGTGTATCTTTCATGCAAATGGATCCTAATATGCTTTCAGAATCATACCATCATTCAACTAAGAAGGGCCCGCCCCCAAAAGGGGCCTCATGATTTATAAGGGTTTTACAGAAGCCTTCTCACTATTTTTCATGAGTAATTCACAAAGGACAACTAACAGAATTTTCTCATGACAATTTGTACGGTTCGTTTGAACCATTAGCCAATGTTTTGGAAACAACCAAACAGAGAAGTACTATGAAGTACTGCGGCAATATCAAGGCAGGTGTACTGCAGGGATCACCAGTGACTGCCATCTGTCACCATTCTGTAAATTATTAGGAGGTCTGGGCTTAAATTTTCGCATACACGCTGGTGACGTACAATTTTTCATTCTGGTTAGTAGTTCTATATCCTCCACTTTCAAACAGTTGCAAATCTATTTATCTGCTACCCAGAAATGGGTATTTCATAATAGATTTTTATTAAACATCTCAAAAACTGAAATGACGACTAGATGTTCAGATATGGATGAGTTACCCTTGGTTTCAATTTAGTGGACATAAAATTCCTGCAAGTGATCTTGGTGTGTTTCTGGATAGCAGACTAACAATGAAGAGAACTGCCAACATATCTATAGTCCACAACATACATTGAGATGAACTAATAAGGGATTCTTGGAGATTCCCACATTGCATCAAGCCTATCTGGGGTGAAGTCATTTCAGTGCCTGGTCCAATAATATGGAATTCAAGCCTGAACAGCTCAGAGTTATGTCAGACAATAAGGCCTTTAAAAACAAAGTATTGAAAACATGGATCTTCCAACAAGCTTTTGGGATAATGAACTCTTGAAGCAACAAATACCATAGCTTGTGTTCTTTGGTATCCTAAGGCTAAAAATTGCAAAAGGTTGTTAGTTCACCAATGAGGAGTTTTCTCAGACCAGCTTGTTGTCCTGCCTCTTTTCTGTTGTTTAAGCTTCTGTTTTGTACGCTTTATCACTGTAAGCCATCATCCCACTCGGAGTGTGCAGCAGCTAAATCATTTTAAATAAATAAATATTTTCAGTCAGTCAGTGAGATGAGAATCCCTTCTCATCTCACTGACTGACTACATTATTTTGGGCCTCGATAAAGGACAGGCCTTCCTACTGATCTTATTGGATCTATCGGCAGCGTTCAATACTGTGAACCATGCCATATTACTAAATCAACTAGCGAACATCGGTATTGCAGGATCAGCACTAACATGGTTCAAAACATTTCTAGAAAACAGAGGTTTCAAAGTTAAAATCCACAACAAAGAATCCTCCAGATACCCATCATCACAAGGAGTTCCTCAGGGTTCCTCTCTCTCACCAACACTTTTCAACTTATACCTTCTCCCGCTTTGCCAACTGCTAAACAAATTGAACATAAAACACTTCATATTTGCCGACGACGTCCAGATTGTGATCCCCATCAAAGAATCCATCACTAAAGCGCTAGAACTTTGGGAAAATTGCTTTCAAGAAATTAACGAGCTCTTATCCAGCTTAAATCTAATCCTAAACCAATCAAAAAGTGAATTCATTCTAATCTCTCCAGATAATTGCAAAATCACTACAAACCCGCCAGCCAACTTGCAAACCTCAAAAGTAAGAGATTTAGGAGTCTCCATAGACAACCGGCTAAATTTGAAATCGTTTATCAACCAAACAACCAAAGACTGCTTCCACAAACTGCACGTATTAAAAAGAATAAAACCCCTATTTCACTTCCATGATTATAGAACAGTGCTCCAAGCAATAATATTTGCGAAAATTGATTACTGCAAATCGATCCTACTAGGCCTCCCATCATCACATACTAAACCGCTCCAAATGATACAGAACACCGCAGCAAGAATTCTAACAAACAAAAGAAGAAGAGATCACATTACACCAGTCCTTAAAGACCTACACTGGTTACCAATCCACTACAGAATAATTCATAAATCCCTCACCACAATCTACAAGAATATCCATGGACTGGCTCCACTCCATCTACAAATAGCTCTTAAAAAACACTCCTCCAACAGACCCATCAGAGAAGCATATAGAGAATATCTACAGGTACCACACAACAATACCACCCAACATATAACATTGAGAGATTGGACCTTCTCCACAGCAGGTCCCCCACTGTGGAACTCCATCCCCCTAGAACTAAGACAGGAACCATGTCTTCCAACCTTCAGGAAAAGACTGAAAACATGGCTGTTCATGAAAGCATTTCCGGACCCTTAAAGATTCACTACCATCAAATGCAGAATTACTGAACATTTCCTATTAAACTGAAACAGTCACTATCTACCAATCATTACAATGTTTTACTTCTTGTTAAACTTTTTATCTTTCCTCTAACTCTAATCCCAGTTAGAATGACCCCCGTTTTATTGTAACTTTTTCTTCCATGCACTTGTTTTACTTTTTAATGTATATTCTTATGTTATTAGTTATTTACGTTATAATGTATTTCTCACCCCTTGTTTTATGTAAACCGACATGATACGAACTCCGTGAATGCCGGTATAGAAAAATACAAATAAATAAATAAATAAAAAATATCAAAAGTATTGAACCTAGTGGATTCATTCTACCCCCTCTTCCTCATCCTTCTAAACATGGCAAGGCCTTTATCTGCAGAATCCCGTCAGCGCTTGAATGCACCGAGCGTTTTTATTTCTGATGAGGGACGACATCTTTTGCTTGACAAGAGGATGTAAATTTTGCTTTTCTGGTTCCATTGACGTGAAACTTCATGCATGAAAGGATGGATGGAATCAAGATATGAAAATACCAGTAGAATATTATCTCAGTCCTCATGTACATACTACCAATAAGAATGCCTTTTCTCCTTTTCCTTTGTCTAACCTGCTATACCTCAGACTCCAATGTGGCACACACAAGGATGAAGGATAGTCTTGCCAGATGCCTTTTCAGAATTTACAATGGTCTTTAAAGTCAATCCATTCAAACAGATCTGGCTAGACAATGCTCTGCATTCAGCTGACTTAATGAATATTATTATTATGCTGAATGCAGAAATGTGTATCAAGGAGAAGAGAAATGTTAAAATGGAAAACTTGAAGCCTTCAGATTTCTTTTAGTGCTTCCTGTGAAGTTCTAACTTTAATTGCTCAAAGTGCTTTTTCAAAACCACTCAGAGCTGCCACAAGACAATACAGATTATTGACATTAAACTGTTTATGTATATTGCTAAGAAAGCAGTGACTTTTTACTGAAACCCGCTGTTCACAATGAGTAAAAAAAAAAAAGAAAAAAAAGAAGAAGCCAGATTCGAAGTGAATGGCTGAAATTTTGGTCATGGGTTTATAGTTTGGCATTCTTTAGTGTTTCTAGGGTATTGACCCATGCAGACGACAATGACGATGAAGCCTTTCTTGCTTCAGGTACTACAGCAAGCATTACCGTTCGGCTGGAAGAGAGCTTTCTGCTGCATAAAAGTAGAACACCACTTAGCTGTGGACAGAATACACTGCATGCATATTACGAACAAGCAATTCTGTCTGTGATATTTTAACTTGCAGATCCAGACCGCTAATGGCTTCCATACTTTCTGTTACCAGCCTCCCCACTTTCAGTTATGTCAACACTTTGCTCACCTTTAAACTTTTTAAGCATTCTTTGATGGTTACAAACTTTGATTTTTTTTTACTTCTTCAAGAAGTTCCTATAGCAGACAGCTTTTCTTGATTGCATACAATTTGCCATATGTGTATTTTTGTGCCTGTTCTCAGTCTATAGACTATAACTTCAGACATTGACAACAGCAGAACAAAAATGGCCGATCTTGAATTTGGTAAGCAGGTTAAGGAAAGGTCACTCTTAATGTTAAAAAATGTTTATATTGTTACACAGCTGGCAAGGCGAAAATAATAACCTAAAGGGCTACCATGTCCAGACTTCTTCTAACTGCCTAGCAGTGGTGTCCATGGCCTGCTGTGTAGGTTGGGTCCAGAAAATTCAAGCAAAGTTAGAGCCGGCTCAAAAATCCAGACAAAGAGCTGAGCAAGGCGGCACTAATGTGAACCAGAAACCAAGCCGAGTAGCAGTCAATTCACACATCCTTCTCTGGTTCTGTCCCTTTCTGCCTCCCCGTTCTCTCTGACCCCTGCAGGCCTTGTGCTCAGTATCAATCTCCAGCGGCCTTCTATTGTTAGTCGATGCCCGCCGGAAATTGGATTTGCATGACTGGCTGAGTCAAATGTTCTGCCTCCTAATTATTTTTGATTTTTACTCAAAGAGAATGACTGGTTAGCATCCATGCCCAGAAGAGCAGTAATTGTACAGAAAGCTTGAAAACTACATTAGTAAATGATAAAACCTGAGCATTAATCTGCTGCCCATTAAAACCCAATAATTGTCCTTGTGTCGTGTACAAAATTCTGCTTTTATGCAGTGATGACAGATTGTTCAATTTTTCATCCTGTGCCAATGGGCAAAAGTTTTTGAAAGCTAGTGCAAACGACCCTTACAATTTTGCTTCTGATTCTGACTGGATCAATTTTTTTTTTGTCTACAGTGTTATAGGTGTAGTAAGTTCATTTTCCTTTGATTGATGAAGAAACTTGTGGTTGGTGGAGAGAATTCATTAACAGCTTATCCCTTAGGATCCTGCATTTTTCAGCTCTATTATTAATTCTCATGCATTTCGCAGGCCAGATACATCTGCGTATGGATGATGTATTGGCAACAGGTATCCTTGGAGCCAGTATTTGTTTAACAGACTCAAACATTTAAAACTTGCTGTTCTGAAACTGAGTGCAAAGATGATTTACGGAACATTCAGATTATCTGCTGCGTCCATGCTCAAGGCTCTAGCCGAACGCCGCCACCTCTTGCTGCCTTCTCCCTCGGCAGAGTTACCAGATGCTGCTACTACTTCCCTGCATCTTGCCTGGCTCTCAGTCTGCAAGGCCCATCGCATTAAAAAGTATTCGCAGCTATAAGGACAATGCTTGGAAGTCAGACCCATAGCACACAGTAGAGACTTGATTTACAATTGATCACCTTCAGTGTGCTTCACTTTCACGGTCATCAGTAGGTGGGGTGCTTCATTGTTTTTGCATGCCGCTGGCTTGTGCCATGGAAGAATGCGGCAGAAACTGGTGAGAAGATCAAAGCTATGTAATGTCTATTTTTGGTGACCACATAATGTGTGTCAGTTATCCCCGGGAATGGATCTAGCCAGATAAGTATAGAATTACCAAGCTGGGTCTCCCTTCCCCCAGTGAAAAATGCACGCTGCATTGCAGCTTTAAGTAAATGTTTATTTTCACAATGCACATACTTTCAGATTAAAAAGAGGTGTTCCCAGGTGTACTGTTAGATGAAGGAAATAGACACCGCTTGCTGAATTTTAATTTGCATGCATAGTTTTGCTTCCATGCCTCTACCTACAGAAAGAGCAGGGACAAGATGCAGATACCACCACACAATTATTTTTTCTTTGAAAATTAGCCACCAGGCACAAGAGTATCAAAGTACCAGTGGATCTTGCATCTAGTTAGTCTATTGAAAACTGTCTTTCACAATTTGCTACTAGTTATGAAAATAAAACCACATACTGTGTAAAATGTAATCTCTTCATATCAGGAAGATTATGTTGATATGGTGGAATAATATTACCTTTTATAATAACTATATTGTTTGGTGATTTCCAAAAAAAATTGAAAACCTCAGTTTTATAGATTATAGAATAGTATCCGAAAGTGCTCACATCTGGAGGTCAACAGACAAGCTATGCATGATGCCAACACTATAGCGGTAATCGATAAAACGTGCACAATATCAATACTATAGTAGTGCTAGACAAGATGTGCATGATGTCAACATTACAGCAGTGATGGATAAGATGTGCATGAAATCAACACTACAGCAGTGATGGACAAGATGTGCATGTCGTCAACATTTATTCCTATTTGCAAATCTCAGGAGCCAAACAGGAATCAGCCCAAAATTTGAATATTCAAAAAAATGTTTTGTTTTGGGTTTTTTTAATAATAATAATTTACTTTTCCCTTAGGGGGTAATTTTGCAAAGGAGTTATGTGCATATATACCAGTTTATGCACCTAAATCAGCCTTTGAAATGTATCCTGGGGTAATCCAGGAAAAAGTAGGCGCAGAGCACAATTTCTTGTGTACTTTTTTCTGGACTAGCAAGAGGCATTCTGGCGGGGGAGGTGGATGGATTCTAGGTGGAGGCAGGGCAGGGAAGACATTTACGTGCATATTTATGATTTTCATGAGTATGCATGTAAATGCACATATGGTAAGTTAAATCTGCTCAAGAGCTGGTGTAATTCAGCATATGTATGTCCAGCAATACTCACAAATTTTCAAAGCAAATTTATATGTATACTAAAAATTACAAAAATGTTTATGTGCTAGAAGAGGAGATGAGAGGAATGACAACATAATGGAGAGTGGACTAGGTAAGCTGACACAACGAATGCGCTTAGGGTTACATATGAAGAGATCACATGAGGGAGAAAATGGAAGAGATAGTGAGAGATTGTTCCTTGAATTAATGAGAAGGTATTTGAAGGTTTGAATGATCAGATCCAGCTGTGAGGCAGCAAGATCTAAGTGGTTTCCAAGTCAAACAGTCCAAAATCTTCATCTGGGAAGTGCTTTTTCATTTCAGGCATTAAAACAGGCCTGAAAACTCAGTGCATAGTTGATCTTTAATCATCCCAAACTCTTCTTTGCCACCTTTATTTTATTTAAAATAATTCTAACTCGCTCATATTAAAGTACATTGTGCTGGGCGGCTTTATCAGATGAAACAAAATCCACCTGTAAGCACCAAGCACTCTCACGAAAACATTGGCATTAATAAGACTCTGATAAGTTGCATGAGTACATAATGCTGAATTGCCAGAGTTAATCCAATTGAATTTGAAATGCATGATCTCATTGGAGTCCCTGGACCTGATCAAGTCTATGCATAAGACAACCTTTTTAAAATAAGCTGTTAGGGATTTGGCAGTTTGCATCACCCATGCCAGGATCTTTTTTAATTCCTCCCACTTAATCCCATTTGCCCTAAAATGTATCCCAAAAATATAAAGTCATTTAGCAGCAGTACGTTCAAGATTAATCCCTCCCCAAGCAAAAGGCATGTACATTTGTTTTCTGATGCCTAAACTTTTATGTTAACCATTGCCAAACGAGCCATGAATGCACTGAGCAGATTACGTTCCTGTAGTTAAGAATGTTAAAATGTCTTTGATCATATCTCTCATATTTATTTTTAGAGTGATATTTTTTTTCTAAACATGGCAGAAGGCCACAAACAATGTCTATAGTCAAGGCTGTAAGAATATTTTTCAGGAAAAAAATATATGGATATACAGTTTTCACAAATGATGTGAAATCCAGATTACAATTAAGCAGTGAAAACAAATCTTATCAAGACACTCCTGAGGAGTATTCATGAAGATGTGATACTGCTGGCTGACAATAATTGTTTGCTGCTGAGAGTGCTATACATCATGGTTTCTGCTTTTGGCGAAAGAAATATTGCACCAAAACCCAACCAACTTCTAAGAGGTCTATTTGCATATACCGGTTAACCAGACAACTAGACCTGCTCAGGGGTCCACAAGGACCAGAGCTGAAAACCAAAGGACTACTCCCCCGATCTTTGTTATTTTAATCAGAATTTCACTGCATTTCAAGGAATAAACTATCTAGTCCCTGATAATTTGATAAACTTCTATGACAGCAGGACTGTGCCTGCAATTTTTTTAATTACCTTTTTCCTGTTCCCCTTGGATTCCAAATCCCTATTCCCTAAACTACCAGACAAGATATCACCTCTATTGAATTATTTATATATTCTTTTGACACCTGCAAGAGGAAAAATCTCTCAACACTTAATTTAAAAAAATATTTGAGAGTCAGATTTGAATCCAAAAAGATTTTCGGGAAAGAAGAGGAAGGTTTCATACAATCTCATATCACCACATCCAGCGGTGTGTAACAATTTTAATCATAAACCGACGACCTCCAGCCCTATTCCCTGCATATTCCCTGCATATCAAAATATAAAGCTGAAATATGGATATATGTCTTGCTTCCACTAGCTCCTCCCCTTCTTTTTAACAACCACTTTCTCTCTCATCATGTCCTTGCAGCGGAAGATTCCCGATGAAGACCGGCCCGGGGATTCGCCGCCCAGGCCGGCCCAGGAGATACCACGTGGTCTGCCGAGCGCGGCTCCGTCACGGCCGCGCTCGGCAGACCACGTGACTAGCGCGACCGGCCCACCGGGGGATGCCCGATCCCCCCGATAGGCCAATCCGCCCCTGTGTCCTTGTCACAAGCCTGTAATAAGGTGTGCGGCAGAATTCACAGATTCATATGACCAAAACAGGAGCCATGGTGTGACCAGTTCTGAGGTGGCCCCTCTGGAACTGGACTGCTGTCTCATTGCATGCAGGCCACCTGAGCTGAGATTTGAACTGGGTGGCCTTGAGACGAAAGGCTCTGCCACACTGTGTCCATTCCCCTGCGACCAAAAGTATGGGACCAGGTTAACTTTGAAAGCCAACTCTCGGGGCCAGTTTGTACAGAACTGTTCTGGCTTCATCACTGAAACTGGCCATTCCAAAACGGATGATAAGCTGGGAAAAGCACCGGGTGATTTTTTTTTTTTTTTTCTCAGACGTTCTCCGCCCTGGGTGGAAAAATTCTAGCACAATTTGTCTTTCTCCCTGCGCTTCCTTCCTCTTCATCTGGTGCCATCTGACATCTCAGGACTGGCCAAGCCAGGGTAAGGCAGGCTCAGGCTGAGATTCCTCCTAATAGGATGCCTGCATTGTATTATCAGTGCCTCTTCACCTGAATACAGTGAGGCTTCTTGGAAATGTTGAAGACAGTCTCGTGTTGAGCGGTACAGTTATTAATGTTGCTCAATATTAGCTTTGACAGCCGCTCTGTACTCTCTTTAATCATCTTCATCATGGTTGGTGGCTTTTTTTTTTTCTCTCGCACTCGTTTCCATTTCATTTTTCCTACAAGTCTTAGGGAGAATTATGGAAGGAAAGAAGCTGATAAAAATATGTTCAGGCCAGGTGATCGTTTTTTTTTTCTCTCCAATCACCTTATTTCTTAAATGTAACTCCTGGCAATTTTCTAGAACTAAATGAGTGGTTTCAGATACCGTTCAGTTTCAGATACCACTGGGCTAGTCTGATTTAAACAGATTTCGGTACTGTTGGGACAAAATTAGTCTACAGTGCTCATTTGTTCAGAAGGTAATTTTGTTATACATTAAAAATGTCCCGTCAATGTTCCAGTAATGTTTTTTCTTTTTAATAAATCACATTATAGGAAGAATCTGTCTACCTTTAATGCATTTTTGTATGCTTCTTGTCCAATTATTGATAATGATAAGATATCGTTAACTGTCTTTTTTTGTGTGCAGGCTATTGAGGACTTCAGAGATTTTTTTTTTACAGCATTATATAGCTTGTCTAAATTCATAGTTTGTTAGAACGCCCCTTCCAGAGAGGAAAGGACCTAATAACAATTACAATAACAGTGACAATAAAAAAAAAAAAAGAAGAGGAAGGAGGAAAAAAAGCTATAATTTCAGTTTTGCAGGAACAGAAGCCCTAGAGTTTATATTTAACTCAAGTCTTGGAGAATTTGTTCATTATAGACAAGATCAGATTGACCTCATGCACGATCATCTTTGTGCATGTTAATTCTTGAATTTTTGCATTACCCTAGTTTCTTCAGACTGAATTAGCCGTGAGGGAAAAAAAAAACCCTTTTATACTTTGTTAGTTTAAACAGAAAATTAACTTGGAATCATACTGTTTCCAGCTCTCCTTATTTTAGATCATGAGAATTAAAGACAGGGAAATACCTGCAGTACCTGAATGTAATCGGCTTTGAAGTATCTGAAAGGCAAAATATATATCAGATAGATAGATAAATAAATAAATAAATAAATAAATAAATAAGTAGTCACAAGCAAGGTTCCCTCTAAGAATCGGGATGCTGTGTATAAATATTTTGGTTTCATTACCCTCTGAGCACTATTTTCTTTGACACAAAAAGCCTATCAATTTTATGCTCACAGCAACCCAGTCCTTGGAGGGAACATTGGAGCAGCATGCACACAAAGTGAGAAATTACTACTTACCTGATAATTTCCTTTTCTTTAGGACAGTCAAATGAATCCAGAACCAGTGGATTATGCACCCCTATCAGCAGATGGAGATGGAGGAAGCTGATGTCACAGTACATATACCCCAGCAGTGACATCAGCCCGCTAGCATTCTCTTTAAAAGCAGCTGCGGACAGACTAGCAAAACGTGATTAAACAGATAATCATTTCAATACTCAGCCAACAGACAACAATGAGCTCAGACAAGAATGTATAAACATAAGTCTAGGGACTGGATTAACACTTATCAGTAATCCCTGTAACACATAGTCAGGCAAGAGGACCATAGTGTTACCGTCAGAAAATAGGCCCCAGAAACTGTTCCGTAAAGAAAGACTTTTATTGCATATGCAAGACACAGCTGAGAACAATGGCTCAGAAACTGCGTGCCCCTCCCCTTCAGGAGCTGGCTTTTATACATTCTACATTTCTTATCTTTTACACATGCGTTAGTACAATCATTCAGCAGCCAAGGGAGGGAAGCTGGATTCATCTGACTGTCCTAAACAAAAGGAAATTATCAGATAAGTAGTGATTTCTCATTTCATAGTGTCCAATCAGATAAATCCAGAACAAGTGGGATGTACCCAAGCTACTCGCGAATAGGGTGGGAGGCTGCCCGCGTTCCTGTCAAAACCGCACATGTCAAAGGCTGCATCCTCCTGGGCCTGCACATCCAGACGATAATACCTGGAAAATATGTATAAGGAAGACCACATCACAGCTCGGCAAATGTTGACGAAAGACAACAATCTAACTTCTGCCCATGACACTGCCTGAACCCAAGGAATGAACCTTAACCTGACCAGGTAACGGCTTCCCAGCATCCACATATGCAACCGTGACTACCTCCTTAATCCAACGAGCTATCATAGCCAGTGAGGCTGGTTCTCCCTGACAAGTATCATCGTGAAGGACAAACAGGTGATCCAACTTCCGCAAAGGTTCAGTAACCTCTAGATACCTGACAATATGTCTCTTGACATCCAAGGGTTGCAACAGAGAATACTCCTCTGTCTAGAGACGGCATCGAGATGGACTGATTCAAATGAAACCAATGACCACCTTCAGTAAAAAGGAAGGAACAGTATGCAGCTGGACCACCACTGAAAGTCACCTGGAGAAATGACTCCCAGCAAGACAAGGTCTGCAGTTTGTAAATCCTTGCGCAGAACAAATTGACACAAGGAAAACTGTTTTCAAGGTCAGCAACTGCAAGGACAGAGTACACAGCGGGCTAAACGTAGGGCCTGCCAAAAACTCCAAAACCAAATTAAGACTCCATGGGGGCATCAGAAAATACAAAGGATGCCGAAGATGTTTCACTCCTTTCAGAAACTAGGCCACATCAGGATGAGCTGACAAGGATCCACCATTTACCTGACCCCTGAAACAGGCGAGAGCCGCTTCTTGTACCTTTAAGGAATTGAGAGCCAAGCCTTTAATCAAGCCATCCTGCAAAAATTCCAAAATGAGCAGAATCTTGACCAAGGAAGGGAGAGCACCTCGATCCTCACACCATGCCTCAAACACTCTCCAAACCCGCACATAGGCCAAGGAAGTGGAGAACTTTCTAGCTCTTAGCAAGGTGGAAATCACTGTTGCAGGGGATCCATGTTTCCGCAAGCGAGCCCTCTCAAGGGCCATAGTGTAAGACAAAATTGAGTTGGATCTTTGTGGAGAATAAGCCCCTGCTGCAACAGGTCCTTGTGCATTGGAAGTCAAAGAGGCGAATACACCAGGAACCTCCACAGATCTGCATACCACGGTCTTCTGGACCAATCTGGAGCGACCAAAGCACCACCCCTCTGTAGCTTTTGATCCTTCAAATCAGTCTGCCCAATAGGGGCCATGAAGGAAAGGCATACAACAACTTCTGGCCACTCCTGCACTAGGGCATCGATCCCCAACGACTTTGGATCTCTATTGCAAGTGAAGAATCGTGGAACTTTTGCATTGCGCAGTCGCCAACAGGTCTAGGAATGGGAGACCCTAGCGATCCTGAATCATCTGAAACGCTTTGTCTGATAATGCCCACTCTTCTGGGTCCAGACTATCCCTGCTGAGAAAGTCTTAGTAAGTGCGCGAAAAGCCATTGTGGCCTACCACGCAGCGTGCAGCGAAAAGCCTCAGGGCAGGGCCTAGCCTAAGGAGGCTGCTCAACCCACCAGGCTGCCCATGTCCCTTGACCTTCCACAGAGCGGGATGAATGTCGGACGGGCGCACCAAGTATCCGCTGCCTTTCAGCTGCTTAAGCAGTTAAGTCCATGCCAACTGAGACCAGCCAATGGACCAAGGCACTTGTCTGAGGAACCACGGAAATCACCTCAGCTGTACCGTAAGAGGGACCAATCACTGCAGGAGAGTGGGGTGAATTTATGTCCTGAATTCTCCTTTTTTTTAAATGAAGCAATCCCCAGTGGGGAGATGCATGTCCACCATCTGCTGGAGATGGAGAATAATGGCAGGCTGATGTCACTGCAGGGGCATATGTACTGTGATGTCAGCTTGCTCCATCTCCATCTGCTGGTAGAGATTCATCTGACTGGATGCTAAGAAATTTCTCTCTCACACACACACACACACACACTAACACACTTGCAATATCACTCTCATACTCTTTCACACACATACATGCTCATTCTCACAAACATACATATACACACACACTCATTCCTCTCATTCACTCCCCAGACTTTCACACACATGCACACTCACTCAATTCTCTTCTTCCACACATACTCATCTCAGTAACTGCAAATCCTTCACTGCCAAACACTGAGAGGTAACATAAACCCCTCAGGACTCAAAGAGCAGCAGCCTTATCTAGGACATGGCAGCAATGCAAATATATAATTATACCATGCCCAAGAACACTAATACACCACTTACTGGGTTAACAGAATAAAACTCTACAGAAAAACTACATGCCAGCAAAAATACTGCGTCTCAGTTACACATGCAGAACACAGACAGACCCTTACCCAAGGGACTACAAATTAGAAACAGAAACATGCAGACAAAAATAAAATGGAAAGCCCAAGAAACCAGCCTCTGAACAGTGGAATACTGAAGAAAGGACAAAATACAAATATGTAATGCACATTCCCAAAGATAACATGTGCCAATCATTAAAAATTCAAATTAATGTTTTCTTTTTTAACTGATCAGATCCCCACTCGGCCATGAAAAAAAGCGCACAGCTTAGAGGGAACAGTGGTCACAAGTAAGGGTCTATATTCAAAAGATTTAACATGCAAATATCGAGTTTTAGCCAGTTAAATCTACCTGTTAAAAAAACTTGGCCTGTTTAACTGGCTAACTTTATGTAGTTAAAATAGCAAGCCACACAAATTTAGTCAGGTGAAAAAGGGGCTGGATCCGAGACGTTCCTGCATGATATTCAGTGCTGACTGGCTTCATTTAGCCGGGTAACACACTGCACAAATGGCGGGCCCACATCTGCCCATTCAAATCTTGAGGAAATAGAGTCAGCCGGGTAAGTTTGATTGAATATTTGTGTAACGGGACTCTGTATTGCTCCCTGGTGCAACCGTATTTCGAGTATTGTGTGTGTAATTCTGGTCACCGCAAATCCAAAAAGATATAGCAAAATCAGCAAAGGTTCAGAGAAGGGCGACCAAAATGATAAAGGGCATGGAATGATTCCCCTATAATGAAAGGCTAAAGAGGTTAGGACTCTTCAGCTTGGAGAAGAGAGAGCTAAGAAGAGGTATGATAGAGGTCTAGTTACTAGGTAATATATGTATGACCAATAGGGGAAAATAATTTTTTACTCAATGCATAATTAAACTCTGGAATTCATTGTGGGAGGATGTGGTGAAAGCTGTTAGTGTAGCTGGGTTTAAAAAAGTTTGGATAAATTCCTGGAAGAAAAGTCTATAAACCATTATTAAGGGGGAAATCCACTGTTTATCCCTGGAATGTACTAGTATGTTCCCAGAAGTCTGTTATGTTATTTGTGATTATGACTGTTGGAAGCCCATGAATTTCTGATGTATTCATTGATTAACTTTGTAACCTGCTTCACATCCACGCAAATTGCTGCTGGCTGGTTCATCCAAAAAAAAAAAAAAGTCAATTATTGGGAAGTTTGAAACTTGATGTCTGCTACACATTTAGCAAGCACTGGGGTAAGGCATGGGCTCAGAGTTCATAGAGGGAATTTGAAGGGTATCCTCACTGTCAAAGAAGAGAATGGAGTCATACACTACTCTTACTGTTACTATTAAGGTCCACTTCATCATCTGCATGACCAAACTTCAGAACCCACCAAATAAATTTGGAGGGAATGATCCTTACACAATAGAGAAATCTCCTCCCTCATTTTATATACCCCTGTCAGGTGGTTACATTATGTTCTTATGATAACCAGGGGTCCATAAGCAGCATTGGCTATGCTGTTCTAGGTCTTGTTTAACCTGGGCAAAGTAAGCTTATTCACATTTGGGCAGTGTCAGACCACCTGCCATCATCATGCATTTTATTTTTTGCTGAGCATTTAGGAACTTGGTGGTTGTAGCAGATCGTAAGATTACTGTTTACTCAGAGTTCATGACTACATTTTGCTGGGACAAACCCACTGCAAAAAATAGATTATCTTTCTGGCTTTGCAAAGATTTGGTGGGTTGGGCTATGCTGCCTGCGACCTAAGTTGCAGTCACTTACTCTAAGGTAAAGCACAGGACTGGACAAATCTGTCTCTATAATATAGGGAATCAACTTGTACAACAACAATTTAACATGAGAGGTCTGAGAATACTGCAAATAACATCTCATATGGGGCAGAAGGACCATGAAAACTTATTTGACCATTATGTCGATCAGTAGAAGGCAACATCCCTCAGATACGCTTCCTCCAATCCTGGAGGTGGATAAAAACTATGTCCTCCAGCTTTCATCACTAGGCAACCAAATAACTACCAAGCTTCAGAGGGAATTTTGCTGCTCTGCATGTTACATTAAATTGGGTTAACAAGGAAGTCTCTGCGTAACAGAAAACAAGAACTTAAGTGAGTTATGCTGCAACCCCCTTGTCACTAAGTACTCCAAGTTTACTACAGGGAATGAATGACATAGACCTACATGTCCGATATATTGGCAAGGTGCAATTCGTGTTTCCCCTAAGCTGCATGGGAGTCCACAGGCCACATTCTAACCACGAAGCGAGCTGCAGCCGACTCGTAATCCGAACTGCACAGGACCAACCGGTCCCATGAAAGTCTCACCCTGTACAAGCCAAACTGCAAGATGGGCTGCAGCATACCCAAACAGCTAGAACATGGGTCATAGACTTCCCTGGGAACACTGGCTACAATTTTGAGTTTTTATTTGTAGCCAGATGAAAGAATAAACTACTGACTTCTCCATGCAACAAGGGAATCCTTTACTATAATTGTTCTAGCATCACTGAAACACAACGGAAGGAAGAGGAGCTTCAGGACACGTTAACAATAGAAGATTACTACAATAGATTTTCATGGCGCAAACCGCGAAGGCTCAGCTGGCTTTGCACATTATTGGTCCACTCATAAAACATATGTACGCTCATACACGGTCCTGTTAATTAAGCTATATATCTTCTTCCAATTAATTTCTATTGTTCCTTAATGAATGTATTATAGCAATGTAACCTGACTGCATAACCAAATGGTCTAGATTTAAGTGACACCACCATAGCCATAACTAATTAATGAGCAATGAATTCTGAATTCAAATTAAATGACTTTCAAATTGCTTGTATGGATGCAAAGTAGCTGGTTTAGATAAAAAAAAACCCCAAATATTTTCCAGACGTGTGTATGACAAATGACCTCTTAGGGTGTATTTTGTAATTTTGTAGCCACGTGCATTAGTGGAAAGCCTGTGGGTACCTTTTACTCAAAGGAAAAAGTATAAAAAAATAACCCAGCAAAACCACCCCCCACACATTTACACCTGCTTACATTTGTGGGGAGGGAAAAATGTACGCAGATTTTTAAAAATGCCAAAGTATGCTCCCCCCCCCCCCCCCCAGGAATGCCTGTGCTCTCTGTGGGAACACTTTCATACATGCAAGCCCCCTTCACGCAGAGATTTATCCACCTATTGGGCAGAAAGGTTCGTAAAAGGCCATTTCTGCAGGTAAAGCACTATCTCACCCCGTGAAAATGACCCTCAAAATGTCTTGAAGAGAATCTACATCATTAGAGGAAGAAGTTACGTAAACATAGGGAGCAGGGCCGGTGCGTCCATTAGGCGAGCTTCGGCGGTCGCCAAGGGCGCCGAGTTGTAGGGGGCGCCGAAGAGCAGCCGCGTGGGGCTGCTTGTGGCCCTGAGAAGCACGCGGTCTCTAATTCTCTTTGCCG
Source organism: Rhinatrema bivittatum (assembly GCF_901001135.1). Classification (NCBI taxonomy): domain Eukaryota; kingdom Metazoa; phylum Chordata; class Amphibia; order Gymnophiona; family Rhinatrematidae; genus Rhinatrema; species Rhinatrema bivittatum. The sequence continues at coordinate 52,114,764 of NC_042629.1, read as the reverse complement.
CGAGCAGGATAGGCCCCGCTCGCAGCACCACGTGGCTGCTCTTTGACGCCCCCTACGGCTCAGCGGCCTGAGAAGCACCCAGTCAGCGCCGAAACAGGTGGGGGGAGGGGGAGGGGGGGGGGGGGGGAAATGGCAGCACAAGGGTCGCCTAGGGCGCACAATACCCTTGCACCAGCCTTGATAGGGAGGGGTAGTTGTAAAAGGCTCCTCCATTTATTTATTGAAAAGCATTTATATTGCACCAATCTAAAACTCATGGCTAAAACAGCGCCTTACCTGGAGAAAGAGCCTTTTAGCAGATTTCCTTCCCGATGCTGGTGTGAATGAATGGGAACGTGGCCTGTATGCAAGTAACCTTACCCGCAGCAAGCAGAGCGGTCCCCACAGCTGGCATTAGGGAAGGGGTTGCACTCGTTCACAGGCTTTGGCATTTTCAAAAGTCAACGCAGGCAGTTTTGGCAAAACCGACATCCGCCTACAGTTTAGCAGGTGTAATAGTTTGGATGGGATCATTTCCATGGGGAAAGCCTGCACAGGCTTTTACAAAATTAACTCCCCCTCCCCTCCACCTCACGACGGGGGGGGGGGGGGGGGTCAACTTTCTAACTGCTCGCTTTGCAGCCAGGTCTGTCGGCCTCAGCTCGAGCAGTCATTTTGGATCAGGAGAGAAAATGAGTGTTTGTAGGCTGCGGTGCCTTTTACTGGGACGAAAACAACGAGGTCCTGCCTCAACTTTCCGCACAGGTTCCCTTCTTCAGACTGGAGGGCCGGAAAACACTATCACATGGCCTCTGTAAGTCCAAGGCAATTTCTCTTTTTTTTTAACATTTGAATAAATGTAGAGGGTTTTACCACAATTATCTTTTTTTTTTGGGGGGGGGGGGGGGGGGGGAGTCTATTACAGTTGCATGCCAGCTACAAGTTGTACTGCAACTTGATAAACATGCCAAAATCTAAAGCAGCAGCACTAGTGAAAAAAAAATGCAATTCAAATAACTTGGCAAGTAAACCAAACAAAATGATTAAAGTCCTCCTTTCTGTCATCTGCTTCTTGTTGAATTCCTGAAGAATTCCTTATGCTTGCCGTTCTGCTCCTCTGTCTGTGCTTGGTCTCTTGCACCCTTTGGAATTTGAATAACTCAGGGCTGGCACCACAAGCTACTGAACACGGCATGGACCACCCAAGAAAGGCATCAGACAGGGAAGACGATGTTTGACAGAACAGGTCATCATCAAAAGACGTGAATGTTTTAATTCCCCAAAAACGCAGGAAAACATACGCGTGGACAATACAGAGCAAATGAAGAAAGGAGAATTAGGGAGAAAGCCCCGCCAAAACAGGCTGGGTTTTTGCAGCTTCCAGTTTGTCCTGCCATTTTCAAGAGCCGAAACAGCTCCCCAATCTCCTGGCTCTTTACTTTCACCCTTTGTCGAGCACGGGGGATAACACGCAGAGAGCAGGCCTCAGCATGGTTTCAAGCTGTCATTTAGCACTCCCGTTACACGCTAATGCAGCACCGTGCGACTACACGCAAGAATGCCAGCAGCACGTCCAAAGCAGAGCGGGTTTATGGGCCAGCACGACAGCCATTGTTGACCAATCCCCGGTTCAGTGTAACAACTCTGCCTGTGCCACACTCCAGTTGTTAAGAAAGGGTTAAGCGTTTATGGTGTTTAAAGCCAGGCAGCACAATCCAGATCCCACTGTAGATGCTACAAGGATCCCATTGCTGTTTCAGTAGTGGCATTAAAACATCAGGAGTTTTGCTTTTTTAAGCTACCATTACATTATACTTTTTAAAACAAATGTGCATTTACACTGGTTTACCCCTTTAAGCCCAGATTGCCTTTATTTTCTGCTCCTGTGGGGAATGTAATTACCCTTGAAACCGTCATTTGCTTGGAGGGAAAGCAAGGTTTTCCCGAGATGCTTTTCTTTGAAAGTGGGGCAAGGATGAAGGTAACATTGCGCTGCCTTGCATTTTTGGCATTTGTGTTACACACAGAAACACACACGCGCAATTACACCGAAGCAGCACAAAACGCATCAGGAACTACAGCCATGCCTTTATGCAGGTGGGCAAGCTTGCAGCGCTGACAGCTGGGAGAACTCCTTAGCTTGAGCAGTGTGCAGAAGAGAACAACTGGGCAGACCAGAAGGGTCAACAAGTTCTTATCCTCCATCGTCCACTGTGTTACTGTTACTATAATGCAATGTACGACGTTACACTAAATGTTGAATCTCTGTTCTCAGTGCCATGAATATCAGGTCATTTTACACTACACTATTAGAATGTATGCTTGCTTATTTATTGTGCCTTTCTTTCACCATCTAATGTAAAGGCATGTAATTAAATAATCTTTATTATTATTTAATATCTTGAGCGAAAAATGCTTAAAAGTTGGAAAACTTATGTTGATTCACCTGGATAAGCATCGTCAAACTTGTTCTTTATTTCTTGGTAGCTATATGTACCAAGACATTCGGATCACCATACAGCAAGTCTGCATAGACACAAGAAAGCAGTTGATTCTGATTTGGGGGTCGGTTTACTAACCTACATTAGCCTGTTTTTCAGTCTTCTGTGAAATGTTCAGGGGTTATAGCGACATCACCCATGCAATGCATCTCCCCAGTCAATAGATCTATGAAGTACCTGACAGATTGTTGGAATATCCTTGGCAAAAGTATTTGGGTGTCCTCTCCTTATTGGAGGAATCAGGCCAATGAACTTCTGTGAAAGAGTGAGCCAAGGTGACAATCTCAAAAGCAAAGAGGATGCCATTTCCTATACCCTAATGCATACGTTACTGGAACAGAACGAGACTGCAGAAAATATGCATGATTCTCCTTAATTTTCCAAGCCTGCATCATTGTGCAGGTTTTCACAGTAAATCTGTGGTACAATAAACTCCAGTTGTTCAAGAACATGCAAAAAGAAGTATTTTATTTTCCCTGGGGTGAAAATCTATAAGTGGTTGGGGGGGGGGGGGAGGGAAGAATTATTCATGATGGACATTCTCAAATCTTAGTGTCTTAGAGGGTAATTTTTGAGGGGGCTTAAGGAAAATAGCATGACCAATATGTGCATAAAATTATGTACATACACAGACTATGCATATTCTTTTGGATGCATAGGGGTGAGGAGTGTGGATGGGATTAGGACTTGCTTGCAGACTTTTATAAAGGATGAGTGTGTAAATTCTATCTCAAAACTACATGCACTAAAGAGTAAATGCAACTGTGTGCGCTATGGGCCTCATTTTCAAAAGCATTTACACACATAAAATTGGGTTTTATACGTGTAAATGCACTTTACCCATGTAAGGGGGCTTTTGAAAATTGCTACAATATACACCATTGAATTATCCATAGGATTTACCCGCGTAAATGTACTTTCCGCGCATAAATAGCTTTTGAAAATTGCTACAATAGTATGTTACAATTATGGATGTAACTCCTTTGAAAATTAACCTAATAGTGTTGCTGGGATAATTTTCAAAACAAATGTATGCACATATTTGCTGGATAACTTATGCATACAGTTACAAAATTACCCCTTTATGACTTGCCATCTGGATGAACTAAATAATGTAGAAGAAAAATCAACAAATCCCACTCAATGAACAAATCGCTAAGAAAAATTCTCGGATTTTAGAAAGTGACCATGAAATAACACTTAATTTTGCAAACTATAAAGACATTGCATATACATGGCATTTTGAAGTATATTCATCTGTCAACTGTGTGAAAACATATGTCCCTTATGTTTAGAAACATTTTTTAATTACAGATAAAAACTTTCGGCCCACTTATTTGGTTAGAGTCCCTTAAATTCAACAGCACCTGTAGAGAAAATGATAGCAGATATGGCTCATCTGCTCTGCTCGATTTGCGTTTTTATTCTAGCACCATACATAGACCTCCGTTGATCCCTGGTGTTCCCTTCACTTCTTCACATGTATGGGGTCCTCTGTGTTTCTTGAATTCTGTTATTGTCTTTGCCTCCTACCACCTTGCCTGGGAGACCAGACCATGGATCCGCCAACTCCCTAGAGCTACTTGGAAAAACAATTGTGTGGTTCCCATTGCCCACCAGCAGCACATGTACAAGCTTACTGATTTTCAGCACCAGGCTTTATCAGTATGCCAGTGATCCCGTTCCCATTTCTTGAAGGTATTTCAAATCCCTCGTGTCCGAAGCTGAGCGGTAACTATTCCTGTGCAGATTCCTTGCTGTTGCTGTTCTAGAGAAAACCACCTTAGCATTCACGGCTATGGGCTTCCTGTTACTGTATATAGAGAGGCCAAAATTCAAAGCGCATTCAGCATTATTTAGCCGGATAAGCGGGACTTATGCGACTAAGAAGCGGCCGCTGAATATGAGCCCATGATCAGCAGCCACCACTTAGCCGTACAAATCCCTTAAATGCCTAAGATGTATACACAAAAAAAGTAGGCATGCATTGGACAGATCGGGTGCAAAGTGAATTAGGCGTTTAACTTATACGCCTAACTTCCGATACTGGAGTTAGGCGTATAAGTGTACATCTAAGTTTAGATGCCCCATAGAGCAGGTCTAAGCTTAGCCGGGTAGACTTATCCAGTGAAGTGCACACATGTATGCGTATATTCAACGGCTTCTCCGTGCCGCTGAATATACATTGTAACTTAGTCAGATAAGTTATATCTGGCTAAGTTACTTAAACGGCCAGTTTTGAATACTGACCCCAGAGTTTCTCAGGTATAAAAGAACTGTAATCTAAAGAGAAGTATCTTCCTTTTCCAGCTGTCTTCATTTTAATTTCTGTTCCATGTTTGTTAGTCATGGTCTAGCAGCTTGAAATTTTTTCAAAGCATAGGATAATGTCATATAGCTGAGATTTTTATTTTAGTTTTTAATACATTCTCAAATATAATTATAGCATTCTAGTCAGATTTTTAGACTGTGTACTGTCTAAATTCAGGCTGAGAGACTGTTTAAATGTTGGCGCAACACTGTCATTGGAAAGCGGACAATGACGCAGAACAGGAGGTCAAAACCTGAGCAGGTCTGGAAATCTGAGTATTATTAGTTTATTTTTAGGTCCCCCAGCTTAAGCGATGTCTTATGCACACAATTGTCCTCCACCTCACCTTAGTAACCTGACCTCTGTGTTTTGTACAAGGCGGTTTGTTTTGAACTTGTGTTAACCCCCCCCCCAAAAAAAAAAACCAAACCATAAATGAGGAATCCAGGGGGGTTGGCAAGTTGGTTGCAGCTAAGTTCTCGCTATCTGTATGATAAATAAATAAAAATTAAGGAAAAAAAGGTTTTGCCTTTTGATGCGCTTATAAAAAGATTTTAGTTAGGTGAGCTTGCCCTAGACTTGCGGTTGGAAACAGCAGGTAGAGGTACAACAGAGAAATGGAAAGTAATTTTCTGCTTCCCTAAGGCAGAGAAAAACACAAGAGTGTAATATTTGCCATCGTGCACGAGAGGAGAAAATGGGGGCAGAAAACAGTGGCAACTCAATTAAGAAGCCAAGCTCAGCTCCATGCAATTTATATTTAATAAAGGCTCTGGATTGCTCCCCTTGTGGTCACTAAGAATCTTGGCGGGTGCCACCATCTTGCACTAACTTAAGCACCACGGGGAATCTCTGAAGGCAAGTTTTCCACAGAGCAGTGGGAAAAGCACTTCCTCCACCACTGGCACAGAGGGATGCGGAGAACTGACAGGCACAGCAGCAGCAGAGGGCGATTCTATTTTTATTTTAAAAAGAAAAAGTATAGGAAAAGATGCTAAAAAGGCAAGAAGGAAAGAAATGATGGGTCACAAGAAGCACCAGCAGCATGTCTATAAACTTATTCTTCTCGTCCCCTCATTTAAAAACAAAATACATCCCCTCACCCACACACAACTACCTTCCCTTGCTATCAACTCCTGTACAATTTAAACTCTGTGCATACAGCTCTATTTACTTCTCATTGTTATGTAATAGGGGTGTGCACTGAACCTTTTACTGTTTCATTCTGTTTTTGTTTCAGTATCTTTCGTTTGCTATTTGTTTCATTTTTTACATCTATTTAAAATGAAACAAGCAACCAATGAAAAATCAAACAAATGAAAAACAAACAAAAAGAATAAATGTTGGATCTACCCTGCTCCTTTCTCTTATGTCACCACCACCCAAGCTCCCCACAGTGCCTCCATCCCAGACTCCCCAACCACTTACCCCATTCACGGGCCTAAGGCACAGAAGCAATACCCCAGTCATTTCTGCCTAGCTGGGACTCTATTTCAAAATGATACAGGCAGGCCTGGAGGCCAGCACCAGTTTGTTGCATGGATTTACCTCTGTTGGGTGGTAGAGATAAGCAACAAACAAAGAACTTGACAGGGATGGAGTGATGAGGATTGTTCCTGCTCCTTAGACATGCTAATGGGATAAGTGGTTGGGGAGGGGCCTAGGAGAGTATGGGGTGGGGGTAGCCATTTGAAAACAAAATGAAATTAATTTTTGTTTGTTTTCACTGCTGAAATTTCCTGTTGTGTTTCAAGCAAAAGCACATCCCTATTCTTTCTTCGGCTAGATTTTATCTATTAACTCTAATGAGCCAAAGTACTAAAGAGCACTAACATTGGCTGTTAATGCTTGTCAATGGCTGATGAGATGCAGATGAGGCACATGATAATGCAAACATTAATATAAGCATGTTTAGATATGTATGCTAATGTAGATATTAAGGTAAAAAGTTAAATACACCTCTCTAAGGTGTAATTATGTTTGCTTTTTTTTTTCTGCATTAATGGGTCTGCACTTCATTTTTCAAATTTTAACAATAAAAAACAAAATCAGTGAATGTAAACAAACCATTGCCAGAGAGCAATTCAAAACTGGCCATTTTAAGAGCAAAATGTATTAGAAGCCTATTTACAGAGTCTGATCTTGACTGATTTCATAAACGGAGTCAAATCACGTGAAACCGTGGCATCTGTGGTATGCCTAGGCCGAACCATAGTCTTCTGCCCCTTCCTCCCCCTGCAAGTTTGTTTTATTCTATGAATTGATTCCAGATTTTTTTTTTGCCCCCAGTGGACTTGTCAAACATTTTGTTGAAATCAAAGTGGCATATGCTTGCCTTTCTACCATGCTGGTGCCCTTCTGAAGTAATAACAGAGGGAATGAATGAATAAATGAATTTATTTATTTATTTATTTTTAATTTTTATATACTGACATTCTTGCGTTCTTGTATAATATACAAATCATACCGGTTTACATTAAAACAGGAGATGCAGGAAAAAAGTTACCTTTGTCAAATACATTTAGCATTAATAACAATGAAAATTGTTAACAAGGGATAACAACTATGAAAAAAGAGAAAAGTAAACAAAAGTGGAAGAAAAACAGAAGTTAAAAAGAAAAAAAAATGAAAAAAGGTAGCACCAAGGGTTGCACGAAGGGGTGCACAAAGGGGAGTGCCCCTTTGTCACGCCCCTTCGGCACGCGACACCAGGTGGAATGGCGCCGTTTACTGGCTCGACGATGGGCTGGATGACATCACAAGGGGGCGAGTCTCATGCTCACTGTTTTTCTTCATAGTGATTTTCATTCACATTTTAAAGCTGATTTTTTTCATTTTTTTTTTAGCTTTTCTCTTCAGTGAAGCATCTCAAAAGTGCCCGGTGCTGGTGGGCAGCCCCCTCCGCCTTGGTGCCAGGTGGAATGGTGCCGTTTACCGGCTCGACGCTGGGCTGGATGACATCACAAGGGGGCGGGTCTCATGCTCACTGTTTTTCTTCATAGCGATCTCCATTCACATTTTAAAGCTGATTTTTTTCATTTTTTTTTGTGGAACAAGCTTATCAAAACTCATTTTATTAAGTTTGGAAACCAAATTATTTGTCCGTTCTTATTCAAAGGGACAGCCCAGAATCCTTGGAAACCCTGGCTCAACAAACATGGCATTGGAGCAGGAAGCATGAGGTGGTGCATAGCCTACGCCACCATCAAATTCATACTTTCTGTGCCCCACTCTCAGAGCTTCAGTTTCAAACCTCGCACCTTGATATTTTCAGAGCTGTATGCAATAAGGAACAAGATAGAAGGAAGGGTGGTTTTCATTTTAAAAATATTATTTGGAGGAGATTGAACAAAGGGGACAATTTTTGGACTGCCCGCTTTGGGACAAAGTCCATGGGTATTTGTTACCCACAGCCCTTCCACCAAATTTCATAGAGAAAAGATGCACGCCTGCTTTTTTGTATGGGCAGATCTGCACAGGCTTGCAAATTCAGTCTCCAGGAGTTATTTTCCAATTCGCCCAAAACACACGGCCCCCTCCTATCCCTCTCCCCAAAGGGAACAACTTCCCTCAATGCAGTGAAAAGTACGTGAAACAACGGGTGCACTTTTCGCTGTATTGAAGGTGAGTCATTTTCAGACATGCGGATTTATGTGTGCAAGTTGCTGTTTGCCCGTGCAAATGACTTTGCAAATTGTCCTCAAAGATGAAAAGGAAGAAGAAAGGCAAACAGTTGACGGGGTCAAGTTGAAGGATGGAAACAATTTTGCAAGCATTGATTTTGATTCATTTCGCAAAAAAAAATATCCATTGTGATGAAAATACACTTGCAAGCAGCCAGCGAGATCCTATAAAGCAGATGATGGCAGCACAGTAGGTTTCATGCTCACTAGCCACTAGCCAAGGAGACCACCACTCTCAAGGGACGAGAACAGTGACAGTAAACCCTCTGACTAAGGGACAACTGTTCTATATTTTGTTTATGTCGCACATGAATGACTCTTGATTGAAAGGATGCTAAATTAACTACTAATGCTGCTGATCTAGGCCACTTTGATTTGTCTGTTGCTATCAGTGCACTTTCAGCGATTTCATTGCCCACGGTGAGTGCAGCTGGCTCTGTAGCATCAATCACATCTTGGCTAAAAGTGAATGGGCCTCTGTATCAAGGCTCTGCAATGCCACAACCCTGCTTAAAGTTCTGAAAAAAAACAGAGAAATGCATTGCAATACATCATGGAAGTCAATTGAAAGCCTCATGGGAGATTACAAACGATTACTCAGGAACAGGTTTCTCTATGGCAGTGGTGGGCAACTCCGGTCCTCCAGCGCTGCAAACCCGAACGAATATGCACATGAAAGATGTGCTTGTGCACTGTCTCGGTTGTATGCAAATTTATTTCATGCATCTTCATTACGGATATCCTGAGAACCCTGCAACCCTCGAGGACTGGAAATGCCCCGCCCTACTCTATGACCATCATTGAGTCCACGTGCATGATATCAAGTTTCAAATTATACCTTTAAAGCGTGGATAGCATTCAGTAGAGTAATTCCATACTATCTAAATGGTGTTCCATCTAAATACACTCAACAGTTCAGCTATGTCCAACATTATAATCATTTCTTGCAGAAATGAGACTTTTGGGTTTCTGATGTGTGACTGCTCTGACATGGTCAAAGCCCGTTTGCTCGGTTTATAAGTTAAAGATCATTTTCTTTGTGCATCCAGTTACTCGACAATAAAATGCACCAGTAAACCCAGGATAGTTCTTTCTGGAGCTGGCACCGGTCAACCGAATCTCTCTTATTTTTCTGACAATGTCAGCTCCCAAAAGACTTGCCCCGAGATCCGAACCCTCCTGCACAAACTTCCAGCCACTTCTAACTGCTGGGCAGAAATACTCAGAATCAGCACATACTCGTGACGATCTCGGAGGGTTTCGCAGTGGAGGGAATGACATTACCCTCCCTGGTTGCATGCTTTTCTTAACTGTATTCACTCCCTCTAGCTCTTCTCTGTTGAGGTTGGTTATGGCGCATTCCAGGCAGTAAACACTCCTGTTTGAGCAAACCACAAAAATGCTCCAGGAAGCTACTACAGCAGCTATTATTCCATCTAACGAACTTCAGTATCATGTTCTGTAGGGAGACAGCAGCAGCTATAATTTTCAATCTGTACCACACTCCCCATTGTAGAGTATATTTAATTATTCTGTTTGTACTAATTCATCAATTAAATCACTCTGCATTCATAATGTTAACTTAATCCCACTGCTAACTTTGTTCTTCTTTAGTGCCAGGCTGTTCTCGTTACCAGAGCAAAAATTCCATCAGCATTGCACCCGGTTTTCCCCCATGTGGTCCCAAATTCCATTTCTTGCCAGTCTGGCTGGTACAGGAGCTAGGACTAGCGAGAAGACACAGACTGCGTGGAACACCAAGTACCGTTCAGCTGGGAATGGGGCTGTGTCAAGTAAACAAAAGCAATGGTTTTGAAAGGTCAGTTTCCTGAGCTCTACAATAGTAGCCCAGACATGAAAAAAAAAAATCAGTTTTTTTTTTTTTTTTAATATATGGCAGTTTCTTCCTGGTCCTTTGGACTTCTGACTCAAATCAGAGCTGTTTCAGTTCCATGAGCTGTCATTCACAGCTACCCAGGGGTTTATAAACCTGCACTTCACCCAGCTCCTACAGTAACAGTCGTTGGCCAGGAGCCACACAAGCTGTGACTCCTTGTAGAACCCAGAGCGCGTCATGTGCGCCTTAAGTCTGGTCAGCAGGTGTCACTGTTCTGCAATGGAGCTGTGAACGCTGCTTTCCTTAGCTCCTCTATCTGGCCTGGAGCTGTGAACGCTGCTTTCCTTAGCTCCTCTATCTGGCCTAGACAGCAGAAGCCAAGTCTGGGAATCAAACCTAGATTTCCGATGAGGCATAGCACAGCACTGTCGCTAAGCCACCCACGTTAACCCAAAAATGTCTTGTTTTGTTTGCTTTTTAAATGAGGATGCCATTTTTCTTGTTTTGCTCAAGAGTTAAATGCTTTTTTTCATGTAGAATATAGAAGCTCTTCAATCTAGTTTGCTAAGCAGAGAGGTTTAATGAATCTGGCAGTCTACCCTACCTAACAGCAATATACTGCTTCTGTTTGTAACTGCCCATTTTCGGGAATGTCTGAGCAAAGATACACATCATTTACTATGCCACAGGGGTTGAGATTCATATTCCTGCATCCAGCATGTCTGATACTGGAATGCAAAGCCAAGAGCCAATCTAAGTAGAAAGATTAAACATACCTCCAAGGAATGTACAGCATCATTACAGGCAGAATCAGGAGGTTAAAATGCAGAATTGCAGGTTGCAGAACACCAGGAACAGAGGAAAGCTTGCAAGAATAAATCCTCCCTCAGTTAATGGAGCTGCTTTCCCCTTTCTAATGAAATTAGTATGTAAAGCACAGAGGAAATGGGGATCTGGTCTAATGTTTGTTTTCCCTATAGGAGCTACGGTATCAAACAATGGGCTGCACTCATTAATTTTTATGCTTATTTTCCAATTCAGTTCAGAGTGGACAGCAAATATTACTTAAAACATGAAGGCTGTAAGCAGCCACATTTTTAAATCCTGGATGAGCAAGTGGAGTGTGTGTGTGTGTGTGTGTGTGTGTGTGAGTGTGTGAGTGTGTGAGAGTGTGTGTGTGTGTGTGAGTGTGTGTGTGGAGGGGAAGGAGGAGAAATGAAGTCAACCTTTTGATTTCCTTCTGCAAAAGATCAGAATAGCCATATCAGAAAATAAAATCTTCTCATTGGGATGTTTATCTTCCGTCTCCATGTGCAGTATGACAGAGGCCTGTTGCCCACCTCCCGGGGGGCCTGGTTGGGATGGCACAGGTTTACAGGCCCCAGTTTGAGGCTCTTTTGCAATGCTTTCTTCTGGTTGCCAATTTGTTTGTTACAAAGCCCCTGTATATTATTTCGCTCCCGTTTAGGGGAGACGCTCCCAGTTCTTATTGTGCTCCTTTAAAATACTGTTGACTATAGTAGCCTAGGGAGCTTCTTTGTAATTATCTTTTTTGTACAATACACAATTTAACTTTCCAAGCACTGAGCGGTATAAGTTTGTCATTGCTATTTGGCTGCCTGCCAGATTTCAGCCCATCTAATGACTTTTTTTTTTTTTTAAGGGGATGAAGAGGGCACACAGACCCCCCCCTGTGGACTAGTGAGGCAAATATTTAATGCATTATTTCCGACGGCTTGGACAAAACGGAGCCTCATTGTTTGTCAATTGCTCATTAAACTGCAGCTCAGCTCGACAAATGCCAGCTCACAATTGGCAAGTGTGCTCAGAATGTCTGCCCTCTATACCCCCCCCCTACCCTACTCCACCCCAGTGAACAGAGCCACAGTGAGCTTTAACATGAGTGATCCATGCAAGGGAGGCCAGATGTCACAACGAAGCTTAGCTTAGCTTCACAACCCCCCTCCCCCCCCACTATCAACCAGCTTCAGTCATGGACCCGACTGTGCTGTGTGTGTGTTCAGCTATTATAATTCAATAATTTATTAGCGAGTGCAGTGCTCTGAAGTGATGTGCACATTCCATTTCCACATATCCATTAGGAGGGAATGAGGTCCTACAGGAATAGTTATAGGTCATTGCCTATAAAGAAAGCAAAGATACAGCAAGCTGGCTGTGCGCTGTACATCTGTCATTAGAATCTTGATAATATATCTATGCCCACATCAAACATTTTTAAATAGTTGCTGTTATTTTGTCTCCCTCGGTAGAGATGGCTGCCTTGACTTATGATGCTCACTAGTGGAAACAAAATCCACAACTCGTCACGGCTGCTTTGATATATTCATTTTCTGTCAAGTTGCATCGCCGCATGAACTAAATGCATGGTGAGAATTCAATCTTCTGACCTTATTCACAAAGGGCTCCTTTCAGCAAAAAAAAAAAAATTGTGATTGCGCATGCGGGCATGTTACTGTCTTTCCTCAACAAACGTACTCATCCAAATCAGTGTTTCAGAATGAAGAATTAGGGATGTGATGTCATTTTTAAACAGGGTCAGCATTACAACATTTGTTGCTTCGTTTCGGTGTTGTTTCTCATCCGAAATGACACAAACAACAACCAAATGTTTCTGTATTCTAGCATATGTTAAATAAGAATATGCCAGACTGGGTCAGTCCATCAAGACTTGCCATAATGGGTCAGTCCATCAAGCCCAGTATACTGATTCCAACAGTGGCCAAGCCAGGTCACAATGATTTTAGTGCATGCAAATTGGTTTTTGCATACTGAAATGACACAGAGCGCATGAAAATGTAGAGAAATCAGAATAAAAATTAGTAAGTGAAACAAAAGATTTTTCCAGGCACACCCCTAAAAAGAAAATATATTTTGGTGGAAATGAAGGGGTCCATATTCAGCCGCTGAATGGCTAGTTAAGTTAGCCGGATACACCTATCTGGCTAACTTAATCAGGATATTCAGTGGCACTACCATGCTGCTAAATATACTTGGCTATCTTAAAAGTTACTTGGCTAGGTATATCCAGCTAACGTTAGTTCTGCCTACAGCGCAGCCAGGGTTACCTGGTTAGGTTCATCGGCTAACTCCAAATATCTGCGCCTCCCTGGAATGCTTACCACCTGCTCCAAGAATGCCCCTGACATATCCAGCTAAATTCTAGATGGTTAAAGAGTTATCCAGCTAGAACATAGCTGGATAGGTTGCAGAATATCTACCCCAAACATTTCATTGATTCTATCCAAGGCCTGAACAATGTGACTTAAGAAATTAGACAGAGCCAGTTAAATCATTCTCGCCTACTTTCCAAAGGGAAGAAAACTATTAAGATCACTATGTCCGTTTATTGCATGTATTTAGTGCCTAATTCATACCAAATTTTCTGCATATGTCAGAGGGTCCAAGAGAATCCTGACAAGGGAATATTTGGGAGGGATTCATTTATATGCATGTGTGCGCATTCTGGAACGCAGACTCCATCAGCTATGTGTGGAACTTCTTGCTTGATATTACAGACATTTGTCCATTACCTTCATCCTTCTGGTATACCAGACATTTGTTTTACTTGTTGCACATTCCCATACTAATTAATATTTTTAGCAGCTCAGCGATAATGGGTTCTAAACGTCAAGTCAAGCTCAACCTCTCTCTAGCCATGTTTCTTATTTCCATCCACCAGACGCCCTTCTGCAACACACACGTGAGCCTGGTTTTCTGCAGGATAGAAACACAGCACCAGCCTTACTGGCTCCAAATGAATCAGAAGAAGCCTATCTCTAGTGAACACAGAAATTCCAGACTCTTGAGAAATCCAGGCACATCCTTGCATGCCAGGCAAACCGCAGAGAATCTGAAGCCAAGATAACAGCCACACTTAATGTATTTTATTATCAATAGGACAGAAACATTCACAAAGGGGAAACAGGGCAAGCAAGAATTCTGTCCAGAGCATTTTCCGACATGTATTTCACTTGTGTTTTTTCCAGTTGACACACTGCATCCTTGCACTCCCTTATCTGTCTCTGCCTGGCCCAGGCACGCTATAACCACACTCATTTTACTTAAAATGAGTCAAAAGAAAAGTGACAGAGCAGTTGGGCAGAGTTGGTATCTTCAGGAGGCTGGCAAATTGTGGAATGACAACAAGCTTTCAGGACCTCCGATGTCCCTTCTGACGCAAAGCCGTCACCCCCTACTACGAAAATATTTAGAATGAATATGTTAAATCAAAATCTTACATTTGGGGTCAATTTTTGAAAGAGTTACACTCTTTTCACGTGCGTAAAACAAGAATTAATTTACCTAAATCAGTTCTGGCCAACTGGATCTTTAGCCAACTGGATCTTTAGCCAACGTAAAGTACACATGAACCTTTTACAGCCCGCACGCCGCAAGCTACAGAGAAAAGAGGAGACCGGGGGTGTGGGGAGTAATTTCAGAGGTGTGGCTGGCAACCATGTGGCATTGCACAGTGCGTGTGCTTTTAGTCGTGGACAGAGGAGGGCGGGGGCTGGGGGGGGGGGAGTAATTTCAGAGGTGTGGCTGGCAACCATGTGGCATTGCACAGTGCGCATGCTTTTAGTCGTGGACAGAGGAGGGCGGGGGCTGGGGGTGTGGGGAGTAATTTCAGAGGTGTGGCTGGCAACCATGTGGCATTGCACAGTGCGCGTGCTTTTAGTCGTGGACAGAGGAGGGCGGGGGCTGGGGGTGTGGGGAGTAATTTCAGAGGTGTGGCTGGCAACCATGTGGCATTGCACAGTGCGCATGCTTTTAGTCGTGGACAGAGGAGGGCGGGGGCTGGGGGTGTGGGGAGTAATTTCAGAGGTGTGGCTGGCAACCATGTGGCATTCCACAGTGCGCGTGCTTTTAGTCATGGACAGAGGAGGGCGGGGGCTGGGGGGGGGGGGAGTAATTTCAGAGGTGTGGCTGGCAACCATGTGGCATTCCACAGTGCGCGTGCTTTTAGTCGTGGACAGAGTTGGAATTCCCGAGGACATGTTTAGCTCTGGAGAGGAAAATGACAAGTCTTAGATGTTATTTTCAAATCTACACATGGTGTTTTCAAGGGGGAAAACAAAGTACCCGCATAAAAAGATAAACTGGTGCAAATGTCCATGCATGCTTTGCACCCGCAGCAGGTTTCATGGCAGAAGTCCCACATATATTTTTGCTTTGAAAACTGGTGTAAGGTCAGCAGGTAAAAAGTATCCACGAGCTTTGTCCAAGTGTGGACGGCTTGAAAATGACATTCCCCCCCCCCCCCCTTAGTGTGCACGACAAATAACTTGTCATTCATTGAGGTCTTAACGTTAAGCTGCCTGCTGAATCTTCAGCGAGTGGCCGGTAAACTGTGACACCTGTGTGCAGTAGAGGAAAGGATCCAAAAACCCCGTGAGGAGAGAGCAGAGGCAGCCTTCCCCCAAGCCTCACACCCTTCTCCTCTCTCGTCCACCCTCCGTCACATCGGAGGGAAGTGGTGATGTGAGAGAAAGCTCCCTTTCCCTAATGCCCCCCTCGACAACAACAAACTAAAGATTTCATCCCAAAGAAAGCACTTGTGTTGGCAAACCACACACCAGAACTGTTGCAAATGTTGTGCAGAGCAACACATGGACCATGAGATGAGAGAAGGTACGGCTGTGTCCGATCCTATTCCTGGTTTGGCAATGGGTCACTTTTGAGAGAATCTGGGGTTTGGGGGTGGGGAGGGATTATTAGGTTGGGGAGTCGACAGGTGGGAGGGAGGTGGGGATCGGGATCGGTGCTCCATGGTCTGGTTAGGCAGGACAGCTGTGCGCACAGAGTTAGCCGGCTAGCACTGAATATCGCATCAGCCGGCTAACATTTTAAAAGCCCACCCTGGGAATGCCCCAGCCCAGCTCCTTTCTTATCCAGTCAAATTTCTGCAGGTAGCAGTTTTTACTAGGGATGTGAATTGTTTTAGGACGATTAAAATTATCGTCCGATAATTTTAATATCGTCTTAAACCGTTATGGAACACAATACAATACAGATTCTAACGATTTATCGTTATAAATCGTTAGAATCGTGAGCCGGCACACTAAAACCCCCTAAAACCCACCCCCGACCCTTTAAATTAAATCCCCCACCCTCCCCCCAAATAACTTAAATAACCTGCGGGTCCAGCGGCGGTCCGGAACGGCAGCGGTCCGGAACGGGCTCCTGCTCCTGAATCTTGTCGTCTTCAGCCGGCGCCATTTTCCAAAATGGCGCCGAAAAATGGCGGCGGCCATAGACGAAAAAGATTGGACGGCAGGAGGTCCTTCCGGACCTCCGCTGGACTTTTGGCAAGTCTCGTGGGGGTCAGGAGGCCCCCCACAAGCTGGCCAAAAGTTCCTGGAGGTCCAGCGGGGGTCAGGGAGCGATTTCCCGCCGCGAATCGTTTTCGTACGGAAAATGGCGCCGGCAGGAGATCGACTGCAGGAGGTCGTTCAGCGAGGGTTCCGGTGCCTCGCTGAACGACCTCCTGCAGTCGATCTCCTGCCGGCGCCATTTTCCGTACGAAAACGATTCGCGGCGGGAAATCGCTCCCTGACCCCCGCTGGACCTCCAGGAACTTTTGGCCAGCTTGTGGGGGGCCTCCTGACCCCCACGAGACTTGCCAAAAGTCCAGCGGGGGTCCGGAAGGACCTCCTGCCGTCCAATCTTTTTCGTCTATGGCCGCCGCCATTTTTCGGCGCCATTTTGGAAAATGGCGCCGGCTGAAGACGACAAGATTCAGGAGCAGGAGCCCGTTCCGGACCGCTGCCGTTCCGGACCGCCGCTGGACCCGCAGGTTATTTAAGTTATTTGGGTGGGGGATTTAATTTAAAGGGTCGGGGGTGGGTTTTAGGGGGTTTTAATGTGCCGGTTTTTCGATTTTTCGATTTTTCGATTTTTAACGATTTTTCACGATATTTTACCCCCCCAAACGGCAACAATACGATTCCCTCCCCCTCCCAGCCGAAATCGATCGTTAAGACGATCGAGGACACGATTCACATCCCTAGTTTTTACCCACACAAACCTAGGAAGATTTACCCAGCAAAAAAAAAAGAAAAAGAAAAACAGTTTGAGCTGGTTAAATCTTGAGAATATCAACCCCAGTACGTTTTAAGGCAAATACAGAAGGTTACAGACAAGAATGGAGTATAGACGGGGGCCCCTGTACTTGGAGAATAAAAGCAGAAGATACAGGGAGAGGGTGGTAGAAGCAACAATGGATAATGATACAATCAGAAAACCATGCAGATGCCAGCAGGCACTGGAAGTCACTTTGGAGAGGGCTCGAGCACGATGAAAGCAGTGAGGAAGGTTAGAAACAGATGGAGAAAGAGAGCAATCGGAGCTTTCAAACCTTGTACTGCTATGGTGCTTCTTTGGCTTAGGTACGAGCCCATTTTACTTTCCTCTGGGCACCTCTTTAACTGGGAAGAACGGAGTCAAATGGGAGAGATCTCTAGTGAATGATCAGCAGGAAGGAGAAATGCAGTAAACTCAAATAAATCCAATTCAAAAAATAACAAATGTTCCACTAATAAATACATATTCAATCTATAAATTCTCAAAGCCTAAACTTTTAAAAGAATTGAACACAGCGTCAAATCTTTTATGGGGTGCCTTGAATATAATCTACCGTCTCTTGCCGCACAATGGACTACAAACGGTGTCAGAAATCAGCATCATATACTCATTTATTTGCTGATTCAAAACATTTTTTTTCCAGTGCTATACTTTCTATACCACTTTCCACTATTATCATATATAAAAAAAAATCCTTAGCTCAAGAGATCTGTCCACCGCAATGATTCGAAAACGCTGTGCTCAGTATAGACACTCAACCCAACATAGGCCCATGTTTTGGCGTAACAACGTCTGCCTAAGGGATTCAAATTACTTATCTCACATCTAACAAAAACTTTGCTACAAACTTCAAAATATGACGGCTAGCTCATTGGATGAAACTGGGTTCTTGCTCTTTTGTTCTTTATACACAAGTCAAATAAATGACAGGAGAAGGTAGGGTGCGGTCTTGTTTAAATAGGCGGGTAGGATATAGATTTTGAAAACTGACCTTGGGTGCCTGGGTTGGTTTCACTGTCTGACCTAGGTGTGCCTGCTGTCTGCCAGATGCCTGCCACTTTATCCACTTATATTGGAGAATTTGCAGACCTCTTCGGGATAGAAACAATCTCTCTTAATGGCATGAATTTGTTTATCTAGATTGTATAGTTTATGTCTCTGCTGGGGAAAACAATATGACTCATTGTTGCTCTGTATACTTCTGAAAGTATTCACTCTTGCCAAAGCCATGAGCAACTTATTTCTGTGGCTCATACCATATCATCTACACTCTGGAAGGATAAGGGCCAAGGCCTAACAGCAGCCTGTCTTTCAACCCCAAACGGAGGCATTTGCAGAGACAAAATAGTTTAAGTCAACTCCTGGGCATTACAGTTCACTGCTGATTCCTGGTATCCTGGTTTTGCCTTTGCCTGGAGCTTCTGATTCTAATGTTCCCTGATCTTGACCCTGTTTCTACACAGATGCCTTATCCTGACCTTTCTGCTGGCTGGGCCTTGCCCCTGGGACTCTCATCTCACAGGTATGCAGCCTAGAAGTGACCGCCTACATCCTGGTCAGTCCTGACACTTTCCAAAAAGTGCTGTATGCTTGAAGAAGCCACGTATGACTGCTCTGGGAAGGCAGTAGGTCCAGTCTGCATACCAATAACCCATCATGGTGACCTTCTGTCTTAGCTAAGATTGACATGACTTATCAGCAAGTCTAATTTCTAGGCTTTAAGTAAATAATATGACATTTAGCAGCCTCTATGTCAGGTGAATTTGTTTTGTTTAGAAAAAGATGTTGTAATTCCTACAGTCTTTTGCCTGACAACCACACTTCAATTTAACTAACTTCAATTGCTATGCTAACATGCTCTCTAGCATTACTTTAGTATAATACTACCCTTGACAAGGTAAATGAAAAGACAAAAGTTGCTTAAATCTATGTGTATATGTCAATACATGAAAAGGTATATTAACAGTTTGCTCCCTGCCATCCCATTTATTAGGATGTGCATTCGTTTTTAACAAATACCAAAAATGCAACGAATGAGGTCATTTTTGATTTGTCACTTTGGCGCCTTCCTCTGTTGCAGCTGGCACCATTTTGTTAAATGGCTTGGGCCTAAGTCTTGGCGCAGACCTAGGTCTTGGCCTAGGGACAAGGCTAGACCAAAGCTGATGGAGGCCCATTTTTTAAATAGTTTTTTTAAGGGGGGGGGGAAGGGAAGTTGTTGTTTAATGTTTTTTCAATTTGGAAAATGAACAGAACTGCGGATGCAGAGTATATGTTTATATTTAGCCCCGTGATGGTCAAGTGTTCAATGTGTCACGCCTGTAAGCATTATCTGCCAGGTGTGTCCCAATAGGAAAAAGGTTGAGAACCGCTGTATTAAGGGATTCCAGAATCCTGGAACTGCTTTCTGATAATTCCTTGCACATGATCAGAAGACAGCTAGGAGCTTGGTACTCATACAGAGAAAATCTTTAATGAAAAGAAAAATAAAAGATGATTTAAAAAGCTGCTTAAAGAACAGTATTGCTTCATCTAAGGGTCTGTGGTAAAAGTGTTTCCTTGAGATATCTTAACGTTAACTTCCTGAGAAAACAATTCAGTAACTTGGAATGAGAACCAGTTCAGTGATCTCACTTTAAGAGAGATTTCACTACAGGACAGACAAGAACAGGAGCATAAAGTTGCATGTACCATCAAGTTTCTTGGTCAAATAGGGCATCCCCAGGGGTAATTGGAATCTTTTGAATAAGTTACTATGTCTACTCCATATATTCTCATTTAATACAAATAACGACATACCATAATGCCATGTCTTTCCGAAGGCATTGAAAGGATGGAGGAGATTCAGAGATGGGCTACCAAAGTGGTGCAAGGCCTGCAACACAAACTCGTACACAATCTAGAAGAACAAAGAGAAGAGGGTTAGTATGACAGAAACAAATATCTGACGAGCCTCTATAAGATTGCGTATTCCACAGAAGAAGCTCAAGGACTAGATGTCATGGTTTGAAGTCATAGAAAGGTTAAGAGGAAATGCAAGGAAATACAACTTTTATTTTTATATACGTATTTGACAATACAGTAATAAAGAGATCAGTATCAATCATAAAGAAGGTTACAAGGCACTATGTCAACAACCAAGTTTTCACCTTTTCACCCTCAACAATACAACATCAGGGGGACTGGAGCACAGGAATTAGTTGGATTTGCAGCAAACCCCAAGAATCCAGAAGCATAACTGAAGAAGCTTCCAGGTAAGTGAAACAATTAGTAAGTGCAATAGCGGTAGCCCATTTATGTTTACGTGTATTATTACACTCGATTAATCATCGTTCTTTCATAGCAAATCAAGGCAATGTACAATAAAAGTCATGTAATACACAAACAGTAAAATTTAATCTGCATTAATGCCTGTGTAAATGGTTTGCACTAATCTGCAAATTTTCCCATTAATGAGCACTAATGAGTAACATATTTAAATGAGCTGTTCAACTTTTTAAAAGAATCACGCAAAGTTGCTCATTTAAATATACACAGCTTGCATTAATGTGCACATTCACATCAATGTGGCTGTTCACTCAAAACTTGAACTATGCCTCTAAAAGTGTACTTACAGTTTGTGGCACTACAAATGCACATGGATTGCACATTTACACAATTGCAGCGCTTTCATTCATTATTTACTGAAGGTCGTGAAACCTTTAGCAAGTAGTGCATTAAATATACTGCAATAACACACATTGAAAACGAATGCTAACATGCACTTTAGTAAAGAAGCCCCTTAGTGCCTATTACAATTTCTAAACTGTTTCAGATTATCAGGTGAAAATGCTTCTTTACTTAGGAAGGTGGTGATGCTTGGAGGTGCCTAGTAGTAAAGGTGGGATCAAGTAAGGTCTGCAGCGGCACAACAGGAAGGGTCAACTCGGAAACCTTGGTAGGCCAAACAGTCCTTATTTGCTGCTAACTATCGGGCCGATACAGAAAAAATCGCGGGAGAGCGGGTGAGCGCCCGCTCTCCTGTGCGTGTGATTCAGTAAGTTAATTTATTTAAATTAGGGCCGTGGTAAAAAGAGGTGCTAGGGACACTAGCGCATCCCTAGCGCCTCTTTTTGGACAGGAGCGGCGGCCATCAGCGAGTTTGACAGCCGACACTCAATTTTGCCGGCATTGGTTCTCAAACCTGCTGACAGCCATGGGTTCGGAAACCAGACGCCGGCAAAATTGAGCGTCCGGTTTTCAACCTGCGGGCCAATTTAAATTTTTTTTTTTTAAATTTTTAACTTTTTTTTAACTTTTGGGACCTCCGACTTAATATCGCCATGATATTAATTGGAGGGTGCACAGAAAAGCAGTTTTTACTGCTTTTCTGTGCACTTCCCCGGCGCTGGCAGAAATTAGCGCCTACCTTTGGGTAGGCGCTAATTTCTTAAAGTAAAATGTGCGGCTTGGCCGCACATTTTACTTACTGAATCGTGCGGGAATACCTAATAGGGCCATCAACATGCATTTGCATGTTACGGGCGCTATTAGTCTCGGGGGGGTTGGACGCACGTTTTCGACGCGCTATTACCCCTTACTGAATAAGGGGTAAAGTTAGCGCGTCGAAAACGCGCGTCCAAATGCCGGTTAACGGTGTGCTCCGATGGAGCGCACTGTACTGTATCAGCTTGAAAGTTATAATGGGCCTGATGTATGAAAGGATTTTTCTCATTTTCTGTCTATCGGGTCAATGCTTAGTACATTCACCTATCCCCTCCCCTCTTCGTACGTTTGATCTTTTTTTGCTGTGAGGAACTTGTTTAAAGCCTGCAATATTTTCAGCATTTTATCAAATGTTCTCAATCAGTATAGAAACTTTTTTTTCTGAAACCGCAGTAGATGAGAAACTTGTCAAGCCTATACAATCCCTAGCACAAAGTTTCCAGTGCTGCAGATTTTTTTGGGGGGAAAAAAAGGTTTTTCTTTTTTTTTTTTAAATTTGGGAAGTGAGCAAACCACCAGGAGCAGAATGCACTGCTAAGTGTTACAGACTTACTGAGAGGACTGACTCACACAGGCTACACGCACTTTTCAACAAAATATGCACATCAATTACAAACACATACCACTGAAATATCAATGCTACAATGCATTATCTGTATTATATATTTGGGTGCATTGTATAAGCTGGCCTAGGGCAAAAACAAATTTCAAACCAGTCCATCAAGTCTAAGAGAGATTCTGCAATCTGTATCACAAATGGAGACATAAAATTCATATTTAATATAAGCGTTGGCACTTACAATTGAGAGAACTGGCTGTGTGCGCTTTGTAAAACTAAAACCAAGTGGCATACTAGCTTATTTTAAGGACAGGAGAGAAATTTGATTTTATACATCGGTTAGACTCCTCAGTCTTGTTATTAAAGAATATGCAATTGCATACATGAGACCCTTTTTTTTTCCCCAGAAAGCAAGTTCACACTTATGTGAAAGGTATTTTAAAGTGTGATGGTCTCCCACCAACGAGCCTTTTCTGTCACTAAAAAGACCCTGGAGGAATTCTGGCTGGGGGAGATTGTTTGACTTTCACTCAGGTGTCCCCTTATCTAAAGGAAAAATGGCTTAGAGGTGTGTGATAGTCTGGATAACCACTAGATGGCATATGTTTCTGGTAAATGTACTCAATGCATTTGACTGTGTAAATTGGGAAGGGGTTATTGCCTATAAGCAAGGTTCACCTTTAAGAAGGCTGAGTTAAGAAGGCTGAGTTTGAGCCTCAGTATGAAAAGGTGTGGTTTAAGATTTGCTGGGGAGATGATGGAGGGTACTCATCTGGGTTCAGCCCAGGGTAGCCTCTCAATTGATAGGGGCCTGCAGGTGCTTTCCTCTTCAAGGAGACAGGCCCAAAGTGATAGGTGGCTCTCCTCACAGGGAAACGGCCAAAAAGGGGTGTATCCCAGAAGGGGAGGTGCAGTGGAGTGGTGAGAAAAACCCACAGTCTGCGGGAACTGGAAGAGTTGCATAAGAGAACCTCAGAAGGCTCAGAGACAGGAAACAAAGGAAGCTCCTGCCTTTGCCTGGATGGGAGCCTGGAGAACGAGGTTCAGGAAGGAGCGCAGAATCATGACCCTGGGAGAAAAGACAATATGTGACACATTTGTGAGTACTGAAATAGATTTCTGATGTCGAGGCTCTGGTGTACATGGTATCTTAAGGGAGAGGGGAGGATGCTAGTGACGAAGGGATAAAGGTAACTGCTGATAACATGTTAAGGTGTGGAATGGAGGCATGGGGAAAAGATTTGGTAAAAACATGTCTCCTACCTAAGAGGAAGAATGGTACATAACTGTTGAAGCACGTATATCTTTCTGGCGCAAGTACCTCAGTCTAGTTGTGCAAGGCCCACTATACTGAAACCACTCAGAGATGGTGTTAAGACTCACAGACACATCGAAGGAATGAACGCAACTATTCTTTATATTATTTTTAGAAATAAGTGTCAACAAACAAGTTGTAGGCAATGCCGTTTTATTGGACCAACCCAATCCATCTGTGAGTAGCTTTTGGGAGCCATGCGCTCTTTGTATCTGGCCCAACCTAATGAAGGAAGCACAGTTCTTGGAAGCTAGTCACAGATGGAGCAAGCAAAAGGTTGTTGTCTACAACTTGTCCTGTTCTTCATTTTCTTTTTTTTGAACTGTGAATATTCTTATGCTACTGGCCCAGATCCATGGATGAGCGGGATATACATTTCTGAGAAAAATAAATAAATAAGCAAACTTTTTTGTCAATGCTCATTTCAACTTATAAAGTGGACAAATCACTGGGCAGCATGAGAAATTACAGCAAATATATATCTAAATATAATACTCCTTACTGTGATCTATGACAAGAAGTACCAACATTGTCAGAGCATATAGAATAACCCAGCAATAAACTTATGACCTTCTGAGTCATATCGTTACTGGGAATAGGTGGGAGAGGGGAGGGGGATATTAATAATTTGAAGCAGATCCGTCCTGCACTTGACATGGTACAATGGGCCTATTGTTGGTTGTGGTTGCACATGCCCAGTAATAGCTAAAGTTTTCTGAATGATGTCAGGACCTTTCGAAATGTCAAGGCAGTCTGGCCCCCAGGCGCTATTGTCTGAGAGCTTTCAGCAGCACATGGGATTTGGAATTTAAAGACAGCTTTGCCTGCCTGCATTGGGATGACCTGAACTTTCCTGAGTGAGGGGAGCAGGAGCTATATTCTCACCAGAGAGGAGATTTGTGGCCATCTGCGCGTCCCCCGGTGGCTGCCGAGCCCAAAAGTTATGGGAATGTTGCAATTAATAGGGACTCGCGTCTCTCTCTGGTGAAAATGAGGCTTCAATTACGGGGTCTTTTATGTGCAATACAATAAATTGAAAAGTTGGCATTTGGCATTCATGCTGGATCATCAGCTCTTTCTATAAATAATAGCACAATTCATGTTCTGAACAGTAATAAACAAAACGGCTTCCACAGCATGAACAGGAAGCAATAAACAATGAGTGTCGGAATTGTGAATCTACAAATTGCTGTAAGGAGAGAAACCTTCTTATAGTCATACTCCCCAATTTTAATTATGCTTGTGGGGAGATAAGCATACACTTCCTTTTATCTATCAGCCTTCTGCCCATAGAACTTATTAGCAGGTACTTTACTATCAGGAAACAAATGGACCTTTTAGAAACATGAAAATATATTTACAAGTATCATGGGAAAGTAAGGAAGCTGCAGCGAGGTAAGGGCAGCTAATTAAAAGACAATCAGAAGTGTCATGGATTTCAAGGACATAGAAGAGATTGTGACTGCAAATTGGTGGAAACAGAGCTTTCTGTTATTATTCTGTTTTGTAATCAGCAAGACACAATTTTCTCTCATTCACATTAGAAATGAATATATCTAGAGGGGGGGGGAGGCTTCCATCTGTATCAACTGTGGGGAGAAGGCGAGGAGGGGGGGGGGGGCTACCTATTTGAAAATGAATTAAAAAAGAAAAAAAAAAAAAAAAGAAAAGGTCCTCAGGTTTCTGTCTGATCACTCGGCAGATTCCTTACTGCAAGGCCCCAAACCAATCATTTGCTCCATTAACCTTTAGGGTTTCCCAAACTTGGTCCTCAGGACCCTCGACTAGGTCTGGTTTTCCAGATCCACAGTGCTAATTCATCTGCTTCTTAGAACCAAATGTAGTTGGTGAATACTCAGAGCAGATAGCCCAAAAGCCAGACCCAATCGGCATTGCCTCACTTGTTGCTCGCATGCTGAAATGGCTACAATAGCAGTGCACACAGTTCATCACTGAGTTCGCCCCACCAGCTCAAAAACGTCCTCTCTGGGCAGACCGGATGGACACATTTGGTCATTTTCAGCGGTCTTTTACTACGTTACACGCTGCTTGCCTGCCTTCTTTGTCCAGTTAACATTACAACTTTGATGCTCTCAAGTCATTTCTTGCCATCTGAAGAAAGTTCTAAACTAATTCAATGTACTTCCAAATTTAAATTAAAACCACAAATAGCACACAAAATATTATGTATCGTAATGCATGTCTCTTATCTGCACTGCCTCAGAAACAGGTATTATGAATGCAGTCCACTTGATTTTAGTCCATTTGAAAATAAATTGAATATTCTAGGAATTTTTGTTTTGGTCTTCAGGAATTGTCTGGTGCACCTTGTGCACGCGATGATGAGATGAGGACGATCATAGAAGGCAATGCTTTTCTGAGGATGCAGACTAACAAACCAATATGATATCAGCGCGCAAAAAACGGGGATTCATGATTGAGCAGCTGCTTTTCTACATGTGCCCATCCTCCTGGGCACGTGATGCTGTAGGCAAATGAGCTGCTGTGTTAAAAAGGAGGCACTAGGGGAAATTGTGCACCGCTGGCACCTCCCCAGCATCGGGCGCCCAGGAGAAGCAGCTGTGTGTGGGTTAGGAAAACAGACGTTCAATTTTACGTGCCCGTTTTCCTAACCTGAACACCAGCAAGACTTTTTTAAAAATATTTTTTTCTGTTACTCCTTTTTTTCAGTTCCTCCAACTTTTCTTAACTTTTGGGGCTCCTCAAGACTTAACGCCTGCTCCGGGGGAAATAGCTAATAGCTTTATCAACATGGCATTTACATGTGACGAGCGCTATTAACTATTTGCTGGTTTGGATGCATGTTTTGGACATGCTAATCCCTTTATTGCATAAGTGGTTATGGACGTGTGTCCAAAACAGGTATCGAACCATGGGTTAACCTGCGTGTTAGCCTGAGAACACGGCGTTGCATTGGCCTGTTTATTGGGAATAAAATCAATCCTAGGAAATGCATTATTTTAGGTCCTGATTAATTTAGAAAGCAGAAAATAAAGTACCACGTTAATCCTCCAAAAACAAAACAGTGCAAAAAAAACAAAACAGTGCAAAGAAAACCAAAAACAGTAGTAGGATAGAGGTATCTTTACACAGGAAACAAATGCTTATAAATAAAAATGTTCATAATTACAAAGGCTCCTTCCTCAGGCAAAGCGATTGATGTCATTATTTCTACTTAATCTCTTCTGGTAGGCAGTTGCAGAGTTATTACAGGGGAGAAACTCAAAAACACTGATCCTTAGAAGCTGAATTCTGAACTCTTACACACTTGTTCTTAAGGTTTATATGAAAGATATGAATAAACTGTTTATATGAATAAACTGACCACTAAGTCCTACTCTCTGTTTCCTATTTTTTAACCGGTTTGAAATCCACACTAGGATATTGCCTCCTATCCTGTGACTTTTTATTTTTCTCAGGAGTCTCTCATTGGGGTATTTTGTCAAATACCTTCTGAAAATTCAAATACACTGTATCCATATGTTTATTAATCCCTTCAAAAAATATAGCAGATTGGTGAGGCAATACTTCCCTTAGGTAAATTCATGCTGGTTGAGTCTTCTAGAAGCAGGGAGACCTTGGATTCTCTACAAGGAGAACAGTTCTGTCAACTGGTAATGGAGGGGGACAATACTGGAGTTATGCTTACCAATGGGGCAATATTTCTGATGTTTTTTTTCTCTTTTCGAGTTTTTTTTCTCTTTTCGATTGTAAAGCTTGTTGATGATTTACTGTTGATTGTAAACCGAGGTGATGTTATTAACGTGCCGCGGTATATAAAAAACTTCGAAATAAATAAATAAATAAATGTTGTAGTAGATGATCATCTGGGAACCAGTGCCATCGGATTGTGTGGTTCAATATTAGGGCACAAGACATGAAGGTTCATTCTAAGGCAAGGGTCCTAGACTTCAGGAAAACTAACTTTCTCAAAATGGGGGAGTACCTCAAGGAGTCATTAGTTGGGTGGGAAAATCCAGGGGAAGTAAAAAGACTGTGGGCAAAACTAAACGGAGATATCATAAGGGCAACTAATCTTTTTGTTAGGAATGTAAATAAAGGGAAGATGAAAAAGAGACAGTTATGTTTTTTTAAAGAAGTAACTGAAAAGGCAAGGAAAAAAGGTTAGCATTTATAAATTACAGGAGATCGAGGAAAGAGGAAGTCAGGCAACAATATCTGGAAAAATTAAGAGAAGTTGAGAAAGTAATCAGGAATGTGAAAATTCAAATAGAAGAAAAAATAGCAAATACAGTAAAATGGGGAGACAAGACTTTTTTTTTTTTTTAGATATGTTAATGATAGAAGGAAGTGCAAACGTGGCATTGTGAGATTCAAAAATGAAGGGGAGCAATCTGTAGAGGCTGATATGGGAAACGCTAAATTGCTTAACAAATATTTATGTTCGCTGTTCAGTGTGGAAAGGCCTGGAGGTGGTCCACATAAAACAAACATAAATAAGATTGGAAGTGAGGTAAGCCTCAATCGATTTTCAGAACACTGGGGTACATTATATAAAAAAGTGCGAGCAGGCACACCAGGCGCAAACAAAAGTACGCTGGATTTTATAAGATACGCGTGTAGCCGCGCGTATCTTATAAAATCCGTGGTCGGCGCGCGCAACGGGATGCACATTTGTGCACCTTGCGCGCACCGAGCCCTGCGCGCGCTGTAACCCTTTGAAAATCTACCCCACTGTATTCATGAGGAGCTAACTAAACAGATAATGAAAGAATATTAAGAGATGTCCTGGCAACTCCACTGGCTGGCCTTTTCAATGCTTCTTTAGAGTCTGGAGTAGTTCCGGTGGACTGGAAAAGGGCAGATGTGGTTCCTATTAATAAAGTAGAAGTAAGGAGGAGGCTGGGAACTACAGGCCAGTTAGTTTGACCTCTGTGGTGAGCAAAGTAATGGAATCTCTGATAAACCAGAGGATAGTGTAATTTTTGGAATCCAATGGATTGCAAAATCCGAGGCAGCATGGTTTTACCAGAGGTAAATTTTGTCAGACGAATGTCATTAATTTCTTTGATTGGGTGACCAGAGAGTTGGATCAAGGAAGGGCACTAGACATAGTGTACTGGGATTTCAGCAAGGCCTTTGACACGGTTTCGCATAGAAGACATATAAATAAATTATATGCCCTTGGTATGGATCCTAGAGTTATTGACTGGGTTAGAAACTGGCTGAGTGGGAGGCGACAAAGGGTAGTGGTAAATAGAGTTTTCTTTGAGGAAGGGGTTGTATTAGCAATTGCCTCAAGGATTAGTCCTTGGACTGGTTCTTTTTAACATTTTTATGAGCAACATAATGGAAGGGTTGTCAGGAAAGGTTTGTCTTTTTGCCGATGATACCAAAATCTGTAACAGAGTGGACAGCCAGGAAGGACTGGAAAACATGAGGAGAGATCTAGTGAAGCTTGAGGAATGGTCTAAGGTCTGGCAGCTAAGATTTAATGCTAAAAAATGCAGAGTAATGCATTTAGGATGCAAAAACCCAAGGTATAGGTACAGTATTGGCGGCGATAATCTTCCAAACACAAAGGAAGAGCGGGATCTGGGGGTAATTGCATCTGATGATCTGAGGATGGCCAAACAGGTGGATAAATAGACAACAAAAGCCAACGATGCTTGGTTGCATAGGAATAGGAATGGTCAGTAGAAAAAGGGAGGTGATATTGCCCCTGTATAGGTCCCTAGTGAAACCTTACTTGGAATACTGTGTACAATTCTGGAAACCGAACCTGCAAAAGGATATAAACAGTATGGAGACAGTCCAGATAGTGACTAATAAAATGCTCATTGGTCTTCGTTCTAAAACATATGGGAATAGACTTAAAGATCTACACATGTATATCCTAGAGGAAAGGCGAGATAGTTGAATGTCTCTATGATGTCTCCCCTATCTCAAAGGTTTCCATAAACAGGAGATGAGTCTTTTTCAATGGTAAACAGGCTCTAGAATGAGGGGTCATGCAATAAAGTTGAAAGGGGGTAGACTCAGGAGTAATTTTAGGAAATATTTCTTTACAGAGAAGGTGATGGATTTGTGGAAAAGTCTACTAGTGAAATTGGTGAGACCAAAACAGATCTAAATTCAAGAAAGCATGGGATAAATACAAGAGATCTCTAAGGAAGTATTGAGAATTATAACGCTAAAGTAATTGGAAAGATAGGCAGAATAAGGCCATATAGTCTTTTTCTGCTGTCATAGTTCTATGTTTTTAAACCGTATCTACTTACATGTACTGTGTTTTTTTTTTTCTTTGTAACAGTTTCCATGATTTTTCCTAGCACTGATGTCAGATTCACTGGTCTATAGTTTCCCAGATCAGTCCTGGAGCCCTTTTTAAAGATTGGCATCACACTGACCACCTGCTAATCCTCAGGCACAATCGATGTTTTTAATGTTAGATTACAAATCACTAGTAATAGATCTGCAAGAACTCTCCAGTTTTCTTCCCATGGACCTGGATGGATATCAATGTCACTTTGAGTTTTCAGTTTTACAGAAATCCTATTCCACTGTCTTCTGAGTCATGTTACAAAGATGTGCCACAACAGCAAGTAAACCTTCCATCTATGTTCTCTCCCTAAACATACATGTCTATATATAATTCCAAAATAATTTAATTTCTCCTTTATAGGAGAGGGAAAAACTCAAAGATATTTTGGAGGTTTTGAGTCTTTAAAACGTTTTGAAGAGTTTAAATGCTTGGCACTTGTTTGGAGGTTTGTGAAACACTTTTGAGCTTTGAATCAACACTTATGAAATATTAAACAGATTAAACATGGATATTAAATTTAAGGCAACACAATCTGGTGTATTAAACTAAATAGAATGACCTGCTACCATCCTCACCCATTATCCTCTAAGCCACCGAAAACCACCCTGTCTCCTGATGCCAGGAACTGATGGTAGACCTGCTAGATACACTCAGCCAGACACTGGTGGTAGAAGGTAGCTGGTAAAGGTCTTCTTTTGCCTGAGATTGTCCTGCTTTCACTAACCATAGCTGCAAGAGAAAACAAAACTCAAAATGTTTGTGTTACCAAAACTAGACCCAAAAAACTTTCAGTGGATTGCAAATTTGCCAAGGCAAGTTATCCTAACCCTGCATTTAGGGATAGGATAATTGATTTGTCTCTTCTCCCCTACCCCATCAGCCCTTTCTCTCAGAAACAGGAGGAGGAATGTGGTTCAGAGTTGACCTGGAAGGGCTGAACTTCTCTGGTTATGATATAAATTTAATCTGAAATGCTATTACTCAGCTTGCTTCTTTCATGACATTTAGCGGCTCTGTGCTCTAACCTGACATTAATTTATAAGAGAAAAGCAAACCTAAAGCAGCAAGAGATCCTTGCAAAACTGATGCACTATTTTAACTAGGGTTGGTCTGCTTGACTGTGACGCCTTTCAGACCGTTCCCACTCTCTCAAATCCTTGCTCATATACCTTGATTCAAACCGAACAGAGCTAAGTAGTAAAAAACCCCTGAAAAACAAAACAGTATGTCAGAGATCTATCTTTCATGGTGAAAGTTCATATTTAAGTTCTTCCTCAAAACGTTTTTTCAAAACACAATTTGAGAAGTTATCAGGAAGTCTGATGAATTTCAGTATTAAATGGAAAACTAAAATGTAACCTTTTAAGCCCCAAACACAAGATTTGCAACTCTCAAGACAGCTGAACCTATGGGAATTGAGTTTAAATCTTTATTTGAACCAGAACGAGCTGCATTCTCTGCAGCTGAACTGAAGCCCCAGTTTCTAATCCTAGTTTTGACAAAGACAAAGTCAGTAGGTAAAAACAAAGGAAAGAAATCTATCAACATCATTAATTAAATGTTCTTGGGTGCCATCATAATGGAATCCCATTCTTTAAGACCAGGGAATAATTTTGAAGATTGCAAGACAAGAGCATAAAAGAGGCAGGGAGGCAAGAAATTATTAATTTTCAAATGCTAGGGATAATTCGTCATTCCTGAGTAAAAGAATAGCAAAGGCATTTTGTGGTTATTACATTTCACTGATCTGTTTATCTCAATTAATTTTATGCCTTTAAATGCAGGAATCCAGAAATATAGATGCTTTCACTTTTTTTCACCACATTTTCCGCAATTGTCTCCAAATGGCTTCATGAAGGGTTTAGATTTCTTGAGATTTGGGATTTGCACAATAGGTTATCCGGTATAGTATATGAAGTAAGATATATTTTTGGATATTTCTTCTTATAGAGGGAAATCCTGCTCATGGCCAGGTGATTGGCTTTCCTCTATCTTTCAGCTTTGAGGGTCAGACTATCCTGATTTCCTCACATGCTCAGAACCTGGGTGTAATTGTGGATTCCTCTCTCATCCTTCGGCAATCTATTAATCCATTAATCAAACCTTCCTTTCTCAAAATGCGTATGTGTCATGCTGTGAAGCCATTTCTTTGCGCTTCTGATTTTCTTACTGTTGCACAAGTTTTGGTTCTCTCGTCTTTGGACTTCTGTAATTCTCTATATCTAGGCTTACCTGCGCCTTCTATTGGTCATCATCAGATGCAATTACCCCCAGATCCCGCTCTTCCTTTGTGTTTGGAAGATTATCGCTTTCAATACTGTACCTTTCCTTTGGGTTTTTGCATCCTAAATGCATTACTTTGCATTTTTTAGCATTAAATCTTAGCTGCCAGCCTTAGACCATTCGTCAAGCTTCACTAGATCTCTCCTCATGTTTTCCAGTCCTTCCTGGCTGTCTACTCTGTTACAGATTTTGGTATCACCGGCAAAAAGACAAACCTTTCCTGACAACCCTTCCATTATGTTGAAAAATGTTTGCAAATTTTGCAAATGATAAGTGAAAAAGCAAATACTATGAGGGCAGAAATAAAAACTTGCATAAAATAGGCAGGGCTTTTACAATCATTGATCCCATACAAATAATCTACTGGTTGGAAAAGCACACAGGATACTCAGGAAGACAGTCTGCAGATACCTCAAACAAACAGGGAGGGCAATTTTCAAAGAAATTAGTGATTATCTGTGGAAATAGCCTTTTAGAAAACTGCCAACCATCCGATATGCTCATAAAATTAGGAGCAGATACACTGTGTAGGGGAGTCTGGGAGGGATCGGGAATTACATGAATCCTTTAAAAAGAACACGTGTAAAATTCTCTCGGCCAAACCTCATGCACCAAATAGCTGGTGTAATTGTGTGAGCGTAGGTCTGTCAAGGTTATTTTTAAAGCAAACTTAACTTGCTTTGCAAATTGGTGTAACTTGGGCACATCACGACCTGCAAATTTACGCAGGCTGTTATAAAATTCCCCCCAGCTGCTTTTCATGTTGGGAAATAAAGCAAACAAAAACACTCTTTTGGAGGTATGTGGATCAGTCTCTTGCTGGCTGTTTCAGTGGCCTGTGCTGCGGCATGCTCATGAAAGCAGGGGAAGTGAGCACAGAGGTTTGGAAAGAATCTTAGACGAGTGCCAGGGCTGGCTTCACGTGCACTGCAGGTTCTCAGAGCACGCACAAATCCTTTGCAAGGCCAAGGTTCAGCAAATGGATAAAATCCACTGGCTTTCATGTGGCTTCAATAAATATGGCTCTATAAATATATGGAATAACCATATCAGCAGGCGACGGCTGCTTGCAGGAAAAGGGAATGCGGATTTGGCTAGGTGATTATGCAGTTGAGAATGATACAGTCATCCTAATGACAGATTAGGGGTGGCCAAACAGGCTTGGTTTTCAGGATATTCATAATGAATATGCATGAGATCGATTTGAATGCACTGCCTCCATTGTATACATATCTACTTCATTTATATTCATTGTGGATATGCTGAAAACCAGGTCTGTTTGTGGCTTTCGAGAATTGGGATTGGCCACCCCTGAACTAATAGAAGATGCAAGTACTGATGCCGATAATGGCTTCCATGCTGAAACATCAAAAGATCTGCTTCTGCCTCAATGTAAGTTTTGTCTTTTGCTTTATGCTAGGGGTAGGTGCTGGTATGCAGATTAGGAGAATTATTTTTTTATTTCATTGACAAAGGCCATTTCTGAAAATGATCAGCTTTTGATTTCTTAGAATATTTTCAACCAAGAGAAAGAGAGCGAGAAATGCCACAAATTCTCTCTGTAAACCTGACAGTCATGATTTTCTAAGAAAAAGAAGACTTGCTCAGATGGTATTAGAACCCAAGGCCTGAGTAAATTCAAACCTTACAAATTAAAATGTAGAGAAAAAAAGAAAGGGTAATTAATCAACGAGTAAACTTAGGCTAATCTTCCATTGCCAAGTCCCAGTTTATTTTTTTGTCATATAACGATGGATAGGCACCACAGATGGGGATCTGCATGTAAATAATGAATGGCTCTCATTGCCATGGACAGGTGTGACTGCAGCACAATTACAGCAGAGACAGACAGCAGAGTGCACTAAGTGGGCGGTGGTTAAAGAGGATTGGTAAGTATAGCTTTCAGAAAATTTTGGGCTTATAAAAGTTTGGTGAAAGGTGAAATTAAGGGATATATTCTTTAGAGTTTGTGTGTGTGTGAGGTAACAAGCAAGCCAGAAATAGTTAATTCTAGTGTCTGTCTTTTCCACCCACTCAACCCTTGATTTTTAAGCACGAGACACTTTCTCATAAAAAATCAATCAGGGTCTTATCTAAATCATACTATTGTACCAGCCTTTATTGAAAGTTTAATCATCCCCTTGTAGGACACTAGCTGACATGTAAATTTAAAGTACTCTCATTCCAACTCCCTTAGTCTCCTAAACTTAACTAGGAACTCAATAAAACTAAGATGAAGGCAGCAGTCCAGCAGCAAGAGGGGGGCTTTCCAATCTTTTGCATTGAGTGTCACATGTATGATTTTTTACCTGCCGGTGAGAGATTGTATGTGTGCATTCGGTGCAAAGAGCTCCTGGCTCTCAGGGAACGAGTACGATCTCTGGAGGCTAGAGTAGCAGACTTGGAGGAGCTGAGGCAGACAGAGAGGTACATTGATGAGACCTTCAGGGACATAGTATTTATTTATTTTATTTTATTTAAAACTTTTATATACCGACGTTCAAATGGATATCACATCGGTTTACATTATAACAGGGGTAACAATTAACATCAGTAGGAGGAAAATAATAGTTACATCTAACAAGGTAAATTCCAAGGAATGGGATGTCGAAAAAGAGAAGCAGAGTTTAGTGAGGGATAGAGTTAACGTTAAGAGAGAAAGAAAGAAAGCAACTATATTAAATTACTGCCACATTATAATACGGTACAGTAGTAGAGTATTATATAACATTATCTGAAGGTATATTACATTATGTTACATTGTAAATTACAGACTTTAATACAGAGCTATGTTGACCAGGGATGCTACGATAGTAGTCAAGTCCCAAATCCAGTCTGGCAGCCCCAGTGCTGCCTTGGATCAGAAAGGTCTCCCAGTAGGAGAACATCACCCTGGTGTAGCAGGAAGTGATCCTGCAGCAAGGACCTGCTCTCCAGGTGATGTATTGTCCTCTCGCACTGAGGACAAGTTTCCCAGGGCTACTGCCCAGGAGGGAAGGGTTAGGCCGGCCATCATAGTTGGTGATTCGATTATTAGAAATGTAGATAGCAGGGTGACTTGTGGACACCAACGACATAGGAAAATGTGGGAGAGAGGTTCTGGAAGCCAAATTTAGGATTTTAGGTAGGAAGCTGAAATCCAGAACCTCCAGGGTGCCATTCTCTGAAATGCTTCCTGTTCCACATGCACGTCCCCAGAGGAAGGCAGAGCTCCAGAGTTTCAATGTGTGGATGAGACGATGGTTCAGGGAAGAGGGATTCAGCTTTGTAAGGAACTGGGGAAACATTTGGGGAAAGGGGAGACCTTTCCAAAAGGATGGGCTCCACCTTGACCAGAGTGGAACCAAGCTGCTGGCACTAACTTTCAAAAAGGAGATAGAGCAGCTTTTAAACTAGAACAAGGGGGAAAGCCGACAGTCACTCAGCAGTGCATGGTTCAGAGAAATGTATCCTTGAAGGATACTAATGAAACAGGAGAGTTAGGGCATCCCAACAGAGAGGTTCCATTAAAAGCAAACATAGTCCATGTGCCTATATGTAAAAAATCACCAAAGCTAATGATTTCCGAATTATCCCTAACCACTGAAAAGCAGATTGTTAATACAAATAAAAAACAAACTTTGAAATGTCTGTATGCCAATGCCAGAAGTTTAAGAAGTAAGATGGGAGAGTTAGAGTGTATAGCAGCAAATGATGAGATTGACATAATTGGCATCACAGAGACTTGGTGGAAGGAGGATAACCAATGGGCCGGTGCTATATCAGGGTAAAAATTATATCGCAATGATAGGGAGGATCAACTTGGTGGAGGTGTGGCACTTTATGTCCGGGAGGGTATAGAGTCCAACAGGATAAAGATCATATAAGAGACTAAATGCTCAGTAGAATCTATATGGGTAGAAATTCCATGTGTATTGGGTAAGAGTATAGTGATAGGTATATACTACCGTCCACCTGGACAAAATGGTCAGACAGATGATGAAATGCTAAGAGAAATCAGGGAAGCTAAACAATTTGGCAGTGCAATAATAATGGGAGATTTCAATTACCCCAATATTGACTGGGTAAATGTAAGATCAGGACTTGCTAGAGACATAAAGTTCCTGGATGTAATAAATGACTGCTTCATGGAATAATTGGTTCAGGAACCAACAAGAGAGGGAGCTATTTTAGATTTAATTCTTAGTGGAACTCAGGATTTAGTGAGAGAGGTATCGTGGTGGGGCCACTTGGCAACAGTGATCATAACATGATCAAATTTAAACTAATAACTGGAAGGGGGACAATAAGTAAATCTGCAGCTCTAACACTAAACTTTCAAAAGGGAAACTTTGATAAAATGAGGAAAATAGAAAAAAACTGAAAGGT
Organism: Rhinatrema bivittatum; assembly: GCF_901001135.1. Lineage (NCBI taxonomy): Eukaryota > Metazoa > Chordata > Amphibia > Gymnophiona > Rhinatrematidae > Rhinatrema > Rhinatrema bivittatum. The sequence goes on along the minus strand of NC_042629.1, from coordinate 52,078,032 downwards.
GCAGCTGCAAAGGTTAAAAGTGTTCAACAGGCATGGACTTGTTGAAAAATACAATCCTAGAGGCGCAGTCCATATGTATTCCACACATTAAGAAAGGTGGAAGGAAGGCAAAATGATTACCATCATGGTAAAAAGGTGAGGTGAAGGAGGCTATTTTAGCCAAAAAAAATCCTTCAAAAATTGGAAGAAGGATCCATCTGAAGAAAATAGGATAAAACAGAAGCCTTGCCAAGTTAAGTGTAAAACATTGATAAGACAGGCAAAGAGAGAATCTGAAATGAAGTTGGCCATAGAGGCAAAAACTCATAATAAAAACTTTTTTAAATATATCCGAAGCAAGAAACCTGTGAGGGAATCGGTTGGACCATTAGATGACCAAGGGGTTAAAGGGGCTCTTAGGGAAGACAAGGCCATTGCAGAAAGACTTAATGAATTCTTTGCTTCTGTGTTTACTAATGAGGATGTTGGCGAGATACCAGTTCCTGAGATGGTTTTCAGGGGTGATGAGTCAGATGAACTGAACGAAATCACTATGAACCTGGAAGATGTAATAGGCCAGATTGACAAACTAAAAAGTGGCAAATCACCTGGACCAGATGGTATGCATCCTAGGGTACTGAAGGAACTCAAAAATGAAATTTCTGATCTATTAGTTAAAATTTGTAACCTATCATTAAAATCATCCATTGTACTTGAAGACTGGAGGGTGGCCAATGTAACCCCAATATTTAAAAAAGGCACCAGGGGCGATCCGGCTAACTATAGACCAGTGAGCCGGACTTCAGTGCCGGGAAAAATAGTGGAAACTATTCTCAAGATCAAAATCGTAGAGCATATAGAAAGACATGGTTTAATGGAAAACAGTCAACATGGATTTACCCAAGGGAAGTCTTGCCTCACAAATCTGCTTCATTTTTTTGAAGGGGTTAATAAACATGTGGATAAAGGTGAACCGGTAGTTGTAGTGTATTTGGATTTTCAGAAGGCGTTTGACAAAGTCCCTCATGAGAGGATTCTAAGAAAACTAAAAAGTCATGGGATAGGAGGCAATGTCCTTTCGTGGATAACAAACTGGTTAAAAGACAGGAAACAGAGAGTAGGATTAAATGGTCAATTTTCTCAGTGGAAAAGGGTAAACAGTGGAGTGCCTCAGCGATCTGTACTTGGACCAGTGCTTTTCAATATATATATAAATGATCTGGAAAGGAATACGATGAGTGAGGTTATCAAACTTGCAGATGATACAAAATTATTCAGAGTAGTTAAATCACAAGCGAATTGTGATACATTACAGGAGGACCTTGCAAGACTGGAAGATTGGGCATCCAAATGGTAGATGAAGCTTAATGTGGACAAGTGCAAGGTGTTGCATATAGGGAAAAATAACCCTTGCTGTAGTTACATGATGTTAGGTTCCATATTAGGAACTACCACCCAGGAAAAAGATCTAGGCATCATAGTGGATAATACTTCAAAATCGCCAGCTCAGTGTGCTGCAACAGTCAAAAAAGCAAACAGAATGTTAGGAATTATTAGGAAGGGAATGGTTAATAAAACATAAAATGACATAATGCCTCTATATCGCTCCATGGTGAGACCGCAACTGGAATACTGTATACAATTCTGGTCGCTGCATCTTAAAAAAGATATAGTTGCGATGGAGAAGGTACAGAGAAGGGCAACCAAAATGATAAAGGGGGTGGAACAGCTCCCCTATGAGGAAAGGCTGAAGAGGTTAGTGCTATTTAGCTTGGAGAAGAGACGGCTGAGGGGGGATATGATAGAGGTCTTTAAGATCATGAGAGGTCTTGAATGAGTAATAAAGCTCTGGAATTTGTTGCCAGAGGATGTAGTTAGTGCAGTTAGTGTAGCTGGGTTCAAAAAAGGTTTGGATAAGTTCTTAGAGGAGAAGTCCATTAATGGCTATTAATCAATTATACTTAGGGGCGGATTTTCAGAGCCCTGCTCGCGTAAATCCGCCCAAAACCGGGCGGATTTACGCGAGCAGGGCCCTGCGCGCCGGGAAGCCTATTTTACATAGGCCTCCCGGCGCGCGCAGAGCCCCGGGACTCGCGTAAGTCCCGGGGTTCTCGGAGGGGGGCGTGTCGGGGGGCGGGCCCGGTCGTCGCGGCGTTTCGGGGGCGTGTCGGCAGCGTTTTGGGGCGGGTACGGGGGCGTGGCTACGGCCCGGGGGCGTGGCTGCGCCCTCCGTACCCGCCCCCAGGTCGCGGCCCGGCGCGCAGGAGTCCCGCTCGCGCGCGGGGATTTACGCCTCCCTCTTGGAGGCGTAAATCCCCCGACAAAGGTAGGATGGGGGTTTAGACAGGGCCGGGCGGGTGGGTTAGGTAGGGGAAGGGAGGGGAAGGTGAGGGGAGGGCAAAGGAAAGTTCCCTTCTAGGCCGCTCCGATTTCGGAGCGGCCTAGGAGGGAACGGGGGTAGGCTGCGCGGCTCGGCGCGCGCAGGCTATACGAAATCGATAGCCTTGCGCGCGCCGATCCAGGATTTTAGCCGATACGCGCAACTACGCGCGTATCTACTAAAATCCAGCGTACTTTTGTTTGCGCCTGGAGCGCAAACAAAAGTAGGCTATTCGCGCTCGTCTGAAAATCTACCCCTTAGGGAATAGCCACTGCTATTAATTGCATCAGTAGCATGGGATCTTCTTAGTGTTTGGGTAATTGCCAGGTTCTTGTGGCCTGGTTTGGCCTCTGTTGGAAACAGGATGCTGGGCTTGATGGACCCTTGGTCTGACCCAGCATGGAAATTTCTTATGTTCTAGTTGCTTGCAGTAGCCATGCTACCTCAACAAACGGGGCAAAAAGTAGCTTATTTGCGGCAGCACTTGACGGTGAGTTAGTGGGACCACAATTGTGCTTCGGCGATATTGGAAAGCGTGCGGCGGAAGCTGTTTGAGAGATAAGCCGATGGCTCAAAATGCAAAAGCATGGCTCAACTGAGGAGCTGAGAAAGGATAAACTGGTAGAAAAATACCTTTGGCCTACTCCAGCCATCTTCCATGGGGCCAGCAACCTCCAGGCAGCTTACAGCCCTTTTCAGTGAAAAATGTCTTTACATGAAAAAGAAGTTTAAGGCTACATTCACCAGGTACCAATAGCAAAGACACATGACAAATTCAGTCCCATTTTGTCCCACTGCTATGAAGACATGAATAAACCTGTACAGACATAAGATGATACATCACAAAGGAGAGCAAGGCAACACCTCCGGGGGAGGGATGGAACATTTTTTGGGGACCAGATCACTGCATCAATGAGCTTATTGGAGTAGGTAAGACATTCAAAATGAAAATGATCAGACCCTTGCAGACAAACATAAAAGGCCTTAACAGAGACAGGGGCTGTCTCTCACACTAGCAGACATAACACTGCTTGTTCTCTAGCCCCCTTCTTATCACTGTGTGATAACGTAGTCCCTCCTCTGGGAGCCCTTCTCACCACCATCAGAATGTAATCTGTGATTTACTTGTATATTCGGGGAACAGCATCCTTTCCCTTTATCTGCTCATTTTGTTTTGATGTGAAGGAAACATAGCTCCCAAAATCCAGTCAAGAAATATATTAAGTTAGTCCAATAAAATGGTATCACCTAATTTTATTGTTATTTTTTTTTGTTGCTCATTTTTTTCCACAAATTATCCCAAGGAAAAACAGGACCATATGAAGTGGTATAGGAGAATGAGATCAGGATTGACTCCGATGACCTAGATACAAACCATGTTACTTTTATGCTGTGTGGAGGTCTGCTGACCAGGACCTATTCACTGGGTGTGCAGTGGCCACCTCCCTGTTTGACCCATGTGGGACTGCGAGAAGGCTACAGCACGCCTGGCTGGCAGGGTGCAACTTAAGAGTAAACATTAGATACAAATATATGGACATTAGTCTAACCGAGAGATTGTGAGGATAATTTTCAAAGGCATTTTCGCAGGTCAAACAAATTTGTAAGCGCAGAAATGGCCCTTTATGTAATGACTGCCTAATATGTGATTAAACATACACATGTATGTCCTATCTGTGCATGAATGTACTTGAACTGTGAGGAGGCATTACCAGGGGCAGAACCGGGGAGGGATATTTTTAATGCTGGAAACAAAAAAAATGATCATTTCATCTGCCTAATTCCAATATTAATCAGAAAACTGTTGCAATCCTTTAGCAAAATTTGAAATGTTAGTTATGCATGTTGTAGGCATTGCCCCTATCAGGCCAACAGCACAACCTGCTACTATTCCAACTATTGTGAGTCTTTTCCAGAGTGCTGCCAGACCTACACAGCACTGTGCGGATACACATAAGAGACGATCCGTGGGGCTTTTAAAATCTAGTCAAGACAGGCAAGCAACAGTGGTATCGGGGTTTAAGGCTGAAAGTGGGGTTTGATGAAGAACCACAGCGCTAAACCTCTAGCCATAGAGCTCAGTGTGACACAGATGCGAGCTTCACTCTCTTCGTCTCCTTGAACTCTCTTTTGTCCTTTCCCTCATCTTGAAGAACACGCTTTCATGCTTGCCGTAGCATAGCGAGGCATGCAAAGAACTTATGTGATATGGCATGTTGAAAGATGCAAAATGAATTTTCTTACGGATGCTGAAATGAATAGGTAAGCACGACCTTGTGTTTGTTCCTGAGAACTAAAGAATGGGGACAGCGAGAGGGCTATTAGTACATTTCTGGAGAAAGTGAATGCCTACATTTTAGTCCTTTAAAAAGACGGTGTCTAATCTTTCTAAAGTCCGGTGAAATGGAAGACCTTCAAGAGGGTCATTTTGTAATGTTGCAGGTAACTTAGGTGCATAGGTTCTCTTTGAAAACCTTTGTAATAATCTTTGACTCTATAGGTCTAAGGAATTACATGTGCTCACTTTCTTCTTAGTTTATTGGGTTCTTATCCCTTACCTGCTCTTCCTAACTTGAATGCATGTTTTTTGCCTATTGGTGCCCCCTGGATCCAGGGCATCTTGGGAACCTGCCTCCTCTCTAAGCCAGAGAGAAGCGCCATCTTAGACAAAGGTGGTATAAGCCATTGTTCTACACAAGATGGCCCTTATTTCTAGTTTATATCCTGCTAGAAGCATTATACTTTCTTACACCAATATTTCAACCAGAGGTTGATAATCTGTGCAGTATTCTTCATTTCATCTCATACATTTATAGTAAGTTTTCTATGCTTCCTTCTGTTAGTCTGTAAATAAATGTTTTGAAATGTAAGAAGCTGATCTCCATGCATAACTGAAACCAAATACCAAGTTTAGCTGCCTGTCAAATAAAGCCATACGTTGAGTTCTGACAGGATAGTCTTTGTGTGTATAAAAAAATAAACAGATACATACATACCATGATTTAAAACATGTCATCCTTCTTTTTAAGGAATTTTGTGCAGCATCTTTAACATAAATGGTATGAAAGATTGATTAGAAACACAGAAACAGACAAGGACAGGAAAACTGAAGTCAGGCATGAAGACACACCAGCACGCTGCACCACACTGTGTGGTGGGGAAAAAAAATCTTAAAAGGAAAATGCCAGCTTTTTCCCTCAAAATATAATCCTGGTCTGATCACTTATACAGCTTTAAAATCCAAGTTTTATTTGGAAGGTAATAATTCAAGTGCACCAACAAACCCCAGACCCCCAGGCAAAAAGACAGAGGTTGCTTAGAAATAATGGCAATGCTCATGTGATCATATCGGAAACAATGCCAAAAAAAACAAACAAACTGTGACATCATCAGCAAGGGGACCCTTTAATCCATGATGACAGATGCCTGTCGAGGGCAATTTTGAAAGACATTTACCCAGGGGTAAAATGACCCAACTGAAAATCACCTTCCTCAATTGCGGCTAGAAGCATGCATGGCTGCCGTAGTGAGCACGCTAGGTCTCATTGGAAGGAGGCATTCCTGTGTTTAGGTCGGGGGGGGGAGATGACAGCATGCATGCTGGTGATTTCCAGAACGACACATGCTATTTTGCAACCCCCCCCCCCCCCCTTTGGCCAACCACACAAATTGTAGGTGCGAATCTCGTGGACGCTTTTAGCACATACACACCCACACTTTGCATCTGCTCATTCTTGAGGGGAAACGGCTTGAGCCATTTCTTCTCGACAACCAGTGAAATATTTGCAGGCTAATTTATGCACAATGTGGGCTACTGAAAATTACTCCCCCCAAGAAAGGCTTTAAACACGCAATTTCTGATTAGTGAATCTCAGAAGCTTGATATTAAAATGCACCACAAGCATCCGGTCCCCATATAACTAACATTTTGATGCCAGTTAGTGCCATCGTTGTTTTGATCCATGAAAACCAAACCTTGAAATCATCAACATTTATTTATTTATTTATTTATTTATTTACTTTTTATTTTTTATATACCGATGTTCCTGTATAATATACATATCACACCGGTTTACAACATGCAGCAAACTGTTGCATTGCTCAAAATGTCAGTGTAAGTACTTGGAAGAGGTAGGATCTAGACGCAGACCAGGACTTCCCAAAATCTGTCTTCGGACCCTGCGGCCAGTCAGCTTTTCGGGATATCCACAACGAATATGTATGAGATAAGGTTGCACATACCAGATCTCCAATGTAAGCAAATTTATCTCATGCACATTCATCCTGGATATCCTGAAAACCAGACTGGCTGGGAGGTCCCAATGACAGGTTTGGGAAGCCCTGAGCTAGACAATATTGCAAGATGACAGTTCTCACAAACAGGCTGAAAAGCAATTACTGAGGTGTTTTCTATTTACTGCTTCGGGCGTTCCTTTCTTTGGGGAAGCAGTATACACATTTTAAAAAATAAATAAGTAAATGAGTAATCTGTGGTTTTCTTTCTTCCCATTTTGTGAAAACGTTTTCCAGGATTTCAACCGTTCACACAACAAATCTTAAATCCAGTGGTGGAAGCTTTTGTAGAAATATTGAACCCTTCCAAAATCATTCATAAAGTGAGGATTTGACTTTTCGGAAACAGCATGTGTGTGACATTTAGTTTCTGGCTTTACTTTTCACTCACATCATTTTGTCATTAAGGCAGAAGAACCAGCGAACAGGTAGAGAAATCATGAATACCAAAGGCGTCAGTGTATTATTTTTTTCTGACATTCACAAATGGTTTGTTGGACAAGAGAAATTACATAAGCCATAGTCTCAGGCACATCAGACATGAATCCTCATGTCACTCCTCCAGAAGGTTGTTTTCAAAGGATGGAATGTTGTTAATGATGCCGCATGTTCATTAACGTTTCGTTTCATAAGGCACCTTGCCTCTGCCACCTCTTCCTTCCTTCGCTATTTGATGTACTCGGCAGGCTTTCTGCATTTATTACTGTGGGAAACGTGATTACAGAACATTATAACTGTCACATAAAAGCAGGACTTTGCTTAAGTAGAGCTGGCGGGCTTCTATTTCTTCAGAGTTGAGAGGGTGGAAGCAATTGTTTGTCCTGAAACAGCAGTCTGCTAAGGACTGCATATCAACCTACCTTCCGAAGCATCTCGCCTTGAAAATGGATTGCAGTAAGGCCTCAGACCCATATCTAGGGTCCTGATGAATAGAATACAGCAGGGGTATACATGCTTTTGTTTACTATTACTTTGTTTTGGTTTTAGTGTGTGCTAAAATGATTTAGCAAGAGTTAATGAAACAAAGTGACATTTTGTTATTTTTTTGTGTCATTTCCAATGGGAATCAACAAAATAATATAGCAAATGTTATTGTGACTTCTCCGTAGCAGCATGGTCAAAGGTTTGGCAGCTGGGATTCAATGCAGAGTCTTGCATTTGGGGTGCAGAAAGCCAAAGGAAATGTATGTGATGGGAGTAGAGGAGGGGGTAAAAGACTGATGTGCACGGACAGAGAAAGAGACCTCAGGGTGATAGTGTTTGATGATCTTAAGGTGGCGAAGCAATGTGACAAGGCAGTGGCTAAGGCCTGAGGGATGCTGGGCTGTATCGAAACAGCAGGAAAATAGGAAGTCTTTGGTGAGGACTCACCTGGAATACTATGTTCAGTTCTGGAGATCTCATCTCAAAAAGGATAAGGACAGGACGGAGGAGGTACAGAGAAAGGGGACCAAAATGCTGTGGGACCTGCATTAAATACCATATGAGATTAGACTGAAGGACCTGAATATGTATACCCAGAAGAAGAGCTGAGGCAGGGGAGATATAATACAGACTTTTAAATACCTGAAAAGTATTAATGATGCACAATAATCTAACCTTTTTGAATGGAAAGAAAGCTGTAGAACTAGGAGTCATGATATGAAACTCTGAGGGGTACACTCGGGATCATCAGGAAACATTTCTTCACGGAGATGGATGCATGGAATTCCCTCCCAAAAGAGGTAGTGAAGACAAGAATAGTAAAGGAATTCAAATAGGCGAGGATCCTTTGCGGCTACAGGATGGAAATGAAGAAAAGAGGTAACCTATGTTAACTGGGTTAAGCTGCATGGAGCGGCCAGAAGGCAAGACGGTAACTTGCATGGATCGGCAATTACTGCCCTAAAAATAAACAACAACAACAACAACAAAAAACCAAAAAATTTCCTGGGCAGAATAGATGGCCCACTTGGGTCTTTTTCTGCCGATATTTACTATGTTACTATGATAGAGCATCCCTAGAAGATGAGATTTTGCTTTCTGTGTTTTTCATGTGAGATGGCATAGATTACAAAGGACACTAATGATCAGCTGGCCACTTGCACTCCGGTGGTTGAGTGAGGTGAGTCTTTATTACGAAGATCTCCTGGTCGCTTATGTTAGGTGTCAGCCACAGCTCACCTTCACCCAAGATCTGGAGGTCACACAGGATAAATTCTTGCCTCTTTTGTGTATTGTGGAAACTCAGCACTCATTGCTTGCAAAATAAATGTAGCCATTTGCTTTAATTCCAAAGTGTTCATTACTGGTATATAGGGTGAACTGGCTTGTGCTTCTTACATATCCATACCTTCATTTCTCAGAATGTAACTTACTAATATGGAAGCAGGAAACTACCATTGCAGCAACCTCCAGTGGGGGTGCTTTCACATAATAGTACATTCTTCTAACCTACATGGCTTGATCTTAACGCTAGGCCAAAATCTCTAGTGGAGATCTCATAGGATCTCTTCATATGTATACAGGGGGAAGTTCTGTGTCAATTGTTGCTAATTTGCACTTTCCCAAAGCCTCCTGCCTGCCAGTTCATAACTCAGAGTAGTTTTGCAGGGTTCAGAGTAAAACCCATATTCAAGAAGAACTTCCCAGCCTCTCTCGCCATTCTGTGCCTGTGGAGGAAATCTTTAGAGAATGAGACCCTAAGCGCTATCATTCTAATGAATTACCTCTGATGGTTCTCAAGAAGCAAGGTCTCTGAAGACGCTCTGATAGAGGCTGACTTACCTTAAAATGAAGGCATCACCCTTTCTAGAAACATGATTGTACCAATGAAGAATGGAAGAACCATACAAGCATGGCAAGATGACTCCAGAACATTTCTGAGGCCCTGGACTTTCACGTCTTGTGCTCTCTGTCATTCATAACTTTGTAAAAGTACTTTCGCTCTACAAGGCACAAGCCTGGTTAATTTATCTCCCTTAAAAAGGCAGAGTGGGAACAAAAAAATTGTACCAGTAAGATTCTGCAACATGTTGATGCAATCTACGATAGCCCCCTCTACCACATAAAAATCAAGCTGCACGAAATCTACTGTGATATTTCAAATAAAAGCCCTCCTGCCCCTCATCCTGCCTCCATGAATCATCAGATAACCAGAGCCCATAATCCTATATCTTTGCCCCAGTCAGTCGGGATGAGAAGAAGTGAATTTAATAGGAACAACCAACAGAAACAAGAATTATAACAGGGGTCAATAGAGGCAAGCTTCAAAAAAATTATTTTGATATTTAGGGTTCTTGATTATGAAAATAAAAACCTAAATATTTCATTTTCCCTGAATAGCATTTACAAACACATTAGAGCCTTAAATGAACATGCAGGAAATTTATTTTTAAACAGAACGCTAGGGAAGATATCACAACCCCCTCTTCCCTTCTCCTGTCCATTGTTCTTTATCAACATTAACTGACAGGTTTATAAGCACTTAGGAGGCTCGCATGAGCAGAGATTGCTGTAAAGACAGAGTAGCAACTTACATTTTATAGAAATAAAATAAATATTTGATAGCACCATGATTCTGTGACAGGAAATCATTTTCTTCGACAACAAAAAAATAGAAAATAACACACAGAAAAGTGGGAGGGGGGGAATGCAACCGACCTGCACTGAAAATGAAAATGGAAGGAAGCATATCTGAACAGAATGGCAGCTGTGTGAGGGTGCCAATTTGAAAAAAAAAAATGCTTCTTTTCATTGCCGATTATGGAATACAGCAAGTTCACCAGTTCTGAGAATCTCCTTCTGCTGTAATTTCACATCATGTGGCATCTTGGCTGATAGAACTCAATGCAAATCCATTAAAAGCCTTACAATAGCAGTACAAAACGCTGAAAGCAAAACTAAAAATTATATCTTTTAGAAAAAACAGGAAAGTTTCTCCAACTCTATCTGGTCCTGCTGTACCCCTTTTTATAGAGAGGCTAATTTCTCTGCATTAAAAGCCAAAAAACCCCCCCAAAACCAGTCAAATTTCTGCTGTGTCGCTGTTAACAAAAGTTATGCAGACTTCTCTTTTTTGTTTTCAGTGTTAATACTGTAACTTTCCTGGGCCAAGTACTTCCAGACTCATGTTAAAACTTTTAGCACATGCCAACATGTCACTAGCTACCATTTCTACCAAGCTCATTTCAGCCTGTCTGTCATCATCCGGTCTTCCCATTCCTGGGGAATCTCCCCATTTTCACCAGAAAAACAAACTCAGTCAAAAAACATACAAACATACAGCAAGCATAAAGCAAACATACAAACATACAACACTGTCACCACACTGCTGCTTGGCGCGAAAGTTCACGGTCGTTTTACAAACGGTCATGAATTGGTGAATTCCACAATCTAATTTGTAACTACATTTTCCGATGTGCAGACTACCCAGGAACAGGAAAGTTTTACGTTTTCGCACATCCTTACTATTTTGTGAAAATGAATACATAAAACTTTAAAAGGAGAATTCAGTTTGAATTATTTACACATCCAATCTGGGGATGTGCATCTCTTCTCTATTTGCTGGGTAAGACCAAATTGGCCAACAATCTAACTGGATGATTTGGCTTTCCCAAAGACTGAAGCTGGGATGTCTGGCCACATAGCAGACGCATAAATAAGTTGAAGAGGCCCAGAATGAATCGTAACCAACAACACACTTAGAATCTGATCTAAATAACAGGAGGATGCGAACTAGCCTGGAATGGGATTATTGAGCCAAATGAGCTAGCCAAACAATCACATACAAGAGGCTTTTCATTTCTTCTCTCTAGGTTCCTCTGTGTGCTGCTGGACTGGCAAGTAAAATAAAACAGATGTCCTCATAATGAGTCCTAGCTCCAGCCTCATCCCTTCTCTCTTTTCTGGCTATAAAACCGGAATCAGACGTCTTCACTCAGGGCATTTTGTTTCTACCCTGATGCCATGCCAGTCAAAGCATGACCCCACTGCGAGGACAGGAAAACCACACTATGTTCCATTTACCAGAGTCCTATTCTAAACTTAGATCCCCACAATAGAAGCCTATTCTGTCCATGTCAGGAAGAGGCCAATAACTGGATTTATACATAATGCATGTGCTATTTCCACATGAACATCAATGTAAATAATTAAGTGCAATCCGATGCTGCTGGAGGCGGCACTCAGGATAGCTGTATTAGGGCACTTTAAGCAGGGCAGACGAGGCTCCTAGCAGCAGGCATTACATCGGTAAGTGCAGGCCTTCTTCACTTTTCAGTTTTAATAACAGTTCCTCAACCTTTCCACTTGGGAACAAAAAAATATCAATCTTCTCTAAAGCAAACCAACACATATGGGCATGATTCACTTCATTTATCAGAAACAGACAGGTCAACACATTAACGGCACGCATAACTACTTCCTGGAAATTAGTGGCTGAGCAGAAGCTATAAAAGGAGGAAGAGATCAAACCATTATGTCTTCTATCTTCTAGACGATAGGAGGCTGCATCCACTTTAGCATCAGAGCTTAATTAATTACGTAGCATTCTGAAAGTGCGCTCAGGGCCACCTGAACTATTTTCAATTTAACCTTCTTGCTGCCGGCGTCCACTAAGCTGCTATGGCCACCTCATTAGCATTTGGCTTTTAAGGATCCACATTCGGAAAATGTGGGAATACGCAGTCCTCATAAGACCACCAAGTAGATTCACTTTATCAGGGCTGGCTGCTCCTGTCCTGGGTTTACCCCACTGCATGCATAAATGTGCAATTTCTGCTTTTGCTGCAGAGGGAGCCTGCTCTGAAAAAACAAAATGGAGCCATTTGGAAAACTAATTCCCTTTTCCCCAGTAATGCACAGCATAAATGTAAATGGCTGACCATGTCACCATTTTCGACGCTAGTCAAGGAGATTCTTGTCCATGTACATCTTCTGTGCATGGTGCATCTTTGTATGAGGTGCTGAAGACCTTTGTTTCAGAACAGGGAATCACAAAAGAAGAGAACATCAAATCAAATGAATATTCCTGATTAGTATTGTTCTGAATTATAGGAACGATAGTATAAAATGTATATGTAACAACTTTCCTGGGCCATGTACCCATGCTAAAACTGTAGCACCAGCATCTCTTTAAAAATCATTTCTACCAGCATCCTTCCAGGTTCTCTCGACCCATTCTTCATTCCTAGTACCCTCTATCTAGGGTCATCTCTATATTTCTTTCTGATGGCACTCCTCCTGTGAAACATCTCTTCCACCACCCTGTATACCATCTTAATTCTAGCTGAGCTTTGTGATTCCTTTCCATTCCACTTGATATAAACACAATTCAGGTTTAATAAAGGCTTGTATTCACTGGGCAAAAGCATGCAGATTGGTTTTTTCAGGTCTCCTCTTTGCTTTAAAGTGGCAAATCCTTATTATAATCCAATACAGAAATATTAAGAAGCTAAATAAGAATGCGGCTTTCGACCAACCATTTTGGTCCTGGGAAAAACTTGGGATGTGCTGTTGTTCTTAAAATGACAGGGAAGTCATAACGACATTTGTGGTTTCATTCTGTATTGTTTCCCATCCAAAGTGACACAAAAAATGGACAAAATGTAATTTTGTTTCTGTGTTCTAATGAATGCTAAAGTGTAGAAATGAAAAAGAAAAAAAAAAGGCAACTGAAAGAGAAAACCAAATCAAAGCAAACAAATTTTCTCCATGCGCACCTCTAGGAAAAACAGGAATCTTTGCAGGTTGTAGTACTGATAGCACACCTAGATAAGAATGACTCAGCTCGTTTGAAAGAGGGACCAAGGTGGTCTTAAAAACTCAAGTACATCTTCTTCTTATAGTGGCCCAATAAAAGTTATCAAACTCTGCAAAGAATCCAGTCAATTAAGAAATTCTCAAAAACCAGTGTGCCACATCAGATAGAAGACAGATTCTTTCCTCTGCAAATATCAAAAGTCTAACCGGATCTCCGGGTCTGACGGTAGCGCTAGCTGAAAATAATTTGAGTTCCCATCTGTCTGACTTTTTGACCCTTTTCCTTTTCTTAAATGGGGTTTTCCGTTTGTGGAATTTCTTATGGGACTGCCTTGCCTCTGAGGTTGGCACCCTCATTTCAGGTATCCAAAGGGTAATTTTCCGTGAGTTCATGGTACCTGAAGGTCTGCGGATACAAATTCCGCATGGACTATTCCGTTGAACATCACAGCGGGCCGGTGCCAGTGGGGAGCAAAGCAGTGGAAAGCAGGCACTTGGCTTTCAAAACAAAATCCCTGTGCTTACTTTCTCCGGCTGGTCCCAGTTCTGCCCCTGTTACCCATAGGGAAAAATTCCCTGTGCTGACGGTAGTGCACATGCTTTTACCTGCAGAGGGCTGGCCTCGTTTTATAAAGGGGCCTTCTCCACCAAGAATCCCTTCATAAATTGTGCCCCCCCCCCCCCCCCCCCCGGCATATTCATTTGCTGTGCTCACAATTTTGTACATTAAGCATTTACTGGGATTAATAGATAGAGCCACATTCCAGATGTGGATAATAAAGTCCATTTCAATTATCAATAACATTTCTAGGAATATATAAAGTACTATGGTCACCTGTTGGTCCACTTAGATAAACAAAGGTCAACAAATAATTATGCCCGCTTATGTCGAGAACTTTTGACCTAGTCCGTTTTCTATAAGCAGTAAGTAGAGTACAATGTTCAAACATTATCAATGCATTTTAAAACCCACTTAGTAAATTAATAGGGATATAAAACCCAGGCCCCTTGGAGGGACGTAAATGATCACCAGTGATTATAATAGAACAAGTAATGCATACAAATGTGTTTAATCACTTTTAGATGGTCAGCTGTGTACACTAACCTAGGAGTTTGGATAAAGCGGGCACAATCTTAAGCAAAAGAGAGCCATTAGTTTTCAAGGAGAGATAAGCCTGCCATTAATTCCCTTCCACCAGCTGGAATCACTGCCGTTCTTAAAGAAAAAGGTTAAATTATTACCATTGCAATGAATATTAAAGCAGAACACATTTTGTGTCTTTATCGACGGGAGAAATTTTTGCAAACCTATATAACTCATAAAATGCAAATATAAATGAGACCAGGAAAACATGACAAGCTAGCTGTAAATTCTTACAATTAATCTTAAGGCATGGTTTCATTTACTGCTTTATGCAAGCAGATTCTCATATAAAGCCATCCCAGTCTTATAGGATTCACCTTAGAAATGATGCCAGGTGCTTGATTCTATCCACACAGCTAAAGAAAATGTCTGAAGCTGAGATGTTTGATTTGACTATTGGAATTTTGCAATCGCTTTTAACTGCAAAGGGAGGTCAAATTCTAAGATTTTGTCCCCAAAACATCATTAAATGAAAAATAATTAGCCTGAAATTAAATTTCACATATCCTGACAATATATTTTTGGCAGATGGAATCTGATCTCAGAGTTGTGCCAGGGTCATCAGAACTGAAGCAGATTTGGTGCTCAGCCGGGTTCCCAGGCAAGGTTACAGCCACCACATCTGTGACTCCCAAAGGTTGCACACGTGCCAGATTGAACAGCACTGCAGAAACTTTCATCTCAGTCAGAAGAGGAGGAAAC
Organism: Rhinatrema bivittatum; assembly: GCF_901001135.1. NCBI lineage: Eukaryota > Metazoa > Chordata > Amphibia > Gymnophiona > Rhinatrematidae > Rhinatrema > Rhinatrema bivittatum. The sequence continues at coordinate 52,062,793 of NC_042629.1, read as the reverse complement.
AGTGCTAGTAACACACAGCCAAGGCCGATGTGTCCCAGTATGTGAACTAGGTGGTTGCCTAGGGCATCAGCCATTAGGGGGCGGCAAAGAGCAGCCATGTGGGGCCGCGAGAAGAACCCATCCCACTTATGGCCAAGAGGAGTAGAAACTCAGCGGGCCACGAGCGGCACCCATCCTGCCTGCAGCCGAGAAAAGCAGACCCTCAGCGGGCCATGAGAAACACAGGCAAGAGAAATAGAGTCTTGGCGGGCCACGAACATTGCCTCTGTTTTTGTGTGTGAACAAGAGAGCAATGGTGTTAGTGACAGAGAGGAAGGGAGCCTGTGTAAGGGTGCGTGTGTGACTGAGAGAAGGAACCAAATGGGTAGATTTTAAAAGGGCACGTGTGCGTCCATAAACATACGCACTATTGTATAAAGTATACGCGCAGGTTATAAAATATTCTTCACATGCATATGTCTGCAGCTTTACATGCATATCTTGCTGAGAGAGAGAGATACTCTTTATAAGGCTCAGCCTGACACTCAATATATGGATCATTGTACAAATCAGAGACTGCATTGTACAAATCAACTTCTTTTCATCACTTATAAGGTCTAAAATTCTTTAATGATGTCAATTTTACAATGGATACCTCTGAATGTTTCTGTAACGCCATCACCCCTAACCCCAACCCACCTCTCGAAAACTCACCCCGAATCAAAGTGCCCCCCTTACAATAAGAACATAAGAAATTGCCATGCTGGGTCGGGCCAAGGGTCCATCAAGCCCAGCATCCTGTTTCCAACAGAGGCCAAATCAGGCCACAAGTACCTGGCAATTACCCAAACACTAAGAAGATCCCTTGCTACTGATGCAATTAAAAGCAGTGGCTATTTTCTAAGTCAACTTAATAGCAGGTAATGGACTTCTCCAAGAACGTCTCCAAACCTTTTTTAAACCCAGTTACACTAACTGCACTAACCACATCCTCTGGCAACAAATTCCAGAGCTTTATTGTGCGTTGAGTAAAAAAGAATTTTCCATATATTGAGTGTCAGGCTGAGCCTTATAAAAGAGTTTCTCTCTCTCTCTCACACCTGCTGAGGAGCTATAGCAAATTACATGCATCAGTGCTTGCACAGGTCCTGCGCACACCTTTAGTGTCCCACATTTGTAGAACAAGGGAGATTTTAAAAAATCATTTACTTGGGGAAATTAACCGTGAAGATCGCCCTCCCACAACCTAGCTGCAAGCTTCCACAGAGGGCCTACTATGAGATTTCCAAAATCCAGGCCGGATCTTAAAACCCCGGCGTGCGCATGTTCTATGATCGCGCGTCCCCGAGCGCGCGCACCGGGTAGCACGCATACATGGACGCACGCGTGTATTTTTTAAACATCTACCCCTCTGTGCGCATTATTGTGCATAGAAATCTCTCCCACAGGAGTGGGTGGGCACTTTGTAACCATGCCGATTTCAAAGGGGAACACACGCTCAAACTTGCCCTTTGTAAATCAGGTACAAAAAAAAAAGCCGCCGGCCCATGCTGCTCGTGGCGTTTGCACACCCCACCCCCCCCTTAAAACTCCAGCATTGGTCTTATTCCTTCACTCTGCCCATGTACTACAGCTTTTAGCAACAGTAATTGATTTGCACCAACCCACCCCCCACCCCCCTTTCCCTCCAAAGGCAAAGCAAATTAGGCAAATTAGTCACTGGAGCAATTTAAAAAACAAAACACTGGTAAGGCATCCAGAGAGGGGAGTTGGTATACAGAGCAATGCAGCCTGCATGAACCATATAAAGCCCCCAGCAGCTCTAGATGAACACGGCTTTTGGTCCAAGAACGCAGCCTGCGTACCTCTTGAAAGAAGTTGTCAGTTTAAAAATTAATTACACACAGAAAAGAAACCACATGGTTAAAGCATACATTTACAGCAAATTAAGCACTCAAACGTACACATCTTGGGCAGGTAACTAATAAACCCAAAAGCGCATATGGATAATTTGAAAGTTAGTGATGAGGTTTCACTAAAAGGTAACCTTTTCTAATTATCTGTATGCAATTTCAGTTTACTAATTAAGCACCCAAGCTGCACATTAGCTATTTTGAGAGCATAATTAGTTTTCATGTATATTTTTAACAGCATGGCATGTACCCATTTGTAATAAAAAAAAATTGCGGTGCTTGTTTATTGCAGGCTAAACAGTGTTCATTCCCTTTACACGTTTATCTGATTGGCTGCTTGACAAGGTGCTGTTTATTCCCAGGAAATGCAATGTTTCAGAAATATATCCACCATTCCCCACCCAAAGCTCACAGAACGTCCATTCTGGCTTTCAAAGCAATAACCTCCACTCCAAACTTTTTCTAAATTGTTTGCCACTTAGAACAAAGAAAAACATAAGGGAAGTTTTCAAAGGTATTTACGTGGGGGGGAATGACCTGACTGAAAATGTTCTCTCCTTAAATGCGGCTAAAAGTACCCACGGGTTCCATCAGTGCGTGCAGTTGCCTGCCGCTTTAAAAAGAGGCATTCTTGCAAGCCGGCGCACATCCATTTGATTTTCAGCTGAACGCGGGCTATTTTGCCGTCTGTCCTGCCTCCCACCTCAGCCACTGGCACAGACAGCAGGTACAGAGTACGTTGACGCCTATAACGCCATGCGTTCTGCACTGGCACATTTTGAAAAGGGATCAAAGCAGGCAGTTCGACTTTGAAATCCTGCGAAAGGTTCACGTGTTTGCAATTACGCTGGCTGCTTGCATCCATTTTTTCTCTCTCTATCAGCTCGATACAGTAACATTCAGTTGAAGATTTCTCGTCTGTAACGAGCTCGCTGCGCACAATTCGGACGCGTAAGGCAAACCAGCGATATAGTCTCCAGTTTTGCGCGTCCGTAGCGCTTCTTAAAACAGATGCGTAACCCTTCCCCACCCGGCATGTAAATGAACGAATTAGCTGTATAATGAAGGAATTAGCTATTCCCCTCCGATACCGTAACGCGCGCTCAGGTTATCTCATTAGTAACGCACTGTTTTGCCGCGGCCGTAACATGTTAGTTTACCGCCTCCCCCTAGTAGGAGTTAGGACTGTGAGTCTAGTAACAAATCCATCGACACCGCTTAAGACACTCAAAAACAATAAAACACAATAAAAAAAAAAAGCGATACAGAGATGATCGAGAAAATGTAATGATGTGGGACACATAAAACCTGTCAGAAAAAAAAATAAAAATTTTTAAATACCTGTCGGAGGGCCGCGTGGGTCCAGGCGGCCGGCGGCGGCAGGAGCCGGGTGGTCGCGTGTTAAATCTAGGCCGCGGGCGGGTGGGTGCCTGTTCACTAACTCCCCGATACTCTCCTCTAATCGCATGCAAATGCATGCCGCGGCTTTAAAGCGGTAGGGAAGGGTTATGCCCGCGTAACCCATTTTACTGTATAGGCGCTTAATACAGCGCCTATACAGTAACCAGGGTGCGCTGGTACCTGTCATTTCAAATGTCATTTCAAATGACATTTGAAATGACAGGCACCATGAAGTGAAAAAAAAAAATACCAAAAATATCTAAAAACCTGAGTGTTCAAAAAAAAAATAAAAATTTTAAATACCTGTCGGAGGGCCGCGTGGGTCCAGGCGGCTGGCGGGCGGCGGCGGGAGCCGGGTGGTCGCGTGTTTAATCTAGGCCGCGGGCGGGTGGGCGCCTGTTACAGGCGGCGGGGGCGGGTGGACACGCGTTAGTTCGAGACGGCCGGCGGACGGGCGGCGGCGGGTGGTCGCGTGTTAAATCTAGGCCGGGTCGCACAGGCGCGCATTCATTCATCCAGGCGGAGGAGCCGGCGGCGAAAGCAGCTGGCTCCGCCTGAATGAATGTGCGCCTGTGCGACCCCTGCTGTGACTGCCTTGAGAGCCGAATCGCAGGGGTCGCACAGGCACGCATTCATTCAGGCGGAGCCAGCTGCTTTCGCCGCCGGCTCCTCCGCCTGGATGAATGAATGCGCGCCTGTGCGACCCGGCCTAGATTTAACACGCGACCACCCGCCGCCGCCCGCCCGCCGGCCGTCTCGAACTAACGCGTGTCCACCCGCCGCCGCCGCCTGGAACAGGCGCCCACCCGCCCGCGGCCTAGATTAAACACGCGACCACCCGGCTCCCGCCGCCGCCCGCCAGCCGCCTGGACCCACGCGGCCCTCCGACAGGTATTTAAAAATTTATTTTTTTTTGAACACTCAGGTTTTTAGATAAGAACATAAGAACATAAGAACATAAGAAAATGCCATACTGGGTCAGACCAAGGGTCCATCAAGCCCAGCATCCTGTTTCCAACAGTGGCCAATCCAGGCCATAAGAACCTGGCAAGTACCCAAAAACTAAGTCTATTCCATGTAACCATTGCTAATGGCAATGGCTATTCTCTAAGTGAACTTAATAGCAGGTAATGGACTTCTCCTCCAAGAACTTATCCAATCCTTTTTTAAACACAGCTATACTTACTGCACGAACCACATTCTCTGGCAACAAATTCCAGAGTTTAATTGTGCGTTGAGTAAAAAAGAACTTTCTCCGATTAGTTTTAAATGTGCCCCATGCTAACTTCATGGAGTGTCCCCTAGTCTTTCTACTATCCGAAAGAGTAAATAACCGATTCACATCTACCCGTTCTAGACCTCTCATGATTTTAAACACCTCTATCATATCCCCCCTCAGTCGTCTCTTCTCCAAGCTGAAAAGTCCTAACCTCTTTAGTCTTTCCTCATAGGGGAGTTGTTCCATTCCCCTTATCATTTTGGTAGCCCTTCTCTGTACCTTCTCCATCGCAATTATATCTTTTTTGAGATGTGGCGACCAGAATTGTACACAGTATTCAAGGTGCGGTCTCACCATGGAGCGATACAGAGGCATTATGACATTTTCCGTTTTATTCATCATTCCTTTTCTAATAATTCCCAACATTCTGTTTGCTTTTTTGACTGCCGCAGCACACTGAACCGACGATTTCAATGTGTTATCCACTATGACACCTAGATCTCTTTCTTGGGTTGTAGCACCTAATATGGAACCCAACATCGTGTAATTATAGCATGGGTTATTTTTCCCTATATGCATCACCTTGCACTTATCCACATTAAATTTCATCTGCCATTTGGATGCCCAATTTTCCAGTCTCACAAGGTCTTCCTGCAATTTATCACAATCTGTTGTGATTTAACTACTCTGAACAATTTTGTGTCATCTGCAAATTTGATTATCTCACTCGTCGTATTTCTTTCCAGATCATTTATAAATATATTGAACAGTAAGGGTCCCAATACAGATCCCTGAGGCACTCCACTGTCCACTCCCTTCCACTGAGAAAATTGCCCATTTAATCCTACTCTCTGTTTCCTGTCTTTTAGCCAGTTTGCAATCCACGAAAGGACATCGCCACCTATCCCATGACTTTTTACTTTTCCTAGAAGCCTCTCATGAGGAACTTTGTCAAACGCCTTCTGAAAATCCAAGTATACTATATCTACCGGTTCACCTTTATCCACATGTTTATTAACTCCTTCAAAAAAGTGAAGCAGATTTGTGAGGCAAGACTTGCCCTGGGTAAAGCCATGCTGACTTTGTTCCATTAAACCATGTCTTTCTATATGTTCTGTGATTTTGATGTTTAGAACACTTTCCACTATTTTTCCTGGCACTGAAGTCAGGCTAACCGGTCTGTAGTTTCCCGGATCGCCCCTGGAGCCCTTTTTAAATATTGGGGTTACATTTGCTATCCTCCAGTCTTCAGGTACAATGGATGATTTTAATGATAAGTTACAAATTTTTACTAATAGGTCTGAAATTTCATTTTTTAGTTCCTTCAGAACTCTGGGGTGTATACCATCCGGTCCAGGTGATTTACTACTCTTCAGTTTGTCAATCAGGCCTAGCACATCTTCTAGGTTCACCGTGATTTGATTCAGTCCATCTGAATCATTACCCATGAAAACCTTCTCCATTACGGGTACCTCCCCAACATCCTCTTCAGTAAACACCGAAGCAAAGAAATCATTTAATCTTTCCGTGATGGCCTTATCTTCTCTAAGTGCCCCTTTAACCCCTCGATCATCTAACGGTCCAACTGACTCCCTCACAGGCTTTCTGCTTCGGATATATTTAAAAAAGTTTTTACTGTGAGTTTTTGCCTCTACAGCCAACTTCTTTTCAAATTCTCTCTTAGCCTGTCTTATCAATGTCTTACATTTAACTTGCCAATGTTTATGCTTTATCCTATTTTCTTCTGTTGGATCCTTCTTCCAATTTTTGAATGAAGATCTTTTGGCTAAAATAGCTTCTTTCACCTCCCCTTTTAACCATGCCGGTAATCGTTTGCCTTCTTTCCACCTTTCTTAATGTGTGGAATACATCTGGACTGTGCTTCTAGAATGGTATTTTTTAACAATGACTACGCCTCTTGGACATTTTTTACTTTTGTAGCTGCTCCTTTCAGTTTTTTTCTAACAATTTTTCTCATTTTATCAAAGTTTCCCTTTTGAAAGTTTAGCACGAGAGCCTTGGATTTGCACACTGTTCCTTTTCCAGTCATTAAACCAAATTTGATCATATTATGATCACTATTGCCAAGCGGCCCCACCACCGTTACCTCTCTCACCAAGTCCTGTGCTCCACTGAGAATTAGATCTAAAATTGCTCCCTCTCTCGTCGGTTCCTGAACCAATTGCTCCATAAAGCTATCATTTATTCCATTTTGGTATTTTTTTTTTCACTTCATGGTGCCTGTCATTTCAAATGTCATTTGAAATGACATTTGAAATGACAGGTACCAGCGCACCCTGGTTACTGTATAGGCGCTGTATTAAGCGCCTATACAGTAAAATGGGTTACGTGGGCATAACCCTTCCCTACCGCTTTAAAGCCGCGGCATGCATTTGCATGCGATTAGAGGAGAGTATCGGGGAGTTAGTGAAGAGAACTGTGCGTGCGGGGAGGAAGGGTGCGCCTGACACTGCCGCACTGTTATTACCGCGGCCTTACAGGATCGACCCGTATGTGATATACATCATTACTAAGGTTATAGAGCATGCATCCATGGGTAGGCCTATTCAGGGAGTAGAGGGCAAATGAACGATTTAATTTTGCATTCAAGCTAAATTGTAATCCAAATAGGATAGCCAATATAAAAAGAGATATCCAGATCCTAGATGAGTAGATTTCCTAATTACTTTATAGTTTAATGAAGTTTTGGGACATGGAAATTCCATTGGATTCCATTTTCCACACCAAATCTGAGAAATACTTTTATCCAGAAGGAGCTGTGGTTGCACCTACTGACACTGACCTGCTAGAAACTGGCAGGAGAGGGAGGGGGCCTGGCTAAAGTGCTCTGTGCTGTGTTTGACCACCTTGTCTCACATGTAATCCTTGTGTCCCCTTATGATAAAGTCATCGAACCAGCATTTTAAGTATAAAAACAAAGCTCACGGAAAGCTGGGGAACTCTATAAAGAACCAGCAGGGCCTTACTTCATAAAGCTTTTGTCTCTAGTCAGCATGGGATTTATTTACTGTTTGGGATCCTGCCTGGTGCTCGTGACCTGGCTTGGCCACTGTTGGAAACAGGATGCTGGGCCTAACGGACCTTCGCGCTGATCCAGTATGGCAACTTCTTATGTTCTTATGTAATGTGAAAAGAGTCTTATGTTTCTTTTCTTTCGGCTTGGAAACTGAAGCCTGACTGCTATAACATGTAACTAATCCTTAGAGCCAAAATGTTGACTTACAGGGGCAATTTTCCATACTTTTTACCTGTAGACTTTGCCCCCAAATTTCAAAACCAAAATAAGTGTGTCCTTTTCTTTTGAACTTTGCAATGGGTACATTCTTGCAATGGGTACATCGTACCCACAGAAATTTCACCTGCCTTTTCCGTGGCTCCTTTTTGCATTGAAAATAGCGTGCAAAGAGTTGAAAATGCCATCTGCGTGCATTATTTCCCCTGCCTTTCCCCAAACACGACCCCGGGAAGAGATCCTCTGAATGTGACCACAAGTTCCCGTGTTGCGGGACCAAGTACGCGACTTTCAGCCACACTGAGGGCCAGCATTTATCAGCCGGCCGATCTGCCTGTGTAAATGGCTTTGAAATGTACCCTCTCCAGTCATATATTTAATTTTAAAACTATATCCTATGGCTACCAGGAAAGATTAGATTAACCACATCAGAAAAATGCTAGCAAAGTAAATTAAAAAAAAAGGTTAGGCAATAATATGTCACGTTATAGTCTTTTAATTCTTCAAAAAGAAAAAAAAAGGACCACCATCAAGGATTTATATAATAATTTATGCATAGTCACTTATGATGTTACTATAATTACAATATCTGTGCCTCAAACTAATTTACATTTAATTTTCTTCTTGGCTGTCTCTGTTCTATATCATTCTTAAGGTGAAATAAGAAAAGATTTTGAAATTATCTCTAAACTTCAAAAAAACTAAACTCATAGTTTAGGTCATACCCCAACTATGCAACTTCCCATTACAATCAGATACGCTAATCAGACTCTTCCTATAGCACAAGTAGTTCGCAACCTTGGAGTCATTCTTGGCTCATCTCTTTCTGTCCATCAACAGATCAAAGCAGTAGTCAGAACATTTTATGCTAAGCTACATCTTCTGTGGCATTTAAAGCCCTTTCTTGATCCATCCGACTTTGCAGGCATTGATCCACCATGGTCTAGATTATTGTAACTCTCTGTACACAGGCCTCCCACTTTACTTTATTAGACCCTTACAACTGGTACAGAACTCAGCTGCGCGCCTGCTCTCTGGCACAAGATATCACGGTCATAATCACTCCGGTTTTACAACAGCTCCATTGGTTGCTTGTTCAACAGTGAATACAAAATAACCTTGCTGTAATAATCCATAATCTCCTTACTAATATTACCTCTCCCCGGATCCGCTCCACCCGTAAACTGTATACTCTACTCTGTACTCTTCGATCATCCTCCCAATTTCTGTTTGACATTCCTTCCCTCTGGTCAGCCTGCCTATCAGTAACTCGCGAGAGGACCTTTTCAATAGCAGGGCCGACACTATAGAACTTTCTTCCTCTTTCCGTATGCTCTCTGAAGGATGCTAAGGAATTTAAGAAAGCTCTGGCAACTTATTTATTTAAAGCAGCCTTTCCAGCACCCACCTAACTCTCCGCTCTTTGAAGCTGGCACCAAACTTGACTGCATGTATTAAGCAACTGTTTAAGCACCTTTACCCTTTACTTCACAGGCTGCACAGATGGTTGAATATGTTTTGTTTACTTCTATTGTCGAGTTATTGTGATGCCTATTAATTTTATGTATGTTATTTTATGTACCCTGCCCTGACCCTTGGAGGGTGCGGGGATATAAATACTTTTAAATAAATAAATAAAGCTTCTCCTATTCTGTCGTGCATCTTAGTAACTGTGCTTTCTGTTAATCTGCACCATCCTGGTGTGTTCAAATGTAGCAACGCTGTTTCAGTGGAGAGGAGGTTCTAGAGCAAGCAGTTTGTGATATGAGGCTGGAGCGGCACAGATTCAGGAATAACGTAGGAAAATGTTTCTTCACAGAAAGGGTGGTAGATGAATGGAACAGCCTCCCTTTGCAGGCAATGTGGGTAAAAGCAGTAACAGAAGTCAAGAAAGCCTGGCATAAGCATAGAAGATCCACTAGTGGTGAAGGAGTGAAGGCAAAACCACAGTTGACCTGGTTTTGTAGTACTTTGGTAGGAAGGGAAAAAGAGCCTTGTGCTTGTCTGCAGTCCTGACCTATGTTAAAAGTAACACTAAGGGATTTAATTAGCGTAAGTTTTAAACTTGAGAGTAGTGCTGCCGAACATCAAGGCTTCAACCATGAGTCCAATAAACATGTGTGCATTTTTCTATGTTTGAACATGAAAGAGCCTTTCTCAGAGGAGACCTGCAAAAACAGGCCAGTTCTAAAGAAGTGAAGAACCCCTCTTGTTAACTCCCCCCTCCCTCTACTGCAGAACCTTGAGAAAGACAAAAAGCCAAGGACAACCAGGAGGAACCACAAACTATTCTAGGTCCAAAAATGGAAGCAGAAGTGGAAACAGCCAGACAAATTTTACAGTGCAGTTCATTGAAGATTTTAATGCGATTAGAAGCATGTGTTTAAAACACACAAACCTTATCCTACTAGGCAAGTAGGAACCCATCAAGTTAAATTATCAGAGATCTCCCTAACACATACAGGGGTTGATATTAAGACCCATGCGTGCACGTCCATGCGGGCAGTTCCCGGCGCACACACACGGATGTGCTGATTTTATAACATGCGCAAGTCGCTGCATGCATGTTATAAAATACAATGTCTGCGCACACATACATACCAGATTTTAACATCTGCATGTGAATCTGCGGTGGCCCGCGTTTCACGCACATGGGGGAGGGGAATTTTCAAATTATGCGATCACCCTTTTTTTCAATTCTTTCCCAGTCCGCTCCAATTAAGGAGCGGACTTGGAGGGAACGTTCCTATCCCTAACCCTACCCTTCCTACCTTTCCCCCTCTCCTTCCTGACCCCTAAACCTACCCTAACTAACCTACTTTTGTTTTTTATTTATGAACTTACCTGCTCCTTTGAACAGTAGTAAGTTCTGCGTGCCGGCTGGCTGCTGGCATGCGCTTCCCTGGGACAGCGGCTAATGGTGCTGTCTTGGCCCGCCCCCTCACCCCGCCCCTTCTCGTCCAGACCACGCCCCTAGCCTGCCCCTTTTGCAGGGCCTGGCACTTCTGCGCGTAACAGGGGTTACGCGCTTGGCAGGGCCCATTCTAAAATGCGCGCAGCGCGTGCATGGCCCGGCCATACACGTAACCCCCGGTTTTTATGTGTGTGGCCCTTTTAAAATCGGGCTGACAAGGAGTAGAGTGTTTTGAAGAAAATAGCTAGCATTGTTGGAGGGTAATTTTCAGTGTTCTACAGAAGGCTACAGTCTGCCTATGTCCAATTTGAAAATTAGCATGTATGCGCAGAATGCTGCACAGCAAACGCAGACACGTCTACACCTGCTCATTAATAGATGTAAATGTGTGCATGCAGATTTACACACACTTTAAAAAATTGTATTTCTTAACTTCATTATTTATTTATAAACATTTAATATTCCGCCTTAAGCAAGCTGATCTCAAGGAGGATTACAACCGATTTATGGAAGGGTTCTTATACATTAGCATTTACATTTATATTAAGTAAAGGGAAATTCCAGGAAGGGTGTAAGGGAGGTAGAAAACGAAGAGGTGTAGAGAGGCTAACTAGAGGGGACACAAGGTGAAGTAGTAGTTGGGATTGTTAGGTGCCGTGGGTACAGGGAGATGGAAGATGCACTGGAAAGGGTGGATAGGAAGCACCTGGTGTGTGGGGGAAGGAGAATTAAAGTGGGGGAGAGCCCAAGGGAGGACACAGCTGAGAGGACAAGTTGAATGGTAAAATCACAAAGGAGACTTTGTGGACACAGTAGTCACAGGCATTGCAGTTAAGGACAGGCTTGGCTGAATAGCCAAGCCTTGGTTTTCTTTCTGAAAGCAAGGTAGGAAGTCTCAAGATGGAGAGGTACTGGCATCTTATTCTCCAGTTTTGGGGCAAAGCAACCGAACGTGCAGAGACCGGTGCAAGACAATCTTGCAAAAGCCGGGGGAGAGGAGGAAAGGAGGGCTTAATCGTGAGGAATGAAAAGGCAGTGTAAGATAACAGGAGTTGGGCGAGGTGATCCGGGGCCGTGTTATTTACACATCTGTAGGCAAAGCAAAGAGTTTAGAAATGTATCCATATTCGTCTGGGAGCCAGTGCAATTGTTTCAAGATTGGTGTTAGGCGATTGTTGCTTTGACCCCAACCAGAAGTCTTGCAGCTGTACTTTGCAGGAGTTGGAGGCATTTAAATGCTGTCCCTGCCTGAACGCCAGCCCCTAGAACGCTTCCTTCCAATGCACAGAAAAGTATACCCGGGAAGGCTTCTACGTATACTTTATGCACTCAACTGCCCCCCGCCCCCCCCCCCCCCCCCCCCCCACCCCGGTCAATTTTCAAAAGCCCATTTATGCACATAAAGCCAGATTTGATGTGCTCAAATGCTTTTGAAAATCAGGCCCTTGATGTAAAATCCCAGTTCCTTCTTGGCTCCACATTCACCAACAATAATTGCCCTGAGCAGATCATTGTCGAAACAACCCAGGATTTATGATTCGCTCTTTCCTGCTTCTTTCTGACCTCTGAACAGCATCAAATTTCCTGTTAGAAATGCTGATGAACCATTACAGGTTGCTGTAGTAATGTAGGGACCTGCAGATGTGTTGGTATCTAACGTACATAATCTCTGAAAGGAAAACAGACATTCCTATTTGACAGCGAATATTTGACCTAAATCTATTTGCTGGTGGCCTGCCTTTTTCCTGCATTTTGCATTTCACTGACAACTGAACTTTGGAAATAATTACCCTTACTATGCTCTCCTCCTGGATTGAAGTAACGTGATTTGAGTACTGAACGATATAAGCACCAGGCAAACACAAAAAACAGTAAGGATTCCATTTTCAAAAAGATGGATGGATTGCACACTAGTTTATTTCAGCCATTTACTCAAAGTGCAATGCAACATAGACAGAGGTGACCCTTTTTTTCTCCCATCCCTCTTCCTCGTCGCAATAAATACATCTTTAAACATTCCTGGGATAAAAACAGGTCGCAGCTTCATTAACATGTAGGGAACTCCTGTCCCATCATATGGTGGATTTGCTTTGGCGAGGAGTAAGTACATCCCCTGACAAAGGAGAACGTTTCACTACTGAGAGGAAGTTGTAGTTTTGTGTTCTGTCAGTAGGTGGCAGTGCAGAACCTTTTGCAGGAAAGTTTAGCCAAAGTTCTCCCCTGGTGGAGAAAGGAGATAGAGAGACAAGCTCCTGCTTCTCCTATAAGGAGGCGGGTGCTCCTCAGAATCTGGAAAGCAGGAAGGGAGCATTCTAAGCTTTACCCTGCTCCTATCTCCCTCCTCAACAGTAAGGGCTCTAAGACGTCTGCTGGTCTGGGGGGGGGGGGGGGGGGGGGTGGGAGAAGGTTTTGTTTTTTTTTGTTTTTTTTTTTAAACCCTGGTGGTGGGGGCCCCAGTCAGATATTTTTTCCTTTCTTTTTCTTTTTCATTTTGCTTTTCGTTTCAATTAAAATAAATGGAACAAACAACAAATGAGACAAAAATGAAAAATAATAATATATATACAAAATGAAAAAATGAAAACATTTTCAGGGCACACCTGTAGTAACCTTACCTCTACCTCAAAGAAGCAGGTGACCGCCCCTTCGATTATACTAAGTGGATTTCACCATATTTTTGTCAGGGCTGGCTTGTCATTCCCACAGCTCTGAAACTAAGAAGAATTGTCCCTTAGTATTCATGATGGGCTAAGTTTTGGTCTCTACTTGGTTTTTGATTCAGGAATCTGTTTTTGTTTTCTTGCTCAATTTGTGTTTAGAGTATCTCAGTTTTCTCTTATGGGGGGCAGTGTCTGCAAATGGGTTTGTTTTGTGCACACCTTGACAAGAATGAACCTCATTCAGAAGCGATGGCATATTGGGGATGATCTCAGTCCATCTTAGTAATTGCATTGTACTAAAGAGAGTCTCCTTCTGGCGTTCATAAGGGCCGATGTGCAGTTGGACTCGCATTTCAGAAACTGTAGAATAACCCTTGATGCAAACCAGCGTGTAACTAATAGTGCTCATCACATGCAAATGTCATGTAGATGAGGCTATTAGCTATTACCCCCTTGCGCCCGGCGTGCATGTTTTAACATGCAAAAATGAACACCAGCCCCGGAGCTGGCATTAAGTATTGAAGCACCCCAAAGCTCCACAGTAAAGCAAAAAATAATGTTTTTCTGTGGTTCCTCCTACTTAATACTGTCACGATACTAAGTAGGAGGAACCACAGGAAGCAGCATGAAAAAAAAATCTTGCCAGCGGTCAGGTTAGGAAAACGGATGCTTAATTTATCAGTGTCCGATTTCCTAACCCGTGGCTCTGTGCGGGTTAGGAAAACGGACGCTTGATAATTGAGCGTCTGTTTTTCTACCCCATGCACAGCCACATCTCCTGGACGCCTGATGCCATGGACGTGCTGGGGACACACGATTTATCCTGGTGCATTCTTTTTAGCCCAGTAGCTCATTTGTCTATTGCATCGGGCGCCCAGGAGAGGGGGATGGGAGTGTATTGAAAAATGTGCGTCCAGTTTGAGGAACCAAGAGGCAGTGTAAGATAACAGGAGTTGGGCGAGGTAATCCGGGGCCGTGTTATTTGCGATCTTACCCGTTTGTGTCTGATTTCATCGTATTCTTTGGTTTTAGTTCATTCTTATTTTTTTTTTTATTTGTGGTCTTTGCAGAAACATGAATATTTAGTTTTATGCATGATTTCAATTTTCTTGATGTTACAACTTATCTTCTGAATATTTTTTCTCAGATCAGAGTAAGATTTTCTATTTTTCCCATAATTGTAAAGATTAATATAAAAAAGGAAAAAAAAGGTACCCATTAAAAAAAAAAATGAAGTGCATGAATGGCCTACAGAAGAGATTTAAAGGAGGTTATTCACAATATCGCTGTGAAAGGGGGAGGTATTGCTGCTAGGGAATTTCAATCTGCCAGATGTTGATTGGTACATCCAGACTGTGCTATCTTCGAGAATCCTGGATTCTCTGCAAGGAGAACTGCTCTGTCAGTTGGTAATGGATCCCCCATGGGAGAGGGCGAAACTGGACTGAGCACTTACCAACAGGGACAGTATCTCTATTGTTGCAGTGGGTGATCATCTGGGATCCAGTGATCACCAGATGATGCAGTTCAGTACTAGAGGATAACTTTCAAACAAATGTGTGCACTAGCATATATACACATTTATGGCTGCAAGCAGATCTACGGTAGTATTTTATAATCCACGCATATGATATACACGTGTATCTCTATCCCGCAACATATGCGCATATGTAGGTTATGTGCAAATACATGCAATGCATTGAAATAATGTATATCAATGCATTGAACATGTGCAGTTTTCCTCTTTTAAATACATATATACAAAACTTTTACACACAAAAATAAAGTAGGACTTGCTTGCATAAATCAGGATATACATGAGTTGGTATATTTTAAAACATGCGTGCATCTAGGAAATTAGCAATTAGTCCACCAGTTCACCCAGTCCTTTGCCAGGTCATCGAGAGCCTCCTGGTTCTTCAGCCTGAGCTCCCCCGAGTTGAACCAGACCTCTCACCCTGTCAGTACTACACAAGAAACACATTTAATATAATTTATGTTAAATAATTATCAGGTATAAAGTTACACCAGTAAATTGGCAAATCTACCTGCGTGTCTTTTAAAATAGCTACTTACGTGTGTAAATGCTGGCCCCGCCCCAGAATGCTCTTAGACAACCACTAGTTTATGCGCAAAAGTGAATATGCATGCGTATTTTGGGCTTTTATAAAATACAGAATGCGTAAATAGAGACTACTTACAAACGTGTGTACTAATCTTTACAGGCATAACGTTTGAAAAAGTCACCCCTTAAAGTGCAAGATTTGAAGGTTCATTCAAAGACAAAGGTCTTAGACTTCAGGAAAACTAATTTTGCTAAAATGGGGAAGTACCTCATGGAGTCACTAGCGGGATGGGAAAATCTGGGGGAAGCAGAAGGGCAGTGGGGGCAAAACTGAAAGGGGATAACATTAAGAAAGGAAATAAAGGAAAGAGGAAAAGGAGGCTGCTATGGCTTTCTAAAGAAGCAGCTGAAAAGGTAAGAGAGGGGAGGTTAATGTTCATGAACTACAAGAGACACAGAAAGAGGGTGAAAGGCAACAATATCTGGAAAAGCTAAGAGAAGAGAGGAAAGTAGTCAGGAATGCAAAAATACAAATGGAATTAAAAATAGCAAGTACAGTAAAAAAGAGAGACAAGACTTTGTTTTTGCTTTTTTTTAGATAAGTTAGTGAAAGAAGGAAGTGTAAAATGGCATTGTGAGATTCAGAGGTGAAGGGAAGGAATATGTAGAGGCTGATGAGGAAAAAGCAAAATTGCTTCACAAATTATTTCTGTTTGATGTTCATTATGGAAGGGCCAGGAGCAAGATCATATAAAATGAACCCAAATCAGATTGGAAGTGAGGTAGCCCTCAACTGATTTTCATAAAAGGATGTTCATGAGGAGTAACTAAACTTAAAACCGATAAGGCGATGGGGCCAGATAGGATGCATCTAAGGATACGAAGGGAATTTAGAGAAGTCCTGGCAGCTCTGCTAGCTGACCTTTTCAATGCTTCTATAGAGTTGGGAGTAGTTCTGGAGGACTGCAGACAGGCGGATGTGGTTCCTATTCATAACGGTGGAAGTAAGGAAGAGGCTGAGAACTACAGGCCAGTTAGTTTGGCTTCTGTGGTGAACAAATTAATGGAATTGCTGCTAAAACAGAGGGTACTGCAGTTTCTGGAATCCAATGGATTGCAAGATCCAAGGCAACCTGGTTTTACAGATCTTGTCCAACCAATCTGAACAGTTTTGGATCAAGGGAGAGTGCTAGATATAATGCACTTGGATTTCAGTAAGATCTTTGACATGGTTCTGCATAGGCAACTTATAAATAAATTGAGCGCTTTTGGTATGGACCTTAGAGTGACTGACTGGTTACAAACTGGTTGAATGGGAGGCAGGGTAGTTATAAATGGAGTTCACTCTGAGGAGGAGGGCATTACTAGTAGAGAGCCTCAGGGTTCAGTCCTTGGACAGATTCCTTTCAATATTTTCATCATCAACATTGTGGAAGGGTTGTCAGGAAAGGTTTGTCTTTTTGCTGATGATATTAACATCTGCAACAGGGTAGATAGCCAGGAAATTGTGGAAAATATGAGGAGGGATCTAGTGAAGCTGAGGAATGCTCTAGGATCTGGCTGCTAAGATTTAATACTAAAAAATGCAGAGTAATGAATTTAGGCTGCAAAAACCTAAGGAAAAGGTACAGTACTTCTAAGCATGAAAGAAGATTGGGATCTGGGAGTGACTTGTAGCTGATGATGTTAAGGTGGTCAAATGGGAATAAAGCAATAGCAAAAGCCAAAAAGATGCTTGGCTGCATAAGGAGAGGAATTGTTAGCAGAAAAATGGAGGTGATATTGCCCCTGAATAGGTCCCTGGTGATACCATTTAAAATACTGGGTACAATTTTGGAGACCACACCTTCAAAAGGGTATAAATTGGTTGGAGTCTGTCCAGCAGGTGGCTACTAAAATGGTCAGTGATCTTTGTTCTAAAGCATATGATGAAACTCAAAAACATGTTCACCCTAGAGGAAAGGTGAGATAGGGGAGATATGACAGACATTTAAAAATCTCAAAGGCTTCCACGCACAGAAGGGGAGCCTCTGTGAACGGAAAGGAGGCTCTAGAACGAGGGGTCATGAGATGAGGGTGAAAGGGGGTAGGAAATTTCTTTAAAGAGAGGGTGGTGGATGCATGGAACAGCCTCTCAGTGGAAGTGGTGGAGACAAAAACAGTATCTGAATTCAGGAAAGCCTGGGATAAATACAGGGGAACTCTAAAGGAGTGATGAGAATTATAAAGCTAATGGGCTGATGGGCAGACTAGGTAGACCTTTTTGGCCATCCTGTTTCTATGTTTTATGTAGCCAGTTGCGGAAGCATTTGCTTTGTACCCAGTCTGAAAACAGAGCCCCACCCACCCACCCACCACCTCTCCCTGGGCATTAGATGTATGAAGAATCAGGACGAAGGACTTCTAAAATCCATCAGCCTTGGGAGTGGGGAGAGCTTGCCTTGCAATTAATCAATGAAAGTTATGAATTTGAACAAGAGTCCACAAAACAAGGTCATGCTTTTCTGCTTTCCTCGGTTCATCTTCTCCATTTAAACACAGAAATAGCTCGCAGCCTCGGCAAAAGTACTAACCCTGGTGTTAAAGCTAACTGTGACATGAAAGCTGCAGCACCAGCAGGGCACTATCAAAAGCTTCTCTACCAGATCCAGGGGTCCGACAATGGCTTTTCCTTCAGCTGAGGAAATTATTTTAAACTGTTTTTCGGAAACTGTGCTTATTTTAAAAGTTAAACATATATTCTGCGCGGTGCAGATAATTACATCAGAGAAAAGTGTTTGAGGGACTGGATAATTTTTTTCCTTAAAGTACAATCAGAGAAAACTTTTCTGAGGTATAGTTGCAATTTTAAAAGTAATAATAATAATTTTCCTAATAAAGGTCATACTATTGACTAGGTTACAACGGCAGACTTAAAATGGCTTTGGCTAGGCTCAGCGTGCAACTTACTTAAGGACCACCTGAGAGTTGATAGAATACCAGCAAAGCAAATAACTTCTGCCCAGGGCTTTTTACTTCAAACATGCTTTAAAGAAACAAAAAAACACTCCTTTAAAATGAAGTGATTCATTTTAGCACTTTCAAAAACAACAAGGTTTAAGTTTGGCAGTACAATTTTCAAAGCAGTGGAGCTGCATCAAAATGGATTAACATACTCAGGGTGAGATTTACTAAGCTGAGGTATTAACCCTGGAGGGAAAAAATACCACGGGATTCACTATCCTGTGGTACATGGTATTTTTTCCCAGTGATAAAATACTGCTGGAAAAAATGCCACATCTCAGGACCACCACCCTTAGGCCTAGATTCTCTCCAAGCAAGAGTCCAAACCCCTGGGGGTCTTATGAAACCTCCTTTCCCAACCCCTGTTCTACCCTGAGGCAGCAAAAATGTTAAACAAATACAAATAAACGTGGCCCTCTGCCAGCCTCGTTCCCCCCCCCCCCCCCCCCCCCCGTAGCAAACCCTCCCTCCCTTGATATGCAGGGCTGGTGCTTCCATCAGGCAAACCAGGCAGTTAGCTACAGCGCCAAAGGTTTTAGGGTGGCAAGATCCCACTAGCACAAGGCCCAGAGAGGGAACACCAGTACTGCCAAAGAAGGAAGCACTGTGCTGGAGCTGCTGCCGATAGGTAAGCTGGGGGTGGAGAAGGGAGTGCATGATCAAAGGTTCGCCTAGGACACCAAATACTCTTGTACTGGCCCTGTTGGCTGCAAAATTTTGTCCTCCATCTCCACATATCTTCTTACCTCTCCCCCCAGGCTCCCTTCTTCCACCCACCTGGACCCTAGATCCATGTGCTGGGCCATCCCCTAGCAGTGTGTTGGACTGGCTCTGTCGTAATAGGGGCCCTGAGGCCAGTGGGAGCCATTTTATAAATGGAACTGTTGGAGAGGCCGCACATGAATCACTCTAAATACCTGATAGAATCATTAAGATCTTTTTAGGAAAAGTTATCAACTTGTCGTTGCTTCATTAACCTCAACTCGCCAAAAGACCTTTTGCTGCTATACATCAGAGTTCAGGAACAAGCTTCCTCTAAAGGTTCGAGAGGAAACCATTATTTGAAATTCTGGAAACAAGTGAACTTATGGCTTTTTTGGTTTGCTAAGGAAGAATCTTTGGATAGTAATCAAGTTAACGGAAGAGACAGAGGTATGCGAATAGGGAAGAGGTTGACAGTTTATGCCAAGAATTATTAGAACTGGTCCAGAGTATATTTTGAGGACTGGCAATTAATGTTTTATGATTTGCCTGGGGGTGGCTTTGCTCTCTGATGCACATTTGGGGTTGTTATGTGGATTTTTAGTGTTATGTGTTATTGATAATGCTATTAAATTGTTTTTACTGTCTATAATATTACTGTCTGATTTGCCTTCAGGCAGCAAGGAAAAGTGAATAATCAAATGTAAACAAACAAATAACACTTGGAATTTCCTAGCAGAGTGCAAAAAAAATCGAATCCTCTTTTTTTATTAGAAGATGACAGCATGAACCTGGAAATCTGCAGGTTTCTGTCTAGGACATTCCTACTGCTAGGGCTTATGCTGTCAAATGGCATGTGGGGCTGGGGAGTTGGGTTAGCAGATGAAGCTGACAGGAAATTAAGTTGCCGTTATCGGCTTTAAAGGGGAAATCAATCCGCTCAGTCAAGTTGCTGCCGTTTCACGGCCAATATGTCAACCGGGCATCCTGTCTGAAGCGCACGACGGAAGCCAAGCGTCTCTTTTGCAGATGGCAACACATTCAGCAGCTAAACACTGATGCCAAGGTCTGCCAGCCACTCGGAGGTCAAGTTTTATAAATATCCACATTTGTTGGTAGACCAGCAGGTGAATTGTCAAAAACAAAAGTCACCGCAGATTTTCCCTTTGAAATTTCGTTGGCTTAGCCGGTTCCACGGGCACCTCTGCATCTGTGGACTTTCAATTACATGTGCTATGTGTATATATATTCGGCCCGATTTTAAATGGCCTGCGCACATAAAAAATGGGGGTCACGTGTGTGGCCGGGCCTTGCGTGTCACGGGCATTTTAGAAGGGGCCTGGCCATGCGCATAACCCGTTACGCGCACAAGAGCCTTGCCTCGGAATAGGAGCCGTCTGGGGGGGGGGGGGGGCAGGGAGGGGTGGTCCAGGGGGCGGGGCGGAGCTGGAGGTGGCCAGTACAGCGGCCATTTGCCACTCTGCCGGCGTGCGCAACTTACGCCAGCTTGGGTGTAAGTTCATATACAAAAAAAATAAAAAAGGTATGAAGTCTTAAGGGTTGGGGAGGAGAGGGGAAGAGGGAGGGAGGGTAGCGGGGTAGGAAAGTTCCCTCCCAGTCTGCTCCTTAATTGGAGCGGACTGGGAGGGAACTGGGGGAGGCCCGATCTTGTCGCAACGCGTAAAATGGCAAAATCTACCCCCCCTGCGTGTGCCGGCCTGGATTTTATAACATGGATGTGCGCACATATGTTTTTAAAATCTACCCCTTATTGTTTTATCATGTGCATTCTTTGAGCCCTCTTCTGTCAGGGGAAATAAAGGCGCGTTCTGCTCACACAAGAGGGCTCAGGGATACACTAAGGGGGTAATTTTCAAAGGAGTTACGTGCATAAATGTAACTACTATTGTAGCAATTTTCAAAAGCCATTTACTCACGTAAAGTGCACTTATGCGAATAAATCCTATGGACGATTCAATGGCATATATTGTAGCAATTTTCAAAAGCCCACTTACTCGAGTAAAGTGCATTTACATGCGTAAAACCCAGATTTATGCATGTAAATGCTTTTTAAAATCCGCCCCTAAGCATAGTGCGAATGAGGTGAGGGTTCAGCTACCTGAACTCTTGAGAGGGTCCCCCGAGATGCAGGAATCAGTAGCTCTTTCACTGCTCCTTTTTCATGTCACTTCATTGGACTTGGTACTCACCAGCGCTCCCAGCGAGATACAGCCAGTAGCTTTTCTCACGCATCCAGCTTTCAGATTCTTTCCAAGACATCTTTAGCTGACTTTCCCCCGCTTTGCATTACAGTTCGTGCTGGTCTTCCCTGGTCCTACTCCCTGCGGTTATCACTAGTGATAACCGCAGTCTTGATGGTAAGAGGCACAGCGTCGCTTCCTTCCTCCATTTGGAGAGCCAGTCTGTGAATTAAGGCACAATTTCACCAGACTCCATCTTACAGCCTGGCACCGAGACTGCGTGTCTCTCTGGATCTGTATATATATATATTTTTATTTTTTTTTAGTGGATTCCTTATGACTACAGAACCAATGCTTCAAAGAATAGGAAGCTCACACTTACTACTCACTTTTAATGCAAATTGGCCTTTCAGGACAATTAACTTATCTTCCTTTCAATATTCTCTCTACTTGCTTTTCTTCAGACTATCCCTCTCACCCATCCCTTTCTTTGCCTCTACCCCCTACACTTTCCTCATCATTTTCTTCATTTATTTAACCTTACTCTCATCCCTCTAAGATGAATATCTCAATTCCTCTGATTCTTTGATGTGCTTGTTTGTTATGTATAAATAATTTCCAATGATCATATAAGGCAAAGTTCAGACCAGAATGTTTCATCTCTTTTTACTGTTAAAATTGTTGAAACTTGTTTCACTGTATCGCTTTATGGCAAAATTGAAGTTATATGTAAACCGGTATGATTTGTATCTCTACAAGAATATCGGTATAGAAAAAAATATAAATAAATAAATAAATGTGGAATAAATCAAACCAGAGACAGGTAGAGTGAGAAAGAATAAAAAAGTATATAATGCAGAACCACAAAATGGACACCAGTGAGAATGGCAGTGGTATACTTTGGGGTATTCTTATTCTACAAATAAATGTTCTTATTTTTGATCACTTAAGACAGGAGTGGCCAACCCTAGGCCTCAAAGGCCACAAATTGGCCTGGTTAACAGGATATCCACAATGAATATGCATGAGATAGATCTGCATACAATAGAGGCAGTGAATGTAAATCTATCTCTTATATATTCATTGCTGACAGCCTGAAAACATGGCCTGTTTGTGGCTTTTGAGGATTGGAGTTGGCCACCCCTTACCCAAGGTCACAAGTTCTCAAATTCTTCATGCCTGCAATCTATTCCAATAGAAAGACATCAGCTGAACATCTGGGCCATAATGTTATTGACATAAATAGTAAAATGTAGTGAAGCCCCTCTTCTAGATGTAACTATGAAGGCAAGAGAACACTCACAGCCCCATGCTTATTTTCTGTGGGTACTTTTGCACCTCCCCGCCACCAGGATTTTCAAAGGAAAACTCTGCAGGGTCTTCCCTTTGAAAATGAGCTTGCAGTCCAAAATACAAAGTCCCTGTGGGACTGCAAGCTGCTCCTCTGAGCAGCAGTAACCTTAGCCACGTTTTGCCTGTCTGTCTTGACCAGACTGTAATCTCCACAGAACACAGACTGTCTTTTCTCTGTAGAGTACTGCCTCGACGTCGTGTAGTGCTACCGAAATGATAAGTGGGAGCAGTGGAGTCACCTAAGATAGAACCAGAATGTTGCAGGTCCAATTCCTTCACCTGAAAAGGAGCTGTGGCTCTCTGGAGTGCAGAGCAAATGCGCAGCCTTCGCTCTATGGACTGCCAGAAACAAATCTGGACCAGTGATAACAATTTGGCACAGCACTGTTTTAAGGGACATTGCCAGCATGGACAGTGGAGAGCCAGTCAGCCACAGATTAGGCCAGGTCAAAAGGAACACCGTACCATAGGACAGAGAATGATTAACTTGGTTTTAGGGCAAACAACACTCCTCTTTAGGTTTAAAAATTAAAATAAGGTGGCCCTTTTGGATGCAAAATATTGATGAACATTTTGGGCTGTCATGGAGCCGCATGGAAGAAAATTTATTCTTGCTGTGGAAATATATCAGCAATTTGGCAACTGTTACCTCTTTCCCACACGTGGCAGGTCTTTCTTTTGTGGCCTATCAAACCTCATCTTTTGGGGGTTTAAATGAAAGATGTAAGAGGCATGGTCTGGACGATCCGGCGGTCGCTGAGTTAAGAATGAGTGACAGTCCTGCTAGCATGGCAAGAGCAGTACAGCAGGGAATGAGAAAGCGCCAGCTCCCCGCACAGAGAATCTGCAAGGGCCATTTTTAACCCTACAACCAATTCCACTTCTTTTAGAAGAATATTGCACATGTACCGAAGTTTCTTTCCGAGCAGCTGGCACAGTGGCTCGGCAAGCCTGGCAGGGGAGGGGGGGGGGAGGAAAACCTTATGACTTCCACATGTCAGATTTGTTGGCTTTCAGCTGGGACTGACAGACACGGCGCCATGAGCACCGAGGGTTAAAGGAGGGGGGGGGGGGGGGGGGGAAACCAGACACCACTCTAGAACTGATACCCGAGTTGTGATTTTTTTTTTTTTTAAATCTATACACTCACTCACACACACACACACACACATAGTATAAAACACTGAATAGCGACAGGCAGATGTGGCAATAACCAGTCTTGTTAGTTTGCAACACATCCGTACTCCTGCCAGGTTTAAGTGCCTAGCGCCGGACTTTGAGTTAAGTTCTGACATAAAAGGGCTGAGATGATCCTGCTCCGGCAGCACCGCGGCTCGTAGGCTCCAGATGGTTTTGTCACATCTGCATCTCAATTCCGAACTGGATGCATGGCAGCTGCGAGGCTCTGAAAACAGTAACTGCAGGGTTATCTGCAGTCCAAAAAGAGCATATTAACTCATTGCTGGCCATAAGCAGTTGGTGGATTATTTGGGATTAGCTGTTGAGGCTTAAAACAAATATACAAAGGGTTTCTCTGCTCAGTCCTGTAAGGTCAAAAATGATGCTGTCGCTTCAAAGTTGACAGTGAATGAGTGGCTGCCACATTTTTGATGAATCATCTTACATTAGGTAATGTTGAAATTCTATACAGCGTATTATATAACCCAATAAAGCACAGCCTGTCACATCCTCAGGTAATGAGATGAAATCTATTGAAAATCATTTTACAAATGTATTCTCTTTTAGGCTGGGTATCTGCTATCGATTTAGGTGCATGCCAAGCCTTAATTTATTTTGTCAGGTAGAAAGTATTTCAGTACTGTATCGTGGGGAGGCACAGTAGCTAATATGAGCTGGCTAGCTGTTCGAGTTGTGTCTACATTTTGGTAAAAATAGTAATTAGTATTAAGAAGGTTGGTACTATATAGTATATTCCTCACTCATGTGCCTAAGCTTGCATAGGAGCTAGGCCCTGAGAAAGCTAGCCTATTGGACACACCGAAGAGAGTTGCCCTGATGTTGCTGTACCACCATGGGAGCCAACATTTCAAAATGACTGGGGGGTGCTAAACCCAACCCAAATTCCCCTTCCCTGGACACAGTGAAGGAGTTTGCTCAATATAGGGGATGCTCAAGCACCCACTGCTCCCACGGAGCTGGCACCTATGCATACCACAGAGGCCCCTGCAGTGTCCTGTGTGTTGCAGAAATCAGGAGCGAGACTCGGGATCGAGCTAAGCACATTTATCAATGCACGCGGCTTACAGTCTGTGCTGAAAAAGAAATTCAGGAAGAAAGGGTCTTGATACGAAGTTGGAGGGAGAAGAAATATGAGGAAATCAAGGATGCGGACGGATACTTTTCTCATTTTGTTTGTTTCATTTCTTTTTAATTAAACCAAAAGGAAAAACAAAAAAGACATGGACCCCATTGGAGAAAAGAACACCCTTCCGGGCCTCCTTTCTGATTCCCCCCGCTGCCCTACCAAACACCGTTAAGAATATTTTTATATTTCTTCATAGGATAAGAGCAATCCTCGGTCATTCCTGCCCTGCCGGAATTATGCTGAGAAATGGCAGCAGCAGATCAGGGCCAATGGCATTGCCAATTTCTTCCATACACAATGGTATTGGACTGGGTCTGGGTCATTTTGTATGGAAGAAATGACCAAAGGAGCTGGCCACTTGTGGGGCAGAATGGGGAAGATTGGAGGAAAGGTCACGGAGGGTACTTTTTGGGTTGGCAATGGTGACATTTTAAAATGAAATGAACAAAAATAAACACAATTTTATTCATTTTTCTTCTGCTTGTTTTGAAAACATTGAAATGAAACGGGAAATTTCCTTAAAGTTTCCCATTTAGTTTCAAGCAAATACACATCCCTACGTAGAAGAAATACTTCTTTACTGAGAGGGTGGTGGATGCCTGAACCAGAAAAAGTGATGAAAACCAGTACGATGTCAGAATTCATGTATGCTTGGGACAGATGAGAAGGCAGCGCTAAAAACAGGGCAATGGGAAGAGGAGGTAGGATAACAGAAATGGTGGTGGTGGTGGGGCTTAGTGTTGATTTAGGTATGGAAATCTCAACACATCTTCTCAGAATGGTAGAAGGCCAAAATGGGGAGGTGACAAAGTCAACATGGACACAGTACTGGGCTCCCAGAGAGAGGTGACACAGTCAACCAGCATGGAGCAGGAATCCGAACTCGGAATTCAACTTCAAGGGAGATAGCAGGTTTCCTAGTATGGGCAGCAGGTTGATGAGCCCACACTCCCCAAGAGCAAAAGGATTTGGCGCAACCTTCTGCAGGTGGTCAAGCTTGCACAGCTAACAAATAGGAGATATTCTTAGCCAGAGAAGCCATTGGATACACTGGGTAGGCCAAATGATCCTTTTTCAGTATGCTATTCTTTTTCTACTTTATTTTTCATTACTAAGGAAATATTGTTGAAAATTTCTGAAATCTCCTAATTAGGCACTCCTGTCCCTAACAAATCCCAGTACAGTATAGGTTAGGCACCACTCCTAACAGAATCCATGCAGGTCTCACAATGGTGCACGTAAAGTATGCCGATAGCCTGCCCAGCTGAAGAGTAAACTCAGCAGAGGTGAGTCCATAATAATATGATGTGTAAAAATAAGAAAGAAAACGTTTTAAGAGAGAAAAAGAAAAGATAGATATTGAAATAACATCCAAACAATGAGCTGAACAGGAAAGTCAATATTCTGAAGAATGTTGTGTATGCTGCTGCCTTAAGGAACAAACATTTCCATACTGTGCAGAAATATGATTGATTTGTTTCCATTCAATTGTTTTTCTTTAGGAACACTACAGTCTCCAGAGAGGCCTTTGCTTTTTCTCTTTCAGCTATCTCTCTCTCTATAACTTCTCTTTCAGATATCTCTCTCTCTATAGGAGTTCTCCCCCCTGTCTTCTTCCCTTTGCCTGTTCTACTCTATGTGGAGTGGCAGGAAGCTGATCACAATTTAATAAGCAGATCAACGAGAATGTATCCTCCATTAGCACTACTTAAGGATGCATTTTCGTAAACCGCTGAATACTCGGAATCAAGGATCAAGATTACCCAAATGGGAGAGAAGCCTTCCGGTGCCAACTGGCAGCTAATACGGAAATGCAATCAAAAAATAATGATACATACTGTTAAACGAATTTACATTCAGCAGATATACAGTTCCTCAAACAAAAAACCTCCAGGCACTTCAAATAGTCTTGAAGTAGAACAAGAGGAAAGAGAGGCAAGGGAAGACTGGAGAAGAACAGGGTTCCTAGGGCTTACAGTGTTCAGGGCAAATTCTTTCAGTGTATTTCTAAAGCGTCCAGGCCACCTTTTAACAGCAGTGCACATCAGGAATGAGCAATGCATGGAACAAGAAAGCAGAAGCCTGTCTGTTTCACAACTGGATAATCCAGCTGTTCTGAAAAGCCCGAATAAGATGAACAGGAAGGTGGCAAGAGAAAAGAGGAACAGAGAACACACATAAACCAATTTGCCACCAACAAGAGACATGGAAACATGAAGAGAAGAGCTGTTCACTCTTCAGCCTTTCTTAAGGAAAAAGCTAATTACCCTGCAACCTACGTCAAAGGGAACAGCTGGAACGCAAGAGGACAAAAGCAAAGCGAGCTGTGGCATAAGGAGGGCGGTAATTTGTGGAAACCGGTGACACAGAGCTTCAAGAAGCTTCACTGAAGCAATAGTGTGACAAACACCGACCTGTCGAGAGAGCACCTGCCTGCCATGTTAAGGAAATTCAGCACTGGCATGGTGCAAGCTAGAATGACTTTTTATTTTATTTTCTGTTTGAATAAGTGCAAGAACTTTCAATGGCTTTTCCTTTTGAGAAGCAGTTCCGATTTTCTCCAGACTCTGCGCTGGCTCCAACTGAAACAAGCAGGATGTGTTTTGGTGTACTGTGCACATAAATCTCCATCAGCAAACCAATGACTTCTTACTTAATCATGAGCCAAGGACTCATCCCACTTCCCCCCCATCACTTACCGAAGACGGCTCTCTGCTTATCCTTTATTTAAGGATAAGCAAATATGAAAACAAAGCATCAAATAGGGTTGGCTTAAAACATACAGAGGCTCAGTTTTCAAAGGATTTAAGCACCTAACCTAAGGAGTTAGGAGTCTAATTTGAGCCCTTTGATAATTGACTAGGGCTGAGCAGAATTTAGGAGTCTATTTGCCCAGGGCACCTAAATTGGATGGCTATGAGGGTGGGGATGATAAGCAGGTCTTGCTGCTCAAACATCTTTAGAACTGCATTTTTTCATTAATGAAAAGACATTACCTTACTATAGATTGCACAAAAAAAACTACACACACTCACTTTTTAAACAGTAGGTTAGTTTCATTTTTTTGCCTTCACAGTTTATAGGTTCAGTAGAGTCCGGTAAGGAACAATTAAAAACTTAGGGAGAATTTTCCTTACCTGGAATTACTGATCAGTGATTGACTGAATGCGTAATAATAATTTCTATATCAAGATTTCTAGAGGTACTATCAAGTGCATTTTAGAGTATTATAGCCAAAATCCTTCTTGTGACGTAACTGTAATATGGTGGAGGAAGCTTGGATATTCACCTGGGCATTCTGGACCACTCTGTTGGGAAAGTCCTATGAGAGAGCACAGGGGAAAAAGGTGTGCATGTTTGCTTGTATAATCTCTTATCTGACTCTGTGAGAGAGAAAGAAAAACTGAACTTTGATGCCGAGGCACTGGGTAAATGCAGTGCCTTCTATTGCTAGCAAACTCAAACGTTTCAATCTCTTCGTTTGTAATTGCTGATAGAATCACTGCTTGACAATTTTCACCAGTTCTTCCTGCAGTGTTCCCTTAGTAAAGTCATGAGTGATTCTTTGACACAGAGTACCAGCAATTTGGTCTACATTTCTTTTAGTGTTTTGAGAGCCAAATGGGGGTGTTACAATTGATTTTTGTGTATCTTCTTTTATGAGCAAGGAGGCCAAGGGCATGACCTCATTCCTGCCAGAGGGATATTTCCTGTATATAATAATAAAATACAAGCACAGCCATTATGGTCTGCCACACAGCAATTATGAAACGCTGTTCATTCATAAAAGTTTTTATGAATTTGCTGAGGGAACACTGCAGGGAAAACTTTTATGGGCTTCTAACAATCCAGCTGCAGTTAAAATGATGTTTTTGTGAACTAAGCAAACATGCCAAACTTCAGCCATCGGTAGATCTACAGGTCTACAGTGCTATATATAACAAGGGTCATCTTCTTCTTGTGTTCATCCACTAAAGTCTTTTTTTTCCAGTGACAAGCACATTTCAGCGCTTGTGAGTTTGCCTCAGCAAGATCCTGCACTGTGCCAGTGCCATTCTCAAGCAATAGGCAATGGTACCAATGCAATAGGCATTCTCTACTTCTCACTACAATCCCAGCTCTCAGGTCTGATAGAGACCTGTTGACTTAGACGATTTAAGGGCTTCCAGGTGGTCCGTTCCTCCTCTGCTTCTGCAGGAAGCCCTGACGCCTATGGTAAACCCAGCAATGAGATCTCCAAATCATGCCTACCACATCTCCTCATAGACATCTCCTCATAGGTATGGCATTGTCATAATTCTGTTGTCAGCACTAGCCAGCTAAATTTATGAAGGCAACTCCAGTCTCCTGAAGCTAGCCAGCAAAATTTCGACTGGCTACATTTAGGGAAATTTTCAGCTGGAAACCTAGCCAGTTAGGTTTGACTGAAAATTTCCCCTAAAGAGACCTGGCTAAAATTAGATGGTTATTTTCTCTGCTCAGCCATTCTTTGAAACGGTTATGATGATTGTGATTATTTAAGAAACATGCCCAAGGATAACATATTGCATGTCAAGGGCCCGTGCAATAGAACAAGTCATTAATCTTGGTGGAACATCAGCTACTTGTGATTATGACACCTTCTACTTTTTGGTTGTCTGGTGCATTTAATTACAGTCAAAATTAGCTCCATGAATTCCAAAAGCAAAATTCTTACAGCCTGTAGGAACTTGCTAATGCTTACTGGAGCTGGCGTCTGGCCTGCAATGTTCCATTCTTGCTGCATTCAGTATAATCACCAGAAAATTAAACAAATAATCTTTTCTAATATCCTTTACACCTGTGGTACAGAAATGAATAGTTTATATACAGATACTATTGCTAACACTTGGTTTGGTGAATTAAAATAAGTCACAGTGAGGTGAAAATAATCTTTCCAGGAAGGATTCATTGAGATGCTGAATTATTTTTCCATTTTTAGTACAATAAATCATGAAGAATTTAAAATAATAATAATAATAATAATAATAAGTATCACTGTTTGCCATTACAAGGTTAATTTTGTAACATCGTGCATAAGTTAGCCGGCAAATATACGCATGACTTACATCAGTTTTCAAAACGGACCTACCCATGTAAGTCCGCTTGGAAAATTATCCCCGTGAATATGCATCATATGATCTTTTCAGCATGCTGCTGCCATTTTCTATGTATTTTTGTCTCTCATTAAGTGATTTGCTGAGTCTTGCCGCAGGTCTCCTGGAGGAGAGCCTTTGAAACATCGATGTCAGGACTTGCTGTGTTGACTATGCTGTTGGTAAAATGATTTCTACGCTTTGGAGAAGTTAAGTAGTTTTCCTCCAAGTATGCCGTTTTGCTATGACTGACAATGAGGGCATCATTATGTTAATGAAGAGAGGGTTTTTTTTGCATTCAATTCATGTTGGACTCAGTTTTGGACACTAGAAAATTAAAAACAACAAACTTTGTTTTGGCAAATGATGACATGGGGTGCAGATCTTCACTTATAAAAATCACAGTGAAGCTCCACGTTTGATGCCTGTCTTAGACTGCTATTAGGTGTTGGTTTTGGAAATTGTTTATAATTTTACTCTGCATTTGCATTATTAGGCTTTCATGGGTAGGGATAGATGCTGGTCTCGGGGTGAGCAGGTGCCATTTTTAAAAGGATTTGACAGGGTAGGAGCAAGTGAGGAATCACACCTGCCCTTGTTTGTACCTGGACCCCATGGAAGGGTAAGTGGTGGATGGGATGGACCTTGCCAGATTTCTAGGGGGTGTGCAAGGGAAGTCAGAGGGGTACAGGAAGGCTCTGGCTGGATTCAACTCAGCCCAATGGAGTAGTCCTGGGACCTGGTGTCTTGGTGAGTGGTGGTGGTGGTGGGTGGGGTCAGAGGGGGCCCAGGGAGACCCCAGCTGGGCTTGGCTTAGCCCAGCTAGGACAGCTGTGGCCCCAGTTAGAGGCAGGGTCATGGTTTTTTTTCTTTTTTTTAGGGAGATAGTGTGCACTATTTGTTACCAGTATACACTATTTCCTGAAACAAAAACAGCTGGAAATTTTGGGGGGTTTCGTAGGGACAGTATGTTCATTTTGGATAATCCAAAACAAATGGGCCGTTTCAGAGATTACCCTTTCATTTGACACGAATGCACATCCCTAGTAATAAGCTCAGATCCATCTCAGGCCAGTAGGGACTGAAAACATCATCTGAAAGCCTTTTGGTGGTCCCAGTCCAATTTTCAGTGAACATGTATCCACAATATAAAAACACCATTGCATTTTTACACTAGTTGTCACCACTGCTGGAAGTCTCATCAGAGAGGCAAAAAATTCAGTCACAGGCTTGGAAGGTAACTTTTTCTCTCACCCATAAAAGTGTCCTTTCTAGAGCACAGTTGGGGGTGCAGTGTGGGGAAGCTTGCACTATAAGTGTTCATGCTGTATCGTTTCTGTGCATAGATGAAGGACTTTTAGTATCCTTTGTTATCAGTCTGTCACCTTTGATGAACATTATATTCACTTGGAGACTACAAAAATGATTCCAGAGTTCCAGCATTTAAATTCTGTGATATCTAAAACCATCCCCTGACAAAGCCGTCGAAGAAAGAATTGTAAGAGTGCACAGAACAGTAAGCTATAAAAAAATGCCACAACCCAGATTCAGAGAAATTGTTCTTAAAGTGATAGGTTTTATTTCTGTAGATCTTACCGTTAATTGCTTGCAGGATTTCTTTAGCAAGCTTGAAGCTGCATCAGTAGGTTACAGCCATGAACTATTGAAATCACACATGTTAAACTGGATACTGAGTATTTGCACACATTTTTCCTCTGCATTCATCTGCCTTGAAAATCCCAGTTAAAGTAATGGTGGGAATCCATGGGCTTCCATTGAAACACCAGCACAGATTTCAGAGCTGCTGCCTACAGGTGACTGTGGTCTGTTTACGGATACCCACTAGCAATCAGCACCTGGCACTGCACGCGGGCAGCACGTGTGTGTGTGCATCTCTCAGCATGTGCACGGCACAATCCTTCTCTGAGACACTCACTTTAATATACAAAAAGGCAGAGTTATCAGATTATTCTTTGGCAGTCTTTTTTTGTCAGATCTGTATCAGTCTGCCTCAGGAAATTTAAAAATGTGTATCCTGTAAGCACTGTTAACTAAAAAATGTTATCAATGCAGAAAAGAGCACAAAATACAGATCATGGGAATTATAAATCGCATATGGAATCAAGTAAAACATTTGATATATCATCATTAGTTTGGTTTTCTTTTTTTTTTTTTTACAGTTATTATTGACAGGATATTCACAGTAGCAACAGGGGCATAACCAATACATTTAGAAGACAGACAGACCTTATGATCCTTATCAGCTGTCATATTCTGTGTTTTTCTAAGGGTTATGTGCGGGGAAATAGCATGTACAAAATTGAGTCACATGTAATCGCATAACAATATGTGCCATTTTATAAATCTCGAAGGAATACGTGCATTCTCGGTTTCACATGCGCGTTTTACCGGTGCAAAAACTGGGTGGTGTAAGGGTGTTCCGGGGCAGGACGAAGAGGTACATGCGGGCTTATTTGTACAATTTTACACCTGCTCACTGACTCGCACCAGCAAAACTGGACTTGTCTGCAGTTTTTGTTAGTAGCTTGAGGTGAACTGGAGGAAGACTGGGTGAACTGGCAGAGATATTGGCAAACTGGTGATTTCAAGTACACATGCAAGCATTTTCAAAATGATATAAGGGCACATTTTAAAATGGACCTGCCTCCGCTTATAAATCAGGGTTTTTAATGCGTACATGCTGTATGGTTTTTGCACGTAAAATATACACACGTATGTTTATAAAACAGGTAAAGGAAGTAAGGGCTTTCATTGCAATGCGAATATTTGAGTGCACCGAAACATATGTACGTACTTTCAGAGCAGAGCTACCTGCAGTACAATTTATAAAATACCAGGAGAAATATCCTCTCGTCCGCTTTTGTGTGCAAACCCGGAACCGCAAAAAGGTTTTCAAGCTAGGGTCCCTATTTCTTTCTTTCCATTTTGGGAAACCACATTGAAATGTAGTCAGTGCACTGGTGTTAACATCCCAACCCCTGCAAAAAGAATCATGGAGTCTCCAACGTGTACCAGACCCGTGGGCAGGAAATTAGTTTTGTCTGCAAGATGGCAGCCTTAGCAGCGCAGTACCCTCAACAGAATGCTGGGGAGCTGGTGCAGTCCTATCTGAATGAGTAATGCAGCCCTTCCCTTCCTCACACAGTCAGCAGTTCCACTTTCTTCAGCTCCTGGTGCACCCGTAGAAGGCTCTACCCCGTCACCATAGCAGAGCCTAAGATGGCATCGTAGGCCATCGAATTGGCTGTCCAACAAGGAGGACCTTACATTTAAAGGAAACGCATGCAACTCTGTGACAATTCTAGAGTCTTTCTCCCTGAACACACAATTTCAAACTAATGATAACAGAGAGAAAGCTTTTGCGACGAGACATTTGCTGATGCTAATTAGCATGTGCTTGTTTCTGCACAGGCATTATTTGCCCTATAAATGCCCTTTCTGCTAGGAATTATTACTGAAATAACCCAGGAGATATAATGCTGCCTTCAGTATGCTGTCTGATTTCTTAGACCCTAAAACATGAATATTTTTATGTGCATTGGAAAAATAAAGGAGCATATTGTATTATGTTAGTGGACCAATTCATATTAGCTATATTGAAGGTTTTATATTTGTTTTTATTGGTAAATAGCCAAGACGTCCCATAGCTTCACAGATATTTGCATGTGGTGCTTTATAATAGAAATGGTAAATGGAAGTTCTCATTTTGGTAATGCTAGCTCCAGTCTAACAGCACATAAGCAAAGAATGCAATCATCTGTTTGCTTAATTAAATATTTAAATACACTGCTAGGGTAAATCATTATAATAATAGATTTCTATCAACCATACATCAAATTGTTTGCAAATGCTACGATGTATGATTTTCTTTTTTTTTAAGCAAGCCTACTGAATGTTAATTATTCCAGGGAATCTTCCGCACTTAAGTCATTTGCAATGCAATAGATGCTGGAAATCTCGTTGCACTAGGTAGCACTCGAGGTATGACTCAGATGCTTACGGCTGTACCAGTGCTTATCCCCATTGGTTTGATGACAACTTCGCACCTGCTTTGTCATCTTCTATTCCCCGGCCCCCTCTTGTTTCCAGAAACATACGGGAAGGTAATGAAAAAACTGATACACGCTAGCAGCCAGCAAAATAAAAGCATCATTTAAGCCATCTATAGACATAGACATGGCTCACCCATGCAGTTTGAAAAGAAGAATGGGTGAATTATACGAAATTATACAAACTAGTTCAAATTACCTACCTGACTTGGAAATACACAGTGATACATTCTAACAAAAAGGAATGCTTTTGAAATGAACCATCTTAGGCTTTGGCTAGTCCAATTAAAGGTATCACCTTATATTTTTTGGTTTATTTATAAAATGTATAAAATGCACTATCGACATTTCCAGATGGTAATACATGACAGCATCCATAGGTCACATATTACGTATAGCAATAAAATAGCACATACATTTGTTTGTTGGTTAACCTTTGTTTCTGTGCATTCGAGTGGACAATGCGTGGATGAGACGATGGTGCAAGGAAGAGGGATTCAGTTTTGTTAGGAACTGGGGAACCTTTTGGGGAAGGGGGAGTCTCTTCCGAAGGGATGGGCTCCACCTTAACCAGGGTGGAACCAGACTGCTGGCGCTTACCTTTAAAAAGGAGATAGAGCAGCTTTTAAACTAGAACAAAGGGGAAAGCCGACAGTCGCTCAGCAGCGCATGGTTCGGAGAGATGTATCTTTAAAGGATACTAATGATGCATTAGAATTAGGGCATCCCGACAGTGAGGTTCCAATAATTAGAAAAGTAGTCCAAGTGCCTGTAACTAAAAACTCACCTGAGCTAAAAAATTCTAACTTATCCCTATCAATTAAAAAGCAGAATAAATATACAAACAAAAAACAAACTTTGAAATGTTTGTATGCTAATGCCAGAAGTCTAAGAAGTAAGATGGGAGAATTAGAATGTATAGCAGTAAATGATGACATAGACTTAATTGGCATCTCAGAGACATGGTGGAAAGAGGATAACCAATGGGACAGTGCTATACCGGGGTACAAATTATATCGCAATGACAGAGAGGAGCAGTCGGGAGGAGGTGTGGCGCTTTATGTCCGGGATGGCATAGAGTCCAACAGGATAAACATCCTGCGTGAGACTAAATACAAAATTGAATCTTTATGGGTAGAAATCCCTTGTGTGTCAGGGAAGACTACAGTGATAGGGGTATACTACCGTCCACCTGGTCAAGATGGTGAGATGGACAGTGAAATGCTAAGAGAAATTAGGGAAGCTAACCAAATTGGTAGTGCAGTAATAATGGGAGACTTCAATTACCAATAATAACAGAAGCAAACCTTGCACATAAGCAAGTATCCGGGATCACTGGTGCAGGAAAAGAGGTATGATTCCATGAAAGCTTTTAAAGCATTTTTATTTTAGAAGATTCAAAAGTCCTTACTGTGGCAACTCCATACAACATAACAGGCAAGAGTAACAGGTCCCCCGACACGGTCCGTGTTTCGCGGAAGCTGCATCGGGAGGGACCAGATGACATTCAAAATCTTTAAACAGTCATCAGGAGCGCTCCTGATGACTGTTTGATCCCGGAGACTTCAATTACCCCAATATAGACTGGGTAAATGTATCATCGGGTCACGCTAGAGAGATAACGTTCCTGGATGGAATAAATGATAGCTTTATGGAGCAATTGGTTCAGGAACCGACGAGAGAGAGAGCAATTTTAGATCTAATTCTCAGTGGAGCACAGGACTTGGTGAGAGAGGTAATGGTGGTGGGGCCGCTTGGCAATAGTGATCATAATATGATCAAATTTGATTTAATGACTGGAAAAGGAACAGTGTGCAAATCCAAGGCTCTCGTGCTAAACTTTCAAAAGGGAAACTTTGATAAAATGAGAAAAATTGTTAGAAAAAAACTGAAAGGAGCAGCTACAAAAGTAAAAAATGTCCAAGAGGCGTGGTCATTGTTAAAAAATACCATTCTAGAAGCACAGTCCAGATGTATTCCACACATTAAGAAAGGTGGAAAGAAGGCAAAACGATTACCGGCATGGTTAAAAGGGGAGGTGAAAGAAGCTATTTTAGCCAAAAGATCTTCATTCAAAAATTGGAAGAAGGATCCAACAGAAGAAAATAGGATAAAGCATAAACATTGGCAAGTTAAATGTAAGACATTGATAAGACAGGCTAAGAGAGAATTTGAAAAGAAGTTGGCTGTAGAGGCAAAAACTCACAGTAAAAACTTTTTTAAATATATCCGAAGCAGAAAGCCTGTGAGGGAGTCAGTTGGACCGTTAGATGATCGAGGGGTTAAAGGGGCACTTAGAGAAGATAAGGCCATCGCGGAAAGATTAAATGATTTCTTTGCTTCGGTGTTTACTGAAGAGGATGTTGGGGAGGTACCCGTAATGGAGAAGGTTTTCATGGGTAATGATTCAGATGGACTGAATCAAATCACGGTGAACCTAGAAGATGTGGTAGGCCTGATTGACAAACTGAAGAGTAGTAAATCACCTGGACCGGATGGTATACACCCCAGAGTTCTGAAGGAACTAAAAAATGAAATTTCAGACCTATTAGTAAAAATTTGTAACTTATCATTAAAATCATCCATTGTACCTGAAGACTGGAGGATAGCAAATGTAACCCCAATATTTAAAAAGGGCTCCAGGGGCGATCCGGGAAACTACAGACCGGTTAGCCTGACTTCAGTGCCAGGAAAAATAGTGGAAAGTGTTCTAAACATCAAAATCACAGAACATATAGAAAGACATGGTTTAATGGAACAAAGTCAGCATGGCTTTACCCAGGGCAAGTCTTGCCTCACAAATCTGCTTCACTTTTTTGAAGGAGTTAATAAACATGTGGATAAAGGTGAACCGGTAGATATAGTATACTTGGATTTTCAGAAGGCGTTTGACAAAGTTCCTCATGAGAGGCTTCTAGGAAAAGTAAAAAGTCATGGGATAGGTGGCGATGTCCTTTCGTGGATTGCAAACTGGCTAAAAGACAGGAAACAGAGAGTAGGATTAAATGGGCAATTTTCTCAGTGGAAGGGAGTGGACAGTGGAGTGCCTCAGGGATCTGTATTGGGACCCTTACTGTTCAATATATTTATAAATGATCTGGAAAGAAATACGACGAGTGAGATAATCAAATTTGCAGATGACACAAAATTGTTCAGAGTAGTTAAATCACAAGCAGATTGTGATAAATTGCAGGAAGACCTTGTGAGACTGGAAAATTGGGCATCCAAATGGCAGATGAAATTTAATGTGGATAAGTGCAAGGTGATGCATTTAGGGAAAAATAACCCATGCTATAATTACACGATGTTGGATTCCATATTAGGTGCTACAACCCAAGAAAGAGATCTAGGTGTCATAGTGGATAACACATTGAAATCGTCGGTTCAGTGTGCTGCGGCAGTCAAAAAAGCAAACAGAATGTTGGGAATTATTAGAAAAGGAATGATGAATAAAACGGAAAATGTCATAATGCCTCTGTATCGCTCCATGGTGAGACCGCACCTTGAATACTGTGTACAATTCTGGTCGCCGCATCTCAAAAAAGATATAATTGCGATGGAGAAGGTACAGAGAAGGGCTACCAAAATGATAAGGGGAATGGAACAACTCCCCTATGAGGAAAGACTAAAGAGGTTAGGACTTTTCAGCTTGGAGAAGAGACGACTGAGGGGGGATATGATAGAGGTGTTTAAAATCATGAGAGGTCTAGAACGGGTAGATGTGAATCGGTTATTTACTCTTTCGGATAGTAGAAAGACTAGGGGACACTCCATGAAGTTAGCATGGGGCACATTTAAAACTAATCGGAGAAAGTTCTTTTTTACTCAACGCACAATTAAACTCTGGAATTCGTTGCCAGAGAATGTGGTTCGTGCAGTTAGTATAGCTGTGTTTAAAAAAGGATTGGATAAGTTCTTGGAGGAGAAGTCCATTACCTGCTATTAAGTTCACTTAGCCAATGGCCACTGCCATTGGCAATGGTTACATGGAATAGACTTAGTTTTTGGGCGCTTGCCAGGTTCTTATGGCCTGGATTGGCCACTGTTGGAAACAGGATGCTGGGCTTGATGGACCCTTGGTCTGACCCAGTATGGCATTTTCTTATGTTCTTATGGAAACCGTGCTACACTGTACGAAAGAAATTGCTCATAAAAAAAAAAAAAAAAGAACATTTATTGAATGAAACAAGAGAGAAGGCCTGCATCTTGGATATCAGATACATAAAAGAAACTGAGCTGATGCCAAATGACCTTAAGGGAGAAGCAGCACACTGAACCTTAAGGGAAATGCATGACAAAGTGATGCGAACAGAGTTGTTTGCTATGAGGACTAAGCACCAGCTTCAAGTGCTCTGCTGATAATAGTTAGAAGGGGGGCATGGAAGAATAAGGAAACTAGACTATCAGGTGAATTTTCAATGGAGTTATATGTGTAAATGTAACATACTATCATAACAACTTTCAAAAGCCATTTACGCACGTAAAATGAACTTACATAGGTAAATCCTACGGACAATTCAAAGGCATATATTGTAGCAATTGTCAAAAGCCCACTTACACGGGTAAAGTGCATTCGCACGTGTATATGCTTTTGATAATTAGGCCCAATGCTTTTTTTTTTTTTTTAATTAAATGAAATTTTTTCAGCGAGACTGAGGGGATCAGAGGAAGCACTGAGATGAACGTCTACACCTCACTCTTGGTATTGGAAGTGGGAGGAAATTGAGCTTGTGCTGAATCTTTTTAAAGCTCGAACCTTTGTGGGCAGTGGGAACACTCATAGCCCTAGTTTCCTAGGGGGAATGCTATTGCATTAGCTTCAGTCCAATTGGTCAGCATGGAAGGGAGGAGAGAACCCCCCCCCCCCCCACCACCACCTAGCTCATTGTAATTCTCGCCCTGAACTGGCACCGTACAAGAAAATTGCTCATGATGTATCATGTGCATGTTGGGAAGAATTGCGGTGAATGGCTGATCTAAACACCCAAAGGTCATTAAGAAGAGATTACACTATCTTTCCATGTATCGGCAGGAGGATATGTAAAAGCTCTCTGTGCTAGTGCAGGTGCTGAGTTCTGTAGATACAATGAAAGGAGCAGTTTTACCGGGTCTCAAAGAGCACGTACAAGCCCACTTTCCCTTTGAAAATGGTGCAGGGAAAGCCACCTGTAAAGGGTTACACTGCTTTTTTTTGTTCCCCTTCGAAATAACGCGTGTGATTTTTGCAAAATCTAAAGCTACGTGCATTGTCGCCCCCGCTGACCTAAGCCTGCCCACTTCTCCATGGACAAAAGTTCATGCGTTGTCAATCCCCCAGGCGCACTTTTGCCTGTGGGAATGATTGGGCAGTTTTCAGACAGAGCAGTTTACCCGAGTAAATAGCTTTTGATAATTCCCTGCACAAGGCTCAACTTTCCAATGTTATTAGTCTGCAGTTTGTCACAATCATATACCAAAAACAGAGCAGAGCTAGCCCCTTTTTTGGGACGGGGCCCAGGACACTCTCCCCTCCCACCCTTTTTTACATTTGGTCTGCTCCACACTGTGGATTCCTGCAACAGAAGCAGGCCATATTTGTCCATGCCCTGTGGAACCAGATCTCACGCCTTCAGAGTGGGGTGTACAGCAATGAAAGTGGGCAGATTAGATAGGTCTCAAGGTCCTTAATCTGCCCTCAAAGCTTCCTCGGCTTCCCTGTAGCACTGGAAAGGACGGGCAAACCCCTTTCCAATGACAGAAGAACACAGAAGAAGACCAAAAGACAATAAGGGGCCTAAGATGGAAATGGAGTTAAGAAGAATGAGGTGGATGTGGAAAGGAGTGTGAGAGAGGAGACTAGAGGGGTGATAAAGCAAGAGAGGGACGGGAAAGGGAAGCATGTGAGTTGGAGAGGCTGAAGGTTGGGTAGAAGAGCATGCCACGGAGAATGTAAAGAAGGGAACATGAACATTTGAGGAAATGAGGGAAATAGGAGTGGGAGAGTGAAGCATAAGGAATAATGACAGCTATAGAATAAAATGGGATTGAGAGAGAAATAGGGAAAGTGAAGGAGATGAAAAGAAGACTCAGTGAGGAAAGGTTGAGAGGGAGGCGCAATTCTCAGCATTCCACAAATGGAGGTAATTCCTTAACAGACCACAGAAGAGAATCAGCAAATAGGCGCACGAGTTACACCAGTTTTCAAGGTAAACTTACAGTCACATGTTCACTTTGAAAATTATCCCACCCAAACCACTCATGCACGATCACATCCACTAATTTATGCAGTGATTTCTGTTTTTTGGAGAAAACCTCGCACGCCTGCCTTTGCAAACCCAAAAAGTATGCGCTAAAGTCAAAACCTCCCCCACCCCAATCCCGGTACCATCTTTGCTCGGTCCTGGAAAACTCACTCGTGAATGCAACGCGCGCCCGCACGTTTACCTGCAGAGCAGGCGGGCAATTTTAGAACAGGCCAGCTCCCTGGGTAAAGCACCTTCCCTACTTGTGGCACCACCTTTGAAAAATGACCCTTTCAAAGCATTACTTGGGGGAGGGGGAGAAAACACTGCCCTCGCTCGAATATGTCCTAGTCCCTTCAAAAATGTTAACGGCAAAAGGGAGAAGAAAAGGTCATTGTAACTGGTCGGGTGCTGTAATCCCAATGTCTTCTTCCTAGTGTTTTTCATGTTATGAAAAAGGCAAAGATTTGCTTGAAGAATAGAAGCCTGTGCTTGTTGTCCCAGGAAAAGAGCAAGTTCACAGAATGAAATTGCATATTATAATGTGCCTTCTTTGCCATTTTGACAAATTGGTTTATTGTGTCTCTATAAATGTACATGAGTGGCAGGTATCCTTGAGAGCCATATAGGTAGTTGACTTCCTCCAAACAATTGGAAAACCACCTGCTAAGAATGAAATCGTGTTTATCTGCTGAGAAAATGGCTATGTTGGGTTCCTCTCCTTTCTTTTGAACGGTGTGACTGGGAAAGCAGGTTGACTCCATGAAGTCTTTGCAAATCTTGCCGTGAGATGTGGAATTAAAAGCAGCCCAGTAATCCCACACGGCTAGCAAGGACATTTGTTCTTTCTCTGCCAACTTCAATATTGATATTTAGCTGCTCCAAAGGGGCACAAGACTCCAGCTGCTTAACTTTAGACTTTCTGTCAAGTAACATTTGAAAAGTCTCATGTCTGCTTTCCATTCCTTTAGCATTTAGCCCTGCAAAATCCATAGTCTATTTAACTTGAGCTTTACAGGAAGCAGTAATAGTCTAGTGTAGTGGAAAACTAGAGTTAAAATGATGGACAATTAAAGAGATTGCTGATGGGTAGCAGAGACAAAAACTAGTTAAGCATTACCCTTCTTTCCGAGCTCATTTTCTTATTTACTGAAACACAATGAATACCAGATTGGTTTCGTTTTTTATAGTCTGTGTCTTATGTAGTATTATAAGGGGTAAGGTCTAGTTGAAACATCACTTGAAAATATGAGAAACTACTACTAATTTACAGCATTTACAGCAATAAAATAATGGGAACAGAGTTATTGAAGTTGAAATTTGAAATGATCAAGTTTTGTCAGCAGTCTTCA
This sequence comes from Rhinatrema bivittatum, assembly GCF_901001135.1. Classification (NCBI taxonomy): domain Eukaryota; kingdom Metazoa; phylum Chordata; class Amphibia; order Gymnophiona; family Rhinatrematidae; genus Rhinatrema; species Rhinatrema bivittatum. The sequence goes on along the minus strand of NC_042629.1, from coordinate 52,021,047 downwards.
GTGAGTGAATGGAAGCATTGTTGGTATATTGTAGTGTAATGGTTAGAAATATTGGGGCTGATATTTAGCCGTGGAGCCGCTAGTTAAGTTAGCCAGAATTACCCATCCAGCTAATTTAACTGGGATATCTAGTGGCATGGCAACTGAATATACCTGGCTATCTTAAAGTTAGCCAGATAAGAATAACTTATGCGGCTAACACTGCTCCTTGTGGAAATGCCTCCGCCAGTCTCTGGCCCAACCCCAATTTATGTGGCTATATTCTAGCCACATAACTTGTTATATGGCTAGAATGTAGTGGCATGTGGTGATGAATATCGCAGTTTTGCCATTTAGATGGATAGATAACTTTTCAGGTATCCATCTAAATGACTTTTGAATATTGACCTCTATGTTTATTATGTTTATTTTTATTACATTTTTTATTTATTGTTATATTGTTATGATTATATGATTGTATTTTATGTTGCTTTTATTATTGTAAATCACTTAGAGACTTTTAATATCAGGTAGTATATCAAATTGAATGAATAAATAAATACAAAGAATTTTCCTAGCCATGTCTGGTTTTTAGGATATCCATAATGCATATTCAGACATATATTCATACATATTTAATCAAAGAACCAGTTTCATTTGCATATTTTTTGTTATCCTTAAAATCATTGCTGGTCAATAATGCTAAGGATTATATTTTTGGAAAATTGTTGGTTAGAATATAGAACTGTTGTCAGGAGACATGAAGGGAAGTCCCTTGCTATATCACTGAATTATGTCTTCTTGGTTAAGCCCTTTCTCTGTCTGCTTTTAAAAATTAGTACATGAGAAATGATTAGCAACTGTTGAAGAATCTGGGATTGCATCACTTCCTACCATTTCCACTGGCTTGAACCAATCCATATTTGTGAAATTTCCTTGAAACTGGACAATGATTGTGTTATTCAAAGTCAAATTTTGACCTACTTCAAAGTCATCAGAGCTTCTGAAACTGGGTTAAAAATGAGACTGACAAACCTCCTCTGACCTTGTTCATATCTAGATTTGGATATGAGAATATTTAAACTCAAATGAATTTGGATAATCTGTCAGTTTCAACCTGGTTAAAATTTGACTATAGTTTGTTAAGAATCTGAATTTATATGAATATTCACAGATTCAGTATTTGAAGAGGATGCTAAGCTTGAAATAATTTACATGTGCATTCAAATCTGAAAATTTCATAATGTAGCTAAATTGAAAAGATTTCATATGGATGAATAAGGAAATTGCAGTTGAGGCATGAATGGTCTGGATTAATCAGAGCTGATGTGGCCTGCTTACAATAAAAGCTGTTATAACCTAATCATAACTGATATGTGGTGTAAACCAGTTCAGTTTCAAGCAAATTAAGCACTCTGCAGATCCCCCCAGAGAAAATGTGAACTGGTTCATTCATCCCCAGTAAACACCTTAACTAGATCTACAACCAGCTTCTATAAGATTGAGACCTAGTTGGATACAGTCGAAAGGAAACCCATCTTAGTCCTACTTGTCTTGGGTTTTACATAAATATTAATGTTCTTTCTGTCCATAAGAAGCAGTCTGGGGTTTCAAGTAAAAAATATGCTGTCCAGCCATCACCAAAGAGACAACTAAGTGAAGGCTTCTGAAATACTATGACTAAAGCTTAACTTCCCCTCTTCTCGCTTCCAGCTCCCAGTTATTTATTTCCCTGTTTTATTGTAACTGCCACGCTCCTTATAATGCTCTTGTTCAAGTTGTTTGAGTTCTCTCTTACCTTGCACACTTTGTTAAATGTAAACCGGTTTGATGTGATTATTGTCATGAAAGCCAGAATAGTAAAAATAATAAATAAATAAATAAATAAATAAAGCGTATTAGGAATCTGGGTAGAAGAAAAGAAAGATATATCCGAATCCTGATTACACCGTGGAGCTGATTTACTAAGCTCTTTTCTCTTAGGCACGGAATGGGAGAAAATCTTATTGAATCAGGCCCATGGAATATATTTTCAGTGAGGTTCCTTTTTAGCCAGCACCATCCAACCAAATTTCAAATACAAGGCACCAGTATGGGTTATGTGTGAATATTGGCTTGGTATGTCCATGCATTTACACCATCTCAAATGATGGAGTAAGGTACATGTCTCTGCTACATGCATGGACCCAAGAAGCAAAGCGGAAGCCGATCCAGTTGGCTGTATAGCAGTAGAAACAAAGAGAATCGGTAGTTGGAAAAGCCCTTTATTTGATAATGCCCGACTCTGGCTGAGTTTCGCTCTCTTACATAGAGCTGCCTCAGGGGCGAAATGTGACAGGTAAATTATTAATTTTGCAGGAAGCCTTTAAATTGAAGTTTTTAATTTTTAATTAGAGTTATTCTTAATACAATTAATTAATTTTTTCTATATAGGTATTAGATGAGCTTACATATGCTATTGTGACATTGGCCTTGCAGGTATCAGTCCTGCCTTGAGTAAGCAATCTAATTTATATTTTTTTTTCTTTTTTTTCCATTAGTTTTTCCTCACATTTTTGTTTTTAATTAAGACTTTTTTTTTGCATGATCAGTACACTGTTTTCCTAACACAAAGTCCATCTCTCCAGTATCACATTGTCTATGTATAAACACATTGATTCATACTATGGTTTTATATGTATCACTCCACATATTTTCTGCGTACCATTATGTTTTGGATCATATTTATATGTTTTATTTTAAGTTGTGTGTTTGTACATCTGCTACATGCATACATTTTTTAAATTTTCATGACATGCACATTTTTAGCTGCAGTAAAAAAACCAAACCTCATTATTGGGGGAGAAACTGGGTCAAAGGTAAAAAAAAGAAATCTATGTCCCTTAAACTATCCACATACTTTTAGCCAGTTGAAAATCCACTTAGGTGGATTCAGTCATTCTGAATCTCATTTACCTATGTGGTACCCAACTTGCAAGGTCATTTTTCAAATTGCATTAGGGCATTATCATGGGCATTAGGGCCCTAACATCTGCGACAACGCCATAACACATGCATTATTTGTCACATCACAAGATGTGTATGCAAATTTTGAAAATGTAGTCAAAGGGGAGGAGTTTGGGCAGGGTTTATTAAAATGAGGAGTGTTTAACATTGCGTCAAGCTAGGGCAAGAGTACTTTGTAGAAATCTCAACTTTGTGTACCTTTCCTCATTCCAAATCACATCAAATGTTCACTATTGTGTACTGTGCTGTTTGTACCTCTGACTGTGCATGTAAAACTGGCCCCCAAACCCTAGACCACCACCAAAACCTCACCTCAGATTTCTAGTTGCCCCTCCTACAGTGGCATAAATAGTTGCCTAATATGAGAGCCTTATAAAGAATCTCTCTCTCTCTCTCTCTCTCTCAAAAATTACCATAGTGCTCTTTTTTCATTTTTTTTTTTATAGCAAAATGATAAATCTAGGCCATAGTCTTTGAAAATTTACTCCCTGCTAACAGGTTCTTAGACCGAATATATGCATTCATATCAGCAATATTCATTATGGATAACACAAAAAAACCCTCAGATATGTTCAGATATTAAGGGACCAGATTTTGGAACTTCTGCTCTAGATTTGGGCCCTGTCTTGGAAAGGATTTCTCTCATAGATGGCTAAAATAGTGGAGCTGCCAAGTTAGTTCATGTAAATGTGTGAAGACAAAGGTTAACAAAAAAAAAAAAGTGATACCTTTTTATTAGATCAACTGCATTATCACATTTATTTAATCCAATAAAAAGATATATTTTTGTTGACCTTTATTTACCATATATGGCAAAACTCTTGAAAACTGGGTCCTTTATATTCTTGACTAGAGAGATGCATTTGTTTCCCTTTGTGCTTTGACAGTACTGTTTTTTAATCACGTATACACAAACCAATTCACAAAAGAACAAAAGAGAAAGACCCCTTTGCCTTTTTTAAGACATAGTCAAGCTCTAAAACAGGAAGTAGTAGGTTCCAGCGAATCCCTCTGAACTCATTTTATGTAAGCCTTTTCAGGAGGGTGTGTGCAAGGGATAGGAGAAGTTTGGAAAGTCTTCTCCAGGACAGAAGAGAGAAGAGATCTAGAGAGAATCTTCTGTAGGATAAAGGAAAGAAGTTCATGAGAAAACCTGCACCAGAATAAGGAAGGGTAAGGAGCAAAGAGTGCCATTGGTTGTAGTATGACAAAGGAAGGCCCCTCTGAGACAACGGTATTCTGGATTATGCTCACCAACATCCTAGATTTAGAATGCATGAGATCTGTGAGGACCTTCCACAAGGTAACTAGCATCTCTTATCAGAAAATATGCCTGCTGTTCTGGGAAAGGAGAGCAAGGCCTCCATTATATATTGGCTGGCTAGGCACCAACAAACCCTTAAACCTGACTATTGTGCAAGACAAACATGAGAAATGCTCTGTTTCAGATTTAGAGCCCACCCTATTGGGTTGAACCAAGAAGTACACCAGTGACATACTATAAAGAGTGTTAGATCCTCTGTACGAGAGACACAAGAGGAGAGGTGTTAACTGTGCCCTTTAATACCTATCAATACTTACTGGCTATAAATAGATTATCTTTTTTTTTTTTTTTTTTATAAATAATTACAGCCTGTCTGCCTCTGAATAAAGAAAGATGTCCCTGAGAACAACAGATTATTGTGTGGCAGTGCCTTTTGTGGTCAGACAAAGCCTAAAAGCCTATTGTTCCCTCACCAAAGAGCCTCTAGGATGTCTTTCCTCCTAGGGAAAAGGACCTGAGGCGCTGCTGTTTATAAACCAGATCAGGCACTGGTTACACTTTAACATAATATCAAAAGCAAGCTTTGATGAACATGCACTTGCTCTCAGTTGGTCATGTAGAGAGTAATTTAGAAAGCCAGCCTGTAGGTACAATGGTGTGTTTACCATGGAGATGAGCTTTTTCGAAAATTCCTCTCTTTATAGGTGGGTAAACTTATACACCTAGGGGCAGATTTTAAATACTTGCGCGATCGCGTACTTTTGTTCGCGCACCAGGCGCGAAAAAAAGTACGCTGGATTTTATAAGATACGCGCGTAGCCGCGTGTATCTTATAAAATCCGGGGTCGGCGTGCGCAAGGGGGTGCACATTTGTGCAACCTGCGCACGCCGAGCCCAGCGCGCGCTGCCTGTTCCCTCCGAGGCCGCTCCGATTTCGGAGCGGCCTCGGAGGGAACTTTCCTTCGCCCTCCCCCCACCTTCCCCTCCCTTCCCCTACCTAACCCCACCCCCCCGGCCCTATCTAAACCCCCCCCTAACTTTGCGCTCGTCGCCGGCAGCCCCGCTCCGTCCTCCGGTCCCGGGGGCTGGTCCGGAGGCCTCGACCACGCCCCCGGGCTGGCGCCACGCCCCGAAACGCCCCCGAAACGCCGCATCGTTTCGGGAATGCCCCCAGACATGCCCCTTCCCGCCCCTTTTCGAAAGCCCCGGGACTTACGAGCGTCCCGGGGCTCTAGGCGCGCCGGCGCGCGAGGGCCCTGCGCGCGTAAATCCGGAATGATTTACACGCGCGAGCCTTTTAAAATCCACCCCCTGGTGCATTGAGAAAAGACACTCCCAGAGGTGGGGGATGGGGAGGAACTCGTATTACCGCACACACTTTTGAATTTTGAAAAATAATGCGTGCATTTTTTCACAGGAAAACTACACGCAGGAAATAGTTGGAATGGGGCAGATTTCCTGAGATAATTTCAATGGGAAACGATGTGGGTCCTTTCAGTTCGACAACCGAGGCAAAGTCCGCAGGAAAAACGTCCCAATGCGGACAATCTGAAAATTACTCCCCACGGATGGAAAGTCCATGGCTACTATCACTTTGAAAATTACCTGGGAAAATGCATCTGCTCCTTGTGGGTAAACTTAAGCGCCTATGGGCCCTATGCTCATAAGTTTATTTTTAGAAAGCCCATTTCCGCATAAAAGCTTGTCTGAAAATTACACCCTCCCTGCCCCCAGGGCAGGGTACAATCTACAAATGTTCTCCTGCCAGCCCCAACTCTGCAGGCAGTTTCCCTTTTGAAAATTAACTTGCAGGGTCCCGCGGGTACAAAGCATCTGTGAGCCTGAAAAGTCTGCAGGTGATTTAAAAATTGCCTTAAAAGTCTTAGCCTGACCTGATGATAAGGTCTGGGCAAACCATGCTGTCTCAACTTAATTCCCAAGGACCATTTCATCTTGGGCCCAATACAGTGAAACACAACACAGAATGCCAGTCACAGAACTGCAAAATGAAAACCCTGTCAGCTGTAAAAACGATGCGTTGAATTGCTGAATTAATAATGGTAATAGCTGCAAATGGTCATAACCAAACAATAAGAACACACGAAAGGCCCCAAGAATCAAACAATACCATGAATAGGAAATATATTTACATATTTAATGCATCCCAGACTCCTTTCTATGATCTCCCTTCCATTAATAAACTAACTTCTTTCTGGACTTCCCCAAGCAGAATTTAGTTACCTTCTCCACATGGTGGCATGGACTGGATTAAACTGCTCAGCTACAGCCACCCCAGCGTGGACCATTAGCACAGTACTCCAGTTTACTCTCCTCCTTAGATTCCATTCTAAATTTCCATCATTTTGCTCTCACCTCCACTCTCTTTCGGGCTTGCTTGTCAGTCAGGGCTCAGCGAGGTGCCCCCATAATACAGAGCATGTATTGACAGGCTTGTCAGTCAATAGGTTTAATAGCAGCCTGCAACAGAGCGGAGGTGGAAGAGAGAGATGAGGATCAGCATGGGGCAAAACAAGATGCAGGCTGCCTGAACCCAGCCTTCGCAACACACACTAGGCTAGAGTGTCTCCAGCAGAGCGCCAAACAACCGGGTGCTAATCATACATCATGTGCTTGTCAGAGAGAAAGAGGGGATATAAGATTTAGTCTGTCAGTGGGGAAGGAGGGTGCGCAAGTGTCCGATGTGGAGTTGGAGCAATACTGCAGATCCCAAGTCTGAATAGCCACCATGCAGCTAGTCCTACGAATGGGTCTCAAGTTAACCTGACTGAGAGGCTGTCCTTTCTAATTCTGCATCGTTTTCCTTTCGTTATGGTTCCTGGAAGCTATTAGCCTCGCCTAGAGATGAAATTCTAAAAATCTCCCCTTCCCAATATAAGAACCTGAATTCTCACTGGATCCAGGCAATTTAATCACTGTCTGCATTTGGCAATAAGTGCGGCAGGTAATTCCCCAGAACATGAAGGCTGCAAGCAATGAATTATCTACAACATCCAATGAATTGGACCAAACATCAACAGAAGGAATTGCTTTATTACACTTTGCTAACCACCTTGCTTTCCAGCCATCCACAATGCGGACTTCTCTCCTGCAGGATCTGAACCTTAGATGCAATCAAGTGACTGTCTCAGTGCTGAAACAAGAGCTTTGACAGCTGCGTGATTAGCAAGGCAAAAGTGCTGCACTTCTGCCGGGCTTAAACCAGGTTTCAGGGATTGCTAAAGGAGGCGGTTTGGGAAGGAAATGGGAGGAGAGGCAGCCAGGCAGACTGTACAGCTGGCTTCAGGCCATCATAAGGAATAGCTTTCATTCCCAACTCCTGTCGCAAAGTGACAGGGGTGGGGGGAGAGGGGTTTCTCAGTGTTAAAAATATGGAAACCATAGATGCTGAAAAAAGCAGGACTAAAATCAGCATTCATAGAAATGAAATGAAATGAAATGATATAGAAATGACGGCAGAAGAAGACCAAACAGTCCATCCAGTCTGCCCAGCAAGGTTTTACACTTTTTCTTTTCATACTTTTCTGTTACTCTTGTCCCTTTAAATAATTTTTTTGGTTCTATTTCCCTTCCACCCCCGCCATCGTAGATAGCAGTGCTGAAGCTGCATCTAAGTGAAGTTTCCAGCTAATTGGTTTGGGGTAATAACCGCCGTAATAAGCAAGCGTCTCCTACGCTTGTTTGCCCAGCCTGTGCAATTCAGTCCTTGTTGGTTGTTTGAATATAAATCCTCTTTTCTTCATTCCCCCTGCCATTGAAACAGTGAGCTGCGCTGGATATGTATTCTAAGTGAAGTATCAGGCTTGATTTGGGGTAGTAACCACCGTAACAAGCAAGCTACACCCATGCGTATTTGTTTTACCCAGACTATGTAATTCAGTCCTTGTTGGTAGATGTCTGAATATAAAACATCTTTTCTTCATTCCCCATGCCGTTGAAGCAGAGAGCTGTGCTGGATATCCATTGAAAGTGAAGTATCTGGCATTCAAAGGAGTTTTTCCTCATCTCACCAGACTTGTCTTCATTTCAAGAAAAATGTCTACCAAACCTGCTGAGGAGGTCAGTATACCACAAAATCTAAACTTAACCGTGCAGCTGAAACTAACAGACCCTGGCCTCACCCCAGTATTGTAAAAACCTGCAGCCAGTTTCACGTGGGCCATGGTGATCAGTACAACCATGCAAAGAAAGTTTACCATCTGGATATCTGATTTAGAAAATTCTCCTTTTTGGGACCCATTAATAAAAAACAAACAAACAAACAAACATATATATATTCAAGTGCCTTCAGCACAAAGGGAACAAAGAGCTAAATTTCAGGCCATGCAGCGCTGCCAGCATCATGCTTTCATTAGCAAGTTAATAATGTGGACAGTATGGCGCAATTACTACTTTAAAGAGGCTGAGATATTTGTGTTTTATCCCGGAGCATGTGTTAACGCTGTCAGATTGTTTGACCGGCCAACTTCCCCAGGCAAGGCCAGACAGTTCCCAAACAACCTTTGTACAAAAGGCAGTAGATTCTGCTGTCATTTTGTCACTTGCATCGTCCACAGAACACAGCTTTCTTCCAACAGTACTTGATAGGTAGAGCTGGTACAGAAAGTTGAGTAACCAGTTCACATGGCACACACCCTGAATCCATACCAAGGCCCTGATTCACAAAGGCTTTTCTTCCTTTCCATGTTGATGGGAAAAGACCTTGACGAAACAGGCCTCACATGAGAGGGGAATTAAAGGAGAAGCATTATTTGACTAGGACCATCTGAGAAGCCTTGATATTAACATTTTTCTACAGGCAAAAGTTACTTCTTAGGCCACAAGATTTCTCCTAGTTTGCAGCCCATATTCAAAAGATTTGCCTGAGAAACTTTGAGAGTTACCCCGATAAATCTTTAGTTTCAGTTTACCTCCCCTCTCCATTTATATTTTGCCTGGTAAGCTTGGGGTATTCAGGATGCAGGGGTTTATGTGTAATTCTTTTTATTAAATAAAGAAACAACAATAACACAAACAAAACTTGGTGTGCATTCTTCCTTATGCCCACCAAGCCAAGCCAACACTCCAAACTATAACAATCAATGAAACAACCCCTGGGTAATGCTTTTGCCTTGTTTCTGCCTCATTCTTGATCCTGTGTGTGCTTCCTGTGTCCCCTGCTCCTGCCTTGCTCTCGCCCACCCTTGCCTTGACCTTTGCTCCCTCTCGCTCAGACCTTGGCCTGTTATCTGACTCTGCCTGAACGCTGCCTGTCTGGTTTTCGACTGCCCGCACGCCGCCTGCCCTGACTTTGGCTTAGTATCCGACTTCCCCTGAACGCTGGCCTGTTCCCAGACCTCCTTTGCTGGCTCGGGGCTCTCCTAAATCCTGCCGGCCCCCAAACCCAAGGGCCCAACCTGCGGAGAAAGGTGTTGGTAAAGGTGAAACCCAGCTCCGGTCCCCAAAGCGGATCTGCCTGCTCATGGCGCGGGCCTGGTGGGTTCGCCTGCAAGGCTGCATCAATCATGCCTCAGTCTCAAGGGTTCACCGACCGCGACCTGTGACCTGTGACATTACTAGGGCATTATTAAACCAGAGATAAGGGCTGTCATTTTCAGACTGGCGCTTCAGGACTAAGTCCATGGGTGCCTGCCCCCAGGGATGCCTCCACCTAAATATGGTTAAAAGTATGCACGTTATGTTACATACATTTAGCCTTATGGAGGAAGGGCAATTTCCACAAAGGCAAGTTAGACAGATAAATCCCTCATAAATGGCCTAAATATTTTCCCGCAATGTTTTTATTATTAACAACCAATTCCCCTTAAAACAACTTTTAAGCAGAAGTGCTAGAGAGATCTGTATTAGAAACTCTGGTTGGTAGTGTTAAACACTTTTAACTGCAGTTTGGATATGAGGGGCCCCCCATAAATGTTTAGGCTGGTTTAATTTTAAACAGTGTATTCATCCAAATGAATCCAGGAACTCGCATCTACATCTTTCAAACCTGCTTCAGTTATTTCTCCGTTTCTTGTCAGTGAAAGAAATGATCTAGTGGCGGCAGCTGGGGTATTCTGGCAAATGGGGGATTATTTCACGTTTGGCAGTTTAGTTTAGCGAATGTTTCAGCAAGAATGAATGAGATGTTTAGAGGAGGGGAGACCCAGAATGGATGCATGTCTACATTTCAGTAAACTTTGATATCCCCGGTATGGAATGGAAAGAAGTTGGGTGTTTTTTGTTTTGTTTTTTTTTTGCTTTCTTTGACATTCTTTCTGACAGAGAGCTGTGTGAAATTGTAGAAAATTCTACTTTACCTAGAATGACCATATAGCGCCATGTCAATAGGGACAGGCTTGTCCAGTCCTGGCTCTAGTCTCATTGCATGACTGTAGATACTGGCAGTAAAACTAGGGCTGGCTCGGACAGTCCGTTTCAATAGACGGCAGTGGCGCTCAAAGCAATGCTTAAGTGCTTTCCATCCCTGAGCCATTCGGGTTCCCCGGCTGCTCCTACTGAATATGGAAGAGATGAGTATGTACGAGATATATTTGCATGCGCTGCCAGCAAAGCTTTAGGGCTATCATGAAAACCTGACTGGTTGAAGGGAAAGGGGGGGCTGAGCACTGACATAGAGATATATGGGACATCCTAACTGTACCTTATTATTCATCATGTTATAGATACAAGTAAATTAGGGCCCCGCTGTGCTGCTCATTGTCACAAGACATTGCTGACAGCAACACCGCTGTGTAACAAAAATAGGACATCCCTGACAGCTAAACAATGGCCATGGAGGATGAGACTCTAAAAGCAGCAGAGGGATGCGTGTTCGCTCACGGTGCACACCTGCAGACCAGATACTGTATTCTGCAACTGGGAAAACTAATCCGAGGGACATATGAGCTGTACCATTGCTCTGAATTCTTTTTTTCTTTAGGTTTGGCTTATTTTATTTACTTAAATTTTAGAAATCGTATTTCCAAAAAGCACACAAAAATCACATGATGAACTCCAATAAAGGAATCAACAAATCAGAAAAATACCATAAAAATTGAGATTAAAACATCAGGACCATTAAGACATAAAAACACATCAAATCCTAAGGAGGTCATTTTCAAAGGAGTTGCCCGTGTAAATGTAACATATTGTAGCAATTTTCAAAAACCATTTATGTGCTTAGAGATAGATTTTAAAAGCATACTGTGTATTACCTGGGAGGGGTGATGGCAGCAGGAGAGGCTGCGGGGCCACCAGTGTATGTGTGTGTTTGTGGTAATAGGAAGCCTGCCTGACTACCTGCCTGTGCTGTGTGTAATGGGAACCTGCCTAGGGTGTGTGTGTGTGTGTGTGTGTTTGTGTGAATGGAAGCCTGCCTGGGATGTATGTTTCTGTGAATGGGATCCTGCTTGGGATATGTGTGTGAATGGGATCCAGCCTGGGATGTGTGTGTATGTGTGTGAATGGGATCCTGCTTGGGATGTGTGTGTGTGTGTGAACAGGAGCTTTCCCCGCCTCTCCTCCATTAATTCACAGCAAGCTCTGGACTTCTGGAAATAAAAAGTTCCCAGGTATGGAGAGAGGGATTTTTTAAATCCTTATTTATTTGTTTTAAATATTGCTTGGTGTTTGAAGTGTGGGGCGTTTTGAACAATTTTATTGGTGTTTGAGAAATGTTGAATATTATTCTCATTAACTGGTTTGAAATATTTATTATTTTTATGAATATGGTTTTACTATTATGATTGATGTTTTATAGTTCTTGATTTTATTGCTTTATGTTTTATGAAGAATGGTAATGTTTCTGTTTTTCCATTGTTGCTCTGCGTATAGAGGCTGGCTTGCTGTGGATTCCAGTACAGTTCTTCTCTGCTTGTTTCTTTCTAGTCTCTTTATTCTGTGTTTGGTCAGGGTCTGTCTGTGTTCTGTCTATGTGACCAAGGTAAGGTATTTTGCTGGTATCTGGTTTTGTGTAGGGAGCTATAACAGTTTGACTTGTTCTGTTTTCCTAACAGGAGAAGTTCTAGGCCTGGTATACTATACGCAGTGTTGCCTTTTCATAGGGAAGGTTGTTACTGATTGAATGCTGGCAGTTAGGGTTGTTTTGGTATGGGAGGTTTATTATATTGTAATTCTGTTTATTCATGGCTTTCTGATGGCCAAGCCCACACCCAACATACACTACAAAGATCTAATTCCATATGAGTTCCAAGTGTCTCTTATGCAAAGTTTCTGGTTGGCACCACAGCAGTGCATGTAAATATAATATGCATGTTGTAATAATTTTGCCTCAGAAGACTGTATTTTTGAATGCTCTTTTTCTCATTAAATCTGTTATGAATGCATAATTTATGTGTGTGTTTGTGTGTGTGTGAGTCTGTAGGAGGTGGAGGGAAGCATACGTGCAAGGCTGTTTGCCTAGGGCACTTAATACCCTTCCACTGACCATGGGTTCCGTTGGGGGAAGGTAGGGGTGGGTGTCAGCTAATAAAAATATAGATTCCAGGAGGGAGCTGGATTTTTCTTTGACAGACCCGGGACAAAGACTGAATGAATCAGGGTGGGGGCAGCACAGTAATTCTTTGCACAGGGCAGCAAAAATGCTAGCATCAGCCCTGCATAAAGTGCATTTCCACGGGCAAAACCCAGATTTAAGAGTGTAAATCCTTTTGAAAATGACCCCCCAGGTCACACAAATACAGTAAGCTCCCAAAAAATAGGTATATAAAAAAAGTTGGACTAAATACATTAGATATCAAACGCTGCCATAAAATGGCATTCTTTAATCAAGCATCTAAATGTCAAATATGCCTTTTCTGCCCCTGCTTCCCCAGCTTCCATAGTTAATGAGGGGTGCTGTTTTAAATTGTGATGGAATTATAATTACTGCAAAGGAAAGGGGATGCCATTTCCCCACTGACTTGAAGACTTATTGTCTTGACTCTTCTTAATCTTGAAAATTACATGGCACGGAATGTGATAATGTTTCGGTACAAATTCTACTTTGAAATTCAAAGGGATAAAGGCTAATGCTTAGAAGGCTCAAAATTACGCGTGTAGTCAACAAGGTTGGGAATTAAATTAGCCAAATAATAACTTTGCAGTACTGCTTTACTATAATTAGTCCCAAACAGACAGCATATGTTGAGGTTGATATGTAAATGAATGAATGATATTCAAAAGACTGATTAACGTTTGGAGTTAGTCGGACAAAACTGGAGATTTGAAATTTCCTGCGCTCTCCCCCCCTTCATGGCCAAAATTGTGTAATGGGTAACCCACTGCCCACACAAAATGTGCCTGGATAAATAGAGGGGTTGCTGGGGTGCTCCTGGGGGTGGTTTCCCTTTGGACAGCATCAAAATTCAGCACTGTCTGAAGAAATTTAAGAGGATGTCTGGCCAGTGCCCGACCAAACTCACCAAACCAGTGACACGCAATGATGAGTTCTGCATTAGGGGGTCAACACCTAGGAAATGGATCTTGGGGTCGCTGCGGACAACGGAGTGAATTTTCAAAAGCATGTGTGTGCATAAAGGGGCGGATTTTAAGAGCCCTGCTCGCCTAAATCCGCCCAAATCCGGCGGATTTAGGCGAGCAGGGCCCTGCGCGCCGGTGAGCCTATTTTACATAGGCTCACTGGCGCGCGCAGACCCCGGGACTCGCGTAAGTCCCGGGGTTCTCCGAGGGGGGAGTGTCGGGGGCGGGCCCGGTCGTCGCGGCGTTTAGGGGGCGTGTCGGCAGCGTTTTGGGGGCGGGTCCGGGGGCGTGGTTACGGCCCGGGGCGGTCCGGGGGCGTGGCCGCACCCTCCGTACCCGCCCTTAGGTCGCGTCCCGGCGCGCTAGCGGCCCGCTGGCGCGCGGGGATTTACGCCTCCCTCTGGGAGGCGTAAATCCCCCGACAAAGGTAAGGATGGGGTTTAGACAGGGCCGGGCGGGTGGGTTAGGTAGGGGAAGAAAGGGGAAGGTGAGGGGAGGGCAAAAGAAAGTTCCCTCCGAGGCCGCTCCGATTTCGGAGCGGCCTCGGAGGGAACGGAGGTAGACTGCGCGGCTCGGCGCACGCCGGCTATACAGAATCCATAGCCTTGCGCGCGCCGATCCCGGATTTTAGCGGATACGCACGGCTCCGCGCGTATCTACTAAAATCCAGCGTACTTTTGCTTGCGCCTGATGCGCCAGCAAAAGTAGGCCAAATCGCGCGGTTTGAAAATCTACCCCAAAGCGTCGTTTTGCACGTGTACATATAGATAACTACTCTGGGGGTTGTATATTTATTTATTTATTTATTTATTTATTTAGAGATTCTTATATACCGCGGTACGTATAGTTATACATCACCTCGGTTTACAGTAAACAATAAATTAGCAACAGGCTTTACATCCAACAAGTTATACAGTAAGTAAACAAATAACAGCCACAGGCTTTACATAAATAAAAATTTACATATATCTAAAAGTACGCGCAGAAACAATTTTGCATGTATTTTTATACGTACTTGAAAAAGGCGTTCCCGGGGGGTACATTTTGGGTGGGGGAACCATTTACTCCCATACTTTTTAAAATCAAAAATATCACGGTAATTTTAAAACGAGCGCGCCTGCACCCATATACACGTGAACGAGGATTTGCTGGCATTTTTAATCGTGCACACACTTGTGCGAGTATGTTTTAAAATGCACCAACTGCGCGTAGGTATGCTCTTAATTTTAAGAGGTTACTTGAGCACAGCTAGCACGTGCGTGTCTTCAATAGGACCATGTTGACTTTTATGTGTGTACATCATGTTGGCATTTATGTGCATGTGTTTTAAAATGAGTTCACCAGTTTGTCCAGTTAATAGCGAGGTCTTCCAGACCCTTCTGGTTCTTCATCCTGCGCGCCCCACCAGTTGATCCGGACCTCTCACCCTGTCCTATGAACCCTAAAACTCGAGATCTACAAATTTGGTTTTGTTTTTAAAATTCAGAGTTATACCCATCTTGGCCTCGCCCCTTTTCTGCCCTTTATTCCTCACGCATGCACGGATACATACACATGTACTTTGCGGAGTTTTAAAATCCTCATTGCTCATGCATATGTGGGCATTTTTGCACTGGTAGCCCTTTTAAAAATCGACTTATAAGCACATAAATGTATGCGTAAATGTTTACACCTGCTCCCATGCGGGCTTAGATATGTGCAAGTGCACCATGCATGGGTTAGTGTGTACCCGCTGATCTTCAAAGCGTATTTATCACGTAAGTCCTTTTTAAAAATTATGGCTGAAATCTGCATGCACTTTGCACTTTATACACGTAGGCTTCAGCCCTAAGCACTATGTTAACTAAATTGGGCTCAATACGGTGAAATCCTCAACTCAGTTCCGTCTTGCTGAATCCACCTCATTCAAGGACTTCCTGTTCCTGACTTTGGTTTTGGCATCTAACGCTCTGAGTACCCACTCCTCATGAGCTTCCCTGCATTCCCAGCTATCCGCTCCTCGGAGGGCCTACCTGCCTGACTGCTACCAGACCTGCTTCTCAGTTTCTCTCTCACTTGGAACCATCTATTGTGAGTACCTCTACTGACTTCTACTATACGAACTGTACTGAAGATTTCCCATAGTGTACCCTGACCTTTGGGCCACTACCGCCTTACTTCAGTAGAGACTATTCAGCTTTCCTGTGCTGCGGACACACCAACTACGGGAGCCACTTCCGGGTTCTGGCATCCCTACCAGCTCTTCAACATCTACTGTACAGACATCCTCAGCATACCCCGCTCCTCGGGCCACTTCCGGATCTGTACTCCTGAGGTGCCTACACTCTTGAGGGGATCCCGGCGTACCCTGCTCCGTGGATCACTACCGGATCTTCTCATCTGTGGCTTCGCTCTGGGTATTCCCCATTGCTCAGGACTGTACTATTACATCTCCAACTCTGTGGACATTACTTTTTCCTTCCTTCATAATAAAGTCTCTACTTCTAGCTGTGTCCCACACCACTGAGACTACGCCTGCTGATGGTGAGACTCACAGGGCTCCTCCCTGTGGGTGGAGACACCTCTCATCTCAGCCCAGGGTTCACATTCTTACCACAAACATAACAAGCACCACTCGCAGTTGACAGCAGGAGAGGGGAAGGGCAATCACCACCACCCAACATGGCATGCCTCTACTTCTTCTCAGGTAGGCTTCCCCCCAATGAAATTAGGTTAAATGGGAAAAATATTACTTCATAAGGGCAGTATATATAACCTGCTTGCACTTCGTTAGTCATGCTCTTGTGTTACGATGAAAACAGAGTTTAATACATCCATCAATCTGATTAATAATAAGTTAAGCTTCTACAGTTCAAACTGAGACTGAGTTTGCACTTGCAAATCTTCTCCTTTATCTGATAACTAGGAGATGGTTTCTTCTACAAATGCTTTGACACACAGAATGAGCAAGAAGTGAAATTTAGACATCCCAGTACAAGTGTGTGGTCAAAGAGGCATGGCCATGTGGGTCGAGGAGCAAATTGCAATGATAATCTTGCATCAAGAATCTAAATGGGAAATAAATGGTTTGCTATCAAATTAAACATGTACAATTGGGTGTACTTCAAAGCTGAATATGGTGCCAAAATGGCTGCTTTTTTATTAATCTAAAGCCAGATTGAAGCAAGTATGTAAACAGCATGATCTGTCAGCCACCTGGCCAGAAAAGAAATAGATAATCACTACTTGGTGCCTTATTGTTGATGCTTGATTTGTAATTAACAGAAAATCTACCACAAATCTAAATTGGAACAGAAACCACTATAAAAGGTTAAGCCACAAGGTGACAAAGAAGAATATCTGATACCCACAAAGAATGATTCAATGGAGCCCCCACCCCAGGCCTATTACAGAAATTACTTGATCGTTAAGTTGCTTTGGTGAACCGCAGGATCTTTCCTTCTAAGGAAAATTCAGATCACATTCCCTGTTCCTTCTTTAATTTGTTCTGATGATAAACATTTTTTTTTAAAGAAATTCTCACTTATGTAAAAGATATATATAATTTCCTTGTAAATTGACCATTCAAGTGCCTGATCCCTTTACTGTTTCATTACAAAGATTATAAAATACAGTTTTCACATGCTCTACTATAATTTAACGTTTGGCGGCCGCAGGATGCCCCGTGAACCGCCACACTCACCAGAACACCATCATGGCTGGAACACTGCCATCTTCCGGCTTCCCTCACTTGGACAGCTCTGCCCCTAGAAGCGTACACATGGCGCATGCCACTCTAAGGTGGCTCCATGGCGGGAAACCTCCACTCTGGCACCTCCTGATGACATCACATGGTGGGCTATTTAAATCCCCGCTACGCTTCTCTCCTTGCCTTAGCAACAGGTCTTCCTACAACCTTACAGTGTATGTTGCTATATATGGAAGTCTTGTTCCTACCTGCCCTGTTCCAGCCTGACTCATCTCTGCTTCGTACCTTGCCCTGTCCTGGCTCTACTCTTGCCTGTCGCCTGGTACTGACCTCTGCTACGGACCTGGATTAATCTCTAGTCTGCTGCCTGGTACTGACCTCTGCCTCATACCCCAACTACATCTTGCCTGCTGCCTGCCCTGACTCCTTGATTGCTGCCTGCCTTGACGTCAGCCTGCCTTTGGTCATTCTCTTCCAGACCGTCTATGGGGACACTCACTTAAGCCCTGCCAGCCCCTGGAACCCAATGGCTCAATTGCAGGGGAAGGGGCTGGTATAGGTGAAGCCCCAGCTCAGTCCCAGCATAGGGCATGTCCACCAGCCATTGGCATAGACCTAGTAGGTTCACACCACAGCACAAGGGCTCATTACCATTACACATAAATGGTCCATCTGGTTTTTAAATATGAGCATGTTGTTCTTTTTGCACTCACAATTATTTTAAGTGCATGATTTGGTAATATTGGAATTCACAGTTTGATTTAGGCATCCAAACTATTTGAATAAAAGGCCCCATGGTGCAGTTATAATGTGCCAGTTATACAGATTTTTTTAGCTAGTTATATTGTCTTGTTGGGAGGAAACTTTTCAGTCATGTCTGGAACCAATAACCTTCTAGTCTAGAGACAGCTGTGCTATGATCAATCAAAAGAAGACGCTCCTAATGGTTAATTACGATGGAAAAGCTCTGTTAACTTATCTCACCTCACTTGGAGGGGGAAGAGAAAAGACCATCATAATGTGCTGTTCAGAATTCAAAGGTACGCCTAGCATTACGCACAGAGTAAATTTCACAGGGACAGTTCAAAATTTCACCTATATCGCCCCCAATCTCTCTTTCACAGAATGAGATTGAAATTCTCAAGAAAAATAAAATAAAATCTGAAAATGAAGGTCCTTAAATATGCTTTATTCATCATTTAACTTCTATTGCCACCTGCACTTTTTTCCCTATTTCTCAGTCAACCTTCGTACAGTTCTGTGGACAGAGGCCATTCATCCACCTACTCCTGCTTCTCTAGACCAGATGAGTTAGAATTTCAGAGTCTTTGCATGCTAATGGAACTCTTTGCTCTGGCAAGACAGAGAAAAACTTTTAATATGGACAGTTAAAGAAGAGCACATGGGGATTTGCGGCTAATGACACTATCATGGCGACTTCCTTTTTTTCACTTGGCTCTAACAATGCTTTAACAGTTAGCAGGGGAGCTCTGGGCTTCACTGGTTAAAATGAATAAGTGGGGTCCATCTGCCGCTGTTATGATCTTACAAGGATTTCACCAAAGATGAGAAATTGAAAAGCACCATATAACAGACAATGAAACAAGTTCATAAAAGCTAAAGAAAAACCTTTTTTTTTTTGCCCTTGCTGCATGCTTTCATGTACACGTCTGGTTACAATGTCTTCAGAAGGACTCTGCATGGACCCCCCTCGAGTGTAAATTAACTGCTCTAAATACCATCCAGTCATGGGTTCTTCATTTCAGCATTTTGTGAATAATAAATCATAATCGCTTAAGAAGACAGGGAAACCCTATCATCAATGGTACCGCTGCATTAGGCTTCTAAGAAGGCTGGGGCATGCTGCATGGGGCAGCTCCGATTCCAGCTCTAACAGAGGCAGCACAACTTCATCAAGCTTCCAAGAAGGCTGAAGTAACCTGCACGGCGTGGTCATAGTTTTAGCCCTAACATCAACAAGCGCAGGGTGGCCATTTGTTTTGGATAAGACCCATTGGTTTCAATGGCTGCTTGGATTTTCACAAAGCTTGGCGGTAAGACGTGGGAGGGTGCTTGGATTTTAGATTAAGAATAGAACCTAAAAGAACCATAAAGGAAGATGGCAAGGCCTGAAACAGGTAATCAGCAGAGGTGATGGAGGCCAGCACTGTTAACAGAATTTATGCATAATGGGGTAGATTTTAAAAGGCTGCGCGTGGGCTACCCGGCGGGCTACCCGGCGCACGCACATGTACACCCGATTTTATAACTTACGCGAGCAGGCGTGCGCAAGTTATAAAAACAGGGGTCGGCGCGTGCAAGGGGGTGCACAATTATGCACCTTGCATGCGCCGAGCCGCTCTGCCTTCCCCTGTCCCCTTCCCCTAACCTGACCTTCCCACCCCTTCCCCTAACCTTCCCCCCCCAGCCCTACTATAACCCCCCCCAAAATCCGACCCAATTAGGATAGCTATAAATGGCAAAGACAGAATGGCATGGAGAAGAAGACAAGGTAGGAGCTAATCTTGGCTTAAATATGGGAATTTATATACTCAGAACCAGAAAGCATGACAATTGGGCAGATTAGGTAGGCCATCTGATCTTACCTGATGTCATCTACTATGAATGTTACAGCTATTGAAACTCATTCTTACTAGTGTTTGTGCACGTGCATGTAGGCCTTAATAAACTCTCTGAGTTTTAAGTGTTTTACAGAATTCTGCTGCTCGTTTAGTTATGAGAGGCCTGCCTTGGGGTCACATCACTCCACTCCTGTGAGCATCACACTGGCTATCTCCTCCGCAACGTATTTGTTTTAAAATTTTAACTTTGATTTTTAAGGAGGTTAAGATGGATTCTCTTAGCTATTTATTGAGCATCTTAACACCTTGTATTCCTACTTGAGCTCTTTGGTCCCAAGGAATGGATTTCCTCGCAAACCTCAGTGAGAGATGCCCGCCTGCAAGAAAGCAGAGGTTGGGCATTTTCCATAGCGGCTCCTTCCTTATGGAATTCTTTATGCCATTAATGGAGTTACGATCCATTACTGACAGAAAACATTTTCGTAAAAACAATTGAAGACTATTTTATTCTTAGAAGCTTTTGGAGAGTCCTGATTGAGTAATTAAAGAGCTTTTGCTTTATTTTATTTCATTTATGTTTGTTTTAATTTGCTTTATTATGAGCATTTGTTTAGGATTGTTGAGACATGTTGTAACCCTACAGGTTCGCTGTAGGCAGGCTATAAATATGGTATATAAATAAATATCTCATAAATAATATCGTAAAGGATGGATTCTTCAAATTACAAGTTTTGAAAAGGTTGAGACCTCTCCTCCATTTCCAAGATTTCCGTTTAGTGCTGCAAGCTATCATTCTCACGAAAATAGATTATTGCAACTCGCTTCTACTAGGCCTCCCCGCTAACGCCATAAAACCCCTACAGATGCTGCAAAACGCAGCAGCAAGGATCTTAACCAAGTCCAATAAAAGAGACCACATATCACCTATTTTGAAAACCCTACACTGGCTACCCGTGAAGTCAGCATTAAGCAAAAGAGCCTCCTCTACAGCGGGCCCCAAAATCTGGAACTCTCTCCCACCAGAACTCAGAGCAGTGCAATGCTCATCTACATTTAAAAAAAGACTCAAGACTTGGCTGTTCAACCAAGCTTTCCCATAACAGCTTCCTGTGGAACATCTCGGCCAATGATTACCCACCTGAGAGCTATTTAGATCATCTATAGAACTCACTTAATCTATGGCAGTCGAAGACATAACCTAGTCTTATAATTAGCAACTGTTTATTTAACTTAGGCCTCCCCTTATAATTAGCAACTGTTTATTTAACCTACATTAGGCACTGTATCTTTTACTTATACCTATATTAGGCAATGTATCTTTACTGGTTAACCCCATATTTACTTATCCAAGTTATATCGACCTGTTCTTTGTAAGACATTTACTTGTCAATGTTATTGTTCTGTTAAAATGTAAACCGAATTGATCAGTAATTCTGTTATTGGAAAGTCGGTATATAAAAATGCTAAATAAATAAATAAATAAATAAATAAAGCCAGGTCCTTGAGTTCTGAAGCTCTTTTGATATACTTGGCTACTGTTGATAGCATGCAGACTTGCCATGCCCCTTCTCAACTTTGGGCATCCTTTACCACACATCAGGATGCATGGCTACAATCCCTTTAAGAAGATTTACCTTGATTTTCATCAAGTTTAGAGTTACCCCTGTAAATTCTCTATGGCCATGGATCCCCTACTGAAGCACAACCTGGTGCTATAGAAAAGATATCTATTTTAGATGGTTCCAAATATCCATTTCATTGAGTATACCTGCCATACTCAGAATGTTGCAAGGATCTGTCTGACTCTGTGGATTCAGTATACAGTGACTCTTCTTTACAATAAACTTCAGCCATTATCTCAAACAGGTTTGCCCTGTATGCAGAATTTGCTTTAGTCAAATTCTACTACTGCTGCTCCTCTTTGAAAGAAACTGGTTTGGTTCTAGGCCTATTCACTAGCATTGCTACAGAGAGAAACCACTAACAGTATTTGCATAGTAAAGAGGCAACTTTGAATAGTCCACCTTCTTGCACAGGTCTGTCTTTTACCTAATTTCCGGGCCGATACAGTAAAGTCCGCGGAAGAGCGGACGAACGCCCGCTCTCCAGGCGCACGCACCGGCCCTTCGCCGGTGCACGCGATTCTCTATTTAAATTAGGTGACGCGGTAGATCCAGGTAAAAGGAGGCGCTAGGGATACTAGCACGTCCCTAGCGCCTCCTTTTTGACAGGAGCGGCGGCTGTCAGCGGGTTTGACAGCCGACGCTCAATTTTGCTGGCGTCAGTTCTCGAGCCCGCTGACAGCCACGGGCTCGGAAACCGGACGCCGGCAGAATTGAACGTCCGGTTTTCAGCCCGACAGCCGCGGACCGAATTAAATTTTTTTTTTTTTTTTTTTTTACTTTTCGGGACCTCCGACTTAATATCGCTATGATATTAAGTCGGAGGGTGCACAGAAAAGCAATTTTTACTGCTTTTCTGTGCACTTTCCCGGTGCCAGAAGAAATTAGCGCCGACCTTTGGGTCGGCGCTAATTTCTGAAAGTAAAATTTTACTTTCTGTATCCTGCGCGCATACCTAATAGGGCCATCAACATGCATTTGCATGTTGATGGCCCTATTAGGTGCCGCGGGTTGGACACGCGTTTTCCTCCCCTTACTGAATAAGGGGTAAGGGAAAACGCGTGTCCAAGAGCAGGCTAACAGTGCGCTCCATCGTACTGTATCGGCCTGTCCTAAAGGGAGGCTACCCAGGTGCATATATTTGCAGGTGCTCTCTTCAACCTGGTTATTCAAAAGCTTTCGATGTTGAAATGTTACCTATCAAGTGCATTGCTAAATTAGATTGGTTCGCACCCTTGGAAGAAGAGAGTTTTTCTTCCTTTCAAAGTACAGGACGTGGCACATGCCAGCAGAACATTTGCTTTCTTAACAGCTTTGCTTTTCAACACTCCCCCCCCCCCCCCAACACCCCCCAGCCTGCCAAGGAACTGTTTGCTCACACAGTTACTCGCTTAAAAGAAGATCAGCAGGGAGCTATAAGGCAGCTGGTTATGTAGCACCAGATAAAAGCCCCAACAGTTGTGAGAAGATTGCTTTCACTCTAAAAGTTTTGAAATGTATGTTTTAGCAATCTCAATGACAAGAATCATTTCATCCTGGCTTGGGAATCAGTTAGCTTCTGGTGCCTCTTTCACTTTTCTGACCTGCAAAACTAAATAAGTACCATCTAGTACTTACTGCTCATGATCAAGTCTATAGCACTAAAAGCCACAGGCAGCACTGTACAGATACATATGAGACGGTTCCTGCTCCGTAGAGCCTCTAATCTAGTGATGAGACACAGACAAATAAAATGCTTTGGGGTAACATTGATAATGCCATGATTGAAACCCATGAATCAGGATTTAAGGTTTAAAAGTAGCCTTTCAGGTAAGGACAGGGGTACTTCATGCAATAATGCCTGCCTCCATCCTTCTAGAAAGTCTATATAAGAAAACAGGAAGTGGGGTAGGTGGATATGAGATCCAAAGTAAAACAAATCAGAACATAAGAACATAAGAAAATGCCATACTGGGTCAGACCAAGGGTCCATCAAGCCCAGCATCCTGTTTCCAACAGTGGCCAATCCAGGCCATAAGAACCCGGCAAGTACCCAAAAACTAAGTCTATTCCCATGTAACCATTGCTAATGGCAGTGGCTATTCTCTAAGTGAACTTAATAGCAGGTAATGGACTTCTCCTCCAAGAACTTATCCATTGATCATGCGATAGATCAGGACTTCCAACTAGCTTAGAGTACTATGCAAATTTACATAAACTACACATGGGAGAGAAAACATTAAATTAGCATACAAAAGCATATAAATGTTAAAACAGCAATCCGAAACAAGTCCATTTCTTAGGTTTAAGATTTAAAAGTGATGTCATAAGGTGGGATTTTAAGCAGGATTTAATTAAGGACAAGGACCACTCTGAGTAAAACTACAAGAAATCAGGCCTAAGGCCTCTGCCCCTCCATAAATCTATGTGAGAAAAGCAGGAAATGATAGGATGAGTCAGGCATCCTCAATATCCCAATAACCCCCTGCAGTTCCTCTTATTATCCAACAATCCTTAGTAGGTCATTAATTCTGTAAAAGAGGGTCTTCCAGTTTCAAGTCATCCAATATTATTTTACTTAACTTTGATTTGCTTTGGAAAATGAAAACATGTGCTTATAGATCATGCGAGGGTAACGCTGCCTCACAGCTGCTAAGGTTTCTCGTACAGATTGAACCAGCACTATATCTCAACTGGGAGCAATAACCCACCAGCATCAGTCAAGGATTTACACGGATATGGTACAGAAAAGGCATTCAAGTTATGCTACTTAGGGGTGGTGCATGGAAAAAGCATTCATTTCATTTTTCATTTTGTTTTCTATTCATTTTAGGAGTTTTTCATTTCAGTTTCGTTTCTGTTGTTTTAGTGAATGCCAGATCGACAGAAATAAAATGACATTTCATTATGTTTTATTGCATTTCGGATGGGGAAAATACACAAAATGAAACAGCACAGGTCGTTATTTTTCTGTCATTTTAAAATGACAGCACATCCCCAATGTTACTACTAGCTCACTAAATTTAATGCCATTCACACCTTAGCTTTTGTCCCCATTCCTGCATTGTACAGTGAATTTCCCAAGCACCCAATGATTAATTTTGGTGTTCATTGAGCATCCTAGCTTCAGCATTATTTCTGTATTTATTTGTTTCAGTTTTTATCTGCTGCCTTGGAACAGCATATTAGCAGAGACGATAACAATACAAAGCAGTGACGAAGATGAAGATGAAGATTCAGAGCAAAGCAGCAGGCAGTGCTTGGTTAGACAGATCTGAAAAGGCTCAGAGTTGGTGCATTCCATAATTCACTAGGAAATGTTTTCCATGGGTAGGAGGAAGAGTTAGATGGGAGAAAACACAGAAACAGGAGGTTGCCTGCCTGGTGTGGGGAATATGGAAAAAGGTACACGACTGGAAGCAAAGAGTGTTCATTGTTTCTGCATTAATATATTTAAAAATGCATACTTCAAGAGCATATGCAATTTTTTTTTGTTCACTATTCTATGAAATCAGCTGCCCTACAGTTTCTCTCAAAACAGACATAAAAATGCATTTGAAAACCCTACTGCATTGAGACGTGCAGTTGAATACCCAAGTCAGCTTAGCTAGCTGCTTGCAAACTCATGTTTCGTCCTGCACTGTTGATTTAGTTTCAGTAGATTATTTGGGCTTTTGAGTCAGTAGTATTGGGATGTGAGACTGATGTCTAAAGGGGCCTGAAGGGGTAACGGGGGGGGGGGGGGGGGGTAGGATAGAGAAGAAACAGAGGCTAACAAGATGTTTTTAAATGAAACCATATGCTGGGATGCAGAACGATTCATCATTTGATGCTGTGTCAATCTCTGCCATGGAGGACTCTGCTGGAAAATATAGGACTTCCATAGCGATAACTAAAGGCAGCAGAGGTACCTTGGAAGGATTTTCCAAAGACATACCCAGGTGCTGTCACGTGCTTTCCCCGGGAATGTTAAGAACAGGAGAATTTACAAATAGGTTAAGGAAAAGATAGCATGGGGAAAGGGATGTGCTAGGTTATCAGCCCATGATGTTACAGTACAAATGAGTGAGATGACGTAAAATGTCCTTGATAAAGGAGAGAGGTCTTACAAGCGGTCATGCTTTACAGCTGGCAACTGGAATTCTTCCTCAGCAGCGTAGACAGGAATAACCAAGGCTGATTGGACGTGCTGCTTCCTCGTTCTCTGCCGTCATCTACTGTGTAAGATGTCAATGGCCAACAAGCCTCAGTGATGAAGTCATGGATTAACCTGGAGCACTACTTCATCTTTTGAACACTGATACAAGGCTGGAAGCAGCACAGGCTAAGGAACCAAGGCTACCATTGCTTCCTTACCCCAGGAGTCACTTGACTCACCTCAGGAAATAAGCAGCGCAGACACAGGTTTTTGCTGCCAACTAGACATGGGGGAAGGATGGTTTTCAAAGGGAGTTGCCCAGGTTAACCAAGCAGTTACCTGGGTAAATTCCCCAGTTGTATATTGCCCTCCCTTCAGCAAATGCTTTCACTGGATGCATACTTTTAGGTGAAAGAGGAGGGTTCGGGGATAGGAAAATACACGCAGAGATTTCATTTTCAAATCCCTGCATGTACTTTCCGGTACGGACTTTGAAACTGTGGTGAAGCAAGAGCAAAACCCGCGACTACTTTTGCACTCGCAGTCTTTGCTGGTCCAAACTTTCCCTTCGAAAGTTAGCTTGCAGGTCCTGCAAACCGTCTACGGACTCTAAAATTGACCCCCCCCCCCCCCTTCATGGTTTTAAGGTTTGCGACTGATCTCCTCGCCCGCCTCGATCTGTGATGCTTCAGCTGTTGCTATAGGAGGAAAGAGATAATCCTCCTCCTCCCTATAGTGGGAGACATCTCTCACTGGCCCATCTCCCTGGGCTGGGAGTAGTTAATGCTGAATGCTAAATCACTCCTCACACTGAATTCCCTATGTTTTAATATATATAGCTTGGAGCACAGAGAAAACAAGCTCAGAATTAGTTGGAGACAGACAGAAAAGTGCTTCTAATCTGCTGACAGAGGGAACTGGACTTAAGTACATTTGGAAACCTCTTGATTTACTCGTCTGATTTAGGGACACAAGCTGATCACCATATTTAAAACTGGGGGAAATGTTTCCACTGTGCTTCTAGATCAACTGAAATTACACATCTTCTGCCTTCTTCTGGGCTACCACACTGAGGGGGTCATTTATCAAAGTGCTATATGGCATTTTCGCATGCGTTAAGGCATTTTCGCATGCAAAAAATGCTTTAACGTATGCGAAAATGCCATTAACGCATGCGAAAGCACCATAACGTTTGGTGAGATGCAAATGAGAAAAAGAGGAGGATATTGGGGTGGGAATTTTGGCCAAGTGGGCTGGGCTCACAGTTTTGTGAAGCCATATCGCACGGCTTTAACGCGAATTTTAACTACACCTTTTTCATCTGCATAATGCCGTGCGATAGGGCTTTATCGCTGTTGCAATGTTTTTCGCACATGCTGTTTTGAGTGGGTTTAAGCTCCTGGAGAGCCAGCCGAGCTATCAGGGCCCTCCTGGAGGGGGTTGGGGTGGGAGAGAGAGAGACTCTCTACCTGGGTAACATCAAGCTAGGTTGAGAGAACATTGTAAAAATCTCATCTTTGGGTGGGTTTCCTCACTCCGAAGGTCATCAAATTTTCACAAGAGAGCACTGTTCTGTTCATACGTCTCACTTTGAATGTCAAAGTGGCCCCTAACCCCTACACTAATACCTAAACTTCACCTCGAATTACTAGGTGGGCCTCCCATAGAGATATAAATACCTATCTAGGGTGAGAGTATTATGGCTAATCTCTCTCTCCCTCTCTCCTTAAACCTACTAAACATGGTCCCCCTAGTGGTTGTATGTAGGAAATACATCAATTCTGGGACTTATGGTAAAGTGCAAAAAAGTTATCGCAATTTGCACTAAGATAGTACTTCACATAGGTATAATTGCAATAAACTGCCTATTACCATAAAACACACCCCTTTTCCTATCACATGCAATATTTAGTGCATTTTGATAAATCCAGGCCTGACATGGCTCTCTGGTGAATTAGAAGTTGGTTGGACTCCATAGATAAGCTATGTAACTGTCTTGTTATAGAAGAGTATTTACTGGCAATTAATGCCCTGGTGGGAGGAGTTAAAAGACAAAGCTGAGGGTCTTCAATGGGAAATGCTCAATCCCAAGGGTCATTACTGTCATTCTGAGCTTGGCTCTAGACCTTCTAAATTAAAATAAAACTAAGTGTTAATTTAAGAGTTAATTTTGAAATAATCCCACCATTCCCACAAGGTTTATAATAAATAAGAATGCATGCTTAAGTATGCATTTTACCTGACATGTGAGTTACTATCTTCAGAAGGGAATAAAAGCTTGAAATGAAACGATGGCTCCAAATTAGTGCAAGAACATGCCAGATGGGCCTAATTTGAAAAGAAAAGTCAAAAAAGGTATTTATTTTTTAAGTTTTGTCTTCTGATGCTTCTATTATTAGCACAGCTGATGCTAGCATGTCAGGGGCACCATGGTAAGACTGCCTACTGGCTTCATTTTTTTTCAAGATAGGATGATCCAGTCCTGGATTTAGCTCATTGCATGCAGGGACTTGTAGTTTTGCTTTAGGAAAACCCACAGGGAAATCAGAAGTACAAGACTTAGCTTGCAAGGGGAGCAAAAACAGGATTGGATCAGCCTGTCCTGAAAAACAAACAAACCCCAAAACATATGAGGGAGTTGGAACCCTACACGACAATTCACAACTAACAGCACAGGATTTGCGGTCCTGAACACTGTCTGCCATACTGACTGCTCACGATACAATTTACAGTAACAACAACCAAGGGGTGGATCATCCTTTAGTTCAGAAGACTTGAGAAAATATGTTTCTAGCACATATTGTTTTAGGTGCTTTTTTGCCAGCTGTGAAATTAAAAAAAAAAAAAAAAAATAGCCTGCTTGACCCATACACATTAACACCCTGTTTTTGCAAATGGTGAGCGGAATGGCCACTGCGGCAGTGAAGGAAGGCATGCAGACAAGGGCTGCCAACCACATGACGCTGCAGTAGGGAAATGCTTTGCTTTGACTTTCAGAGGGGGTCGGCAAAGGGTGGGGGAAGATGACCGATGGTTAAAGCTGGCTTTGAATATTTTGGTCCATCGCCATGTGGCCCGGTGAATACAGCCCTCTTGAACGCAAATCTGTTTTGGAAATTCATTGTGAGCAGCAGGTCACGTTAAGGTTAAGTATAATAGATGCTTTCTTAGGAAAGAGCGGAAAGAGTAGCACTGTGGGAAGCTGTGAACTTGAAGATCACAAGGTTGATTACACCGTATTCAACAACGCTCACTTGGTGGGCTTGTGCAAGTCATTCAACCTCCCTGGGCTCCAACTTAGATAAAGACCCTGGGCAGAAGGTCTTTAAAATCGTATGAATTATGGGGATAATTTTCAGCTGGTGTCAAGTCTGATGGTGCTTTTTTTTTTTTACCCACAGACTTTACATTCATTTTCAAAGTGATGGAATTTACACTGGCAAGTCCCAAACCTGTCCAGAATCCACCGCTTTGTAAAGCCTCCCCCTCCAAACACGTAAAATTGCATGCACACAGGGTGTGTATGAGCATAATTTTACACACATATTGGCATGCTGTTTTCTAATGGGCCATTTCTGTGGATAAAGCATTACCTGACCTGCAGAACGCCCTTTGAAAATGATCCTCCCTCTAAACAGCACCTCATTGTTTAAATAACGGAAAATCATAATTCTAATGAATGGGGGCCTATTTTCAAAAGGTTTAATCAGGTAACTTCTTAGAGGAATGCCCCACCCACTCACCGACTGGCTAAATGATCAAGGTGCAAATTGTTTTACCCGGTTGAAAAAGCGAGCAGCTGCAGATGCCATCCCGTGGTTGCCTCACAACTTACAGGCAGATACAGTACAGTGCGCTCCACTGCTTTTCTGTGCACCCTCCGACTTAATATCATGGCAATAATAATTTGGAGGTTCCAAAAGTTAATAAAAGTTAAAAAGAAAAAAAAAATTTAAAACCAGTCCGCGACTCGCGGGTTGAAAACCGGTAGCTCAATTTTGCCGGCGTCCGGTTTCCAAACCCGTGGCTGTCAGCGGGTTTGAGAACCAACGCCGGCAAAATTGAGCGTCAGCTGTCAAACTCACTGACAGCCGCTGCTCCTGTCCAAAAAGAGGCGCTAGGGACGTGCTAGTGTCCCTAGCGCCTCTTTTATTTATTTATTTATTTTATTTATTTATTTGCTGAGTTTTATATACCGTCATTCGGAAAGCCATCATAACGGTTTACAAAGTTCAGATTACAATGTTTTTAACAATTGGTAAAATAGTAAACAGGGAGCATATTAAACAGAGACAACCGATTGCAGAGAAAATTGGCGCATGCACTATGGGTTGCACGAAGGGGTGCACAAAGGGGGAGCCCCTTTGTCGCACCCCTTCGGCGCGCAGCGCCTGGTGGTGAGGCGCATTTCAACAGTCGACGGAGCTCTGTGTGACGTCGGGGGGGGGGGGGGGGCGTGGTCTCCCGATCGGGTCTCTCTCACATTCATTCATTTCTCAATTCCCCCTCACCTCCTGATGTTCATCTCAAGTCCCTTCTTTTTTTCATGTTGCTGGTAATCTCATTTACAGCAGGCCCTAATTTAAATATTTTTATTTACTGTATCGCGCGCATAGGACACTGGCCTGTGCGCGCGCCGGGAGATCGCCCGCTCTCCCACGAACTTTATTGTATCGGCCTGTGAGTTGGCAAGCGCTGATTGTCAATGACAGCTGGCTAGGTTTAGGTGGTTAAAACTAGGTAAATGAACTGCAGGCTGACATCTAAATCTAGGTAACATTTCAGCTGCAAATGTTGTCAGTTAGGTAAGGATGAAAATCTTTGTTCTCTTTGCTGCTCGGTAGTTGTTTGAAAAATGGATCCCTGTGATTTTATTAAAATCATTTACAGAACACTTTATCATATGCCTGAACCACTAACAGAAGAACATAAGGACTTCCAAATCAGTTCAACCTAAAGGCCTATCTCAGTATCCTGCCTGCAATAGTGGGCTAGTTAGAAGCCACAGGAAACAGAACCCAGGCAAGTCAGATAGGTGAAATGTTAATGTATTATTTGACAAATGTACAGACAGTTGCCATAGTGCCTGAATAGCTATAACTACAATTCCAGGAGCTGGGGAGAAGGGGGAGAGATTTTGTCATTACTTTTCCTAGAAGAGGAATATCAAAGCTCATCCAGGTGTTATGCTAAGTATTTGTCAGATTAAAAAAAATGTTCTTTTTTTTACCTATCTGTTCTGTGCTCAGTGATAATTCATTACGCCAGGAGACTTCTTAATAATAAAAGAGGCTTTGCTGGAAATAGTACTTCATGAGATGTTAATTTG
Organism: Rhinatrema bivittatum; assembly: GCF_901001135.1. Classification (NCBI taxonomy): domain Eukaryota; kingdom Metazoa; phylum Chordata; class Amphibia; order Gymnophiona; family Rhinatrematidae; genus Rhinatrema; species Rhinatrema bivittatum. The sequence goes on along the minus strand of NC_042629.1, from coordinate 51,989,983 downwards.
ATCAGGAAATGCACTACAGGACAGCTGTATTACAAGTAGGCGCCACTGCCTGTGCCAAGCAATGCATAAGCCTACTTCTGCATGAAGAGAAAAGTCCCAACTGAAGTTACTGTAGGGCTGTGATGGGGTGGCCTCCCCAACCTGGCAGCTATAGGGGATCGGAGGGGGAAAACAGGAGAGGAATAGCCACAGGTACTAGAAAACTCCAGAGCAAGTACATATAGCAATAGGACTACAACTCCCAGGATGCAAGGGGAATGGACTTTCCAATAGGGCTCTAGAGGGAGAGTTCCTGAGATTTGCATGGATGGGTGGGGACTCCAGCCTCACTTGGGACACAGGTGAGGTGGTTAAGAAAAACCTGCAGCTACAGCATGGGGGCCTCCAAACTAGGGATGGAGCCAGATTGTTCCTTGCCATACAGAGACAGAAGCGCAAGTGTTTTGTGTCCCTCTGCCTTCTTCCTTCATCTGAGCCAGACACAGAAGGGGAAGAGAACTGCATTGGGGCGAGGCCCCAGAGCTGGATTCAACATTTAAAACTGGGATGTGGGAGTTTCTCTTTAAGGTTCCTTTTCTAAATGAAGCCAGAAACAGCAACAGAGAATCCTGCTCCTTAGAAGGGGACCAAGCTGAGGAAACCAAGCCTGTGTTTGGGAACTGAACTGTCAATGTGGATAATGGGATCTGCACACCTGGTCGTGAGGAGCTATCAGGTGAAATGAAGCCAGGGTTCAGAGCCTTGAATGATAACCTCAGGTGGAAAGACCTTCACAAGGCTTAATGAGAAATGCATGAAATGCCTTCAGATTTTTTTAAAATTTAGAATGATGTTTCTGCTTTCGGTCAGTATCAACAGCAATACGATATTGCAGTGCTTAGTGCTCGTAATTATTGTTGCTTAATTAAGCCCTCACATGGAGCAGTAGACTAACCAAGAAATACAGGGTTCATATCCTGTTTTTCCCACTGGAGCTCTTTGTGACCTTGGGTAAGTCACTTCTCCCTCCACTGCCTCAGGTGTATACTTAAGGCCCCATTTAGTAAAGATTTTTCCACATTCTGCATCATGGACAGAGAGAGAGAGAGAGGCTGACTCTTTATAAAGCTCAGTCTGATACTCTGTATATGGACCATTGTAAGGGGACACTTTGATTCGGAGTGAGATTTTGGGTTGGGGTTAGGGGTGGTGGTGTTTCAGATACATTCAGAGGTATTCACTGTAAAATTGACATCATTAAAGAATTTTAGTCCTTATAAGTGATGAAAAGGCTTTTAAAATCTACCTCTTAGGGGGTCATTTTCAAAAGGATTTACATACATAAAAGTAGTAGGGATGTGAATCGTTTATCTGACGATTGAAAATATCGTCCGATATTTTCAATATCGTCAGATATCGGGGGGGTCCCCGATAGCGATAGGGAACCCCACGATTAATTTAGTAGGTTTTCTTATCGTTATGGGGGGGGGGGGGGGCAGGAAGAAAGGACACAACCTAAAAACACAACCTGACCCTTTAAAATGAGTTTGTTAGTATTCCCCCACCCTCTGGACCCCCCCAAAAAAATGTTAAATACTTGGTGGTCCAGCGGGGTTCCCGGGAACATTCTCCCATGCTTGGGCTGTCGGCTGCCACTAATCAAAATGGTGCCGATGGCCCTTTGCTCTTACCATGTGACAGGGGCTATCGGTGCCATTGGTTGGCCCCTGTCACATGATAGGTGCACTGGATGGCCCGCGCAATTTTTAAAGATGAAGCTGGCCATCCATTGCTCCTACCATGTGACAGGGACCAGCCAATGGCACGGATACCCTGTCACATGCTAAGGGCAAAGGGCCACCGGCGCCATTTTGTTTACTGGCAGCCGACGGCCCGAGCACAGGAGAATGATCCTGGGACCCCCGCTGGACCACCAGGTATTTAAAAAATTTGGGGGGGGGGTCCGGAGGGTGGGGGGATATTAACAAACTCATTTTAAAGAGTCAGCTGTATTTTTTGGTTATCGGCTCGGGCGCAGCCGATAAAAAAACCCGATCGGACTGCAAGATAAAAATTTCACGATGTGAATCGGAACCGGAATCCGAACCAATACCGGTTCCAATTCACATCTCTAAAAAGTAGCATATATTGTAGCAATTTTCAAAAGTACAATTACGTACATAAAACCCAGTTTTTAAGCATTTAAAGGCTTTTGAAATTAGCACATTACAGTGCCCGCTTTCAGCACATATTTATTGCATCGGCGCCTTAGACTGCAAACCCTCCGGAGACAGGGGAATACCTCCAGTACCTGAATGTAACTCGCCTTGAGCTACTGATGAAAAGATGAGATAAATGTGAACAAATAAAAATAAATGAAACATTGATAAAATAATGAGATCGATTTTCAGCTGTTTACCTGGCTAATTTTGGAAGCTAACTGAATAAACCTCTGACTTTATAAAGGTTCCTTTGTAGGACCAGCTAAACTCACAGGCAGCAGAGATTTAGTAGGTCAGAAACGGAGCAGCTCCGGAGGGGCTGAAAATTAACTGAAAGATAAATCGGGTAAAAATATCCAGTTAAGCCGCTAAGCAGGAACGATACTGAAAACTGACTCAAATCTCTATAACTTTGTGGTATGCAGCTCTGAGGAGTATTGTATGCTGCGTGGAAGACACAGAAAACCCAGCACCCCATGAAAAATAGGTTTCTGGTTCCATCAGGTTACGCTCTTTTTGTAATACACCAGTAACGGCGAACCTACGGCATGACTGGTCAATGTGGTACCCAAGGCCGGCCTTGCATTAGCATGCAAGAAGCACGAAGCCCAACCAAAAATGGGCCAGTCCCACTGCGGTCAGTACCCGCCACCACCCTGAGAATTCCAGATGTTTATCAATTGATGGCAAAACAAGAAAAAGGGGTGCAATGGCTGCAGGGCGCCGATGGCCAGTGTGAACAGAATGCATGAGGCATTTGCTCCCCCCTTCCATCCCATCATCATTTTATATTTCTGGTGCGTGCACCCTTGCCCCCTTCCAGATGCTTGAACACTCCATCCTTCAAAAGAGCCTTCTGCTGCCGTCGCTGAAAGTGACATTCTCATCGTTCTAGAGCACTTATCGTTTGTCAAATGATTTGCATTGTTTTGCTCCCAAGCTCACCAGCACACTGCAAAAGTGCCAGCTGCACATGAACAGGTCACTTGGCAAGGATATAATGGACTTTACCAGTTCAAACATTTTCATTTGCGAATCAGCATTTTGCACTCCGCGCCTCTCCTCTCTCCTCCTAACCACGGGCGGAATGAGTATTCCTGTCATGCTGCATTAATTGTTCTGTAGATGCAATATGAACTGTATCTCCATTAGGCACTGTTTTTCGGGGGGGTGGGGGCAAGGGGAGCGAGTAACTTACATGAGGAATATGCCATTCTTCAGCAGGGTTAAATATCCCCCAGTTATACGAAGGTTTTGTGTGCAGTGAGCAGCTGCTTGGTGGCTGTAATTTTCAGCACTCTGCTGCTGCTCAGCTCCACTGCTAGCTCCTCTGTTCTGCTGATAGCTCAGCTGCTCTGCTATCCACCGTACTGAGTGACAGATGCGGGAGCAGCAGAGTGTCGGGGAAGATCGATGGGACAAGTTGAGTCGAGCAGAGCAGTAGATCACACAGCAGCAATAAGGCAGGCATAAAATGCACATTAAGCCACTGGAGGTAATAATAATTTGGACTTATGCATTGCCACTCTTCTAAACAGGATCTCGGTGTGTTTTCCAAATGGACATCCTTAGAAACTTATGTAAAGCCCCCTCGCAGTTTGACTGGCCTGGAAGTGTACCTTGTGTTTCTGGCCTTGAAAAGAAAAGTGAAAGAAGCACTAGTGCAGCAGGACTGTGCTGAGCAGGGTGGTGGCCCTGGGAAGCTGCCAGAGTTGGCTGAGAGTACTGTGTGTGGAGGCAGTGTGTGTCCCTGTAGAAGGAAGCAAGCTACAGTGCTAGGGGTGCAGTCAGAAAGAAAACCTGGAATGGAGTAGCCAGGGTGTGGCAGCACCAGAATGCAGCAGTCAGAGAGCATGACAGAGGCCTTGATCCAGACTCTCCAGGTTACAGGAAAGCCTGGCAAGGAGTCAGCGGACCTGGGCCATCATTAGCTTCTATGTGGAGTGGGTCCTCGCAGCCTTGTCAAGACTTGGTGACACAGAGGGCTCAGGAGGGGGCACTACAGAATGGCAGCAGTTGGTCACTCAACTACAAGAAATTTCAGCAAAGATGATCCAGTGGGAGAGGGTGGCCAGAGAGAATGCTAGGCTAGTGACCAGAGAGAATGCTAGGCTAGTGAGTGAGCTGAGAGAAATTCCTAGTCTGCCAGAAGCAAGGTCAGAGACTGGAGCTAAAGGGGGTCCTGGTGAAGACCCTTGTATAGTGCCCAAACACTACCAGGAGTCCAGGCATAGCTCTTGTGAGAAGCTCAGAAAAGGGAGTTATGAAGAACCATGACAGACGGGTCACAGAGAGCCCCAAAGAGAGCAACACAGACTGCCCAGGAGAAGGCATTAGCGAGACATTGGAAATTGGCACCACAGGTGGCCCAGGTGAAGACTCTGTAGGGTGCCCAAACACTACCAGGAGTCCAGAGGTAACTCCTGTGAGAAACCCAGAGAGAAAGGGCATGGAAAGGCAATAGAAATTCCTTGATGAGCCCAAAGGGTAGTGCTGCGGAGAATCCAGTGCGCAAGGCTGCAGAAGAGCCAGTGACTGCTGTGGGCAAGAGGTCAAAGTGTACAGATGTGGAAACTGCGGAAAGCTCAGAGGGAGGCGTTGTGGAGAACCTGAAGGAAGAGTCCACGGAGAGCCCAGAGGATGGTGTGGTGGAGACTCTAGCTACTGAGGATACAGAGGAGCCAGCACTGGTGGTTCTCCAGTCAGTCCATATAGCTCCATTGGGATGGAAGTGAAGGACTTAATTAAAGGACTGGGGATGTGCAATGCACGAACTGCACATGGGGGTTGGTGGTCATGATGTGGTCAAGGATAACCCTAAGAGAAGGAGATTGGGAGGTCTTGGACTCTCCTGGATGGGATCCAGGAAGGAGTAAGGATACTTGGCCCGACAGGTCCAAGCTGAGGGGAGGGGTATGTGAAGCAATGCCCCTAGTGGTCCCCTATTTACCTGTGCGGGACCAGGTTAGACTGATCCATCTTAAATGCCTTAAGGAGAATATGCTCTATGGATGGGATCCTGCAGGGCAACTGGGGCTCAGAGGGCATAACCAGAGACCGGGGAATTAGATCTGGGATCCAGGTGGGGATAACCAGACTAGGCCAGGTCCAGGAGGAAGGCAGCTCCTATAGGCAATACTGTCCAAACTTTGAGCTGAGATGAAGCAACGCACTGTAAGTAAAGAGTAAACACTGTCTGAGGAGAAGACAATCTATGTGAAGTTATAATAAATAGTTACTGTTTTAAGAAGGCTGCAGTCAGTCTCGTTTGTCTCCAGGCCTGTGGGAATCACCGCTCATGCCCACGGTACCTAACTTAGACACCTAATTTAGAATCCTAAATTCAGGAGCTCAGCTGTTTTTGAATATCGGCCTCATTATGAATCATGGTCCCCATACCTCTGTGGATCATTAGGGAGTTATACAAAGTGGATGTGTTCAGTGGATTTCACTAAGAGATTCCCAATGGCTGCTGCTACTTCTGCATCCACATCTCCCTAGAGGACCCCTTTCCAGAAGCAACTCTCAACTAGTCTTATTTATTACAACTCAAAAGCCTTTTATTAAGCTCCTATTTTAGTGCTTTAGCATGCCTACCATCTAATCCTGAACTATCAGACCCTCAAGAGCCAGCGTCTCTGAGGGTGGAACTGGCCACCAAAAAGCAGAATGAAACAATTGGTGGGGAATCTGCTTTCCATGCTCATGGGAGCGACTGGACATTTGTCTACTGTTCAGATTCCAGTAGAGCCCTGGATATCAGCACAGCACAGGGAGTGCCTGGAAGGGATCACAGAAAGGCAATCTCATTATTAACTCTTGTTAGTGCAATTTATCAAACTGTCAGTATGGCTGTATCTCAATTTGCTTGCATTTTTTCCTAAGCATGCTTTATTTTTTTATGACTTTACGTTGGCTGAGAGTTTGGGGGGGAGGTTGGTCCCTAAGCACAATAGTAACCATGCAACGTGCCCACAAATTCCACAGCAAATTTGTTCCTTCTGAATAGGGGCACTGCCATTTCTCTTTGTAAATCCCATTCCCTTAGGAAAGCCTCTTTCATGAATCGTGAGCTGCATTGAAACACTATCATCTATTCTATAGCTCAACTATCCGAAAATCCTTAACCCTTAGTCACAAAATCATCTTTGGAAAAAATCCTCATTTTACTGCTTTGTAACCTCCACTCAGTGGACATTTGCATCATGAATGCAGGAGAACCCATCCCTTTTGGATGTGATAGAAATGCTTTGCACCTCAGCTGCAGATTCAGAAAAGGAAGTATTTTAAAGGCTTCTCCTATTTCTTATAAAATGGAAGACCCAGGCTTCTCCCAACGTTTAATAACTGGATGCTAAATAGTTATCTCCTGAGCTATTTATTGTAAAAGAACACTGGTTTTCTAACTCATGTCTGAATTTTTAATTTAAGACAAGGTTTAATTTGTGGGGGGATGGCTTGGAATGCAGATCCACCACTTTTCAGATTTAAGCAGTAGAGCAGCAGGGGTGCTTTGCTTCAGTCCCCCTCCTGCAGGGAAGAGGAGAAGAAAGGATGAGTCTGGAGCAGGCAGACGGAGAACTGCTCCCTAATCCAGTCCCTTCCCTCCTGCTCTCCTACAGGGAACAGGAGGAGAAGGGGTGATACTGAAGCAGATGCTGCAGAGCAATAATACAGATACAAAAAGGGGTTGAATCAGCAGTCTGAAACTTGCAGTATGTGCAATAGTTCCAGCCATCAAGGCCTCAACTGGGGCCTTGATAAGCACTGCAGCTCACAAGTTTCAAACTTTTTGCGTCTGTTACCCGGGCCTTAATTTCTGGAACAAGTCAAAATGGTGGTCTACCACCTTCTTTCCGGAACATACGGAGACAGAGTAGAGCCGACAGGTCCAATCAGTTCTGGCTCCCCCACAGAAATGGATCGGAGCTGGTGATATAAATAATTACCAGCTCCCTGCAGGAATGGAGCAGAGCCAGTGCAGCCAGGTGCCCCAGGCCCCCAGAGAAAGCAGATCAGGTAGTTCTGGAGCTGCTTACCCCGAGATGAGAACTGCACAGAAATCAACTCCCTTGATTTTTGTGCAGTTCCCTGGCACAATTCGCAGGCCATGAGAGAGGATGGGAAAGGGCAAAGTGACAGGAGGAGAATGCCTGTCAGTCCCACTGCTTCTGCTCCTACTGGCTATTTTCACATATATGTGTTTAGGAAAGAGGTCACACTTGGCCCCTCCCCTTCACCCAGGTTACACCTGGCCCTGCCCGCGTCTCCACCCACTCTGTCTCCCTTTCTCCCCACCTGCTCCCATTTCCTTTTTATCTACAAATTAAGCCCTGATTTAAACATTCTTGGATATTCACACTTTTTTTCCCCCTAGACTCAGTGTCTGTCTTTCCACATCTGTCTCTAAATTTACATAATAAAGACCAATTGGACATCCAGTCTGCCCAGTTGAGAATCTTCTACTTAGGCTTGATGGGTATATAAATTCCCATATACAACCCAACACCAGCTCACCATGTCTTTAACCTGTCCTCTCAAACCCTTTTCCTACCACTGTTCATATCGGTCCCAAGCATGCCCAAAAAGCTGTTAAAAAGTGCTGGTCTTCCATATCTCTGGTGGTAGGGCATTTCAGGACTTGTTCTTGTAAATCCCATGCTTAATCCAAAACCCAGGTCCTCCTCCATGGTTTTATACCAAGTTTTGCAATCATCCCCACAGCCACCAAAAATTAGTGAGGCTGTTGTCCAAAACATCTGGCTTTTTATCCATGGTCCATCACTGTTTGATAATTTGTGATATTTTGATTTCAGTTACAGCTTTTTAACTGCATGGTGGATTTCCAACTTATTTAAAATGAAAAAAAATCAAAATAATTCATATCTTTTATATGCAAACACCAGACAGTGAGAGCAAGAATGTCTTGAGAAATGAGGTGAAACACCAAGGGCAAACGCAAGCTCTCAGGAGAAGGCAGGTTTCCCATTCATATCTTTCAAAGAGCTTTCTCCAGACTTCATGTACCTTTCCAGATCCTACGAAATCCTCCTTGTTTTCTGTCACTTTTATAATTTTACAAATCTTGCTTTCCAAGCCTTTTCTGACACTTGACTGTGATGGTGAGAGATGAGTCATCAGGGAAATAAAGATTAATGCAAAAAGTTAGTCTGAGAACAATGTAGGAAAAATGTGAATATTTGTCACATTTACATTTGACAAACGTTCAGATACGGTGGGAGGGCACAGGGAAAATTTCAAGATGCATGAGATGCCATTGTTGTCCCTCAACGGGCGAAAGGGGCCAATAGAGCCATAATGGCAAAATAATTCATTGGGACCCTCGGCCAAAAACTGAAAGAAATACAACTCTGTACTCAAACCAAAACTTGGTGATACTGTCACTCAGTCTTTAATTGATTTAAAAACAGCTCAAAAGGAAGAGGAGAACTATTTTTGAGAATTTAACCCAATTTTCTTTCAGATTTATCTTGCAGCTAAATGTTTATAAACTTGATGCATATTTCAAGTGCTTCGGCAAAATAAGACTTGAGGAATCTTATGTTCTTATGTAAACCTGAGTTGTATTTTTAATTTTGATACATGTGCTTCCTTGCATTCCAGTCTAGTATAAATGATTCTTTACAACACACCCAGCCAAGAAATGATAGAAATTCCACATTTCAAAGTGGCTTACAAGATGGTCACTGTCCCTTTCAGCTTGTTTACATATTTTCTATCACCCATTTGTACTGCATTAAATTAACAGATTTTTATTTAATTAATTATAAAGACAGCATTGCGATCTTTTGACTACAGTATTTAATAAATCAGCAACTGACAACTGCCTCCTCAGTAGGTACAATTATCTTCCAATGATTATCTCATTGCAAGAAGCTATTATTATTAGGCATTGTAGCATAATTAACTTTTCTACCTTCTGATATGAAGTGGTGATAGGTTGTAAATTGAGGAGCATTTATCTCCCACGATCGATGGTTCCACGAGAATAAAAGCTTAGAGAGATTTAGTGCTGATGGATTCAAATGTCAAAAGCAAAACATAAGGAAGCAACTGGAAAGCACACAGTCAAAAGATACTGTTTTGACTTCTTTTCATAAGTGATATATTAAACTTTTCTATTTGGCTGCACAAATGGTTTTAAGTTAGGGGCAGGAGAGAGGGTCACCTTCGGTTGACCTGCACAACCTGCCATGTGGACGAAGTTTCCTGAATCCGAATCTACTGTCCGGTCTGGATCCTGCCTCCTTCTTACTGGATCTGAGACTTCTCCAGAGAAGAAAGGCAATGACGAGAAACTTCTTGGAGCATCCTACAGTGAAACTCTTCTCTGAAGGAAGTTCTTGCTTGGGAGTTCTCTAATAAAATGGGTCATTCTGGGAAAAGATTAAAATACAATCCTGCAGAGCACAAGTGATGAACTGAAAGACATTCAAGGATAAAAAAAAAAAAAAGCTCCGAATAGGTTTCCAAGAAAAGTCATTTTGTGTTATATGATTGCCAACTAATTTAATTTTTAATTATCATCCTCGCGTGACCTGATGATCTTAATTTTCACCACCATAATGAACCTATGACTGTGTTCATCAAGAACTGAACTGCAGACATCTTCAAGGATGGCTAACAAAGTTACTTGCATTGAAGTCGTTCTCATAAAAAGAATTCTTTTAATTTCAAACTTAAAAAGTAACCGGTGAATTATCAAAGGAGTTATGCATGCAAATGTAACATACTATCGTAGCAATTTTCAAAAGCCATTTACCCACCTTAAGTGCACTTAACTCAGGTAAAACCTACTGACAACTCAATGGCATATATTGTAGCAATTTTCAAAAGCTCACTTACATGGGCAAGGTACATTTACATGCAAAGGCTTTTGAAAGTCAGGCCCAAAGAAGATACCTTTTCAACAACTCCACCAGTGGCATATACAGGTGTGTACTTGTCCAAGTGGAGACCTACGCTAGTATTTTATAACCCACTCATTTCATATACACACAAATTGTAAAATGAGCGAAACTCTATTCTGCAACATACATGGGAATGAAGGCTTACACGTGAGTACATGCAATGCACTGAAAGAGCATACGTTTCCTACCTATTTTAAAAATCTACATATGCAAAAATAAAGTAAGACTTACTCGCATAATTCATGCACAAAAGTTGACATTTTAAAACATGCATGTGCAATTTAAAATTACTTCATCAGTTCATCCAGTCCTTCTCCAGGTCACCGAGACCCTCCTGGTTCTTCAGCCTGAACTTACCCCAGTTCACCCAGACTTCCTACCCAGCCAATAAAACACAATAAACAAATTTAATATCAGCTATGCCAGATAATTTGCAGGTGTAAAATTATGCGTGGAAAGTTGCCAGATGTACACACTTGTCTTTTAAAATAGCAATTTACGTGCAAAACTGTTGGCCTAGCCTTTTTTATGCACATATATGTGTGTGCATGAAATGTAAAGTACACACACCCTTTCAACTTTTACAAAATACCAGTTATGCAATTATAGGCTACTTACACGTGCATATGCTAATTTTTATGCACGTATCTCTGAAAATTACCTCCTACATATGTTTCAGAAATTAGTTGAATAATAAATTTACTGAAAGCTATTTGGTGCAGTGAAACCCTTCATGGCAAGTAGTCAATAACTTGGAAGATTGGATGGGTCAGATGGTCTTTTCCTACCATCATCTACTATGAGGTCAACTTTCAGTGGTGCAGTCAGCGGAAGGTTAAGCTAGTTAAAGTTAAGTGGCTAACTTTGGAAAGGATATTCAGCAGGACTTAATTGATAAGTCTCCAGCTGAATATGCTCAGCTAAAGTTACAAGGATAAAGTTAAATGAGTATCTTTGCCGCTCACTGGGCTTTTAAATATAGGAAAAAACATCTCGCAAAATGATTGGGTGCTAATCCCCCTCATCCCCTACCTTAAAAAAAGGTTTTCTCCAAATCCCCACCTCCCAAACCCCCCAAAGTGGCTTGCTGGTCTGAATACTAAGGGCAATAGAGCTGACAGCTCCCGGCACATTAGTATTCATTTATTCATGTCACGCCAGATGCAAAGACCAATGATTGGTTCTTTCACTGACAGTTGACTGATCGATCATATTGATTATGGTGGAATATAAAAAATGTTTAAATAAATAAAACAAACACCTCCACTTTGATTCTTTTTTATCCAGTTAAAAGTTTGCCATTCGGCAGGGCAGGATATTTTAACCTCGGGGTCCAATTCGAAACTTATTTTGACAAACCCTTTTGAATATTGCCCTTTATGTTAATATGTGTATTTACTGACAAATGAACTTTATTTTGTTCAGATGAGTAACTGAGGTGGAGGTCTCGACGGACTGTATTTACAGCCTCCAAAAGGTTTCACAAGGTGTGGTAAAGTTATGTGATATTTATTTATTTATTTATTTAACTCTTTTTCTATACCGACTTTCATGATACGAATCATATATCGGTTTACAATGAACAAGGGGGTTATAGCGTTAACAAAAGCATTTATCAAGAAGCAAAGTTACAATAAACAAGGTGAAGTGAACTTGGGAGCTGAAATAGCATGAAACAGGATAGACGAAGAAAAAGGAACTAAACAGAAGGTGGCTGGGAGGTGCCTAGCTACCTATATATATAGTAGGGATGTGAATCGTTTTTTGACGATTTAAAATATCATCCGATATATTTTAAGTCATCAAAAATCGTTAGAGGCGATATTTAATAGGAATTCCCCCGATTTATTGTCAAAAATCGTAAATCGGGGGAAGGGGGAGGGGAAGGGGGAGGGCGGGAAAACCGGCACACTAAAACAACCCTAAAACCCACCCGACCCTTTAAAATAAATCCCCCACCCTCCCGAACCCCCCCTCAAATGCCTTAAATTACCTGGGGTCCAGTGGGGGGGGGGTCCCGGTGTGATCTTTTACTCTCGGGCCTCCGGTGCGTTGTAGAAATGGCGCTGGCGCTACCTTTGCCCTGTCATATGACGCCGGCGCCATTTTGTTTTGTGTCCCCCGACATCAGGAGCGTATGAGATCGCTCCCGGACCCCCGCTGGACCCCCAGGGACTTTTGGCCAGCTTGGGGGGGCCTCCTGCCTGGATACACGTGTACTTACTGCTACGCCCACCAATGAAAAGTTCAAAAGGATGGGCGAGGTGTACATGTGATCTGGGCATTCCTGGATTGTTACTTGAAATTAGCACATAAATATGTGCACAGGCGCACGCTGGGGTCCTTTGCCATTTAACTTTAGTTTTGCTATGGATGACATGTAAGTTATAAAATAAAGATAAATAGACAGATTGGCGGGGTTTTAAGGGTTGGGGCTAACACGGGAGAAGAGAGGCTATTAAACTAGGAGTGTTTGGAAGTCCTATTCCTTAACTGGCTGAACTAGGAACAAACTGATAAAACTGGTAATGCGTCAGTGCATGTATCTTTTAAAATCCCCCCACTTACGCACTAGAAGTGGCATTTGCGTACATAGGCGCATGTCCTCTTAAAACTGCATGCACATATACATGCGGTAAGGCTATTTTATAACACACGTGCATGTATTTTATAAAATGGCCGCACCCTCAGGCGTGGGTTGATGAATGCGCACACATGTGTGTCCGCTCAACTGTTTAAAAGTTACCGTCTGTGGATACCCCGACTTGTCGGGGAGTCACCAGGACAGGTTTCGAAAGCTCTGCTGTAAGGATAATAAGATCCAGATAGAGATACAAGCTGCCTAAGACTATTCTTGGATGCCTTTTTGATATACTGTAACTGGATGGAGCAGAAACACTGTAGATGTGATATAATGCTCCAAGACTGATAAAACGCAAGGTGACACATCACATCCCAGTCTGCCAAGAACCTGAGAAAAGCCATGATTTAAAAAAATGGAGCCAAAGATAGGGGAGGGAAGACCACATCTATAATAAAATGATCCCCAGGGAGTTTTTCAACAGGCCATTGTAGATTACCAGTCTTGCATGGGTAATTACAATGGGATTATTCATATATAATACAAAAATTATATACTGTAAATTGTTGGCAAATTCTTTTTAGAAGTTATCACTGTTTTCACTGAACCACTATTCTATCTATCTATCTATCTATCTATCTATACTGTCTACATATACATAAATCCTTTAAACAATGCCCTACAGGAAAATTGGAACCTATATTACATATTATTTTTAATGTCTAAAATTAGTTGTTGTCTTCAATGCACAATATTTTTCTAATTTATAATACTTTTCTTCTATTCAGCCTCTGCTGAACTGCATTTTGAAGAGTCAAAGTGTCTTGTATTCAACGTCCTATCAAGGAGAAGTTAGCACCTTGTGCTGCCCCAGCAGGAAGAACTCAGTAGCATCTCTCTACCTGTCAGATGTGTTCCATCCATCTTGAGGTTTAAACCCCCTGTGGTCCCATATTCTGCAGGGGTTGCCAGCCACATGAAGACTTTAAACTACAGAACAGCCAGAGCACACTTCTTGGGGAGAAAAGTGTTGATGGGCTCCTGTACATCTTAGAGGAAGAATTGCCCCCCAATGCATCATGACATCATGAGGGTGGCAATAACAATTCTCTATGATAGCTCAATCTACAAGTGTTCCCCTCCCTCCCGCCCCCCCACACATCAATAGATCTGCCTTGTAACCCTCCACTGTCTACATCCTTCCTAGTAACAGCCCCACTCAGCTCCTTTTATTATTTTTGCTCAATGTCAGGTGTACAGAAACACAATGCAAATTTACGCAAGGTACAGAATAGATTTGATATTAGATTAATGCTAAGAAATGACATTTTTAAAGTATTTCAGCCAGATGAACTAAAGGGTTATTCCCTTCATTTTTACTGTGTAATAGGGATATGCATTTGTTTTGATTTGATGGGAAATATGAGATGATTGTGTTGATTCTCTGTTTGTTTCAGGGCAGCTAAATCTGAATTGGTTCAGTCTCTGAAAAATCTGAATCCATTCTGGTTCATTTTGATGTGGTCTCAGTAAAGTCTATGGAGGAATCAAAGCAATGCATTTTTTGGACCTGAAGTCAGACAGAGAGGAACCAGTTGGGGATGGGACAAGGAACGTGCAGGAGTAATCATGTTTCATCAATTTTTCAATCAGCCTATCCCAGCTGCATGCCATGACTTCATCCTTTTGTAAATGAGAGTGAAACTAAGAACACTTTAATCATTGATCATTTTGTTCAGTAATTTTTTGTTGGATCTTAGAGAGGGAAGGCAGAGATTCTAAAGCTCCTTGCTTCAAAACCTAGGGTAAAAATAAAGATTAGAAAACAAATTTACAGGAGAAAGCAAAGTGTGTTATTAGAGTCACTCTCTGACACTGTGCTTAGCTATGGTTTGGGGTGCTACCAAGTTAAAGGAGAAAGTCTTTAATCTCTGTGAGAAGACTACAGTGTGTATCATCAGGGTAAGAGTATTACTACAGCTAACACTGTGCCAGCAGCTGCAGAAAAGAGAGACTATTTGTGGTGCGCTGTTGTGACTTAGAAGCAGAAAGGCAGTCTCATACTTTGTCTGGGTGTAAAAGATTCAGTGTGAGGATGTTCTGAATCTTGTATGTCTGACCCTTGTACTAAGCTTGACTTATTTTCTTGAGTACACAGTCACCCAGCAAGCATCATCAGTTCACTCACTGTGCTCCATCTGTGACAAAAGTGACTGACTGGCCTGGGTGTGTCCACACTACATACATTGAAACCTAAAAGCTCCTACTTATTAGTGATTTGTTTTAATAAATTACATCGTGTCACTGGCATCAAGAGGCAAATGAGGCAATGAGAGAGGAGAAGGGAAGTCTCTTCCTCCAGAAAGATCTGGGAGTAGCACAAATAGTCATGGTGATGATGAAAGATATAGGATGAGGACCAGGAGCCCTCCTGCCAAACTCAGAAGGGAATTTTTTTTTTATTTTTACGAGGGAGAAACCAGCTCGTGAGGGAAGGTTGGCTGAAAAGATGTTGGTTTGAAGCATGGGCAGAAAAAGGTAGATCCAATGGAGGGTTGCAGCAGCAGTGTGGGTGAGTGAGCAAAGAATAAAAGGTCACCAGCCACAACCCGCACAATGCTCCCTGTTCTAGTCTGATGTTTGCAGCACCTACAGATTAAGATGAATCAAGAGACGCAGTCTCAGAATTAGAGGATGGCATTTGCACTTCTGGACCCCCACGGATGGGGTAAGTTGAGTCAGAGAGGGTGGTAGGGGATAGGGAAAGGTGCAGGGGGGTCTTACATTTTTAAATTTTGGTTGCCCATGAGGGAGGAGCCTTCCTTTCATTTTATTTCATTTCAAATGACGCAAAATAAAGATCAAACAAAACTAAAAAAAAAAAAAGCAAAGCAAAAATCAAAATGAAAAAAAAAAATCCTTACCACTGTTGTTAGTGTCCTTTGCTGCTCTCACAGTGCCTTGGGCTGCTCTCATTCGGGCCGATTCAGTAAAATGTGCGGGAGAGCCGGCGCTCCGAGGCAAGTGCCAGCTCTCCCAACGCATGCCCAGGCCCGCTGACAGCCACCGCTTCTGCCAATAAGGAGGCGATAGGGACGCGCTGTCCCTAGCGCCTCCTTATTGGCAGAAGCGGCGGCTGTCAGCGGGTTTGATAGCCGATGCTTAATTTTACCGGTGTCGGTTGTCAAACCCATTCACAGCCATGGGTTCGGAAAACGGACGCCGGCAAAACTGAGCGTCTGACTTCCAACCCGTGGGCTGCGGGCAGATTTTTTTTTTTTGGGACCTCTGACTTACTATCGCTATGATACTAAGTCAGAGGGTGTACAGAAAAGCTGTTTTTTCTGCTTTTCTGTACACTTACGCGGTGCCAGCTGAAATTAACGCCTAATTTCTGAGAGTAAAATGTGCGGCTTGGCTGCACATTTTACCTTCTGTGTAGAGTGGGACTAACTAATAGGCTCATCAACATGCATTTGCATGCTGAGCGCGCTATTAGTTTCGGGGGGGTTGGACGTGCATTTTCCACTGTATAAGGAGTAATACTAGCACGTCGAAAATGCACATCCAAATAGGGGCTAACGGTGCACTCGGCCTGAGCGCACCGTACTGAATCGGCCTGACTGTTTGTTCTGCTTTGCTCCACTCTTGAAGATGAATTTTAAAAGTCTGGCTCATGCCAAAAACCAGGAAAATTGCGCACAAGTTGGGCCGGTGTGCGCCGAGCGGATTTTAAAAGGTGCTGATGTACGCGCATCTCTCCCGTTCTGTGCACAACATTTGTTTGGGGTCTGGGTGGGGCATAGGTGCTCCTGGATTTCTCAATGAAACCAGCACATAAATACTTATGTGCACAAATCGCACCAGGGTCCCCTACCACGTAACTTTACTTCTCTTATGGATGGTGTATAAGTCAGAAAATTTAAAAAAAAAAAAAAGGTGAGAGGGGTTTTAAAGGTCAGGGTTAACAGGGTAAAAGAGAGGCTATGAAACTAGGGCGAGGTTTGGAAGTCCTATCCCTTGCCTGGGCAAACTGGGAACGAACTGGGAAAACTGTGTTGGCGATTGTATCTACTAAAATCTCACCACTTATATGGTAGAATCAGCATTCTTGTGCATAGGCGTGTGCCTACTTAAAATTGCGAGCGCATGTTCAGCCTATTTTATACCACGCACGCCTAAACACACGTATGTTATAAAATGGCTGTGTCCCTGGGCGTGAGCAGGCAAATGCGTGCACATGTGCACCCTCGCGGCTGTTTCAAAGTTACCGTCCCTGTGCCTTGGAGCACTGACCCTCTTGCCTGCCTGCACGCTTCACTAAATCTGGAGAGAAAACCGATCTTTAGAGTCCAAATAAAGAAGCGTTGCTTTCCCCATTGACTATGATACAAACAAAATAATGAAATCAGCCAATAAACGAGGGAACCAAAACAAACAAAAAATGGCAACTGAATCAAAAAAGGTGTGTACTTGTGTGAAATGTGGTTTATGTTTTTATTGCAACATGCTGTGATGCCTATGGCAATAGGTGGGATATCCAATGTAAATACATGACATGTGGCTTCATAAAATAATTCATCTAAAATGCTGCTGATTATTCTACTTTTCTATTCTTTAAGAGGGTCAAACTACCTGAATAGTTGTAATTGCTTATTGGTTGTGGTTGTATAATACAAATCGTGAGCAATGGCTTATTGATTTTTACAAACTTAAGTAGCTGGTGAACTACAAAAGAGTGCATTAGTATCACAGGAATACAATACAAAATTATTGCTTATGAAAATATAGCTCAAAAATCAGTAAAAGCAACGAAATAGCAAAGCAAAGGCTTTTTACTTGTGTTGAATCAAAGCTAGTAGCTAAATTAAGACATCTTACTACGTGCACACATGTTATATAATACCCTGGCACGCAAACGCTACTTCTATTGCGTAAATCGGGGGGATTTTAAAAGAGGTGTGCGCCAACGTTATTCCCAGTTTTACCACTTCAACCCCAGTTCACCCTGTTAAGAAATAAGTCCTCCAAACCCCTGTGGTTTGATAGCTTTCCCCCAGTTAGTCTCAACCCTTAAAACCCCGCAGATCTGCTTAGTTTTCTTTCTTTTTTTAACATGCACGTCGTTCACAGCAGAAGTAAAGTTATGCGGCAGGGGGGCCTCCGCGCACACCAGATCACATCAGTATTTACACACACATTAGAAAATCATCCACGCTCGACCTCCTTCAAATTGAATAGAATTTTGTGTGGATGTTCGCCAGGGCCTCCAACAAGACTATGCAGAATTTTTTGGCTGGATCTCTGTTGGTTCAGGAGCCGGAGGCAGCTGAATGAAGGTCACGCTTAGAATACTGTGCTCCGTGCCACACAACATGGCCACTTTGTCCAGGCACAGCAGCTAGGCGGCCCCTGTTAGGGGCCTGAAATTTTGTAGATTATTACAACCTCTGGTGCTGGGTTCCTGTGCAAAGTTTGGAACCTAACGTGAGCCTGCCACCCTTTTTATGGGCCAGCAAACTACATGATTGTCTCTCTTTCTTATTTAGTATGCTTCCTGGTATGCCTTTTGTTCAATTGTTAAAATTTCTTGCATTTTGAAATTTTGTAAACCGTTATGATGGCTTTACCGAATGACGGTATATAAAACTCAAAAAATAAAATAAATAAATAAATAAATAAACATCTTTAGTTCATGCACTAAAATGCTCATGCCCCACCCACACTATGGAAAAATTTGGGATGTGCGTGCTCCGGGAGTTATGCGTGTATCTTGGCAGCTTTTAAAATCCACTCGGCATGCATGAGCCTGACATATTCGCACATCCCCAATTAATGCGAGCAACAGACTTTTAAAATTCACCTTAAAGTATTTATATACCTCCTTCTTTTCTTCTTCCTATTCTTATCCAAAGTCATATTTCTTTCCATTGACAAGCACATTTCAATGTTTGCCAAGATGCTGCACCTCTAAGATTGGCCCTTCACTTTATATTGATGATTGTTGTATCAAGCAGCAATGACTATATTGATGAGTTTAATTCTATGTGTTTTATTTTATACCATATTGATGCTGTTATGTTATGTGTATTCACTACCTGCTGTTCAAAGGAATCTTTGTAAAGACGGGGAAGAAGCAATCAAATCATGTTTGGTCTGCTGAAAGTTTACAACAATTTTACATCTGATGAAAATCAACCATCTGAGGACTTGGTTGGAAGTGCGCCATTGTAATCCTTCCTTTGTGTTGCTTTGTAAGGTGTACCAAGAAACCAACTTTCAGTTTTAAAACTTGACCCATTCATGACTTTGCTTATTATACAAACTCTAAACATACTATTTAAGCAAGTCTTCATATTATTTTGTTTTATGAAGTGCCATAAGTGGTGGAGAAACGAGTAAAAACAATTCCCAATATACATTTGGATCAGATAGAAAGTAATTTTCTAATTCCCCACATTACTGAGGATTTTCAAAGTTAATGTAATTGCGTAAGTTTGCTTTGAAGAGTCATGGGTAATTGGAAGAGTATGCACATAGATTTACTCGCATAAAATTACACTTCCTCTTCAGAGGGTGTAACTCATGCACGTGCATTTTTTAAGGTAAATTATGATGTGCAACAGTATGTGGGTATGTTTTGTGTGGTTGTACGATGAATGGACCCATTTTTGCTTAAATTATTAATTTTTTGACCAGGTTTTTTGACCAGGTTTAAAAGCATCTGTTCTATCTGGGCTAGAGCACCATAAGCTGTATTGATACAAATTCCTGGGATATTACCCCATCCGTCCCAGCCAAGATCCTTGACGGAAAGTGAAGGAGTGTGGCCCCTTTGAAATTCTGTGAACGTTTAGGGGTACATTTTAAAAGACAGCGCGTGCGCGTACTTTTGTTCGCGCATCAGGCGCAAACAAAAGTACGTTGGATTTTCTAAGATACGTAGTAGGTAGTAGGTACATGCTGGATGGGAGCTATTTGTTATTATAAGGGGCAATTTTGAATAGCCCACAATGTTGCAAGGTATCTGGAGAATTTAGTACACATTGATAATAATTTTCAAAGGGATTGCCCTTTGCCTACACATATAAAGTAGACATGTCCATTTATACCTGCTATTCCTGTGGGCAGCCAGCAATGGGTGCAATAGCATGCTGGGATTTGAAAATCAAATCTATGCATGCTGTTTCACATCCCCTACCTTATTCTTGACACCCCCCTCCCCACGAAAGCCTTGTTTTAATTCAGCTATAAGTATATGTATTGTGAAAACCTGAGAACACTTTTAGATGCTTCAAGGGCAACAATTTTGAATTGGGGCAGTCCAGTCAGATGAATGCTTAGTTACCCAGGTAAATGCCTTTGAAAATTGTCCTCAAAGGACTGCAACATTCATGGGCACAAACCTTCTTATTGTTATTATGTATCACAGCAATAAATGACAAATGGTTTTTAACCACCAGTGTTACACCCTGCTACAGACACTAGTGATGCTGCTAGAATCAGGTAACAGCCTTAAACACGTACTCACCAGAAATTATTAAAATAATAATTTATTAAAAAAAAATAATAATTTGTGTTCAAGACCTCAAGGATAAAAAAAGAAAATAAATACAATTTGAACAATTTTGGAAATGAACAAAACCGAGAAACCTTTAAAGTGAGTCAATTTTATCTCTCACTATCTCAGAATATCTCCTTGCGCCTTCTGCAAACTTTCCAGAGGCTAGAAATTATTTCTTTGAGGATAATTTGGTTTCACGGTGCATTTGGCTTTGGGGAGAAATGTGTCTTCTTTTGAGAGCTTCTTTCCTTTCTGTCTGGCTTTGGCTGAAATCGTGCTGGCTTTCATCAGCGAGAAACCCCCTTGAGCAAAACCGTGAGGCCCGTTGTGGTCAGGTAACCTGAGAGAGCGTCAAGTCAACGCATGCACCACTGTCAGAGCCTCCTATTGTGCCCGCGCCCCCGCCGTTAACAAAAGGAATAAGAAAGGAAGCGACAACTGGATCCAAGCTTCTTCTTGCTCACTTGAATCCCACAGATGAGCCTTCCAGTTAGTGAAATAGCTCCATACTGCTCTCTGCTGCCCTTCTTACTGCTTCTGAGCTGCCACGATGAAAACCAAGAGCCACAGGGCACAAGAAAGAGAAATAGGAGTTCCTGCCTTACAGGCACTGATATATCCATTAAACTTTGCCATCGGTTTATCTGATTAATTTTTTAAACAGTTGGGAATGAACATCTGTGTATGAAGTTATTTTTGCATTAGGCTTGCTCTGGGTATGACTGTCCCGTGTCTGAAATGATTGGTCATCATCCAATAACATGTTGTTTGGTTCCGAGTTATTCAAATCACCTTGAGTTAATAAAGAAATGTATTCATAAGCCAGCTTGGGTTTTCTTTTCTGCTTAACCTCTGTCAAAATCGGTTTTGCTCATTTTCTCTTTCTGCTGCTGGAGCATCCACTAGTTTGCACTGAAGCATGAAAATCCCCCTTTATGGGCAGAGAAACACGGCAGCACTGGGGGTTTTAGACATGGCCCGAGCGAACCTACCTCCAAGGACTGCCACAGCCAACAAAAACATTCCCATGGTGTTAGCAAATTAGTTTGCGAATTTTAAAAGGAGCACAGAGACAGAAATATGCCTTTGTGCCAAACGCTATATCCAAATAAGCTACAGTGGAAACATTTAGGGCTCAAGTCATTCAAAAGCATTTGGCTTCTGGAGTGTGAATGGAAGCTAATCCTCAAATAGTACAACCATAACAGCAAATGTTTGGCAAACCTCCTACTTCCCCATTCAACCTCCTCCTCCCCCCCCCCCCCACCCCGCCCCCCAGCTTGAAGAAAAGATACCTGGAATCTGGAAGACGCCCCATTTACAGTCATCCATCCCACCCACAGACGTGACCACAAAAATGCATTCCCCCAAATACATGCATTCCTTCTATTTGCCACAGGCAACCCTCATAGGCAAATATATTTGCTCCTCCGGAAGGCTGGTCCAAACCCAGGCGGGAATGCCACCACAGATGCACAGCTCACATTGCTCCTTATGGGGGTAATTTCTGCATTCGTGCTGCATATAATTTAGCCAGCAATTATGAGCATAAGACATAGAAATCTTCAAAGCAGATTTATGAACATAACTCTGAAAATTATCCCAACAAAACTACGCACCCACAGTGACAGCGGCAATTTGGTGGTTTTGTTGAGAGAATTTAGGCACATCAGGGTAGATATTCAAACATAGGGCCTTATTTTCCAGACGGATCACATGCGATAAGGGACGTTTCGCACGCGAAAAGTCCCTTATCGCGTGCGATACCAAGATGGCGGCGGAGTCGGCCTCGGAAGAGGAGGAGTCGGGGCGTCACTGGGGCCGACTCCGCTAAAACGCCGCAGACGACGAAAAGGTAAGGCCCTTTTTGCGTCCAAGTTCACGCCCAATAGCTACACCTTCTATGTTGGCGCTATTGGGTGCGAAGCCGGCAGCGATTGCACCGGTGCCATCGCTGCCGGCTAGCGCAGGACCGCCCCCCGTTTCGGCCCCCCGCTCCTCATTACCTAAAGTATCACAGGCCTGCGATACTTTAGAAAATGAGGCCCATAGTCGGTTAAGTTAATGTTATAACTCCCTTGTTCCATGTGAACCGATATGATCTGATCTGTATCATGAATGTCGGTATAGAAAAGAGTTAAATATATAAATAAATAAATAAATAAATAAGTGAGATAGCTGAATAAGACTAGTCTGGTCAACTCACCTGGGATATTGAACAGTAGGGCCACTTAACTTAACCAGGTAAATGTGAATATCGCTACTTAACTGGCTAAGTAGCTCGTCTGCGGAACGCCCATATCCCACTCACCATTTAGCTGGCTAACTACTTGGCCGAATGGGACTGGATATTCAGCCACCGCCAAAGTTCGTACTTATCTGTTTAAGTAGCATCGAATATCAGCCTCTCACTTTTTAAAATCAAAAAAGTATGCACATAAGTCTTAACCCCACTCAAACTCCAAACCCAGGAATGCTTCTTCCCGTGTCAAAGTACACACATACAGAGTGTGGTCACGTAATTTTGTAAACATCTCAGTCGCACAATTTTCTAAAGGACCATTTATGTGGGTAATGTACTACTTAATCTGCAGAAGTCCCTCTGAAAATTACCCTCTGGGGGAAGGAATTTTGATGCTTTATCTCCTTTTTTTTTTTGGGTGGGGGGAAGAAAAGAGAGGGAAACAGGAAATCCAACTTGCCCTTTTCCTGCATCCCAGGTCCTGCATGTCTGTGAGCAATTCGAACTATGCAGGTCTCTCATCAAGAGCAGCTGCATGCTTGTTCACAAAAAAAAAAAGAACGGGCTGGGCGGTCCAGATACTGTGCTAAGTTCAAAGTAGATGGCTCGGGCCGAAGAGACAAGGTTCTAAATCATTACTTGATGGTTTTTATATCACAAGTCTCTTGCGCACGATCCGTATGATCCAGGTATTGCACGGCTCCAGCACCAGCAGCTGACAGGTCTATCGTGAGAGATTTACCACGAGCGCAGCAGCTAATGGCAGCAGAGGAGGATGCACTCTAAGAAGAGCTTGTCAGTGGTACTGAACCAACAGAGGAGAAAAGAGGTGGAGGGTGAAGGCTGAGGCAATGTCTGAACTCGTGCTTTAAAGGTGTCTCTACGTGCCGAACTACACCCCTTCTTTCTTCTGTCCTTTCAGATGTCAAGATATTTCATTTGCAGAGATGACAGAGAACCCAAAAAAAATGCAAAGCAAAATAATTCTGATGCTAGGTAAAAGCAGCATGAAAAGACTTCACTGTGCTAGCCACATCATCATTGTCATCATTAGAGCTATTGTTGCATTATTGAAACATGACTGGCAACAGATATTGGTTTTTAGAGAAGCATCGGATTCCTGACCAGCGAAGACAAGGAGAGATGGCACCCATTGCATCTTTAATGTGGAAAGGAAAATGGACAGAAAGAAACTAAAGAGAGCCTGGAAAAGATAGGAATCATCAATCAGTTATTTCCTTCCTAATGTTAGCATTTTTAAGGAAATCTCAGGTATACATTTATTCTGTGCTCGACACACATTATGCTGGCGCACACGGCACAGATAAACTCTCAGTCAACTTCTTCTTTGAGGACAGGCAGATTCTTAAACTCCATAAACATTTATTGAAAATACAAACTAGTAAACAATGTCTCTGATCTGTGTCATGGTTGGATTTAGGCCTTCTTTAAATTTCTTGGCTGATTCAGATTAAAAAAACAATGCTTTCTGTGGAGTTTCTGAGAGAGAGAGAGGTAACAGGTGCCGCAGGCTGATTGAAAAGCAGGGCTCTCTCTCGCGCTGAATGAGAATTCCCAGAATGCACAGCTTCCCACCCCGGGTTTAACCAAGCAAAGCACAGGTTACAAATCTGATTTTTTTTTTTTTTTTTACATATACATTTAGAGGTGAATTCTAAAAGCCCGGTGCATGCCAAAATCGGGGGATGCGTGCACAAGTCGGGCTTGCGCGCACCCACCGGATTTTAAAAGCCGCCCAGTTGCACGCGTGACTCCCGCTGCGCACGCATCTCAAAGGTTTTCAAAAGGGGGGCGGGGCGTGGCATGGGCGTTTCAGGGCCCGGCCAAGAAATGTGCGCGTAAATACTTACGAGCCTGGGTGCGCACCCAGAACCCCTGCTGCGTACGTCTACATCTGCTAGGGACGAGGTGTAAGTTTAAAAACATAAAACGCTAGCCAGGTCTGAGGGGTTTTAAGCATCTGGGGGGAAATTAAGCTTTCAACCAGGGAGATTTGGATGACCTAGCTGTTAAATGGGTGGATTGATGGGCAAACTGGAGAAACTGGCAATGACGTGGGCACACGCCCCTTTAAAAATCCTCAAATTTACGCAGTAGAAGAGGGATTTGCTTGCCTAGATGCACGACTATTTAAAATCAGGTGCCCGTGTACGCGCGTCCAGGCTATTTTATAGCATGCGCGCATATGTGCACGCAAGTTATCAAATTGCTGTTTCTCTGGGCGCCCGCCAATTTGTGCCTGCGCAGCAGTATGAGAGTTGCCATCCCTGCGCAGCTGCAGAAGGCATGTTTAATACAACCACCAGGTGGCAGCATAACACACAAGCACAAAAATGTCCGCGCGCGCAGAACAACTTTCTTAAAATGGAATCTGGTAAAAATAGCCCAATGGGCGTTCGTAGCCATGTGTCAGGGTGTACTGACACATACCAGGCACCACTGTAGTCTTTTCACTGTAAATCATTCCAGCGTCTTACTTTAAACTGAAACCCCAGGTGGATGTGAAGTTGTCTAACAGAGGGAAATTCATTCAGCATTACCAGTACAGCGTGCGCCCCTTTACCACGCTGACTGTATGTGGTTTAAGTGCAGGAGCATGTGACCACCTTCTAAACAACATTCAAGGAGAATACACACGGCTCCAGCACCAGCAGCTGTGCATGTATATAATAAAACATTGTCTCTGGGCTTTCAGCGATATCAAAGAAAGGAGATATTCCAAATTTTAAAAAAATTAAATCTCTCCTTCCTTCATCATTCCCTGTGGGCTTCTCCTGCTGTGCTCCTTATTCTTGCCTTCTTTTCCATCAATACCTTTCATCTCAGTGATATTTCTGTCTCCCCCGTTCTAGTTTCCTTTTTCTAGTCAGTGCGTCTCTGTCTCTCTTTCCTTCTAAATCTCCCAGTAGCTGTGGGGACATCAATGCACGGTTGACACAGACTGTGAAGGCCTCAGATCTCTGCAAAAGGTGATGCGCTGGCAGAACGGCCACATGAAGCTGTTGCAGAAACAATAGTCCTGCTAAGCTGCGCAGGGGATCACAAACATTATTCTCCCTGCCTCACAGGGGGTCTCTATAGACTTATGGGAGCTGCCAGCCCCTGGCATTTCAAACCGCAAAATGGCTGGAGTGGAGCCAAGTGGGGAGAAAAGTGTCAACAATCCCCCATATGGCTTAGTGGAAATATTGGGGTAGATTTTCAAAGGGTCACGCGGGTAAGATACGCGTGTAACCCTTTAAACCCCCCCCCCCCCCCGCGTGCGCTGAACCTATGTTGCATAGGCTCGGCGGCGCGCGCAAGCCCCGGGACCCGCGTATGTCCCGGGTCTTTGAAAAAGGGGCGGCCGGGGGCGGTGCCGAGTCCTCCGGCACAGCGGCCGTGCTGGAGGTACGTGCGCCGGCAGCCGGCTGGCACAAGCAAGTTATGCCTGCCAGAGGCGCGCGTGTTATAAAATCGGGTGTATATTTGTGCGCGCCGGGTAGTGCGCACAAATGTACCCCGCACGCGTAGGATTTAAAATCGGCCCCATTATGTAGAAGTTCATAGATAACATAGCAAGAGGGTCTAGGAAGCGTCTGATTAGCACCAATGGTCCATGCATAGAATGACAACGAGCACCACCAGCCTCATCCTCACCCTTTGGCAGGGCTTTGAGATCTTGAGAACAATAATCCCTTGTCTACCACATCCCCTAGGGCCACACCATCATACCCCACAGGAGTCCAAATATCAGAGAACCATGGTCCAGAAGTGTCTTCTTATTTTCCCTTAATCTTAAGTTCATATCCAATTGGATAAGAACATAAGAACATAAGAAAATGCCATACTGGGTCAGACCAAGGGTCCATCAAGCCCAGCATCCTGTTTCCAACAGTGGCCAATCCAGGCCATAAGAACCTGGCAAGTACCCAAAAACTAAGTCTATTCCATGTAACCATTGCTAATGGCAGTGGCTATTCTCTAAGTGAACTTAATAGCAGGTAATGGACTTCTCCTCCAAGAACTTATCCAATCCTTTTTTAAACACAGCTATACTAACTGCACTAACCACATCCTCTGGCAACAAATTCCAGAGTTTAATTGTGCGTTGAGTAAAAAAGAACTTTCTCCGATTAGTTTTAAATGTGCCCCATGCTAACTTCATGGAGTGCCCCCTAGTCTTTCTACTATCCGAAAGAGTAAATAACCGATTCACATCTACCCGTTCTAGACCTCTCATGATTTTAAACACCTCTATCATATCCCCCCTCAGTCGTCTCTTCTCCAAGCTGAAAAGTCCTAACCTCTTTAGTCTTTCCTCATAGGGGAGTTGTTCCATTCCCCTTATCATTTTGGTAGCCATTCTCTGTACCTTCTCCATCGCAATTATATCTTTTTTGAGATGCGGCGACCAGAATTATACACAATATTCAAGGTGCGGTCTCACCATGGAGCGATACAGAGGCATTATGACATTTTCCGTTTTATTCACCATTCCCTTTCTAATAATTCCCAACATTCTGTTTGCTTTTTTGACTGCCGCAGCACACTGCACCGACGATTTCAATGTGTTATCCACTATGACACCTAGATCTCTTTCTTGGGTTGTAGCACCTAATATGGAACCCAACATTGTGTAATTATAGCATGGGTTATTTTTCCCTATATGCATCACCTTGCACTTGTCCACATTAAATTTCATCTGCCATTTGGATGCCCAATTTTCCAGCCTCACAAGAACACTTCTCAGTGGAACCCAAAGGTTCACTGCCAGCTTTAAAACCTCTATGACTAGAGAGAAAACAATTGGATATCAGCAAAAAAATAAATAAATCTGGGGTTCACAAGAAATGATTTTCCTTTGTGTCTTGCCATTTTCTATTCATTAATCAACAGGTATCCTCCTGTCTGCTTGGTAAGTCAGAAGAACTTGAATTATCTTGCATGCCATGGGCACTGTTAGGAAAATGTAGGTACAGAAAAGTTGCAACTCAATCTACATAAAATAGTTTAGAATATTATATTTTGGATACATTAAAGGCAAACTTGGACTGTTTGAAGGTGGTGATTAATTTGCAATTTAGCAGTGGTAATAGAATTACATTCGTAGATAACCCCAAGCATCAATATACATAAATAAAACCATTGTACCTAACAATGGCTAATATATTGCTGTCACTGGACAAAATTACTATTTATAAGCCTTTAGTGTCTGCAGTAAGTTCTGTTTTCCCAAATAAATTTAAACACGCAATCTACCCTGGTATACTTATAATTTTTTAAGCAAGTGAAGTCAGAAAAAGCCCTCTTTTACAAAACTGAAATTAATGCATGAGCTAGGTATATATATATATATATATATATATTTAAATTTTTTTATTTATCATGATTTAATAATTAATACAAAAGAAAACCTTTGCATAGCAAAACAAGATATACAATGACAAGATTACATAATTGCCTTTGCATTTTACAAATTCCAAAGTAAATCAAAATATTTGATTCTTAATCTTATCACTGTATCTTTCTTACGTAGGCAACATGGAGAGGACAGAAATTAAAGAGAATAAAATAAACTAAGCAATTAACATAAGGCTGCCAAACATCTCAGATACATATATATTATAGACCACCACCTATCTCATGCAGGTTCTTGCGCTCGTGACTCGAGAAAAGCCTGTAGCTGTTCCGGGCTGAAAAATATATATGTGTTCCCAGAGAGTTTTATAATGCACTTACAGGGATATCTGAAAACATAGGTACCCCCTAATGCCAAAACCTCTGCACGCATGGAAATAAATCTTTTCCTTCGCATTTGCGTGGATTTAGCTAAATCCGGAAGCTAGGAATATATTTATTACAAACATAAGAGAACCTTAGAACATAAGAACATGCCATACTGGGTCAGACCAAGGGTCCATCAAGCCCAGCATCCTGTTTCCAACAGTGGCCAATCCAGGCCATAAGAACCTGGCAAGTACCCAAAAACAAACCTATGTACTACAAACCTATGTAGAGGTTTCAACCCAATACTGAAAACAAATAAAGATTATGGAGCCCATGTACCAACTCATGCTAAAGATTTTTTTTGCCTGCTTGAGCTGAAAATGTAGCAAATATGTGAAAACAGCACTTAGCTGCGATGCAGTATGAGCCCAATTTCAGCAGTCTGCATGAAAATCACCAAATGCACAAGCAAGGGGAAGAATGGAGATTTACGTTAGTATTTTAGAAGCTGTGCAATGGGAGCCCCGGTGTGTTTTATGATAGCCATTTGCATGGATAACACCAGGTTTTATGCATGTAAATGGCTTTGAATATCAGTCCCTCAGCATATAGCATGCTATTCCGAGGGCATGCAACCCCTACATATGGGACAACATGTGAGCCAAAACCACTAGAGAAAATTGTTTTAAAATGCCAAATTCATAATCAATGAAAGATTATTTAATTATTACAACTTATAATTATAAAAAGAGGAGAGTGGATTGGGAACAAAACAAGCCGGTTCCTTTTGTGATTGCAATGTAGTGGTGTTTAAATCTTCTCCTGATTTACTGTTTTTGGGCCTTGCACATTTTTCTAGTCTCCTGTTATGCCATAATTTTTCTACACAGCAGCATGGGTGTTGGCAATGTCATCCTAAGAAAGAAATATGTAGCCATAATTTAATTCGGCTGCATGACGCTTCCAACAAAGTTTGCCACCAACATTCTTTGGTACTGTTCTCAGAAATCTCTACTCATGAGCTGCTTTCGGTCCTTTGTGCAGTTTTAGGCAGTTATTTTACACGTTATCAGTATAAAAATGCAAAATTGATAAGGGACTGCATGATAACAGATGTTAAACAAGAGAATGTCCTGTGAGAAAGGAACAGGAAGATTGCAAAAATGAATCATCTGGTTCCTTGAAAGAGCTGTTGCTATTCCTGATGTTATTGGTACTGCTAAAGTTTGTGTTGCAATTGTAATCAAGAAGGTCCCATCACCAGCGGGACCTCCTTCAAATGTACTGGGTCACTGCCATTCCCTCTCTCTCCACCAGTGGTGCTGCAGGTCCTGACCACCTGCCTTTTCTAATGGAATTTTTAACAGGGCAGTAGCAGAGCAATATCCCCTTAGGAGACACCACCATGATGTTATCCACCACCTGTCAATGCTACATGCCATACTGGGTCAGACCAAGGGTCCATCAAGCCCAGCATCCTGTTTCCAACAGTGGCCAATCCAGGCCATAAGAACCTGGCAAGTACCCCAAAACAAACCTATGTACTACAAACCTATATGTAGAGGTTTCAAACCAATAGTGAAAACCAATAAAGATTATGGAGCCCATGTACCAACTCATGCTAAAGATTTGTTTTGCCTGCTTGAGCTAAAAATGTAGCAGGTATGTGAAAACAGCACTTAGCTGTAATGCAGTATGAGCCCAATTTCAACAGTCTGCATGAAAATCACCAAATGCACAAGCAAGGGGAAGAGTGGAGATTTACGTTAGTATTTTAGAAACTGTGCGATGGGAGCCCCGGTGTGTTTTATGATAGCCATTTGCATGGATAACACCAGGTTTTATGCACGCAACATATTCATGCAGACAAAACAAGGAAGGAAAACCATGGAGAGGAAGCAGACAGAAACAGCGAGGCAAAAGAAAAGCTTAACTCCAAAATTCTCCCCTACCAACCACTCAAGGATCTGTAACCAAGATTAATAACTTCGCTTTTTGAGTTACTGAGGTAAGTCATACTTTTCTTCCAACAACTATAGGAGTAACTGTAGCAATTGTGTTGAAAAAGTAAACTTTATGATACAAGATGACACCATTGCTAGAGTGTGGCTGAGTGAGTTAGCATGAAGCACCTCGCCGAGTTCAGTGGAACGGAATGTAGAAGGGTACTGTGCCCGAAAACAGAATGAAAACGGATGCCACCAAACATGGCCAATTTTTCAATGTGGACAACCTCTGTCACATGGCTCCCAAAAAGAGTAAGGAAGACATGAATTTTCCAGGTGTGACAAAACTACAAGCAGGGATGATAACTTTCAAAGTGGCACGTGGGGGTACATGTGCGCGTATTCATCAGCCCACGCCTAGGGACATGGCTATTTTATAGAGATGTGAATCGTGTCCTCGATCGTCTTAACGATCGATTTTGGCTGGGAGGGGGAGGGAATCGTATTGTTGCCATTTGGGTGTTTAAAGTATCGTGAAAATTGTGAAAATCGTGAGCCGGCACACTAAAACCCCCTAAAACCCACCCCCGACCCTTTAAATTAAATCCCCCACCCTCCCGAACCCCCCCCAAATGCCATAAATTACCTGGGGGTCCAGCGGCGGTCCGGATCGGCAGCGGTCCGGAACGGCCTCCTGCAATTGAATCGTGTTGTCTTCAGCCGGCGCCATTTTTCAAAATGGCGGCGCAAAATGGCGGCGGCCATAGACCAACACGATTCGACTGCAGGAGGTCGTTCCGGACCCCCGCTGGACTTTTGGCAAGTCTTGTGGGGGTCAGGAGGCCCCCCCAAGCTGGCCAAAAGTCCCTGGGGGTCCAGCGGGGGTCCGGAAAACGATCTCCTGCCGCGAATCGTTTTCCGTACGGAAAATGGCGCCGGCCATACGCGTATGGCCGGCGCCATTTTCCGTAGAAGTGGCATTTGTGCACAGCCCCTTAAAATTGAGTGCTCACATGCATGCAGTCAGACTATTTCATAGCATGCGCAGGCATATCCATGTAAGTTATAAAATAGTAGGGATGTGAATCGTTTTTTGACGATTTAAAATATCGTCCGATATATTTTAAATCATCAAAAATCGTTAGGGCCACGATACAATACCAATTCCCCTGATTTATCATCAAAAAATCATAAATCGGGGGAAGGGGGAGGGCAGGAAAACCGGCACACTACGCCCATACGGGCGTACGGCCATACGCATATGGCCGTACGCCATATGCGTATGGCCGGCGCCATTTTCCGTACGGAAAACGATTCGCGGCAGGAGATCGTTTTCCGGACCCCCGCTGGACCCCCAGGGACTTTTGGCCAGCTTGGGGGGGCCTCCTGACCCCCACAAGACTTGCCAAAAGTCCAGCGGGGGTCCGGAACGACCTCCTGCAGTCGAATCATGTTGGTCTATGGCCGCCGCCATTTTGCGCCGCCATTTTGAAAAATGGCGCCGGCTGAAGACAACACGATTCAATTGCAGGAGGCCGTTCCGGACCGCTGCCGTTCCGGACCGCCACTGGACCCCCAGGTAATTTAAGGCATTTGGGGGGGGGGTTCGGGAGGGTGGGGGATTTAATTTAAAGGGTCGGGGGTGGGTTTTAGGGGGTTTTAGTGTGCCGGTTTTCCTGCCCTCCCCCTTCCCCCGATTTACGATTTTTTGACGATAAATCGGGGGAATTGGTATTGTATCGTGGCCCTAACGATTTTTGACGATTTAAAATATATCGGACGATATTTTAAATCGTCAAAAAACGATTCACATCCCTACTATTTTATAACTTACATGTATATGCCTGCGCATGCTATGAAATAGTCTGACTGCATGCATGTGAGCACTCAATTTTAAGGGGCTGCGCACAAATGCCACTTCTACCGTGTAATTGGGGGGATTTTAAAAGGCACACCTGCTGGCGCCATTGCCAGTTTTCCCAGTTCATTCCCAGTTTGCCCAGTTAAGGGATAGGACTTCTAAACTCCCCCTGGTTTAATAGCCTCCCTTCCCCCCTGCTAGCCCCGACCTTTAAAACCCTGCTGATCTGGCTAGATTTTTTTGTTTGATAAGTTACACGTCATTCATCGCAGAAGTAAAGTAATGTGGCAGGGGACCCTGGGGCACACCAGTGTACGTAGGGATTGCCGCACAAATTTCATGTTAAAAGCGCAGGCCATGCCCCGCCCCCTCTTGGAAACTTTTCATTTGTGCGTGCAGCGGCATCAACGCGCATATCCCAGCGACTTTAAAAATTCGCTTGGCGCTCACTGGCCCAACATATTCGCCCATCCCCTAACTGATGTGCGCATTGGGCCGTTAAAATTCACCTTACAGAGCATGGTGAAACACGCCTCAAAGCCTGAAGAACCAGCGAACGATCCAATCGCTAACCCAATGCGAAAGGTACGATTGCGCGCAAAAGTTTTGGAATGCAACACTGCTCCTCTTCCTCCTGCTCACAAAAAGCAGCTCGCTCCTGAGTTCTGGGAACTTTCTCTCTCTCTCTCTTTTTCTCTCTCACTTTACAAGATGAGCGTACAGTAGGATTGGTTCTTCTAATGCTGGGCTGTCTCTGCCAGGCATTTGCTGCCGATCCTGCCTCACTCATTATCTGCGCAGGCTTTCCTGTCCTCTCTCTGTGACATGCACTCATGGAACTGAAGCTTATTTTCTAAATGGATCCTTTGCTCTTCTAGTGAAACCAAATTTTTTATCTGCTGCTATGTGCAGTATGACACATTTCTCTGCACCATTATTACCGACTTTATGTTGTTCAAACCATTTTAAACATAGCTATTTTAGCCTCAAACCTGTCTAATGCCTTAAAAACAAGAAATTACGTTATGAGCAATTTTTTGTGTTAGTATTAATGATAAATACCTGCTGCCTGCTTTAGTTGGTGTGTTAAGCACCCCTAAAGGAGATTATCATTACAATTCAATCTGTGCAGCTAGGTAAGAGTCCTTTAATGCATGCCTGGAGGCGGGCATGAAAAAATCTTAATATACACAGAGAAAACGAATAGTTAACTACAAGCAATGCACAAGGTTAAGCATGATTTTGCTTTATCTAACTTTTTTGTCTTATCCCTTAACATGATGATGAGGAACTGCAATTGTGAATAAGTTGTATTAAGCGCTTATTAAACCTCTACTGGAAATAACACTGGCAAGTCCTACATGAACATGCACCAGGTTAATAACTTTTGTGCAAACTATATGAATCAGAACCCAAATACCTTCATTTTCCTGTAGCTGATTGCTCTTTGTAAGAGATGCTTACCCATCGCAGACAACACAATTAAAAACGAGGGACTGGAGAAAACAACGTGGGCTCTCGTTTTGAAAGGGAGCAAACCAAGTCTTCTTGCGACCATGTATTCATTAAACAACCAGGGCCGGCACCACCATTAGGTTGGACTAGGCAATCGCCTAGGGGGTGATGCAAGTGGGCGGGGCGCCGACGGGGCACACAAGGGTGCCATTTTTGAAATGAGAACAATCGTGGAGCACTCCCCAGACAGTATGTAATTTCAGAGAGAGAGAGAGAGAGATCTGTAAAAGGAAGAACATGACCATATAGCTCTCCCAATGTAAGGGGGCACTTTCAACTCAGGGTGGGTGGGTTTTGCGGAGGGCAGTGTTACATTGATCTGCCTAGGGCTCTACAGACCCTGTGTGCAACTTGTAGGAGCTGTGCACTTTTGAAAAACTATCTGCCTCCATGTTTGATTCTGGGTGTTTATTCACACAGCGTCACAATTGTTTTGTTTGGAAAATATACGCACGTATGTTTATCAGATGGGCAGAGAGTATCTTTTTTTTGCATTGGAAGTAAACACGGACGTACTTTTGGAGCAGACGTATGCACATTTTATAAACCATGCAGCAAACTGCCACTGATTTATAAAATTCTAGCATTAATCTCCACACATCCACTTACGTGCACAAATCCTGTACCATGGATAGGTTTGAAAGTTGGGCTCTAAAAGTATTAAGATGCTAATTTTCATGAAAGAGCTACTTAAAATATCTATTTGACTTTTTCTTGTGCAGGTAGACACACATTGCTTTTTCTTCTCCTGAAAGATAAGCATAGTGGTACTTGTAAAGCATGGTTATTTGAGTTAATCTATTAAAAGGAAGCATGGAGGTCAGTTTGCCCTTTTCTTTTATAGAAATGTCATCTACATAAAATTGCAAATTGCACAGAGATTAATGTTGAATAAAAATAATATGGCTATGCCTAGTATAAAATAGCATGCCTGTTGTTTAGTCTGAGGTTTGATTTTTAATCAGATTTTCCTCTGATTTTATGACTTGGTGTTCCTTTTTTCACATGTCTGTCTTGACATTAACTTATTTTGATTGCAAAGGTGACTTTCAAAGTCTACAGTGACATTATACCACATATAGGGCCAGATTTTCGAACCTACACGCGGGCATAGATTTGTGCATGCAAACCGGCGTGCATAAATCTACGCCCGATTTTATAACATGCAGCCGTGTGCATGTTACAAAATCCAGGGTCAGCGCACGCAAGGGGGTGCACACTTGTGCACGCCGAGCCCTAGGGGAGCCCCGATGGCTTTCCTCATTCCCTCCGGCCCCCCACCTTCCCCTATATAACCCGCCCCCCCCAGCCCTACCTAAATCCACCCCCCCCACACACCTTTATAATTTAAGTTGCACCTGCCTCTGGGCAGGTGTAGGTTGTGTGCGCCGGCCAAGTGCCGGCGCGATCTCCCGGCCTAGCAGGCCTTCGGAGGCCTCTGGCCACGCCCCGGACCGCCCCGCCCCGACCATTTTTTCAAGCCCTGAGACATATGCGAGTCCCGGGGCTTGTGTGAGTCACCGAGCCTATGCAAAATAGGCTCGGCACGCGCAGGAGGGGTTTAAAAGGGTTATGCGCGGAACCCTTTTAAAATCCGCCCCATAGTGAGTAATTTTCAAACATCCCTCATAACATACGGTGGAAATATGCACTATGTTACACTAACTTTCAAAGGAAACTTCTACGTGAATGTTCGCTTTGAAAATTATCCCACCAAATCTACCCCACACAAATCACACCTGCTATTTGGGGCGCACAAAATGTTCCTGACAATTTGTGCGCACATGGATAAATTTGACAAAGTCTTCGAGTCAGCCCAAGCCGCTCCCCAACTCCGCCCCCAGAACTGCCTGTGCTGAAACCAGGTAAACTTACACACCGACACGACATGCGTGTACAAGTTGACCTGGGTATTGAGTGGGCAATTTCTCAAAAGGCCATGTCTGCACATAAAACACTGTTTTGATCACAGATGTCCCTTTCAAAGTTACCCCCATTAATATTCAGTACTACAAATTTAAATACAAATTAATTTAACTAATTCTCAGCAGACACTGAATTAAGAGCAGGCAAGACAGAGTCATAAAGTTTGGAATGCTTTCTGGGTCAGGAAGGTCTGGTTCAGGTCAGATTACTGAAGTCAAAATGGATTGAAAAATATGTAGCTAAACCCAAATTCCGACATAAAGCTTCCGACTTGGCTTATCAATATGGGATCTGGATCCTCAATATTGTCGACATCCAGTTATGTTAAGAAACATAGCAAAAATTCATAAGATTGGTGATAGAGTCCGTTCCAAGGACTACCGTTGCAATAGCCAGAGTGGAGGAGATATAAAATAAGGAATAAATCCTCAGGTAGTTGGGAATGAAAATTCATGGTACCAGGACCCAGATTTGGTTCTGATTAAGTTAGAAGGAGAAAGAGAAAACTGTCAAGTCAAAAAAAAAAAGGGGTCATTAAAATATTTCTGTGCACAAAAATTATACAAAATATTTTGGCCTCAATAGCTCAACTTGCGGAAAAAAAAAATCTAGTGCAAATTATACAAAATCTTGAAGGTGTAGAATTCATTTTGCAACTCTTTTGCATGTGGAAAATCATTTTTTTCACAGTCTTACGCTTATTCCAATGAATAAAAAGGAAGAAGGGAACCTCAGTTTCCCCGCAGTGCAGCAGCTATCCAGTCATTTTTATACATTGCCAACACACCAGGTTTCACACCTACAAACTGAGAAACAGTTCAGCGCATGAAAGATGTAATAAATAAGTATGCCGGGCACCTGTCATCAATTTAACCAGAGTTGCAGCTCACCAAAGCAAAACCAAACCAAAAATAAAAAAAAAAGAATAAAATGATCACATCATTGTGGAATACCAAAATTAAATTTGATTATTTCAGGGCATCTTCACTATCACAGGTTATTTGTCGACAAGGAAGAACACAGTGCACAATAATACAATTTAAGCACCTCCCAAAGACATTAGGATGACACTCAGAGAGTGGGGCCCACAGCTAATGAAAAGTGGACTCGTTGAACAGTTCACGATGATAAATTACTTCTCAGGAAACCTTTTAAAGCTGTGCTACCAGCCAGATGCTGATAGCACCGCTTCCTGGCTCTTGTGCTTCTTCTCTTGCTCTTACTATTCAGTAGGTGTGTGCACAGACTTCTTTTTGAATTTGTGTTTGCTGTTTTGTTTCATTTATTTGAAATGAAAAAAAAAAAACAAAAAAAGAAAGATAAAAGAAACAAAAAAAAAAAAAAAAGAAAAGAGGAAAATTGAAAAGTATTTGCGTGCACAAGCGCGCGCCGGGGTTAGCTACCCCGTGTTAGCTTTACTTCTGCTATGAATGGCGTGAAAGTTTTAAAATAAAAAAATCAGGGCTAGTCATCGGGGTTTGAAGGGTCAGGGCTAATAGGGCAAAAGGGAAGAAGCTTAATTGGAGGGGGGTTAGGAAGACAGGATCCTTTACCTGGGCAAACTAGGAATGGACTGGGGAAACTGGTAATTGCGTTGGCATGTGTGTCGAATAAAATCCCCCCACATACATGGTAGAGCAGGCATTTGAGTGCACAAGCACACATCCATACAAAATTGCATGTACATGTATGCGCATACAGCCATTTTTATAGCATCCGCACATATACATACGAATGCTATAAAATGGCCACGTCCATTTGCGCGAGCCGCCATATGTGCGTACATGTACGCCCAGGCAGATGTTTAAAAGTTACCTCCTTTGGAAGCACTCCATATTTACACTGAAATTTCTTCTTCTCCCACTTACTCAATTTCCTCAGATTTTGTAGACTGAAGTTAGTTCAATCCTCCTTTACCTCCTAACTTACAGGCCGATACAGTAAAAATCGCGGGAGAGCGGGCCTATGCGCCTACTATGCGCCCGCTCTCTCGGCGCGCGCACAGGCCACTCTCCTGTGTGCGCGATTCAGTAAATTAATTTATTTAAATTAGGGCCCGCGGTAAAAAGAGGTGCTAGGGACACGCTAGTGTCCCTAGCACCTCTTTTTGGACAGGAGCGGCGGCTGTCAGCGAGTTTGACAGCCAACGCTCAATTTTGCCGGCGTCGGTTCTCAAACCTGCTGACAGCCACGGGTTTGGAAACCGGACGCCAGCAAAATTGAGCATCCGATTTTCAACCCACGAGCCGCGGGCCCATTTAAAATTTTGTTTTTTAATTTTTAACTATTTGTAATTTTGGGGACCTCCGACTTAATATCGCCATGATATTAAGTTGGAGGGTGTACAGAAAAGCAGTTTTTACTGCTTTTCTGTGCACTTCCCTGGTGCTGGCAGAAATTAACACCTACCTTTGGGTAGGTGCTAATTTCTGAAAGTAAAATGTGCGGCATGGCTGCACATTTTACTTACTGAATCGCGCGGGAATAACTAATAGGGCCATCAACATGCATTTGCATGTTGCGGGTGCTATTAGTTTCGGGGGTTGGACGCGCGTTTTTGACGCGCTATTACCCCTTACTGAATAAGGGGTAAAGCTAGTGCGTCGAAAACGCACTTCCAAATGCGGTTAACAGTGCGGTCTGCCAGAGTGCACTGTATTATATCGGCCTGTTAATTCTTAAATCTTCCTGCTGTAAGTGGTTAGAATGTATACAGTCCCAAATTTAATTAGAACTTAGTCCCTGGTTTAATATTGTCCCAGAAATCTTTTAGACATCCTTTCTCTCTGTTAACTCCTTACGCTGTGCCTTGTGGGCACTTCTCGCCCCTTCAATAGCAATAAAGTTCTTGTTACCTTTTCATTGTATGTTCTTTGTTTCTCTTTGTGCTGCGCTTTATTGGGATCCTTTGCTTTAGCCAGAATTTGCAATACCTCAGTATCTTTCTGGATGAAAGACTTCCCTCTTTCATAGGTATACTGACTCCCAGGTACCACGGGTTATCAGCTCCAAGTGGAAAAATTATTAGATGACCCCAAAAGGGGAAAAACAAATCAAGCAAGAAGCAGGAAGAGTGGAATAAAACTTCTGTGCCTCCAAACAGAGGAGATAGTGCAAAAAGACAGTTAATGCAAAAATAAAATTCCTCTGTCTCGGGTCACCAGACAGAGACAAAAGTCTGCCAGAATCTTCCCTTACACATGGTCTAACCTTGCACAGCAGACGCCCCAATCCACTATGAAGGGGCTCCAAGGATCTCACAGGGAATGCTAAAAAAATCCGCTTACAAGAGTCCAAAACAATCTTTAAAGGCTGGGATAGATGAGTCAGTGGAGACGGGCTCCTAAATGGGAAAACTTCCTTACTCTAAATCCTGTAAATGAGGAAAAATTACACAGCAGGAAGCAGCAAGCTCCTGGCTGCTAACTAAAAAGCCATGTGGATAGCAGGGGCAGGGGGATGATAAAGAGCTAGGCCACATCGCTCCCACACGGGGCAGCAAAGCCCAGCCTCTGTCAATTGCTTCCTCGTTGAACCTCCCCAGACTAATGGCACACTCCTTTAGTGAGGGGACACCAAAGGTCCCTTACACAAACAAAATGGCCTTGACCTTGGTCTGCTGGTGCCCTTTGAAATAGCGACAGGGGTGAGGCTCAAGCGAGTGGGGATCTCTCCTTCCCTGGGAAGATTTAAATATATTTTATAAATGTATTGGAGTAAGAGGGTCCAAGGGAAGCTGAAGGTATTGAGGAATCTAGGAAAGGCAAGGGAGGTGGTAGTGGTGGGGGTTTCAACACAGATCTGGTGATTAAAGGAATCTGCCACCCAGATTTGATGTTAATATGAATAAAGAGGATGGGGGAGGAGTCCTGGGGTTGAGGGGGAAGTGGAGGAGAGTGAAACATGAGAAAGGGAAAGGAAAAATGCATGGAGTGCATGGCTCTCTCCACGGTGAATGCAGATAATTTACTAAGACCTAAGACCCTCTCAGTTACAACTTTCCCAGCTCAAATCTCTTCTCTCTGGAAAAGTGGAGGAATACAAAGACCGGCTTTAGAATGGAAAACTCGGTACTGTACAGGGCAGGACAATCCTCATTCAAATTTCCTACAAGTGAGTTTTAAAATGCATTGGCTGAAATGTGTTTGAGACTCAGACTGCATTTCACAGCCATGCGTGTGAAGGTTTAAAGAAGACTGTGCTATGAATCTCATGTATCTCTACAGCTACATTCATGGTGCCATAAATCAGGAATCACGTAGCCTGCCTGAAAACATGAGCGAAGTATTACTTAATCTCTCATGACCTGTGCAACAGTACTCATTGCAGGACCACTTGCAATGTCAACCAAGAAAATGGTAGGCAGGCCACTTAAGTAGTTATGACTAGCGTGCCTTTGAAGTTAACTACCTTTAAGTATTTGAAAAGTGAAGAGCAAATGGTAGGTTTCTGAGTAATTGTGGAATAAAACAGTACTGAAAGATCATCCTCATGGACATTAGAGCTCTTGAGAGTGCATCTAAAAATGTGCAAGCATGTTGACCTAGTCTCATGCTTAAATTGCCCACTATTTATTATATGGCACTGCACAGTAATGGCCGCTGGAAGAATGGCAGATTAATATGACTTCTTGTTGTACATTTTTCATGTGAGGTGCTAAGTCATTGGCCATTAAGAGTTATGTGAGAAAGTAGGGTCCCTTCGCATCCCACGCTTCTCCTTCTAGAGCAGTGATGGTGAACTACAGTCCTCTAATGCCACAAGCACGCCAGGTGTTCAGGATCTCCACAATGAATATGCATACAATGGAGATAGATTGCATAGATTTGCATACAATGGACTCAATACATGCAAATCTTTCTAATGCATATTCACTGCGGAGATCCTGAAAACCTGGCATGTTCATGACACTTAAGGACTGCAGTTCGCCATGACTGCTCTAGAGGGTCACATTCAGAAGAGCCTTCTGCAGGTAAAGTAATGCTTTACTACTCTAAAGAATTCACACGAGTGTGACTGGTACACACAGAAAATTACACAACTGCATGTACTTCTGCATGAATAAGGGAGAGGCGTATGTGTGCGCGTGAGCTTAAGAGGCTGCTTGAGTAAATGTCCCGCGTGCATTTCCACGACTTTTACGTGTGTATGCAGGCAGATTTTAAAACAAGCTCATGCGACGGAAAAACCAATTTTTTCAATTAGTCCACCAGTTTGTTCAGGTAATATTGAGGTCTTCAAGAGCCCTCTAGCTCTTCATCCTATAAGCCCCCTACTTGACCCTGAACCCTCACACTGTGCTGAAAGCCCTAAAATTCAAGATCTCGAGACTTGCTCCTCAACCAGACCAGCAGTAAAGTTACTCGGATAATATGCCGATGCTCACCATGGTCAGATTTTTTAAAATTTGCAGTTACACACGCAAGTCTTGTTCCTGCCACGGAACGCCCATGTTCTACCCCTTTTCTGCCCCATTATTCTTGATGTATGCACAGGTGTATGTATGTGCGCACATGGACCCTTGGGCCGAAGTGAGGTTGGTGCTACCTGCAGTGAGGAGCCCTGCAGGTCCTCACTGTCGGTAGGCAAAGCTGGATGGAGCAGAGACCCAACGGGATCTTCATCAATACCAGCCCACGTTTCCCACAGAGTGAGCAATTGGGTGCCGGGGCTGACTGGATTTAGGTACGGGCCTCTGGCTGGTGAAGGATCCGTTGAAAGGCAAAGGCCAGCAAGAAGGGTTACGGAGTTCAGGCCAAAGTCAGCAGGTGGCAATCAGCAGAGTCAAAAGCGTACCAGAGGTTGGGGCAGGTGGCAATCTAGCAAAGTCCAGAGGAGGCCTGAGATCAGCCAAGAGTCAGTCCAGGGAGGAGATGAAGACAACAGCAAACTGAGGTCCAAGGTAAGCATCAATCCTAGGAAGAGAAGGCCAACAAGATGAA
Source organism: Rhinatrema bivittatum (assembly GCF_901001135.1). Classification (NCBI taxonomy): domain Eukaryota; kingdom Metazoa; phylum Chordata; class Amphibia; order Gymnophiona; family Rhinatrematidae; genus Rhinatrema; species Rhinatrema bivittatum. Next base: position 51,948,544 of record NC_042629.1, on the reverse strand, counting down.
AAGGAGCAAAGAACCAGGAACTAGGAATCAAGTATCAAGAAGTGACACCAGAAAAAGCAAACAGCTACTCTCAAGGAGTTTGACCTGTTGCTGAGGCATCTAGGCTGGTCCGGGTTGTCCTTAAATAGGAAGGCCCGGTGATGTCAGCGGTGGGCGCCTTGTAGGATTTCCCACCACAGGCCCTTTAAATAAAGTTGACTTTCACGCATGTGCCTAGGGACGCTTGCTCAGCTGAGAGGTGCCCCAGCACGGCTTGGCCAAGCCTGAGCAATGGCTTGCCGCATCTCAGTTTGTGGGACCATTGCGGCTTTGGAGGTCTTCCCTCTGGCCGGCGCCCGAGGTAAGAATGACCAGCCGCAGGGCGAGCCCATGGCCAGCCAAGCGCAACAGTACACATATGTGTACTTTGCGGTTTCTTAAAATTCATATTACTTGCATGCGGCCTGCATACTCGTGTATAGGATCGTTTTTGTGTGAGCAATGTTTTTAAAATCTACCTCATACTTTTTAATTCTAAAGAGTATTTTGCATAAATTCTCTTGGCAAATGACACCAAATAGTGGGTACATTGGTGTACAGACACTTTTTCTGAGATAATTTTCAAAGCAAACTGCATGTTTGCTTTGAAAATTAGTGTGCATTGGCTGTATAACAGCCTGCAAATTTATGGGGGCTGTCAGAGAATTACTCCCCTTAAAGATGCTGCTGCTGCTACTAAAGTAGCGTACAGATTACTTTACCACAATGCAAACCAAATGAATAGTCGGACAATTGCCCAGATGTGCACTCAAGCTTTGCTAAGCACGTAATTTTATTAGAATGTGTGCTTGATTACATTTTAGAAGACTGATATGTGTTGTCTATTCAAGGTCTCTTGAATGTATTATTTGAAAAATATGATAGAGAGAATAAAAAAAATGTACATATTGCACACATCAAATGTGCATAGATGGCTGAATTAAGTGTACAACTACGAAAGAATTGTTTTGCTTGCTTTTGAAAGCAGAGCTGCTAAGTATTTATTAGTGTGAGAATTGAATAAGAGAATTATGATTTCACGTAATTGGCACCCATGCAAGTCGTCCCATGTGGAAAAATATGAAGTGCCTCCCGAACCTTTCTTCAGACCATCCGCAGTCTTAGATTATATGCATCCTGATGACCACTACAGTAAACTGAAGCAGAAAGACATTGAGCAGGCATCAACCACATTTGTTTAGAGACTGTAATCAACAGGAACCTGATGCAAACTATTTACACCGGCAAGCTGCAGCTGCACAGTGGGGCTCTATGCAACAGTAAAGCCTCAGTCCTTCAATCCAACAGACTAATTCAGGATTTTCTTGTGATAATACCTCAAGAGATGTCTGTAGGGCCGGAGGCCGATCTAGCCTCAAGAATGTTAATGCAGCATCTAAATAGGAAAACTTGCTGAGAACCCAAAGCAGATGATGTTGTCGAGCTATGACGTGATCAAAATACGAGGATAATTAGAATAGTTAAATAATTAACGGGTGCATTTTTTAACCCCCTTGACTTTCCTTGGTGTATTTGCTGAATCTTTCTCCCATTCAATGGTACCGCATTATTGTATCTGAAATAACGCACTGAAGACAAGCACACTCAACAGGAACATTTTTGACAAATGGCACAACAGAAGGCTTGGCAAAAGTTAGTGATATTACAATAGACACACTTCAGGGCATAATACTTTAGAGTAAATTACCGTTCTGTACTTAAGACTGCTGAGGCAGATGACTTTCCTCGGAAAGAGGCAGAGAAATACAGCTTAGTTATGGGTTGTGAATATTTAGAAGGAGAAAGATCATTATTTAAAGGAAAGGAGAAAGGTTTTATGGCATGGCATGAAATGCCTCATTAAGGAGAAAAAAGGAGGGTATGCTTCAATCAACAAGCATACCACTGCACCCCGAGAAATATGCAAAGGAGCGAGCAAGTCGCTTCAGAATGAAGAGTATAGATCAGGGGTGGGCACTTCCGGTCCTCGAGGGCCACAAACCAGTCTGGTTTTCAGGATATCCCTAATGAATATGCATGGCATAGATGTGCATACAACTGAGGCAGAGTGCATGCAAATCTCTCTCATGCATATTCATTAGGGATATCCTGAAAACCAGACTGGTTTGTGGCCCTCGAGGACCGGAAGTGCCCACCCCTGGTATAGATGGTACCCTTTGACAGGGCAAAATGCGACTAAAGGACTTCTTTATTTGCAGATCTGTTTCTCAGAATGTGAAGAACAGTAAGTTAGGCTAGATTTCTATGGACGGGTACTGCAATATTTCCATTAGCTGTAACGTTAACAACCAAAATGGTTTTCCACTGATTTTCTTCGCCCTGATGTTTTCGCTATATCAATACATTAAACGGGGTGTGCAAAAATGACTGCCCTTCTCAGGATTTTAATTGAAATAGAGGGGGCATAAGAGCTGCATTTAGCCGCATTATGAAATACATTGGCTGTGCATTTGGACTGCACGCAAGAGTTACCTCAATTTTCAAGGCCGACTTTCGTGTATGAGTCCATTTTTTAAATTATCCTTGAGAACGTGCCCAAAAAACCCCCCATAAATCGGTACTTCTGCGTTTTTACAGCATGTAACCTGAGTGGGTTAATTTTACATGCATACTTTTTAAAATTTATTTATTTATTTATTTGTTGAGTTTTATATACCGTCATTCGGTAAAGCCATTATAACGGTTTACAAAATTTAAATTGTAACACTCTTAACAATTGTGGAAAAAGTATAACAATGATCAAAGGTATATATGTAAATCCCAACTCCACCCCTCCCTGCCTGGCCCAGAAATCCTATTTTTTGTGTGCTTAAAAGTGCATGCTAAATTGGGTTATTTGTACACTTTTATGCGCACAAACAATGGGCAATTTTAGAACGAGCCATTTATCCACATAAACCCAAGCGTTATGGCTTTGAACATTCAGCCTTAAAGTACAATTCCTTTGTAACTGTTTTTAAGTGCAGAACACTGCACTTATTTACTGAGCTACATCAGATTCCTAGTTTAGCTTTTCTTTTTCAGTTGTTTCTGCCAGTGCTTCTGTTTGCTCTCACTTACTGTGCGCTATGCAACATTGGAGTTAAATACTTTATGACAGGGTTAATCTTTGTGACCTAGCAGCTTGTCTACATGACAAAAGCACATTAAATCAGATACAGTGAGCCCAAGATTTAGACTTCTCTGGCTGTGTAATTTAGCTGGATATGACTTATCCGGCTAAGTTACAAGGGATATTCGGTGGCACGGCTATGTCACCTACAATTTGATACTTAGTCGGATAAGTCATCTCCAGCCAAGTTAGACCTGCTCTATGGCAGGTCTGGTTCACTTAACCAGATAAGAGCAAATACTAAGATAACCGGATAAGTAGTGCCGTCCCGATCTACCCTCTGACTAACCGCCACTAGCTAGCTGGATAATTGACTTATCCGGCTATCTAGTGACTGTTAGATAGCCAGATAAGTCTGTGCTTTGAATATGCTGCTCATTATGGGGTGAATTTTCAAAACTTTCCATGCATAAAAATGCGCATATATGCACATAAGTACCCTCTACTCATGGACTCCATATCATATAAAACTTGCAAATATGTGTGTATTTTCACGTTCACGTACACCTAGACACATGTAAAGAAAGGGGCAGTCTAGGTATGTTCTGGGCCAGTGGTATAAGTTGCTATTTCAAAAGACACTCACACATGAACATTTGCCAAGCTACTCATGTATTTTTACACCTGCTAACTCTCTGACATAAGTGATAGTAAATGTGGTTATTGTGCAGGACTGACTGGGTGGGAGGTTTGGATGAACTGGGGGGGGTTTCCATGCCCTGGAAAAGGACTGGAAGAACTGGTGGAATAATTGATAAAATGGTTAATTTTATCTGTGTGCGCAGATTTTAAAATTGGCCGACTTATACACGTATATTGGGATTTACATGACCAATTCCCACTTTACTTTCGCAAATAAAATATACATTGCATATATTTTTAAAGGTGGGGAAAGTACGCATATTCAATGCATTAATATACGTGGTTTCAATGCATTACATGCATTCACGTGTAAGCATAGCTACAGGCATATGTTGCAGGATAAAAATCCATGTATTTTATAATACGCACATATATGAAAGGCACAGGTTATAAAACAGTATGGTAAAATTAAGCGCGGTCATATAGGCACATATATGCCACTGCGCGCAGTTGTTTGAAAGTTCTCCTCCCTATACTGAAGATATTTGCAGGAAATTAAAGCAACTGATTTCTTAGAGGATGTTTTCCTGCACTGCCTCTTGCCCATATTGAACCTTGAGGGTATATAAATTACGGGATGAAAATAAAGCCAAGAATGCCTTCAAAAGCAATATAAAGAGGGCAGCCAAGGCCTTTTTGATAAGATCAGACCTATTCCCATCACTAATTCTCATGCATTAAAGTTTAAACATGGAGACAAGCCAGATATATACAAAAGCACCAGCCGCCAGGTCTCAGAAAGAGAAGACAGGAAGAGTCTTGCATACAAGAAATTAAATGTTGCTTAGGTATATTAAAAAAAAACCCAGAAAACAAAGAATGTGAATAAACTGAGCTTCGAAGGCTGGCCAGATGCCTTTTATTTTGTTCTTCTTTGTATATTTTTGAAAAGCCAGAGGAGACTTCTTGTGCTCCCTGTGGCTGAACTGAGAACTAGAAAGATAATCACAGTGCATCTACTAGAAGTCATTGTACTAACACAATGAATTTCCATGAAGACAGAGAGATAGCAGGAAGGATTTGGGATAGATTCTTTTGCTACAATAAGTATCATCCATTGTTTTTAGAATGGTTGAAAAATATCTATTTTGTATTTTTATTTATTTAGTTTTATCATTCGCTTTTACTAAAATAGCTCAAAGTGAGATACAAATATATAAACCTCAAGACAGAAATAAAATAAAAATAAAATATCATAACAAATCCATCAAAACAAAATATCAGACTAAAATATAGAATATAACATACAAGTCGATATAATATAAAACCAGCAATAAGGTAAAGTGTCAAAATATTATAAATATCAAAACATACTTAAAAAATAAACAATAAAACATAACTATAATAAAACACAGAATAAAAGAATAAATAAGATCATGGAAACACAGAAGAATAAAACGTTCTCAAATTTTCTAAGAAAAAAATCACCATACAAATTATCATGTGTAACTTGTGTGGGGAGTTTTGACGGGATGGTTTTCAACATGAACTTACATGTGTATTTTCACTTTTTGCAGACTCAAAATGAACCCCGAAGCTTTAGCAGAAAATAGATAAAATAGACTGTGGAGCAGAAATCAATGGAAAGAGATCACATTTATAGTATAAATAAGCAAACTCAATCACTGAAAAAATGCAAGCTAAGTAATAATTACCCACTGTGTTCACCATATATTACCTTGACTATGATGAGTGAGTATGATGGGTCCTCTTAACCGTTGGCCTGGCTGTGATAGGTAATGAACTTCCTTTCACGCAATAGTAGACTGCCCGGTAATCAATACTTTGAAGAAAGCACCAGTAATTCTTCTAAACAGGATTAGTGGAAAACAGATAAAAGAAAAAGGAAGAATCTGTGTTCTTCATTCACATCCCCCAAAGGATTTGATCTTAATAAGGAAGAAATAAAGATACGGATTATTGGATGTCCAACAGCATAAAGGGCAATTTTAAGAGATTGGGATACTAATGATTTTAAAATATATTTCAGTGCTTAAACGAAATGGCTTCTATAATATGTTCAGAACAGTGTATTTTTGAAGTAGCTTTGCTCTGCCATCCGTACGATATGATAATAGAGATGGGAAATTAACAGTGCTGTAGATAAGCCTTCCTCAGCTCAATGTTTACACCCATCCCTAACAATTTTTCACAGCAGCAATATTTTCTGAAGATTACTAATACATCTTCTGACTCTTGCAGGGTTTGTGCCCTTATATTCAGAAGTGGAAGTGCATACGACGAGCGATGAAACGATGAACAAAGTTGCTTTGATTCACATCATTCTGCAGTTAAATACTGAATTGTATGCCAACAAAAAAAAAAAAATGTTTAAAAGACCTAGCTTTCCTTAATCATGGTTCCTTGGGTTCTCTTTTCTGATTTTCTGGACTGCCTGTTGTCTGCCCAGAATTTTGCATGGGAGACATTTGCAATTTAACACTGGCATGTGTTCTTCTCTCTCTCGTTATTTATGTGGATACAGGGTTTCACATACAGGAGGTGTTGCACGTGTAAATGTAACATACTATTGTAGCAATTCTCAAAAGCCCACTTACATGGGTAAAGTGCATTTACATGTGTAAAACCCAGTTTTAAGCATGAAATCTTTTGGAAAATTAGCACCAAAGGGTGGTGGGGGGGGGGGGGGGGGGGGGGGGGGCATTTTCAATAGTCTGGGTTGTGTGCAAGAGTACGCGGGGTTACTTCAGCTCGCTGAAACTAACCATGCTGAGGCTGTGCCATTGGCTGGATATAAACATTTTCAGAACCGTAGTGCAGGTGCAGATGTGATTGTTCATCTGGACCACTGGCAGGGCCTATGTATGGATCTCCCACAGCGAGGTTCCCACATAAGTTTCAAGGGGTTGTATCAAAACATCCAGCATGCTCTTCCATGACACCACTATTTCGTACCTTGCATTGGCCCACAACTGAATGCTTGCACTCGTTTTAAGATTTTGACAATTAGAGTCAGCATTTTGAGGAGCAGGAACCCTATTTATTTAAGGGGTAAACCTGAGTTGGTATAATTCAAAAAGACAGTTACAATCTAGTCAGGGAACGCTGCTTGATATACTGTCTTTTAAGGAGGTAAAAGGGGTTTTGTTTGTATCTCATTGTATGTATTGCTTACTGTATTTTAATTATGGACTTGCAATCCGCTGAGCATGCACCATGATGAGCAGAACAGAAACATTTCAAATAAATAAATAAATGTATGTGCTTATGGCTATTGTTACCTGCCTAGAGCAATGTTTTTTTGAACAGGCAGGCTGAAAAAACCCAAGTGCAATGAAGTAAAGCTTTGCGCCAGAGCCTTTTCTGCAATGGCCACCAGTTCTGTGGAATAAGTTACTAGTAGACATTAGGCAGAAGCGGGGCTAAGCGGCTTTTGGGGAAAAGGTAACCTGCATATATCCTGTGTAATTGGTGAGGGCTGTATTCTCCGGGAGGGGCTGAGGTTGGAGGGTTGGTGTGATGTATAAATAGATCGCAGAGATGGTGTAGGATGGTTTATTAGTTTGTATATTTTTATATTGTGTACATAGTTTGATTTTGTATGGTTTTATTGTATTTATGATTTGGTTGTACACTGCTTTGGGTGGTCTCGATCAAGGCCCGGAAGGCAGTTTATATGGAAGCTCTGAAATAAATGGAATAATAATTAAATGAGCAGGTACAAACAAAGAGCATGTGTGGAAAGCATTCAACTATTTTGCACCTGCTATTTGTGCAGTAGGCCGAGCTGGAGCAAAATATCATGTGTATATTTTGAAAATCTCACACAGGCACAATTTCCTCAGCAATGTTGCTTATAAAGATAATAAATGCTAAGGATGCTCGACCTGAAGGGTTGAAAGTCACCTGTGGGTCCTTAGCTTTCCTCACCTTGGCTCTCTGCTACCATGGCACTTTTTTTAAACAGAGTTATTGCTTAACTTAAGTGCTGATGAATGGAAAATAAGGCTGAAGTGTTGCCTCTGAAACCTGGCTCCTGGCTTTCCTGTCTGTCTGAATAACCAGAATGGAATGGGAAATGAGAGCAGTCGCTGCAGACCATAGTAAAAACCCATTTTCTTATGCTGCCGATGACTAAATAAATACACATATTTATTTACCATTTATCTTAGTACAGTACATGAACTACAGTACAGTACATGAACTCCGGTATATAAAAGCCTTTAAATAAATAAATAAATAAATCTTTATGTAGAAATAAGTTGTAAATGGTGCCTTTTTACTGGATTAACTGTCGTGTCTGCCTGCAGAGAGGAGCCCTGCAGGTTCTTGCCGTCCACAGGTGGACCCAAGTGAGGCAGAGGCCGATCACCTACACCAGCCCTCGTTCCCCTCGGGTCGAGTCTTTGGGTGCTTGGGGGCAGTAGGTAGGGTTTCTTCTGATGGCAGAAGAGGAGGTCTGCGGATAGCTAGGGTCATTGCCAGGCAGCAGTCAGGTGTATCTGGGGTCCAGGCAATGGTCAAAGGCAGGCAGCGGTCAGGCGTAACTGTGGTCCAGGCAATGGTCAGAAGCCAGCATGGGTGGCCCGGCTAGGAGGGTGAGTGCGGCAGTTTGGGGGGGCGGGCAGCCCGTGGACCGCTAAACAAAACACTAACCCAATACATTGCATTTAGAATTTGTCTCCCTGATTCCCAGAGTTCTGCATCAGATTTGATGATTTCTGCAAATCGGTGCATCTGTTTGAAACTGGATATGAATTTATCAATTGGCAGAGACTCTCATTGGGTTTGTACCAATAAAACTTAGGGGTTTTATTCACTGCAGGACATTTTATTTATTGCTAGATATAATTTTATGGGTTATCATAAGGCTTGGGGATAACTGCACAGAGCAGCAGTTGCTACCCTTAAGAGAAACATGGGGTAACCTGCACAGCACGTCAGATACTACTGTAAGCTTGCTGGGCAGACTGAATGGACCATTTGGCCCTTTTCTGCCGTTATTAAGTAATTGTGTGTGTCTCTATCATCTTCTTATTGCTCTAACACAGAGCTTCTCAAACTTCTCCTGAGGACCCCACATCCAGCTTGGGTTTCAGGATATCCACAATTAATATGTAAGAGATAAATTTGCAAATGCTAGGTTTCCAGTGCATGCAAATTTCATCCATCATCATCATCATTTAGTCCATTCTTTTCCATCAAAATTACTTGTGTTACAACAAATCAGAACTGTATGTCAAGTCAGGTGCATCAAAGAGTAGCTGTAACATTTGGCTGGCCACAGGAAGACCTTGTCCTAAGATGATCATGCAGCTAGGACACCAGCATGCTGCTTAAATCCTGGGCCTTCCTAGATGCGTGCCATGCCGAAGGCCCTGTGGTGGGAACTCTCCTCCAGTGCTTTCCAATGACATCAGCCAGCCCAGGGAATTTAAGCATCAGCTGTGCAGCAACTCAGCGCCTCAACAACAGGTCTCCCTGCAGCCTTGCAGTGCATATTGCTTTCCGGGTGCTTTGTCTCTGTGCCTGCCTTGCTCCTTGTCTTCTTGCCCCGCCTGTTGTCTTCCTTGCCTTGCCTTCCCGTGCCTTGCCCTGGTCTAGCCCTGCTGGCTCTTACCTTGCCTTGGTCCCCTGTACTTTGTCTTGTCGCGTTCATCTTTCTCTGCCTGACTCCTGTTTCTGAACACTGTTACAGACACCAGCTACTCTTGGGACTTCTGCCTGCACAAACCTTGGCCTGGACCCAGATATTGATTGCTCACTGCCTGCCCTGACCTTGACCTGGACCTGGATACCATTGCTCGTTGCCAGCCCTGGCCTCTGCCCGTGTCGCCTAAGCCCTGATGGCCCCTGCAACCAAAAGTCTCAACCAGCAGGGAACAGGGCTGGTATAGATGAAACCCCCAGCTCCAGTCCTAGCAAGATCAAGTTCCCCCACTGATGGACTGGGCCTAGCAGAAACGCCTATTAGGCTGCATCAGCCACGCCACAGCCCATGGGCTCACATCCATGGCAGTAGCATCAGTAGATTAGGGATTTCATACAGAATACACTCAGAGCACGTTAACAATCAGGATATACTACAAGTAGGCATCATAAATTATAGGACTTTATAGCAGTAGTTGTACAGAATAAAGACTAGCTTGCAACAAAGCCCAGCCACAAGGTCATCAGCAAAGCATGTTATGTTTGGAAGGCAGTTTCAAAAAGCCATGTTTTCAATTGTTTTGTGAAGACTTAACAGATTTGTTACAGATCTAATGTTAAGTGGCAGAGAGTTCCTGCATATTGACGGTGGATATCCTGAAAACTCGAGCGGCTGTTGGGCCTCCAAGACAGCTATAAGAAGCCCTCCTGAAACTCATAAACATGCACCCCCTTCCTCCTTCCCATTCCCACCGCCATCACAATATAATTTATGAATGTAACACATTGAGTCCAATATGGTATCATCTACAATTTGTTTGCTGACCTTTATTTCTGTGTGTCTAAGAGGGCTTACTAACACGAAACCATGAAAATCACTCAAAAAATATTGTGCAACATATTTGTCTTGTTAATATCATTTGTGCAGGCCTATCAGAAGCTGGCAGATTCCCTAGGGTACTGCAATTAAGCCTGCAGCATTTCAAATATGTACTGTACAGAGGGTATATGCTATAGATTTTGGTGTCTAGGTCTTTCTATAGTACTTGATAGGAGTCATGGATTTTCCATTTATGCTGTCATAAGAAGATGCATGAGCTGTTAATTCTCTGGAAGATATTCACAGGAGTGCTATAAACTCCCATTTATAGCGAGGTAGTGTATTTTTCTTCCAGTATTTGTAAGAGCTATGACATCATCGCCGGTGGGCATGCTGGAACCTATATTATTTACGCATTCAGTACAGGAGCCTTTTACAGTAAGGCTGCCCCCTCTTAATGAAGATGAGTTAGAAGTAAACAGACCAGGCAAACCTTCCACGAATACTACTCGTGCCTGACAAAGTGCAGACTGAGCAATACAAAGCACAAATGCAAAAAAAAAAAAAAAAAAAAGGAATGTTCATAGGCAAAGAATTAGGGAAATAACTAATAAGAAGTGAGGAAGGAATTGAACTGAAACTTTTGCCAAGAAAATACTTTTATTTAATGTTAGTCACTGTCCTTTGGTTTTGACCTACACTTTACTTATGACTCCATCGTACATTGCTCCACAAAATAATTGATAGTATTAGTCATTATATCAAATCTAGACAGGCAAGGTAATTTGCCCTAGTCTTATTCCTTGTAAGTGCCTATAATTTAAAAAAAAATGTTTGTTTTTCCATGCATGTAATAAAATATTTGACTCACATAGCAAATTTTGCTGCTGTTTCTATCATAGGAAGGGACATTTACTGATATGGAGATGAATAAATTAATAATCCTTGCGTGCAAGAAAGCATATTTTCATGAAAATGCCATTAATATTTATGTTAACTATTATCACAGACTAGTGAGCTATTGTTTCTCCAGTGTCGGAACAATCTTTAATTATATGACATCTTGTTCTGAGATGTAAGTAGTTTGGTTGAAATAATGTCCTCGCTTCTACTCGGTCGGACCTCTAGCCTGTGAAATTCCTAAACTGCAGGAAGGGCCAACATTCCTGGAGATATGTGACCTCATGCTGAATAAAGGAGACTCTGGCTCGCTCTGGGGTCAGCTCTGCCCAATGGTCATTTACTCCTGCGCATAATCATTTTCGCCAAGGATAGATGTCATAATTTTTTTTTTTCTTTTCAGATATTTAGTTTCTTCCCCCAAATGGTTAGAGAAACAGCAATAGGCCATGTAGATACATGAAAGCTAGTTTACAAAACACAGGACAATGGAATAGTGTTCTTCTAGTTGTGTTAGACCAGTTGAAGATATAGGGAGACTAGTGATAAGTTACAGGTGACTGGAAAAAGTATTGTGGCTGCTGTGTTAGTCCATTTGAATGCGTAGCAATAAGGGTCAACAAAAGAGTTGCGGGTGAGAATTTTTTATTGGATCAACTCAAGACAACTGTGACGAGCTTTTGATGCCCCGAGTTAGTTTAATAAAAAGGCATCACCCACAACACATTTGTTGACCTTATTTTTACACAGGTGATTGGAATAAATTTAAATATATTCGGACAGGTTTAAGATTACAGGCCCAGAAAAATAAAAGTGTTCATCCCACAAAGCTAGCCTCAAAATGATTTATGTTATTATCTACAATGGATTTGCACAAAATGTTAAACTAATCAGCTTTAGAGATGACTGAACAGCAGCGCTGTTTTAACTAGTCACAATTTTCACAGTAAATGAGCCTCATCTGGAACTATTTAGACTCAGAAGTGATGAGGACCTATAATTAGTACCCGCCAACATTTGGACAAGGAGTTTGTAGCCAGAATTATAACACCATTTGTCAAATTGATTGTAATTTTGAAAATGTTTCAGGAAGGGAAAAGTGACTTTAAAAATGTTAATGCAACTAAAAACAATGTGAATTTATAGAATGCCTTTCACTCAAAGAGAATCTTGACATACCTTATAATATATTATATTATCCATATGCATATGACTTCTTACTATAGGTAAAAAATAAGTCCCCTACCACTTTTATAGGCTGAGCTATAACAACCTTTAAAGGAAAAGAGAAACAGGGCTCTGGGGTAATCAAACGACTCGCCAGATCACAGGGTGACACAGGAAGTGCTGGAATCATGATCCTGGACTTTTCTTGGATTTGGTCTTCTGCCCACTTAAGATAAACAAACAAATTTAAGACAAGCAAATTTCAACTGAGTTTTTTAATTTTTCCAAGACCCCCCAAGAATTCCACATCAGATCCAGCCACTTGAGACCGCTGCAAATTAGTGAATTTGTTTGAAACTGAGCATGGATTCGCCGAGTCGCAGCATCTGATGCTGGGTTTCTACAAATTTAAAGATCTGATTAAATTGAGAATTTTTCTATAGACAGAGAAATTCAAAAGTTTTTTTTTAAACTCGGTACCAGGCATAATTTTGCATCTTTCTGTCACCTTTTTATTTATTTATTTATTTAGCATTTTTATATACCGACGTTCTCGATACAAATATCAAATCAGGTCGGTTTACATAAAACAAAACAATCGCGGTGAGGCGTTACAATAAACGGAGTTTCAGAACATGAGAATAAATATTAAATAAACAACAGTGACTCATCAAATGACGAGAATCTATATAGTAAATAACATGTAATAAAATAGATAATGGTGTAAATAACTAACTTGAAATAAAATAAATAATAAATAGAATAGTATAAAATATATATGTAAAGACAACAGTAACTCGTTATGATACGTGAAACATGTAGAGAATAACTAAGAATAAATGATGTGTTAATTTGGGATATACAGGTATCAGGGACCAATGTTTATGGGCCTGGTTATGAGTAATGCATGGGCTAAAGAATTAATGCATCCACAAGTGGAACAATCAAACAGGTGGGCTGTCAAATAACGTGGATTCATGTGGAGATAACTAAAAATAAATGATGAGCTGAACAGTGACCAATGTTTATGTGTTTAGATATCAGTAATGCATGAACTAAAGAATTAGTGCATCCACGCGGGAGGCTTTCCCTACAGGTGTGTTGTAAGTGGGTTGTCCAGATGAGGTGGCTTTCACTACAAGTGGGTTGTAAGTGGGTTGTCCAGATGAGGTGTAATCGGGCCTTGAAGAGGTGTGGGCGGTCGTGGAACTTGAGGTGTGGTCATGGAACTTGTAGTGAACTAATTTTACTCTTTTGCTCTTTGGCCCGTGTCAGAGTGTTCCTGCAATTCTGGAAATGCTTGCCGGAAGAGCCACGTTTTTAAATTTTTCTTAAAAGTTATATGACAGGTTTCTTGGCGTAGATCCGGTGGTAATGAGTTCCAGAGGGTGGGCCCAGCTGAGGAAAGTGCTCGTTTAGATTGTGAAGTTTTGATCGGGGGAGCGTATAAGGAACCTTTGTAGTTGAATTTGATAGGTCTTTGTGATGTGTGAGGTCGGAGTTGCGAGTTTAGGTTTAGGTGTGCAGTGCCCGTAATATCCTTGTGGATCATTGATAATGTCTTGAATGTGATTCTGGCTTTTATGGGTAGCCAGTGCAGACTGTAGAGAATAGGTGTTATGTGGGCTCTTTTATTTGTGTTGGTGAGTAACCTCGCGGCAGCGTTCTGCACCATCTGTAAGGGTTTTGTAGCTGTGATCGGTAGACCTAACAGGAGCGAGTTGCAGTAGTCTAATTTGGATAGAATTATAGACTGCACTACTAGACGGAAGTCACTGAAGTGGAGGAGAGGTTTCAGATTTTTGAGTACTTGAAGTTTAAAATAACATTCTTTTGTTGTATTGGAGACGAAGGATTTAAGGTTGAATTGATTGTCGAGACGCACCCCTAAGTCTCTGACGGATTATTTTTATCACTCTAGCACCCTTTGCTTTTCACACCACCTCTGAAATGGAATCATTCACTTATATTCAGGCAACCTCCTCTTTTGCTCCAACCTACTCATTCTGTTCTGACTTGAGGATGAGGAGGTTAGATCCCAAAAACTAGTCAATAAAAAGTATCCCTTTTATCATTTTGCTGTTTCTTGATCTTTATTTCCTGCCATGGACACAATGTGGAAGAAACGCCTAAGTAAATCACGTTCATTTGCTGAACTAAATTTGCTGAACCTGTGAAATTCTTGGGGCTCGTCAAATTTGGAGCAGATAAAAGAGGGTCTGCTATCTGTCAGGTAGATGGTGGACTTTACCCGGCCCAGAGGCAAGGGTGATATTTCCTCAGACCCGATAGGGAAAAGTAACAAAACTCTCCTTTTCCTCTCAAATACAAAACCTTCAGTCTTCTCTTCCTTAGGCAAGCAGCCTCACACCATATGTTCGTATCCCTGGGATCGACTAATTCCACTCACTAGAGTATATTGCAAAATTATAACTTTTATTCTTCTGGGGTTACCAACAGTAAATTCACACACCACGTCCGACTTGGAACCCACACAGATGAGCCTGAACCCTCATCAGTGTGGGTTCCAACTTAGTACCAAAACACTCTTGGTATCCCTGTCTAATGTCATCTTGTGTGAGATGAACAAGGGAGGGTCAGTGACCGTGATCCTCCTGAATACATCCTCTGCAATGCCGTTAGTCATACCATCTTGCTTGAGAGACTAGCTAAAGTTAGGAGTGGGTGGTATCATGGTTTATTTAGTATTTGGTTGATTGACTTTCTTTGAATGTAATCAAAGTATATGGGGCCATGTGCAGTTTTTTAAAAGTTATCCTCAATGTTCTCTCGCCCTAGCTTGATAGTAACCTGATAGAGAGTCCATCAAGGTAGAGCAAGAGAATATTGTAGAAATCTCATCTTTGTGTGACTTCCTCACTCCAAATCACGTCAAATCTTCACCAAGGCCTACTGTGCTGTTTGTAGGTCTCACTCTGCATATAAAAGTGGCCCCAAAACCCTAGACCACCACCAAAACCTCACCTCGAGTTACTAGCAGGCCCTCCTATAGCAGTATAAATAGTTGACTACTATGTGTGCCACCCCAGAGGCTCTCTCTCTCTACTCCACTCCACTCCTCTCCCTTTCCCCTCTGCCCCAAAATGCTCAAAACAGCGTTAAAAGCGTGTGTTACACTATCACATGGTACGATAAAGCCTTCATTTTCATGAATCCTGCCCAAATCCTTCCTCAGTCCCGACCCTTTGAATAAATTTGACAAATTTACCTTTGTGCCACGCATTGCGATAACTATCGCATGTGTTATGGCATTATCATGGGCGTTAACGCAATAATGCATTTTGTTAAATGACCCTGATAGATAGCACTAACTCTTACCATGGTAAAAATCTTGTGGGTAGCTCATGCCCCAATCCCCAGAGAATATTTAAATCTATTAATCAGTGGGGCTATATTGTCCTTCTCTGAGATCGTGCCGTGCGGGACTTGGGTGTTAAATTCAATTCCTGCTTTTCTTTAAAACCACAGATACAGGCAGTCTTAAAAAGAGGCTTTTTCAGACTTAGGACCTGATTCACTAAGGCTTTCTCCCATAGACACAAAATGGAAGAAAAACCTTATGAATCTAGCCCATAGATTAGTATGGAAGCTGAAATACATTTTGGGCAGAGAAGAATTTTGGACAATTGTCCAGGCATTTGTCTTAACTTCTGTAGATTAGTGTAACTCCTTGTATGTAAGTTTATCCAAATATGAATTAAGGGTCCCACAGTTATTACAGAATACTGCTGCATGACTTGTTTCAGGTTGGTCAATTAGAGCACATGACTCCTGTACTAGAACAACTAAATTAGTTGTAGGTTACATTAGTCAGTCTTTAAAGCTGTTAATGGGATAGGACCAGTTTATCTATCCAACTTGCTTTCAACTTGGGCATTATAACCTGTGGACAAAGGCCTATGGACTGTACCTACGGTGAAAGTGACGTATCTGCTGGAGACAAGTTGAATAGAAGGGCCTATCATCTGGAATATGTTACCAGGGGAACTCCAATTTATTACTGATTATGGACAGTTTTGGGAAAGGTTGAAGGCTTTACTGTTTCAGGAGGCCTTTACATATATATATATATATATATATATATATATATATATATATAAAGAACATAACTAATTATTTCTATTAGAACACTTAATCTCAGACCAGAACCCTATACTAGAACAAAGAGTCAAATATAACTTATGCATATATTTTATTGTAATCTGCCAATACAGGTCCAATATAGGCAGAATACAATAATCTATATAAATAAAAATGTAAATGTTTGTTTGTTCAAAATCTTAAATCTCCGAACGCTCTTCACCGATTGCTTTGAAATTTTGACACAACGTTGCATTCGAATATGCGCGTGTTTTTATATACCTATATTATATAGATGTCACACCTGTGACAGGTAAAAACATGCTTTTTTGGAAAAACAGCGCCATCTGTTGGACGTAAAAGCAACACACGCTATCTACAATATAAATGGGCTCTGACCGACGGACCGCAAATGCGCAGTAGAGAGCAGCTCTACTGCACATGTGCGGACCATATAGCTCTGCGCTATGTGCTGGGTGTCACAGAGGGGAGGAGGAAAGGGCAGATGAGTCGCCGCTCCGAGAAACGGCTCAGCCCGTTCCTCCGCCGCTGAGGAACAGGGGAGGGAGTAGGGACTGCCGGACAGTTACACACAGGAGGAGGAAAGGGTAGAAGAGTCATCGAGCCAGTCCTTCCACCGCCGGGGAAGGGGGGGAGGGAGTTGGGACGGCCGGAGCAGAGCAAATGCAGTAGAAAGCGGTTGTGAAGAGATCACAAGCAGCTGCAGCCTGCAGCAGCCAAAATGCAAAGAGCTGAACAGAGAACAGCTCACCCTCCTCCCCCGCCCCCTGAGTCCCGCAGATAAGGAGAAGCCAAGTAAATATCCCGCAACTGCGGGGGGGGGGGGGGGGAGGCAGTGCTGTCAAGCTGCCCGTGGGTCTCAGCCACCACGGGAAGAGTTTACATGGGCATCGCCTCACCCCCACTCCCAGCAAAGCACTGTCACGAAGTGAAAGCCAGAGCCCTGCTCCCTACTCCCGCTCAAGCCCCCGATCGGATTTCTTAAAGGCACAGGTCTCCCAGAAAGAACAAAGTAAGCTAGGCAATGTGTCCCAAATCTGTTGCAGTGCGTGCCGCCTGCCCTTTGCGAGGGGGGGGGACGGAGTGTTTTCCTCACTCTCCTAGATACAACAGGCGTGGGAACTTTGCAAGCTCTTGCGAGTGCAGAGCAAAGACTTAGGTGGAGAGGGGACAAAACATATAGCCCGTTTTAACTGTGTAAGAGAGAAGTGTGTTAATGTGCGCTGAAGGCGAGTGTGAGTGCCAGAGAGAGAGGGAGACTACATGAGGGATTGTGTATGTGTGTGAGAGGGATTGGGCGTGCGTGTATGAGGGACAGAGGGAGAGTGTACGTGCAAGAGAGAGAGGAAGCCTATGTAGGGGGCTGTATGAGAGAGAGAGTCTCTACCCCCCAACTCTCCACTTATAGGTTAGAGTGGAAGGGGTTGAGTGTAGAGGGGAATGGGAGAGCAAAGGAGTTGGGGGCCTGTAAGGATCTATCCTTACAGGCCCCCAACTCCTTTGCTTTGCTGGGAGTGAAAGGGGTCTGAGCCTGTCCCTCCGCCACCAGGGAAGGGGGGGAGGGAGTTGGGATGGCAGGACCATTACGCCTCGCGAGATCCCCCTCGGCCACTGCTGCAGCTCCTACCACCGCCGCTGCCTCTGGCCCTTCGTGGTGCTGGGAGGGGGAGGAGCGGAACAGAGCAAAGATGTAGGAGGAGAGGGGACAAAAATCTCGCCCGTTTTAACGGACTTAACGGCTTGTACTAAATATTTTACGATTCCATTTCAATGTTTCCGATTGCATTGTTAAATTGAATTTTCATAGATTTCGATTTATTTTCATGTTGATTTAATTATTTCGTGTGACATTGCGCTGGAATTGAGCTGTGTCGTTTACCATACTGTTCATTTACTGAGTATAGTTTATTTTTTTTCTTTTTTCATTCTTTTTCATTTCTAGAATTATGCGGTTTACATCTAGACATGGATTGCTTCTCACATGGACAATTATATGTTGCGTGTTCTAGAGTCGGCAAACCAGACAATCTCTATATCTGCACAGACAATGGAACAACAAAAAATATTGTATACCCACAAGCATTGTGAAATTAAACATATTAGAAACGTGTGCTTTCTCTTTTCTTTCTTTTCCATTTAACCAGACTGAGCCACAGCAACGCGTGGCCGGGTACAGCTAGTTTTAAATAAATTCACCAAAAAGATGAGTCACGGGATTTACAGCAGAAATAAGCAGCTGAGCAAAACCAATATACCTTAAACATCCTCTTCTTTTAACATAGCATTTAAATTTTAATCTGTTCTCAAACATCTTTGTTTGTCTTAGGCACTCTTTATACAAAATCCCATTAGTACTCAAATCCTCTCTTAAAATTCTTCTCAGCAGTACTTCTCAGGATATCTCCAGCAACTCTCACAAGGAAGTTGTGGTCCATAGATCTCCTTAAGAGACAGAGGGCATGCCCTAGAAGCCTAGGGATGGTACTCTTGCTTCCATAGTGGTTTAGCCCTGTTGTGCTGGGGAAATTAACAGACCCACCAGGAATGACTAAATAACAGAGTCTCTTAGCTCTTCCTGCAGAGAAGCGAGACAGCCCCGTCCCACTCTGAGCACAGACACATCCAGCACAGGGCACACTCCCCCTAGTCCTCTCCAATATCCTTACTTACAGAAATAGCTAAGAACCAATGCCTCGCCCGTGCCGTTTTGTTGCACAGCGTACTGTAGTTAAGATCCTGCAACAGAGTAAGAGTGCTCTGGACAGTGGGAAAGGGGAAGGCTCTGAGGACTCTCAATTTTTTTATTTTTTTTCAGCATGGGTGCTGCAGGGGCAGGGCCAGGGGGGATGCTTTTAAAAAGAAAAAGAAAAAAAGTATTTTATTTTTAAAATGAAATGGCGACATTTCATTTTAAATGAAAGTATACCTCAATTAATAATAATAATAATAATAATAATAATATAATGTTATGGATATAATTAGAGAACTGAGATAGCCGATGCTGCAAAAGGCAAAGTGCAGACCACAGCTGTGGGAATGTGTAGCGATGGGCTTTTCTACTCAAATCAACCAGAGTGAGATTGCCAGCTGCCTGCCTTGCTTAAGTGGCCAGCTTGTATGCATTAGGAAACCAGAGACTCAGAATCATAGTAGAGTAATATACACATGCGGAAAGAAGAGCTTTATGGTTAATCATGGCAGTTCTTTGCACCTTCTTCAAAGAGAGATTGCATTCTGAATTGCAGCTACATGTGGTTTACAAGCAAATGATCAAAGCACAGTGGAGAGGAACAAAATGCCCTTGGTGGAAACCTTTGGGAATGCTACAAATACATATCACAGACAAAAGACTGTAAATCAATTTCTGTCCAGCTAACACTGTGACTGAAGGAGCAATTGACAGCACCATGCAGACGATCTAGACTATAAGTAATGATGAGGAAGGAAAGAACGCAAAGTTATGTGCAGCACCAACCCCACGTGCATGGCCCGGGACACCGCGTGTAAGCGGGCGCCCATGCAGTGGCCGTTCTCCTCTCCTTCCCGCTCCTACCTATCTGCTGTGGGGGAGGCGGGGCGTCTGAGAGGAGCTCTGCTCCTCCAGCTCCCTGGTCATTGCAGATGATGTCATCAGCCCTCAATGACATCAGCCCAGCAGCCAACATGCCTCATGTCCCATAGGATTGGGAGAGGGACCCCCTCTCACCACATTCCCCTATAGGGCAGGGGTGACTGGTAGCAGGGGTCCGGGAAGGAGCTAGCCCAGTCTCTTTCTTCTTCCTTCTGGGGGTGGCCTGGGCTGATGAATGTTGCACCCGCTCACCTTCCCTCCTACTGTTTGGGCAGCTAGTTCCTTTTGTACTAATTACACTTCCAGTCATGCTTTAGGTTCAAGTATGATCTTAGCATGTATAATTTGTTTGTTTTGCCTTAATGTATTGTACACTATTATACTGTCGTAGCTGAGTGGGGTAAGTGAGACTGAAGTGGGGGTAGGGGAGAATATTTATCTTTTGGGTGCCATCTTTGCAATAAGGATCAAGAAATTGGCTGAAGTCATCTGCCACTCAGAGGACAGAAAACAGTTCAGTGGCAGACCAGTGACTCTCCTTTCAGCCAAGTGGCAGGCAGGAGGAGTGACAGCCTTGCTAGTATGGGCGGGTTGTCCAAATGGCCTGGACCTACACACTCAATGCTACCGCCTGGCCTTGCTTACTTGGGGGTGGGCCAGGACTGGGTTTGGGGGAGGGGAAGTTCTCCTTGCCCTCCTCAGGTTAGTACCATATGTTAGTACATGGCTAGACCTATTGTCAATGTTTTGACTATGTAATAAAGCTGCAACCTATTTATTTCCGCTCCAATTCTGGCTCCAGGTATTTGGGTCTATTGCACATATTATTAAGCAGGGGGAGGGATCTAGCACAGCTGCCCTGGTTAATAAATAATGAGAAGCTTCACAATCTTTATAAAATAAATGGACGATGATGGGGGGATTAAGGAACTTGATGCCTGGACTGATTGCACAAGAATTGGGCTATGCCAGTGACTCAACTGTCAGCCTGGAAAGGGGAAGCTCTAAAAGGTAGATCTGGGACTGGGACTGTATACAGATACCAAGAACTCGTTATACTGCTAGTCTCATCCTTCCTCTATAGCCCATGCCACCTAACTTGCATTAAATGAATACATTCAAGTTGATAAATTAACAGTAATTAAAAAGAAATGTGTAAGAGAATGTGCTCCATACAGTTATACACAAATCACAGAAAAATTAAAAGCTGCTATATCCCTAGAGAACAGTAGAAATAAGCTGTAAAGTTTGAAACAGAGGTTACATAGGCAGAATTGAACATTAAGATTGGTATTCAAAGGGTTAGAAATGGCCAAAATAATCCTAAAGGACTCTGAAAATGACAGTAGTCCTAGATCAATTAAACAGAAGCTAAACTGCTAAGGGATTCTGGCAGTAACTTTGGGGAATAAAGAAAAAATATAGCCTAAAGTAGCTCTTAAATCAGTGCTGTCTTATGTACTTCCTTAAACACATTCACTGCTGAAAAATAAGGGAAACCTTCAAAGATTATGTGCTCATTGCCAAGGAGAATTTCAAAAGAAGAGGCACACAGAAAATTGGAGGATGTCCAAACCAACAAATCTCTGGGACCAGATGGGTTCTATCTGAACGTAGGCTGGAAAGGAACTCAGTAAAGCACTAGACATCATTCTCAAGAGTCAGTTAATGTCAGGCAATGTTCCGAAAGGTGGAAAAGAGCTAATGAAGCACCACTATTAACCTGCAAAATTATGGAATAATACTGAAGGATAAATACAAGTCATAAGCAAACAATATAGTGGTGAGTACAATTTCTGGCAGTAGTGTCATGTAACTGCGACTGAAACTTCAGAAATTACAGAAGCACGTATACAGCCCTCATGAAGGCTCGTTTTATAATAGGCATGTGTTGTCCACTTGGTGCTTCATTTCATGTAGCTACTTTTCAAATAAGACAACAGAAATGCCCTTCCCACACATTTTTATTTCAATTTAAAGCACATACGAAATGATTTTAGTGTGTGCTAAAGCCAAAAATCAAAATAAAACACAAGCTCTCATAAAAACAAAATGACACAAATGTTTTTGCTGTGCACGCTGCTCTTTTATAATGCTGGCAGCACCTAAGTTGTGTAAAAATACAGTAGTGTCGATTATGGGACTTGCAATTCCCCTACAATAAACTGAGTCTTGTTCTAAAGAAATTATTGAATTATCCTTCCTGGAATGGCTATAAGGGAGTGAATGTCTACTAAATCTGATTTATCTTTAGTCCTGTGATATAGACCTGCTGATTTCCATGTTTATTAATAAGCCAAATGAAGAAAAGTTATATGATTCTAGAACTTTATTGAAGAAATAATAAACCATCACCTGAAGAAGGGACCAATGTGATCTTCATAGCTCAGGTGCAATGTCTCTTGATAATTTTTATGCTGGTCCAATATAAGAATCCTGTTTCCTCCAAAACCAGTGTAATCACTGTGTAAGGAGGAAAATCTTTGTTTACCTCTGGGATCGCAGGAAGCCATTTGTTGACGGAAAGAAACCAATAAACTGTCTTAATATGTGTCTGATACTTGTAAAAGGTTAGCCCAAGAAAAAGTATATTAGAAATGCTGCAACAAAGAGTCATGCATTTGGGGTACGGCAATCCCAAGGAGCTGTATGCAATGGAGGGGGAAAGACTGGTGTGCACAGACCTTAGGGTGATAGTGTCTGATAGAGAAGCAATGTGACAAGGCAGTGGGGCTAAGGCTAGAGGGATGCTGGGCTGCATAGAGAGAGGCATAACCAGCAGGAAAAAGGAGGGGAGGATGCCCCTATACAGGAAGTTGGTGAGGCCCACTTGGAGTACTGAGTTCAGTTCTTGAGATCATTATCTCAAAATAGGAGAGAGGCAGGATGGAAGGAGTCCAGAGAGAGGCAACCAAAATGGTTCGGGCTCTGCAACAAAAAACTCATGAGAGGAGACTGGAGGGACTAAATGTGTATACCTGGAAGGAATGAAAGATGCACACAAATCAAACTTTTGCTATTGGAAAAGAAGTCATAAAACTAGGGGTCATGATATGAAACTCCAAGAAGGAAGGCCCAGGAACAACGTCAGGAAATATTTCTTCATGGAAAGGGTGGTGGATGCATGGAAAGAGGTGGTGAAAGCGACATGAATGGTAATGGAATTCAAAAGGGCGTGGAACAAACACAGAGGATCCCTGCCGGCTAGAGAATGGAAATGAAGAGATGGGGTAATCTCTGTCATACCTAAAGCTAACGTTACTGCATGGGGTAACCCGCACGGCGCGGCAGTTGCTACACTATAGGAGTTGATTCTAAAAGGAGCGCGTGCGCGTACAAGGATGCGGCAATTTTATAACATACGCGTGCTGGTGCGCGCGTGTTATAAAATCCAGTGGCTGCATGCAGGCCCGCGATTCACGCGTGCCGGAGGGGGCGATTTTATAACCTTCACGCGGCAACGCAATCGGGCCTCCCTCGAACTTCCCTATACCCTTTCCTATGCTTCCTCCCTTTTCCCCTCTCCTCTCCTCCCCAACCCCTATAACCCCTTTCCCTACTGTCCTGCCCCGCCCCTCCTGCCCCCTGGCCCGCTCATTTGATTGAGCCCTGAAATTCTGCGCGAATCGGGAGATACGCACGTGGCTGCGCCATTTTAAAAATGTGCTCAGTGCACGCAAGGCCCGGCCTCGCAAGTACCCCCTGATTTTTATGCGTGCCGGGCTTTTAAAATGTGGGCATAAGCATCTTGCTGGACAGACTGGATGGACCATTTGGGTCTTTATCTGCCGCCATTCGCTATGTTATGCAGGTTCCATTATCCATAATGGACTTGGAGAAACCGGACCCCTTGTAGGTGGAACTAAGAAAAAAGATGCAGCAGTGCATGGGCTTTTGAGAGCACACAGTTCCCTTCTTCAAATGCTAGACATTTTGCACTGTTATTTATTATCATAGTGTTGAAATCTAGGCATGTGTGTTCATTTGAAAGTAAAATGAAAAACACAACAAAACATCCTGGTTTCATTTAATTTCATTTTCAAACAAAATAAAGAAAAAAACAAAGAGAAATTTGGGAGGGGGGGTTTGTTTGTTTATTTGTTTTGGCAAATAATGCACATTATTTGGTGGCATGAAT
This sequence comes from Rhinatrema bivittatum, assembly GCF_901001135.1. NCBI lineage: Eukaryota > Metazoa > Chordata > Amphibia > Gymnophiona > Rhinatrematidae > Rhinatrema > Rhinatrema bivittatum. Next base: position 51,924,423 of record NC_042629.1, on the reverse strand, counting down.
AAAAACAACAACAAAAAAGAAATGGAAAACGCCCCCCATCAAAATGAAATCTGGATGAAAAAGTCCCCCCCCCCCCGAATTAAACCAAACAAAATTAAATTGTTCAGCCTGTGCACCCCTATTGAAATCTGATGTAATTGTGGACCCCATTTTCTACTTTTACAGGCATATTCTTTTTTAAAAAGATATAGTCTGACCAGAACTATTTGCTTTCCTGAAAGTTTAATGGCGTGATCTAACTGGTAGGATAAAAAAAAGGTATTTGACTTTGTCTTCCTATAACTTATTATTCTAAGAAAAGAATGAGGAATGGCACATATAAGCTGTATCTTGTCCATTTACTTTACTTGCTAATTCAATGGGCACTGTGTGCCAGTTTCTTAAAGACATATCAAAGCATACCTAGCAAAATGTCAGACAGTAGGCTGCCTGTTTCCAAGATACTCTCTTGAATGAAGTAGTGTGGGCAGAAGTTAAAGACAAGAATTAACTTTCCTAGACACAAGATTACACATCACAGTGAAGACTAAGGCACCTCCTCCATGGCAGGCGCACTTTTCAGGACCAAATTACTTTGGATCGGAACACGAAAGGGGAAATTCAAAACAATCCAAGAACGTATGAGATCTGATGTTCAAGAGGTCAGAACTGGCAATGAAGGCCACAACAGAGCCGTGGGTATTTTTTAACTTCCTCTCAGCTGTGAGAACCCATTGTCTGACACCTTCCGATCGCTCTCCCACGTCAACCCTTCTGTTCTTAACCTTTGTTTCCGTGCAGGGTGCTATCTGAAACAGAAGGTGACCTCATGCCTTCCAGATCATCATTGCTTCTAATATCATGATGGGCCACAGTTTCAGCCTCACAGGTGTGGACCTTTAAAAGTCATTGGCCAATGGCCACAGAACTGAATGGAATGAGCTTTTTAAGTCACCTCAAAGCCCCTGCCTACTAATTTCTGTGGCTACTCTTGCTCAGCCTGTTTTAAGGATGAGCAGTGATGCTCAGCATGTATGGCAAAGTATAATTAATGCTTACTGTGCTAGTGGAGTAGATATCTTTGTGTGTCTGCTCTCCCCCCCTCCCCCTCTGTTTCATCCTCTGCCTGAAATCCCTACAGTCAAATTAATGGGTGTCGGGTATTCAAGCAGAGTCTGTCATGGATGAATAAGTTTCTGCATGCGCAATGTGCATTTGACTTTGATGCTACACTCGTCATTAGACTATTGTCCTGTACCTGAAAATAATGGCAAAGAAATTGATATGATTAAAACTGATAAGCCCTAATGAGCACAACTGAATACACACCTCATTAAATGATGTAGCTTTCTCAGCTGCAAGCAATGTAGTCATTATTAATAAAAGATGGGTCTTTTCCAAGTAAAATAGAATATTATTTCCTCAGAATAAAATGTATTTTGGGGCAGCTGGTCCATTAACTCCCAGTATGCCAACCCTTAAAACATGTAGGGTCATGAGTGGGCATTTCAAAGGGCCTTGTATTATTGACAATTCCTTACGTCAGCCAACATGGTATGAAAATATTACATAACACATCACCACCAATGGGATACTCCATTGCAGTCTTTGAGGTGAGTCCTGTTATGACAGGCCACATTACATATCCTTGTGGTAGTATTTCCCAACCCTCTCCTGGAGGCTCACCTAGCCAGTCAGAATTTCCACAATGACTATGCATGAGACAGATTTGCATACAATGCAGACCTAATTGCATATTCATTATGAATATCCTGAAAACCTGACTAGCTAGTTGGGGAACAATACATTAGAGTGTTGGGGAACAATGCATTAGAGTGTTGGGGAACAATGCATTATGGCATTGTTTATACACGACTACCAAAGGGCCTCTTGAGTGCATACACAGTATTAAATTAATATAAAAAACGAATAGTTTGAGATAACCCCTCCCCTGCCCCCCTCCTCTCCCCCCTAACCCTTAACTCATTCATTGTAAACAATTTACTTGTAAATAATCCTTTGTATATAATTTTTATTGCTTCTTTATCATCATGTTTATAGCTTATATTCTTTTCGTTCAGTAATTCCCTTTTGTTTCCCCTCCCTTACCTCCACCCAGTTCCATGATCAGTTTCATTGTAAAGCCATGTTGGCCAGTTTTTATGTTACATGGAAACCGATGTGATGTTTGCCTAACGAATGTCGGTATACAAAAATTTCAAATAAAATAAATAAAATAAATGTAGTGTATCCCCTCTAAGCAGGATTCCATGTACTTTCTAATTTAATACTTCCTGGATGTGTTATTAGAACTTGTTTACCTGTCCGATTTCAAGAAAGTCGGGTACAGGAGAGAAAGTCTGTTATTCTTATTACCCAGGTACAGTTGGGCAAACTGTACCTCCCAAACTGGGAGATAAAGTGGCTTTTTCCAATATCATGAGAAGAGTCGGAAGAGGGCAAGATTTAAAGGCCAGAAATACCAAGGGGTTTTTTTTTTTGCCCATTCTGTATCTGTGAGAAGAGTGCTAGTACCTCTGCCCTTATTCTCACTCAAGGAGTTCTCTTGGCCCATAATTCAATACTATAACCACGAGATCATATTTGCTCCCTTAAGTAAAAAGATGTTAATAAATGCATTATTATCTTCATCATTTTAGGAAGAGAAATAAAGGGTATTTTGAAAAGTTCATTGCCATTATTACAGACAGGGAGACAATATTAGCATAATACAACTCGTAAGGTTCTTTTCTTATGTAGCTTTGATCACAGTTATCATCAACATATCTGTAAAGAAACTACAATCAGTACTAATTAATGGATTATGTGACCATAATTTCTTCTCTTTGCTGTGACTTTTTTCAGTGTGCAGTTTTTAATGGCTTTTGGGAATAAAATGAAAGCAGTCTTTTGTGTGCATAACTATGGGCTACATTAACTTGCATCTCTATGCCTTAGATTTTCTTTGCTCTCCTTTTTGCATTTATTATTATTAGACATAATCATTTAGGACACTGTAATCTACTATTTATTCAACCAGACACTGGAAGTAGAGCAGTGTAGGCAGAGCAGAGCTGAAAAGCATAGGGTGATCAGCCTGTATGGGGCCCCCTTACCATATTTTTTTAACTTTTTATTTTTGAATTGCTCAAGGCACACAAGACAACAAAAACAGTTCACAAATCATGAAGAAAGGATATACAGACTTTCAGATAGAGAGAAAACATCTTCCACTCAGTCATAAATTGTCCAGAAAGCGTAAAAACAAGCTTACAAATTCTAAGATAGTGATCTCATTAACCATGATAGTTGGGAGAGGTTGTCCAAAAGGAAGCCATAGTTAGTCTTCCTGCATTCAGGATGGGTAACTAATCTCTTATCGCTCATTGACAAGTGTTGCTCCTCCTATCTGTTTAACAGGCACAATTGGGGAGACAGAAGAACCTTGGAGCCCACAATATTTTCAATAATTCTGTGCATCTCTGACCAGAAGTACTCTACCTCCATTCAACCCCACCACATATACAAATATGTCCCTTGCTCTCCACATTCTTTCCAACACAGAGGGCTCAAGTCACCAAATTTAGAATAGTATACTGGATACTGATATATGGATGCACTAACTTATACAACTCCTGCATCTTATTACCATGGTGTCAATATTCAAAACCGGCCAATTAAGTAGCTTAGGGCCAGATTCATTAAGACTTTTCTCCCATTTTGTGTCTATGGGAATCAGGTCCTTAGCTGGTTAGAACCTACCCTGCTAAGTTACGATGTATGCCGCTGAATATATGTGTATAAATGAGCTCTTAGCCATATAAGTCTAACCGGCTAAGTTTAGACTTGCTCTCTGGCAAGTCTAGCTTAGCTGTGCAACCATACGGCTACGTCCAAATATCAGCAGTTAGCCGCATAAGTTGTTCGGCTAACTCGCTCCATCCTGATCCGCCCACTGCCTGCCCAAAACTTATGTGACTAACCTTTTAGCCATATAAGGGACATATACAGCTAAGTGGCAGCTGCTGAACATGTGTGCATATTCAGCAGCCGCTATCTAGCTGCAGAAGTCCCACTTATCTGACTAAATAGCACTGAACTCACTTTGAATATTGACCTTCATATCATTTGCCAAACAGTATCCTCCAAATACAAGGCCAAATTTCATTTCCACTTTACCATTAATCATGGACATGTACTTAGATTATCATCCCCAAAATGTAGTAAACGATATCGTTTAGTAATCATTTTAGGGAGAGTCAGAGGTTGTGTGAGCATTTTTTCCAACCCAGTTTTAGATCTCATAGTATTACTAACTGTGGGATCCTTAAAGATATTTTTATTTTGAAGAGGGGGTTTTTGTCTGGGGGAGGGCTGCAGCCCTATAGACTTAACAGTTGGTTCCTTGAAATACTTATTCCCTTTAAAATTTAATTAAACACCAAGGCTCTTTCTTGTAAGGCATTTAAGAATTATAATGAAGTTGAAAAATAAAGAATCAATCAAGTTAAAACCTCATGAGAATTCCACTTACAAAAAAGTTGTTAATTTCCATCTGGAGTTGAATTGATATTTCAAAGCAATCTGCTCCAAACTTGGCAAGCTGAAATGCGCCTTGTGGTACAGGCATTGCGGTGGCTGTCTTGTGGCTGACCGGCACAGACAGCATTTCCTTCTGGACCCTGGCACACAAGTGTTCCCTTATTCCATGGACTGGGGCCTCCCCTCTATCCTTCCCAGAGAATTCTGCCTCCACAGAGTCCTCGGCCTGAGAATCAAACCCAGGGTCTTCCGCACGGCAACACACCTGTATTTCTGTGTTGCAAACCCCGAGCTGGCCCTATCTATGGCATTTTAAAATGGAGAAATACAGAGGCTGTTTCGGAATACTGCAGTCTCATTCTGAACGATGAGATACAGCGGCTCACGTCAGGAGCCGTTCAAAAACTGGACAGTTACTGTAAATCATAGGACTCCTTCCCCGCCACTCATATGACAAGATCACTTCAAATGGCAGTGATCTATGACTGAAAGTGGATTTTCAGAAAATGCAACTGGGCCAAAATTTCAAGCTTTAAAAAAAAAAAAAATGTATTCAATCTTTAGTACAGAAAAGAAACTGTAGAACTAGGGGTCATGAAATGAAACTCCAGGGGGGATAACTCAGAACCAAGGTCAGGAAATATTTCTTCGCATAGAGGGTGGGGGATTCCTGGAATGCCCTTCCAGAAAAGGTGGCAAGGGCAAAAACAGTGAATGAATTCAAAAGGGCATGGGATAAACACTGTGGATCCCTAAAGACGAGAGGTTGGAAATGAAGAAAAGGGTGCAGGGGGGTAACCTGCACGGAACGGCAGTTACTACCCTAAACAGAAGGCACAGGGAATACTATCCTTAACCAATTAGCCTGTTTGTGACACAACTGCAACATCACTCTCTGCTTCGATGGCAGGGTGAAAAAAGGGGAATTAGGTTCAGATTACAGCCAATGCTACTTCAAATCATAAGCCCTAAAGGGGAGTCAGGAAAAGATTAAGATTAAGATTTTCAAGAAAAAGTTAAAAAAATTCTCCAACACAAACTGATTGTGAACCAGTAACGGTCAACCTTTGTTGCTGTGAACCAGTAACGGTCAACCTTTGTTGCTGTGGTGGGCTTGTTGCTGGGCCATGTGCTGGCCTGGCCCAGCAACAAGCCCACCAGGCCCATACTGACAGCTACCTCCCCCTCAGGTTGAGCCCTTGGGTTCTGTTGGCTGGCAGGACTTAGGGAGTTGCTCGGGCAATCCAGAGAGGGGATTCCAAAGCCAGGTGAAGTTCAGAGCAAGCAGCAGACAACGGATATGGGAAAATGAACGATAGGTAAGGACAGGCAGCAGAGAAGCCAAGGTCAAGTCCAGGCAGCAATCCAGAAGGGTCAAGGTCCAGGCAGAGGAATCCGAGAAGCCAAGCCAAGCAGAACAAGAAAAAGACAAGAACCAGGACAAGACAAAGACTTAGGCAAGGTAGGGCAAGACGAACAAGGGCTGGATGAGGCAAGAACACAGGAACACATGAACTGGAAGAGGAACATCAGAACAAGGCAAGGACAAGGTAACCAGCACTGAAGACCGAAGAACTCCAAGAGACCTGTTGCTGAGGTGAGCAGGGCAGCAGGGAGGTTTAAATGGCTCAGACGGCCTGACGTCATCCATCAGTGCTGCATCGCTGTTCCCGCTGTGGGAGCAATAGAGTTTAGTGTGTCAGGCATGCGACTGCCGGCCGTGAAGATGGGGGCATTCCTGCTGCGATGTGCAGCGGCGGCCCTGGGGTGAGTAAGGAGGCTTGCAGGACCGACTTGCAAGCCACTGAACATAACACTGATACTTTCCCTAAATAACCAAGAATAAAGCACACCCTAGATTATGAATAATACCTTGGCTTGACAAATAGGGGCCTGCACACTAAAACCATTTAGCTTGTTAAAAACATAACATGGATTGCATTAATGGCCTAACATGTATACTATCCTGGTCCCCAGGAACTTTAGCAGGTATGTGCTAAAATTATCATATGCAAATGAGGCCTTAGCGAGTGCAAAATAGTGTGGTATGCTGTTCTTCACATGCCATTTTATGTGAACATGCTAAGGCTGCTAGGAGTAGGGGTTAAAAATGTGGTATGCATGCAGCATCTCGAAATTCCAACTGGCTAACCAGGCCAAAGGTAGCAGGAGATTCCCTCACCAGATTAACACAGACCCTACCAAAGAAAGACTTCATAGGCCACCTCCTCCAATCCCCTCTAAAATGAGTGCCTTCCATTTTGGGATGTCCTGATATTCACCAACATGAGGGACATGAAAGCCCTTCTGCTACTACTGCAGCAGCTGCTGAAATGACTCTGCTAAGCGGCACTTCACCTTTATCACATGAACCATGATTCGATAGCCTTTAGAGACACACACAGGTTCCAGGTCTGTAGTTTATAAAGAACCGTTCCAGCCCATCCTTAAGAACCAGGGGAGGTCAAGTTTTAAAGCTATTCAGCAGGTAAAATGTCTTTTACTTTCGTTAGTCAGCTCTCTGTAATCTGCCCTCCAGCAATACAGAAAAAAGTGTGTTGTTCCACAAAGTGCACTGAGAGGAAGCATTCCCGGGGGAGGAAAAGAGCATGTAGACAGCGCCTACATTTCCAACAAAATTCTACCGGCTCGATAAGCAGGTACAAATTAACTTATGGACATTTTACTCACGACAAGGTTCACAGCAGAAGTAGATGTGTGCTTTCACTTTAAGAACCGGTGGACGTGGAACCTGTGGGTTTGGACTTCTCTCCTCTGTTGGAGCCCTCAGCAGTCGATGAAAAACACAGAAACTACTTTGCTGGTAACATTTCCATCTCTTTTGGTGCACGCTATGGTTCTGAGACTTTATTTTCATGCAGCTCCTTTACCTTTCATGGGATTTAGGGTGTGGGTTTTTCCTGACTTTTCAAGGGCAACCCAAAACAGAAGAAAAAGTTTTTGACTCTGCAAAATTGGGTGCCAGGTTTTTACTGTGATTGCCCTGTAAATGTTTGATTTCTTTTTTTGGCATCTGAGAAATATGTATTTTTTGAACCTTTACAGCTCCGTTTCTTTTTAGATTCTTGGTTATCAGGTAGAGGTGATTTGAATTCTCATTCCTAATGCAGGGAAGGTGTGGTATTTGAGACAGGTCTTTTTGTAAATGTTTGGACGGGGAGGTCTCCTCTTGGAAGATTTTTCATTGTTACATTTCCTTGAGTTCACGCCCTTGCTTTTCTGGTCTCCTCCTATTATCTATGATTGCTCTGCACAGTACGGAGATGTCATTATTGTTTAACTAGTAGATTTCTTCTGTTTTTGTTTCACATTTCATGTATATCACCAGCTATAGTTCCTTACAAGTTATACTTGTATTAATTTTCGTCACAATTATAAAGTGGAGAAAAAAAAAAAGAAGTGGTGCAAAATGCAGGCAAAGGAATATTATCTTGAAGTTGGCCAGCACCTTTATTGGTTAGTCAACGTTTAACTCATACTTACCATTACCCAAAAAACATCGGAGGCTGCCTTGCCAGCTCGTTTCAACTTTCAGAGCTGAAAACTCAATTGCATTAGCAAAATATGGCTTCAACTGAGTTCCTTAACTGTTGAGCAGAAACATTTTGTTATTCATTCTGCGTTCCTCAGGTACCGTTACACTAAACAGAACATAGTAAATGGCTTGTTTACCTAAGCTGATTCAGCTTCAGACCTTGTTTATAGCCATTCTCAAGGGACATATGTCAAAATTGAACAGCACTGTTTGATATGTATATCTGTGTGTATGTATAAAGATATTCAGATAGATAGATCTATACATATGGGGTTTTTTTTCTATTTCTTATTGTTTATGACCTAAAAAGAATTACTGGCAACATCTAAATGATAAAAACATGAAGGTTATGTTCTCACAAGTATAAATTATTCATAAGTTGTAAAATTTGTGCCTTTATAGGCTTATTACCCCCAGAATCTAATTAAATCCCAAGGGCTCTACTTGTAGGGCATTTTAAAATTATAAATGAGAGCCGAGAAATAAAGAATTAATCAATTTAAAATCTCACAGGAATTCCACTTACAAAAAGAAGTTAATTTCCATCTGTTATTCTGAGACATCTCAAAGCTATTTGCTACATATCCAACAAGATTAAATGCGACAAAAATTGCAATCTTTTATGAAACCTAGTATGTATTTGTTTTTGCAACTTTATCTTTCAGCAGTACAGATAGGCCTGATCCAACTTTTCTGCTATGTGATAATAAACTTAAAAATTGTAACTCAAGAGAGAAAGAGACCAAACAGGATAAGAATTCATAGGGCCTGATTTTAAAAAGCATTTACTTGAGTAAATGACTTTTGAAAATTGTTAAGATAGGATGGTACATTTACATGTGAAACTCCTTTGAAAATGAGCCCCTTTATGCTACGGGATCTAGTCATGTATTAGAGAATGATCTAACCTTAAAAGGTATGTATGCAGCTTGAGGCAACTCAAATGCCATAAGGGTCACTTTTACTCTCATCCAATAAAATCATTCTCATATTTTATGAACATTAAACATGATTTGTGTACATTTTTTGGTACATTTAACAGCATCTCACAATGCAGTCTGAAGTGCCTCCAGCTTCTAGAGAATACAAGGGGCCAAAGCACATGACCACATAACACCAATACTACACCAGCTGCACTAGCAAGATACAATTATTCAAACCCCTCTGCTTCATGTACAAATGCATGAATAAACAAGCCCCTGAGTATCTCTCCCAACTTCTTTTCCTCTACACTCCCACTAGATCCTCCAAAATGGCTTTTCTCCCCTCCTCTAGCTTCAGCTAGACTATCCTATAGAAGACTTCGTCCCTTCAGTTGTTATTCTTCGGAAATCTGGAACAAGGTAACGCTACCTCTCTGCCTTGAGCGCCAACTCACTTTCAGGAAAAATGTTAAGGCATGACCACTCCTTTCCTTAGTCCCCTCGGCAGAGACACTCAGGAGCAGATTTTCAAAGCCTACGCGCGTAGCGGGGGTTACACGCGCCGAACCTATTTTGCATAGGCCCGGCAATGCGTGTAAGTCCCGGGGCTTGAAAAAATGGGCGGGGCAGTCCGGGGGCAGGGCGTAGGCGTGGTCAGAGGCTTCTCCACTGCCACTCGGCCGGCTTGCTCAACTTACGCCTGCCCAGAGGCAGGCGTAAATAACAAAACAAAGGTAGGGGGGATTTAGGTAGGGCTGGGGGGCGGGTTAGGTAGGGGAAGGTGGGGGGGGGGCGGAAGGAAAGTTCCCTCTGAGGACGCTCAGAGGGAACTTGGCTTGGCACGCACAAGTTGCACAATTGTGCACCCCCTTGCGTACACCGACCCTGGATTGCACGCCTGCATGTACTTCTTAAAATCTGACCCTCAGTCTTTCCGACCTATCTACCTGAACCGTCAAGTAATGACTATAGGTTTATCCACCCTAGCAACTCAGTGCTATGATTCATAAAGTTGATTCAACTGTGATTGTAAATGACCTTCGACCCGTGTACTGTAACTGTTAGTTAAAACTTGGTTTTTTGTATTCTGCCTTGAGACCACTCATGGAAAAAGATGGAATATCAAATGTCTATAAATAAATAAATAAACAAATTGTGCTAAGCTATGCTTACATTTTCAGGTTAGTATGCTGTTTAAAAAAAAACCTCCCAATGTATTAGTATACCATTAGCATAATACATTGGGAATTAAATCTTTTTTTTAGTAGGTGAATAATGAAAATGTGCACTGAAATTCAGAGCACATTTTATTATATTGAGCCCAGAGTTAGGCACCTAAACCCTTTTAAAATTAACCCAGTTTTCACTGAGCTGGATAGTAAACCAACCTAGAAAATCTAAGGTACAGAAGGTTATATAGCATGCCCGGAAAACTATGCCACAATTCTTCCTTCGCCTTGGGGGGTCGTGTCTACGACTCCCAGTCCTTCTTCGATTTTGTCTAGCCACGACTGTAGTTTGGAGAGTTTTGTTCTCGAAAGTGGCCCTCCCTCATTTTTGATAGGTGGCCGGCCATTTCCTCCCAGGCGTTCGGACAGAGCGCTCTCGAACCCGGTGTCATTTTCATTCCCCTCAGGTTTTGGGTTTTTTCACCTGCTGCTCTCTGGATTTTACAAGCTGTGAGGGGCAGTTCCTTTGCTCGAACCTTTAGCCAAGCAGGCCTCCAAGACCGCCCTGCTCGTTTGGAAAGGTTTAGACTGCGGAAAACTTGCTTAAGAAGAATTTTCCAGGGTAACTTGTTATAGAGCTCCTGCTTCAGGCGCCCAGCCGTTATGTGACAACTCCACCTCTCCCCACAATGCCCTCTTGTTCATTGTGCTTCTTGCCTGGTTGTGGCTTCACATATTTGCTCTAATTATGATATTTTTTTTTTATATAAATGAGCTAATTAAAATGAGCCAGCTGACACCCTATCTCCTATATTTTTTTTTAAATGGGAATTGATAAATCTTAATTTAAAAAAAATAAAGAAGAAATTTGATTTCCTAGGTGCAGAAGGTTTCTTTTGTCTTGCAACTACACATAATAGCAGCTGCCTCAGGAAAATGCAGTTATTCTTGAAAGTGACAGGGAAAGAGAGGCTAAGCAGTTCATTAATGCTTTCTGAAGCTTCAGATTCATGCAATAACTTGCTAAGGACCTAGTGGTTTGTGTGTCAGCTTAAGGAGAGGTTTGGTTGATCCACTTGATAGAAAATACAGCATGCAGTGAATATGTATTACAAAAAAAAAACAAACCTCCTTTATTCTGACATTCTGTACTTCCCTTTATAGAGCTGCTTTTTATAATTATACAGAGCAAATTAATGACAGAATCACATCAGCATGATTGCTAAATGAGCATTAAGTGGAAGGGATTAGCTTTTTTGTAAGTAGGTTAAACACGTCATTTTCCATGGGGGTTATAATGTAAAATGAATATTCTGTACCGTAAAGAAATTTCTGTAGGAAGGAAATTAGCATTTACTACAGGATGGCACCAACTGATGCCATTTTAAAAGGCACTGTCAGGTTTACTTTAGGTGAAAAACACTGTTTTTTTTTTCATCATGATTGGATTGTTGGCAGTGGGAAAAATGACTCCAGGCAACTTTTGTCTGCAAATTCTAATAGAACTCGTTTACTCTTCTAATGCAATAGCTAGTAATGACTTTGTTTGTATATCTGGTAACTGATTTTTTTTTTGGGCCGTCACTGAGTCATAATAGCATTTTTTTTTTTACCCAGTATTTTCTAACAGCCCATGTAAGGGCAAATCAAATTAGTGGTTTTAACATGCTTACTTTACCTGCATGCTTTCTCTTTGAACATCTGCAAGTGTGTGCATATTAAAAGCACTTTGCACCTGCTATTTGTGCAGGAGATGCAGGGGGAGGGGAAGAGCACTACATACATCGCAGGCATTCGTCAGTCTAATACCAAAAGCTGCTTTCCTCCTCTGACCTAAATGCCCTTGGGAATGCCTTTTTCAATGCTGCTAAAAGTGTGCATGCTATGGAAGTCACACGTACTTTTAGTCGCCTTGAGAAGAGAGATTGACATCCCCACCCCCACTCCATGGCAATGTAAAATCAAAGTTAATGGTTAAAGCTAAAGAGTTCCTTTGACATACACACAAGACTGACTCAAGTCAGAAGAACGTTCCTAGACAGACAGAACATAAAATCAAAACAATGGGGTAGATTTTAAAAAGCATTTACTCGAGCAAAACTGGTTTTTGCTCGAGTAAATACACTTTACTCAAGTAAGTGGGCTTTTCAAAATTGCTACAATATATGCCATTGAATTGTCCATAGGATTTACTCAAGTAAGTGCACTTTACTCGAGTAAATAGCTTTTGAAAATTGCTACGATAGTATGTCACATTTACATGCGTAACTCCTTTGAAAATGACCCCCAATGTCGTTATGTTAAACCACAACAGCAATGGTGAAATTAGAATTAGGCCCCATCAATCACGAGCCAAGACCCCGCCCCCTAATCTGAAGATCCCTCCTTAGGCAGATTTTTCTACATCACAGTCCCCTGCATGGTCCTTCCCATTGTTTTCTGGTAACTTCAGCGGACACAAGCAAGCATTGTGATTTGCCAGACAAAGTCATGTGCCTGTTGAAATCCTCTCCTTCACGCTCAGCATACCAAAATGAGTAACCAATAGCAAGGCATCTTTAACAATGTTGATGACATCATAATGTGCTCCATCTTCACTGGAATTTCAACTGTGCTGGTTGACTCGCCGATAAAAAAGGACTAAATGTTAACAATTTTTACTATTCAGTCAAAGTGCAATCATGTCCAAACTGAAAATGCTAAAAATAAAGAAAGAAAGAGAAGGAGTTCTCCTTGTCTAAATTTCAAAGATGAAGAAAAAAAAGGATAGGATAGGGCAGAGGGTTTGAAATCCTTTTTGGGGTTTTCAAACCTCAGGAATCAACGGCCTTGGCCTAAGTAAATCTAAGAAAAATCATAAGAAAGTACCTCATAGATGAAATAATAAGCAGGTACACCAGGATGCACCTAGGGATGAGCCTATCCCTCTAAAGGGGTCCCATCAATGTCAGGGTAAGTGGAGCCAGTTGGTAACCCTGGTGGAAAAGGAGATCAGGAGCAGCAGAAACAGTTAAAATAACGTGACCACAGCCTGGCTTGAACTCATCTCAAATACAGTGGAAACACAAAGGAAATTTATTTGACGTTCTTCTGAGAGAAAGCATTTGGATGAGGGTAAAAGCTCAACTGGAATTCATTCCACAATCATTTTTTGGAAATTTGAGTAAGAGTGCATATATCTCTATTTTTATAGGTCTACTGTGTATTTGGCCTGATAGCTTCAAGCCAGTAGTCCAGCCTTGCCAGATCACTTAACAGTTGCCTGGTAAAATGTTTAACAGATCTGTTGTGCTCTTCCAATATAAAAATTAATATTTATAAAAATAAATCTCTCACCTGTGCCTGTAAGTATGGGAAAGCATGCCTGATGGACATCCTCCTCTTATGGATGTCCCTGTTCCTAGCTTACCCTGTAACGCTTGGCTTTCCCCTCTCTCCTAGCCAACGGAATGCTGACTCCAAGCAGCGCGGTGCCGAAAGAGTTAAGAAAACTGCTGGGTTATGAGACTCCCTAGTCCAACCAATGAAAACTAAAACTGTGAAAGTAATTTTCCCCTCACAAAATAGGCCATGTCATCTGGAAGCACTGTTAACCTGACAGTCTGAGAAAGAGCAGTGCAACTAAAGACATTTTCTTCAACCACCATCACCACTTTAAATTAAAGCCCAAGTTTTATTATCAACATCACTATAAATGCATTCAGAGAGGGTAAATTACCCAGTCTGGAGTCCTAATGACAGCCCTCTCTGATGGGGACTTTGATAACAATGGCATCGGTTCTATGACGGCCTCCCCTTGCATAGCCGTTGGGATATAGATATAGACCTATCAGAAAAGCCTACCAAAACACCCTGGTCATCCCTCAAGCCAAAACTCCGTTAAGGAATAGAGCTTTTTCCACCGCAAGCCCTTCTCTATGGAATTCACTTCCACTAGAACTAAGACAAGACCCCTCCCACCAGTCATTCAAGAAAAATCTGAAAACTTGGCTATTCAGTCAAGCATTTCCCTGACTATTCACAAGCAGCTTTCAATTTGTTATTTTTATATCTGCCACGCTCTAAAATGCATATCTCCAGCTCCACCCTCCTCTTCATTATCTTTCCCACAATGGTTCAGTCGATGCACTCAAGCGGAAGTTAGTTTTCCAATGACTTCTGTTTCCAGCAAGACATCTATACATTTAGGAATAGGAATATTTCCTAATACTATGTTTGAGTTAGACGTTGTCTTTTGGCTATCTATTTTTATTTCTTCTTCCTTTATAAAGGCTATTTAAAATTTTTATTTAAAACATTAAGACATTTAGACATTTATAACTCAGTGTATTTGTCTAATATATTTCTCTATTTAACTTTTGTTTAAAAAAGTTCTATTTATCTGTTTGTTCTAAAAGTTATTCGTTATATGTAATTGCTCCCAAGCAAATCTTTCAATAGTTCTCTGTACACCGATTTGATTTGCATATAATGTAAGAAGACCGGTATATAAAAAACATAAATAAATAAATAAATAAATAAATAAATAAATAAATTGTTAACCGGCGGAAAAGCAGCTTTGCCAGTGCCCCGAAGCCTCACGCTCCAGTTGGGCAGCGACCTGACTGAAACAGATGAAAACGAGGGCAGTGCAGCATGTTAAGCTGAGCAACATCCGTTTTGCTCTTCTCGATGAGATCAACAACCAGTAAATGAACTAGAGCTGGCGATAGGCAGACTGTACATATTTTTAATTAATTAAATAAATAAATAAATAGCAGTCATTTTACCACAGAAAGAAGGCCCTCTGTCTCGGCCGCTGCTCTGAGCTAACACCCATACCTGAGGAAATTATAGCACCCTGCTTTTTCCTTGCATTTGGATATATGCACCACAATTCTTGCGTCAAGCGCAGACTGTGAACGTGGATCTAGCCTGATGAACACAATGAAAACAAAGTTGGCAGAGTTACATTTAGATGACCACACCTCAAGTTCCACGACCACCCACACCTCTTCAAGGCCCGATTACACCTCATCTGGACAACCCACTTACAACCCACTTGTAGTGAAAGCCACCTCATCTGGACAACCCTCTTACAACACACCTGTAGGGAAAGCCTCCCGCGTGGATGCACTAATTCTTTAGTTCATGCATTACTGATATCTAAACACATAAACATTGGTCACTGTTCAGCTCATCATTTATTTTTAGTTATCTCCACATGAATCCACGTTATTTGACAGCCCACCTGTTTGATTGTTCCACTTGTGGATGCATTAATTCTTTAGCCCATGCATTACTCATAACCAGGCACATAAACATTGGTCCCTGATACCTGTATATCCCAAATTAACACATCATGTATTCTTAGTTATTCTCTACATGTTTCACGTATCATATCGAGTTACTGTTGTCTTTACATATATATTTTATACTATTCTATTTATTATTTATTTTATTTCAAGTTAGTTATTTACACCATTATCTATTTTATTACATGTTATTTACTATATAGATTCTCGTCATTTGATGAGTCACTGTTGTTTATTTAATATTTATTATTCTCATGTTCTGAAACTCCGTTTATTGTAACGCCTCACCGCGATTGTTTTGTTTTATGTAAACCGACCTGATTTGATATTTGTATCGAGAACGTCGGTATATAAAAATGCTAAATAAATAAATAAATATGCTTGTGAGCATAAAGTCATAGCAGAATGACTGCACTACACCCGTTCGGGCATTCACTTCCTTCCATTGCATTTCTTTGACTTATGAGAAGAGATCGTACATCCTGCCTCCAATACGGGAACTGCAGCACACTATAGAGATACAGTATAAACTTCAACCCAGTATTTTCCTTCTACACTTTTAAGGTAATACAGGAATGAACGATCTGCCCCCATGAAACCGCGGAACACCATTGCTCAACCTCTACTCCAACTCTTCGCTGTGAAGCAGATAAGAAAACACACAAGGGGCTGCTGGCAAATTGAAGCATTAATAACTTGCTTTTTTTTTTTTTTCTTCAGCTCCCGCTTTTCTGTTCTTCTATTATGTCGCGCACGATGTGCTTCTGACATGACAGGCTGGAGAGAGAGAGGCACGTCTTTCAATTGGGCAAAAGCCCGTGCTGGCAATATACCTAGACCCGCTGAGTCCACTTCTTTCTGTGCATCAGTTCTCGTCGGCCAGTGTTCATTAGCTGCTTCAAACGAACTGAAACATTGAAGCTGCAATGAAGAAAATTGTTTGCTGACATTTGGCATATCGCTGTATCTCTTATTTCTTTTTGCTATATTTATTCTGCACAAAAATCCTTGCCGGTTTCCAACTGCTATTTCAAAGCCCTGCTGGGGCTAGTTATGGGTGAGCACAACACATTCCTTCCTATTGGTCCTTTCTCAGTACCTGTCCTTAGTGCCATTAAGCACAAAAGAAGTGGTGTCACTTTTAAAATATTTTTATTAGAACTTTATATATAACTTCTTACTTTTTTATCCTTCTATAAGCCCTTTAAGCTCTTCCATGCAATTAACGGGCCCACTGGCATAGACGAGAGCACAACAATTTTTAGAAGCTTTCTTGTATGAGCATGCTAAGACGATGGGTTAAGAACATAAGATATGCCACACTGGGTCACTAAAGGTTCTCTGAACCCAGCATCCTGTCTCCAACTGTGCTCAATCCAGATCACAAGGACATGGCATATCCTAAAGACTAGAGTCATTCTTTGTTGTTGACTTTCGCATATCTACCTGGCTCATAATGGTTTATGGACTTTTCCACCAGGAATTTGTCCAGAACCCTTTAAAACCCAGCTACGCTAGATGCCTGTCCACAGCCCCTAGCAAGAAATTGCACAGCTTGATTGCACTTTGAGTGAAAAAATAATTTCTTCAATTTGTTTTAAATCTTCTACCTATTAATTGAAAGGGTAAATGACCATCCTATATTTATCTGTTCCACCCAACTCATGATTTTATAAAGATCTATCATATCTCCTTTCAGAACCTAACAACACTTCTGGGGTTCAAAAGTGATATGATGATATCTTGTAGCACTGGACCATCAAACAGCATCCAACGAGGGCCCTGACTTTTACAGTCTGGGAAACTGATAAGCATGGGGGTAACCTGCACAGTGCAGCAGATACTGGCATAAGCTTGCTGGGCAGACTGGGTGGATCATTTGGTCCCTTTCTGCCATCATTTCTATGTTTTCTATGGGGGTTCATAAACATTTGTCACATTCAAATCAGTCTGGATCCCACCAGCAATCAGCTTGATTGTGTGCTGAGTGACAAAATACTTTTTTTCAATTTGTTTTAAACCTGCCACCTGTTAGTTTCATGAAATATCCCCTAGTCTTACTACTATTTGAAAGGGTACCCATCCCTTATTTACCTGTTCCATTCCCCTCACAATTTTATAAACCCCTATCTCATCCCCTCTCAATCACCTCCAAATTGAAGAGCCCTAATCTGTGTAGCCTCTTCACAGGGGAGCCGTTCCAGCCCCTTTATCATTTTTGTTGCCCTTCTCTGCATCTTTTCTAGTTCCACTTCATCATTTATGAGATGGGATGACCAGAACTACACTCAGTACTCCAGGTGTGGTCACAACATGGATAGGTACTGTTCTTTCTAAGCTGCATGGCTGTGCGTCCGCTCTACTTTTCAGCAGCAACCGTGCAGCAGTTTTGTACTGCCATACAGCAAACATCCAGAAGAAAAAAATGCATCAGCTGGTCACCAGGTCAGTCATGTGTCTTGTGTTGGTCAGAGCGGCCCCATTGGTTGTGAAGATGCTGTGATGAACACAAGGCCCCGCAGAAATCTCCTCTAAGGATCTCTGCCCTTGCCACGTGAACTCTCTGTTTTGGCCCATGTGCGGCTCCGTGTTGGGGCAGGAACGGCGTCATCACGTGCTCGCACATGAGCGGTACATCCAGCTTGGAGCAGGGAGTGATATGATTGGTGCTGATTGATGCACAATAGTACAGATACCCCAGGGTGAATGAGAGGCTGCACAAGTTTTACAGGGGCCCGTGGTTTAGTATATTTTTTTAAGGCAAGGGGGAAGTGCCTGCAGCACTGCACATTCGGACAGCTGAGCTCCCAGTCGCCACCTATCCCAGCAGTAGCCTCAGAGCTCAGAGTAGTCAGACAGAAGAGGTACGACCTGGGTCAGTAATTTAATTATGATGATGAATTGATTATTAATCATTCATCAATTCATCATTATTATTATTGTTATTAATCATCAATTAATCATCATTCATCAGTGATTAATAATAATGATGAATTGGTTTATTAATAATGATGATAAATTGATATGAATGATAATGAATTGATGAATAATGAGGATTTGATAATTAATTAATTATGCTGAAATTAAGAAAGTGCTGCGTTGCTGCGCTTGCTCCTCTTCTCAGCCACAACTACCATTCCCAAGGGAGAAGGAGCTAGCGGTCTGTGTGCCTGAGAGAGAGGGAGCCAGCTAGTGTGTGTTTGTGTCTATGTCTATGTCTGTGTGAATTTTGAAAGAGCATTTGTATGTGTCTGTGTGAGCAGATGAGAATGAATGTGTGTGCATATGAGAGAGGAGAAGTCAACAAAATTCCTAGGTATGGAGGAGTGTGAGTGATTTTTTAAATCTTTATTTATTTTGATTAATCAGGTGTTATTTGATGTGTATGCTGTTTTGAAATATTGTATTGGTGTTTGAAAATGTAAAAAAATATGAGTTTTTAATTAATGGATGTTATTCTGTTCATCTGCTATTTTGAAATATTAATTCTTATTAGTATGGTTTTACTATTATGATTAATGCTTTATATTTCTTGATTTTGTTTGATGTTTTCTGAGGAATGGTGATGTTTCTATTTTTTCCATTGGTGCCTTACAAATGGAGTCTGACTTGTTGCAGTTTCCAGTTCAGTTTATGTCTGCACTGTTCCATTTATACTTTATGATACTCTATTCTGTATTTAGTAAGGGTCTGTTTGTATTGTAGATGTGTGATTGAGGTTACGTATTCTGCTAATTTTTTGTTTCTAAGTAGAGATCTATAGAAGCTTGGTTTGATCTGTTTTCCTAATAGGAGTTTATTGATATTTTAGGGCCTAGTGTAATATTTTCAGGGTCACCTTTTCATAAGATTCTAACTGTTTGAGTGCTGGCAGTTAGTGCTGTTTTAGAATGGGAGGTTTTATTATATTGTAATTTAGTTTGCTCATGGGTTTCTGAGGACCAAGTCCACACACAACATGTGTTACAATAGTCCTAATACCATATGTGTTCCAAGGATTTTTTTGGCTTTTATGCAGGCTTTTCTGGTTGATGCCACAGCAGTGCACAGTAAGGGCCGATTTTAAATTGTAAGCGCGCGGGGTACATTTGGCGCGCTACCCGGCGCGCACAAATGTACACCCGATTTTATAACATGCGCGCACTGCCACGCGCATGTTATAAAATCTGGGGTCGGTGCACGCAAGGGGGTGCATACTTATGCACCTTGCGCGCGCCAAGCCCAAGGGGAGCCCCAATGGCTTTCCCTGTTCCCTCCAAGGCCACGACGAAATTGGAGCGGCCTTGGAGGGAACTTTTTTTTTGCCCCCCTCCCCATATTTCCCTCCCTTCCCCTATCTAACTCACCCCCCAGCCCTACCTAAATCCCCCCCCCCCCCCACCTTATCTCTGGCAGGCATAACTTGCGCGTGCCAGTTCGCCATCCCCCGGCACAGGCCGCTGTGCCGGAGGATTCGGCCCTGCCCCCGGACGGCCCCCGACCCGCCATCACGCCCCTGGCCCTGCCCCCGGCCCGCCCATTTTTGAAAGCCCTGGGACATACGCACATCCCGGGGCTTGCGCACGCAGCTGAGCCTATGCAAAATAGGTTCGGCGCGTGCAGGGGTAGTTTTCTGGGATTACATGCGTAATCCTTTGAAAATCTACCCCTAATTGTTCACAGAGGGTTGCAAAAATGTTAGAACTGATCCTGCACGGTGGTGCCCTGTGGTGACACGCTGGCCTGGTGGGGTTATGATGAGCAGGGGATTGTTTAATTCTTATTAATTTTAATTGTTGGTTGTGATTTCACATGTCTGCTGTTTTTAAAAATATGTTTTTGGTGCTTGGGTGCTTTTAAAAATGTGTATGTTTTTAAGTAATGGATATTCTATTTGTCAGCTCTTTTGAAATATTTATTCTTTTTGTTAGTATGGTTTTATAATAATGACTGGTGTTTTATATTTGTTGATTTTATTGTTTGATTTACGAGGAATTATGGTGTGTGTTTTTCCATTGTTGCACTGGCTTCTTGCGATTTCCAGTTCAGTTTTTATCTGCACAGTTCTATTTATATTTTATGATCTCTTATTCTGTATTTGGTGAGGGTTTGTTTTATATTTGT